>NC_033803.1:14647208-14691099 GCF_001876935.1 Asparagus officinalis
AACGAATCGCGAGGCTCCGCTTTTTGCGTCGGCGGTCCTCGCTTGGTGGGTTTCTTTTTGCTGCGCCGGGGTTTTCCCACGTGGACCACCGCGAGATCTAGATCCGGTCAGCATCTGAGCAGTATGACGGGTATTATTCCACGAAGGAAATAATACCGGGGAGGATTGATGTCACGCAAGGAAACAATCGTCCAAGCTCGGGAATCTAGACCAAGCTTAGATCGCGGAGTATTGTATCGCGTAGATCTGAGATCCGGTCTCTCGAACAGCATCTGCGCTTTTTTGGCGTTGACGATCGCTGAGTACCATATCTGGATGAGCAAGTCCCAAAGTCCAAAGCTTAATCTTGTTAAGTTCTGAGTCTTGAGTCAGCAGGGCTTCGCCTTCCAAAATTTCAACCTCCAAAAATGAAACCAAGGCCTAGCCTATTTCATAGCACTCGATCTGTGCTTAGGCACAGATCTGGCGGCCACCTCCAGGGTGGCGGCTCTGGGAGCCGAGCCAACCTTGATGTGGCTCAGCCACCGAGCCACCACCCCAAGGTGGCTCGGCCATGGCCGAGCATTGACCCCACAGGTGGCCGCCACGAGCCACCGCCAAGGTGGGCTTCGGCTTGGGCCGAGCACCATTGAGGTGTCGGCTTGGGCCGAGCCACCTGACTGAAGTTGGCGTCGGCTTCGGCCGACCCCTCTACGGTGGTGGTTTTGGTGTTTTTCCCGGCTTTTTCGGTTCTGTCCGTGATTTGATTAACTTAGTCTTGTTGATTGGTTTGATCTGATTCGGCAGTCCAAATGCGATACCGATAGGACAGTAATCCGCTTCTGAGTTCGAGTCCGAATTGATCTTGATTTCGATCGTATTCGTCCGAGGTTCCCTTGGGTGTTGGATTGACTCGTTGACTCTTCGAACACTTGGCATTGATCCAGCACCGAATGGACGTAATTTTCGTTACTTGCGGTGCGATTCTCGCATCTCCGTCGCCATCGTTGGTTCGTCGGGTTTGTGGCCGAGTCTGTGCTACAGGGACCTATAAAGGATTTTCTTATATGCCTACAATCCCTGGATGCCATCCTTGATACTGGTATTCTCCGAAAATCCATCCATGAAGGACATCCTCTCAATCACATGTATTATCGATAAAAATGGTATGACATCCGTGATTTGGGAGAGGGAAATCGTTCTTTCGGAACATTGCTTCTTCAGGTTCCTGAAGGTCGACTGCAAATCCTGATTTTGCCAATTCTCTTTCATGGAGCGGAACGATGTTGGCGTAACCAGTCTGGATGTTGTTCCTACTCGGATATCCTGATTCGATCAACTTCTAACCTGCTGCCTCATGGCTTCCATAATCTGCTGGACAGAAACGGTCTTGCTGTTGCTTGCACAGGTTTGGCATCCCGGCTTGATATCGAGGGGTGCATTGGCGAATTGGGGTGACGAGCCCGGTGTGGGCATGTCGTTCATAAAAATTCCATTCAAAGACCAGTCGATATATTCCCTCGATGATAGCACTTAATTCTCCTTCTCATGCTTGGGGAAGCGAACTCGTCGTCGATGAATATCGGCTTTGGGTTGCGCTTCATGCAACCCATGTTAATCTGGATTATTTTATCTTCAGTGGGTGGTTCTTTTGCTGATACCCTATCCGCCAATATTGCATATTTCAGATTGGTGATACCCACGGGTCTTCCATGTTGGCATTTTGATCGTCGTCTTTCTCATGTGATGATCGGCTGTAGCTGCATATTTGAACATTAGGGTTTTGAAAACTTCTCGCCAGACTTTGTATGCGAGTCCCCACTCTGAGCATCGGGAGAGTACCTGTTCTTTGGCTTTGTTAGCATTTGATCGATGGAATTTTTGCCTAACCACATTCGTCATCTGATGAAACATAAGCCTAAGCCTCGCCCACATTTATAATAATTCCATCAGGTTTCCCTTGGTACTATATACTGCTTGGCTGGATACGAGGACCAGTCGTGAAGTAATAAACCTTTCTCTCGAGTGTTGAAATCGTACCCCCTGGCTTGTTCCATGAGGCTTGCGCGTTCTGAACTATACTTGGATAAGAGTGTCGACCAGGTTTGTCATCATTCTTCGTCTTCACGTTAGTGGAAATGGATCTGGTAACGGAGAGCTTTTTCTTTTAGCCGTAATCACTTCTTTAGCGCCTCTTACTTTGTTCGGGGATGACCATGGTTGTTCCGAAAGAATGGCTGGACGGTGTTCCCTTCGTTACATAGGATGATTGGATCGGCATATTACAACTGCAGGATTGTCTGTAACGCTCTTTTATGCACATATCATCAAGAGACAAGGAGTAGCTCTAATCATCTTTTATTGCAGATATGGCAGGTTGGCCAGTTAGCAATCTGCGCATCTGATGATTGGTTCATCGTCAAGGATTGATTAGCAAAGGGTACAATGTCTTTAAAACAAACCCATTGTAATCGAATCCGGCTGTCAGAATCAGCTCTTTTTCTCCGCTGTCCGGTCCCTGGGCCCGATGGTTCAGTAATCGATTCGTTACCATTAAGGAGAGAATCGCGGGCCGGGCCTGAAATATCTTCATACCCCTTGAATGGTGGCTTATTCCGCGACCACCCCCCGTCCTATACTCATTTCAGTGTCGACATAGACTTCAACACTTGATGGCAGAGTAGAGGGAATTATCACATTACTATGGATCCAAGGCCGCCCAATAGTAAGATTGTACGAAGTCTCCGGCATCGCATCACATAACACGTGACTATCTTCTCAGATCTGCCCATCTGCGCACTCTCACCGCGATCTTACCAAGGTCTTGACCACTAGTGTTGAAGCCATAAATAATCAGTGCCTGGGCGCGCGCAACTTGCGCTTACTGAGAATGCCGAGGAAATGCATCAATCGAGACGGCATAATACTCACATAGCAAGAACCCGGATGCCACTTGGATTCCCGTTGAGCTTGGCTGAGCCGAATGTATCCGACGAAATATAAATGGCGATCGTGGTGTTTGATTCTTCGTCTGCATATCTTCTTATGGTGAAAGAATATGCAGGGAAGATTCTTAGTCGCTTGTTGCACTGTTGACTCAGCGCCGTTCTGGCTGTTCAAGGTACGGCTTGGATTGTAGTCAGAAATTCCTCTGCATTGGCCAAAGCTTCTGTAGGCCTCCCTGGTTTTTGGGATAATCGCTCAGCAACTCATACAGCGATCCGTGCACAGAATGTTGCTAATTGCGCCATAATGTCGAAGCTATGCGGAGTCTTTCGAGCTCTTTCCGGTTTGTCCCTCTTTCCAATTGGACACTGAACGCAGACTGCTTCGCGTTTTCTGTACGTCTTTGGAGGATTCTTTTTTCTTTGGTTTATTGCACCGGCTGTCGTAGAGCTTCTTTACCCGGTGTGGGGATTTGTAATCACTCCCATCTCCGTGGGAGTTTGGCTGGTTTCCCGCGTTATGCACCCCCTGCTCACTTAGGTGGCGGATAATTGTAGTTATATCATTTTCCGCTCCGGTCACAACACAAGCGCTCTTGTTCTCTTCAGAGAGCAGGAAAGTGGGATTCTTCGTCAATCTTCCCCGCCGGATAGCAGAGACTCCATACACAAGACTTTCCTTTTCTTAGACTTCTCCGGATGACGACCAGCCCATTGTTCATCTCCAATAAATACTGGATGCGACCCAAAGGATTTCGCATTCGTTATCTCGAACCCTACCATAAGTTTGCCTCGCTCTATGGTTCCGGACTGGCAGAGGTTCTAGGTCGCGGAGCTTTCAGAATTGACTACGAATCTCTCGTCCGATTCCCTTTGCTCGTATGTTGGTGGTAGACTCCTCGGAAATTTCTGCCGTGCTTCAATCACCCTTCTGCTTCGTTGGAAGGCTAGGCCTTGTTTTGGGCGTGTCGCATTAGTCTTTCAAAAACTGAAACTGCTTTCGGGACGCGCTAATGCAATTGCATCGCGCAATACCGGCGAATGAGTTTGGAACAGGGAACATGTGAATTTCCCGTTCTCGGGGACTCCTTCTTCCTGTCTATCGTAAGCCCCAGACCCCCAGCACGATAGTACAACTCGTCATTTTGACAGTCAGAGTAACCTATCGTGTGCGGGCACGCCTTATCAGGTATAACATTATCACTATCAGATGATAATGTTTCCATCTGAGGGTGACTTGCCTTCTTTGGGCTTTCAAAGGTTACCCGCCTCCAAACATGCCTTTTTGGGCGTGAATTTTTGGCGTGCTCTTGGACTTCAATGCGCAAATAGGTGCGCGCAGCTGCCTTGAGCTCTTTGTCATGCTGGAGGTGATGGCGACCCCCAGTATGTTGAGTCGTTCTGGGCTTCTTCATCGGGCCCAAACGCTCGTGAATTGGAGCTTTGCCTCTCTCATCCGGACTTAGACCGAGGCGCTCTAAAATTGGCTTCTTCCTTCGGGATGATTCTGCATGATCTCCCGGAGAAGCTATTGGAATTAACGGCGACTTTGATTGATTCGCCGGAGGTTTTGGCCTGAGTCGCCACTTCAGACTTAGGCTTCCAGACTTGGCGTGTTGGTGGTGGCTTCTTCTCCACCTCCTTTTGCAGCTTTCTACGGGCTTCCTGAGCTTGAGCCCGTGCCTGCGCTGACATCGCGCGGCGCTTGCGAATACGCTCTTCGAGCGTCGAACGGTTCCGTTTGACGCGGACCCATTCTTTCTTTGGCGGCTTGGAAGAGTCGCCATTCATTGGTGGTTGAGGCTGTTTGCCTCTTCTGTTCTTCAACTCCGCGTGGTAGCGGAATCCGTCCGTAGACTCCATCGCCTTAGCGAGTTGCCGCGCGAGGCGTTGACGACGCCTCTGGCGGGCTCTCTTTGAGAGAGTCACAACGCCCTGAACAGTGGAGGCGTTGGCGGGAGTTGGGTTGACCTGATTGGAGGTCGGTGGAACTTCATTTGACGCAACTTCGGCGTCAGTTGGGTTGAGAGCTTCGTGGGCTTCCCGAGCAGCTTCAAACCAACGAGCTTTTCTCCCGGAGGAGAACTTCTTGGACTTGCGGGGGGAGATAGAGCCGGACGAGGACACGTACTCCTCGAACTTGGCTTGGTCGAACTCGTACTCGACCTCCTCCACGACCGGGATTGCAATCCGCGGCTGCGACGCATCGATCTCGTTGGCGAGATCGTCGGCTCCCACTGTGGTCGCCAGATTGTTCGCGTGGAAAACTGTTTTCTTTTTCATTGATATGATTGTCATCTTGGGTTACAAAGATCCGGTCTTTTATAGATCCGGTTACAACTAAATCAAAGAAAATAAAGAAAAATTACAACTCTCCTCTGTGAACAAATCACGAGCTCCTGTTTTGCGGTCGCTCGCTTTGGTGGGTTCTTTGCCTGCGCCGGGGTTAATCCGTGGACCACCGCGCGATCTAGATCCGGTCGGATCTACACGAGTATGCGGGTATTATTCCACGAAGGGAATAATAGCCGGGAGGGATTAATCCACCAAGGGAATAATCGCTCAGATCTCGAGATCTAAGACCAAGCTTAGATCTGGAGTGTAGTCTCGTGTAGATCTCAGATCTGTTCTTTCTTCCTCTCGAGATCCTGCCTTTTCTGACGTGGATGGTCGCCGAGGATCAGATCTGTACGTCCAAGTCTTCAAGTCTTCAAACTCCGAGTTCACTCTTCAATCCGGCAGAGTTTCGGCTCTTGAAAGTTCGACCTCTGAAAATGAATATCTCTAGGCCTATTTATAGGCTCTCAGGACAGTGGCTGCGAAAAGGGAAATGTCGGCCACCTCTGGCCACTGTCGGCCACCTCGGGCCACTGTCGGCCACCTCGGGGTGGCCGACACTGTGCCTAGCCACCTTGGGGTGGCTCGGCTCATGGCCGAGCCACCCCAAGGTGGCTCGGCCACCGAGCCACCCCGAGGTGGCTCGGCCGAGCCACCTTGGGGTGGCTCGGCTTTGGCCGAGCCCCCGCGGGCGGTGTTTTCCGACTTTTTCGAGTCGTTTTCCGTTGGTTCCGGTTCTGTCCGTGATTTGGTTGATTGAGACTCTGATTGGTTGATCTGATTTGGCAGTAAGTTGGATTCCTGATTTGGCAGTAAATCCGCTTCTGAGTTCGAGTCCGAAATTGATCTTGATTCGATCGTGATTCCTCCGAGTCCGCTCTCGGTTGGATGACTCGTTGATTCCTCAACTCATTAGCTTGATTCTGCACGCGGGTGGATGCATTCCGTCGCTTCTGTGTGATTCGTCGATCTCGTCGCCTCGTTGGTTCGCCGGTTTGTGCCGAGCTATGCTAGGGGACCTATAAGCAATTTTATATGCCTACACTCTAACACAACTTTTTAAATACAAGAAACCCTCAAGTTTAATTTTAAAAACCTCTTACGGCTAAGAATAAACAATTTATAAGTTTGCAGTGGAAGCTAGGGGAACATAATACATTCTTAAGAATTATTAATCTTTATTTAATTTGTTTATAATGATATTATCTCATTATTAACTTACAACAAGGTGTAGTACATTATTTATTTTATTGGGTGTTTAAGGTAGGTAGAGAACCCATGTGAGTCCTCATCATAATAAATGTTATACAATTTAAGTACAAAGGAAAAAGGTGGGGTTGATCAATGATGTAGTTAGTGAGGGAGAAACTCCAACAGCATAATTTGGGTATGTGGATATATTATAGATGGAGGTTCAGAATGGTGGTTTAGAAAACAGTGGGTGTGTGGGGGTAATTAATATTATTTTTGTTTGTGTGGTTTTCTTCGTTCATTTTCAAAATATCTATGGTCCTGTGAATATATATACCTATAACATTGCTACTCTCTTTTGGTTTTATGGAAGATTTTGGGTGGAAAAAAAATAAATAAATTATCTAATTCGATTAAGTAGGATCATATAAGTTAAGCTCATACATGAAATTTATTTTAACCAACACCCATATGTAATTATTACAATTGACATTAAAATCTAAAATACATGTGAGATTCTCTTTGACTTTTATACAAATAGTATCTATTTAATAATAATAGTATAATTAAACTTTATAGTTTGAAAAAAAGATCAAATAAAAAATATAATTGATTGTTTTAAAATAATCTAATCTAATCTAATAAGAAGGAAATAGATGAAAGTGATGTAAAAATTGTTGCAATTTCATAATTTATAATTTTTAAATAAATTAATCTAATAAGAAGAAAATAATAAAGACATATATTTACTAAAGGAGATAAAAATGCTATAAAAATAGTTACAATTTTTAATTTAAAAAAATCAGACATACAATATAATTAATTATTTTAAAGAAATCTAATCTAATCTAATAAGAAGAAAATAGATGAAAGTGTTGTGAAAATTGTAGCTATTTCTTAATATGAAAAAAATTAAATATATAATATAATTAATTACTTTAAAATAATCTAATATAATTTAATAAGAAAAAAATACAAAAGCACATACTTATAGAAGGAGATGAAAGTGCTATAAAAATTATTATAATTTCTTAGCTTATATATATTGTTCTATGATGTTGCATGTGAGAGGATAATAATTGTAAGTAGAGTTCTATTTAAATAATAATAGTATAATTAAACATTAAAACTAATTATATAGTACCGTGAACTACTTGAATTTTAATCGGTAAAGGACCGCTATGTTGTGTCCTCAGATCTCAGCCGTTTGTTTTAATTTTTTATTTTTATAATTTTGAGAATGACTTTTGTCTCTTTAATTTGTTTGTTAGATTTTGCAAATATACGATCCACATTGTGTACATTTGTAAGTCTGCACTGTTCCTGTCTTCGACCTTTGGAGCAGACATTATTTGTCTTGTTAATTTGTTTGGTTTTTACATATATACCCTTCATCTTGTATATATTTGTTAATTTAGCATTTAATAGATTTATTTATATTTACATTTCAATTTAAACTATATCATTATCTTCATACTATGTATATCCATTAAGAATTCATCAATTTATCAAGTTACTCTTACTTAATGGATTAATATTTGAATTCTAAGGGTATTTTTGTCTACCGAAAGATTTTTCCAAACTCGTACTTTTAAAGAGAGTATTACACACACACACACACACACACACACACACACACACACACACACACACACACACATGTTGTACTTAATCGTGATTAAATCATAGAGATTAAACAACAAGAGCGGAAGCTATACCTGAATCCATTGCTTGGATCTGAGTTAGGGTTTTGATGATCTTCTAATCTTAGGGTTTCTCCTTTTGATATCTCTTTAGATAGGAATAAGAGAGTAGAGAGTGTGTTAACCCTAGATTAGGGACCATAACCCCATATATATAGGTGTTGTACATTTATAATTTGGCCCCTCATCAAATTATAAATACAACCTGGTATCTGCATATTTAGCCAATAATTTATTTAAATACTCATTAACCCAAATTAATTGATCACTTTATGCGGTTATCCTTAAGGATAGCAATACACACTGATAAACATATGTGCCCACAAATTAGATTTAATTAGATTTAAATCCAACAATTTCCCACTTGGGCACCATATATTTCCTTAAAGTGTGTATAACCTTATAAGCTCAAAATTTTCTATAACTGAAAAGGGTATTTCCAAACAATCTCGTCCATTGAGTATATCAATATAGGATCAAAGCGGTCTTCGTCATATTTATCATGACTAGACCCATCAATGGTCACATATACCAATATAATCAAATAACATAGATCAATCATGGATATGCAGCATCAAAATTACATGCAATGTGATTAGTACATGTCTATTTTTAACTGGTCCTATCTTAAACTTTAGCGAGGTCAACCTCAACATAATGTAACAGAGTGCAAGAACTGAATACTTTATTCTGATCAGACAATACAACCTAACATAAAGCACCACAATCACAAACTCCCACTAAATCATGATATCCTAAAATAATACCACACCTATATGAGCAATGTGCTAATGAAAGACCTTAGGTGGCAATCCTTTAGAAAGAGGATCAACTATCATGGAGTTTGTCCCAATGTACTCTATGGATATATGTCCACTCTGTACCCTTTCTTTCATAACTAGGAACTTAATGTCAATATGTTGTGACTTAGTTGAGCTTATGTTGTTATTGGAATACATAACTGCAGATTTATTGTCACAATATAACCTTAGTGGTTTTTCAATATTTTCCAGAATGCGCAGTCCCGTGATAAAATTTTGCAGCCATATTTCCTAATTTGATGCCTCATAGCAAGCTACAAATTCTGCTGCCATAGTGGAGGAAGGTACAAGTGTCTGTTTGACACTTTTCATGATATAGCTCATCCTGCTAACATATAAATATAGCCTGATGTAGACTTTCTGCTATCTTAACATCCAACAAATCAGAATCAGAATACCCAATGACCTCCAACTATTCTGATTTTGTGTATATGAGTATATAATCTTTTATTTTCTGAAGATACCTCATAACCCTTTTGACTGCTATCCAATAATCCATACCACGGTTGCTTAAGTATCTACCTAACATCTCAACAATGTATGCAATATCCAGACACGTACACACCTGAGCATACATTAGACTTCCTACAGCCGAAGCATAAGGAATCTTCTGTATTTCCTGAATTTTAAGGTTACCTTTAGGACACTGATTGAGGCTGAACTTGTCTTCTTTACCAACAGGGGTGTCTCCTGGTCTGCATTATTACATGCCAAAACTTTTAAGTACTTTATCAATATAGCTCTTTTGTAATAATCCAAATATACCTCGAGAACAATTTTGATGTATCTAGATTCCTAATATAAAAGAAGCGTCTGTTCTATGATGTTGCATGTGAGAGGATAATAATTGTAAGTAGAGTTCTATTTAAATAATAATAGTATAATTAAACATTAAAACTAATTATATAGTACAGTGAACTACTTGAATTTTAATCGGTAAAGGACCGCTATGTTGTGTCCTCAGATCTCAGCCGTTTGTTTTAATTTTTTATTTTTATAATTTTGAGAATGACTTTTGTCTCTTTAATTTGTTTGTTAGATTTTGCAAATATACGATCCACATTGTGTACATTTGTAAGTCTGCACTGTTCCTGTCTTCGACCTTTGGAGCAGACATTATTTGTCTTGTTAATTTGTTTGGTTTTTACATATATACCCTTCATCTTGTATATATTTGTTAATTTAGCATTTAATAGATTTATTTATATTTACATTTCAATTTAAACTATATCATTATCTTCATACTATGTATATCCATTAAGAATTCATCAATTTATCAAGTTACTCTTACTTAATGGATTAATATTTGAATTCTAAGGGTATTTTTGTCTACCGAAAGATTTTTCCAAACTCGTACTTTTAAAGAGAGTATTACAACACACATGTTGTACTTAATCGTGATTAAATCATAGAGATTAAACAACAAGAGCGGAAGCTATACCTGAATCCATTGCTTGGATCTGAGTTAGGGTTTTGATGATCTTCTAATCTTAGGGTTTCTCCTTTTGATATCTCTTTAGATAGGAATAAGAGAGTAGAGAGTGTGTTAACCCTAGATTAGGGACCATAACCCCATATATATAGGTGTTGTACATTTATAATTTGGCCCCTCATCAAATTATAAATACAACCTGGTATCTGCATATTTAGCCAATAATTTATTTAAATACTCATTAACCCAAATTAATTGATCACTTTATGCGGTTATCCTTAAGGATAGCAATACACACTGATAAACATATGTGCCCACAAATTAGATTTAATTAGATTTAAATCCAACAATTTCCCACTTGGGCACCATATATTTCCTTAAAGTGTGTATAACCTTATAAGCTCAAAATTTTCTATAACTGAAAAGGGTATTTCCAAACAATCTCGTCCATTGAGTATATCAATATAGGATCAAAGCGGTCTTCGTCATATTTATCATGACTAGACCCATCAATGGTCACATATACCAATATAATCAAATAACATAGATCAATCATGGATATGCAGCATCAAAATTACATGCAATGTGATTAGTACATGTCTATTTTTAACTGGTCCTATCTTAAACTTTAGCGAGGTCAACCTCAACATAATGTAACAGAGTGCAAGAACTGAATACTTTATTCTGATCAGACAATACAACCTAACATAAAGCACCACAATCACAAACTCCCACTAAATCATGATATCCTAAAATAATACCACACCTATATGAGCAATGTGCTAATGAAAGACCTTAGGTGGCAATCCTTTAGAAAGAGGATCAACTATCATGGAGTTTGTCCCAATGTACTCTATGGATATATGTCCACTCTGTACCCTTTCTTTCATAACTAGGAACTTAATGTCAATATGTTGTGACTTAGTTGAGCTTATGTTGTTATTGGAATACATAACTGCAGATTTATTGTCACAATATAACCTTAGTGGTTTTTCAATATTTTCCAGAATGCGCAGTCCCGTGATAAAATTTTGCAGCCATATTTCCTAATTTGATGCCTCATAGCAAGCTACAAATTCTGCTGCCATAGTGGAGGAAGGTACAAGTGTCTGTTTGACACTTTTCATGATATAGCTCATCCTGCTAACATATAAATATAGCCTGATGTAGACTTTCTGCTATCTTAACATCCAACAAATCAGAATCAGAATACCCAATGACCTCCAACTATTCTGATTTTGTGTATATGAGTATATAATCTTTTATTTTCTGAAGATACCTCATAACCCTTTTGACTGCTATCCAATAATCCATACCACGGTTGCTTAAGTATCTACCTAACATCTCAACAATGTATGCAATATCCAGACACGTACACACCTGAGCATACATTAGACTTCCTACAGCCGAAGCATAAGGAATCTTCTGTATTTCCTGAATTTTAAGGTTACCTTTAGGACACTGATTGAGGCTGAACTTGTCTTCTTTACCAACAGGGGTGTCTCCTGGTCTGCATTATTACATGCCAAAACTTTTAAGTACTTTATCAATATAGCTCTTTTGTAATAATCCAAATATACCTCGAGAACAATTTTGATGTATCTAGATTCCTAATATAAAAGAAGCGTCCCCAAGATCTTTCATCTCAAAATTCGTTACTAGAAATCTCTTGGTTTCGTGTAACATGCCTATATCGTTAGTGGCAAGCAACATGTCATCGACATACAGAACCAAAAAAAATATACTTACTTCCACTGAACTTGTGATATACACAGTCATCAATAATGTTCATCTCAAAACCGAACGAGATAATTATTTATTAAAACTTGTAATACCATTGACGAGGAACTTGCTTGAGTCCATAGATGGATTTTCTTAATTTGCAAATCATATTCTTCGGGTCTCCTGACACCAAATTTTCTAGTTGTACCATATAAATCATCTCATCAATGTCGCCATTGAGAAATGTAGCCTTAACATCCATTTAATGTAACTCAAGATCAAAATGAGCAACAAGTGTCATGATTGTTCTAAAAGAGTCTTTCGATGAAACCGGAGAGAAAGCCTCTATATAATCAATGCATTCCTTTTGAGTAAAGCCTTTAGCTACAAGACGTGCCTTATACCTCTCCACATTACCATTTACATCCCGCTTGGTTTTAAAAATTCATTTACAACCAATTGGTTTTATACCTTCTGGCACAATGAGACATGTTTTCAAACTTTATTGTCTTGCATAGACTTATACTCTTCATTCATGGCATCAATCCACTGTTAAGAGTTAGAACTTTTCATGGTCTGAAGGAAGTTGATTGGATCATCTTCCAACATTCCATTATTATCCTCATGTTCTTGAAAAAATATAATATAATTATCCAGAATAGCATTTCTCCTTTCTCTCATGGATCTCCTTAATGACACTGGTTCTTGAGGTAGTTGAGTTTGTTCTTCTGAAATAGGCGGTTGTTCAACATTGTTATCTTGAGGTTCCGGATTTACATCTTGTGCAACAATAGGTATATGAACCTGAATATTGTCAAAAGTAACTGTATGGATTGGATCTGAAGCTAATTCCTCCTCAAAAGGAATGTTTATAACCTTATTTCTCCCCCCAAACTCAACATCCTCAAAGAATGTTACTGTTCCCGTCTCAAAAATATTCTTGAGTGTGGGGTCATAAAATTTATAGCCCCTTGAACGTTCAGAATACCCAATAAAGTAGCTGGTAACTATTTTGGTGTCCAATTTCTTTTTATTTGACCTATAAGGCCTTGCCTCAGCTGGACATCCCCAAATATGTAAGTGCTTTAAACTGGGCTTTCGACCAGTCCAAAGCTCATAAGGTATTTTAGCAACTATTTTACTTGGTACTCTGTTTAGAATGTAAGCTGTTGTCTTTAGTGCTTCTCCCCAGAGTGACTCTGGTAAAGAAGAATGAACAATTATACTTCTTATCATATCCTTAAGAGTCCTGTTTCATCTTTTAGCTACACTATTCATACTAGGTGAACCCGGCATGGTGTACTGTGGGACTATACCGCATTCCTCTAGGTATCTAGTAAATAAATCTGAACGTTGTTCACCTGTACCATCATATCTGCCGTAGTACTCACCACCATAATCAGATCTAACGGTTTTAATTCTTTTGTTGAGTTGATTTTTAACTTCAGCTTTATAGGCTTTGAACATGTCTAGACTCAGATTTTTCATGAATGAGATATAGGTACCCATAACGTGAGTAATCGTCTATGAATGATATAAAATATTATTGACTATTCTAAGATGCCGTAGGGAATGACCCACAAATATCCGTATGTATCAATTCTAAGATGTCTGAAGATCTTTTGACACATAATCTCCTAACTTTGGTTTGTTTTCCTTTAATACATTCAACACATACGTCGAAGTCTAAAAATTCAAGGGAATCCAAAATGCCATCAGACATAAGACGCTCAACTCTACCTTTTAAGATATGACCCAAGAGCTTATGTCATAATGTTGCTAAATTTTCTTTATTTAATTTATGTTTAGTACCACGAGATTCCACATGTAAGGATTCATTATAAGAAGTAATTGTATCAAGCAAATATAGGTTGTCATAAGTACTCAAGCAACCAGTTCCCATAACATTTGAATTAAAAGATAAACTGAATTGACTATTTCCAAATGAACAATGATAACCTGATTTGTCCAGTACAGAAACAGAAACCAAATTTCGTCTAAAAGATGGTACTCAAAAGTATCTTTTAAGTCCAAATATGAATCAGTTCCTAATAGCAACTTAAAGTGCCTAATTGCTTTCACGTCTACCGATTATCCGTCGTCCACAAAGATGTGTCTTTCAACATCACTTGGCTTTCGGTAGCTTAGGTAGCCCTACATAGAAACACTTATGTGAGTAGTAGCACCAGAGTCTAACCACCAAGTATTTCTAGGTACTGAAGATAAATTAACCTCTGAACAGACCAAAGTAAGAAACATACCACAGTCCTTCTTTACGTGTCTAGACTTATTGCAGAAGAAACAACCCTGATCATCCTTATGTTATTTTTTCTGAATAGGACCCTTAGCAGCTTTATTATCATTCTTTCTTTCTTGCCCTTATCCTTAGAGGCATAAGCCAGATGAGCACTTTTTGTCTTATCTTGCTTCAACCTGTCTTCTTCTTGCACACAGTATGAAAATGAGCTCATTTAGAGTCTATTTATCCTTTTGACAGTTATAACTGACCTTAAACTGATGAATTATGCAGGAAGAGACAGGAGAACCAGATGCACAAGTAACTCATCACAAAGATCGAGTTTAAGTGCCTTAAGTTTTTAAGCAATATTAGACATTTTCATAATGCACTCCCTGATATTTCCCTTACTCTTATACTTCATCGAAATCAAGCAAACTAAAAGCATGCTTGTTTCTACCTTATCGTTTTTCGCAAAACGTTTCTTAATTTCTGCAAGAAAATCTTTAGCCTTAGTAATTCCTTTAGGATTCTATACCCCTAAAGGCTTTTGGAACGCCGCGCTTAATTATCATAAGACTCATGCGATTTGAATGCTCCCATTTCTCATACTCCTTCTTAACATTAGGAGTGCTATCCTCATTGAGAGGTTAGGGTTGTTCAATTCTTAATGCAAGGTCTAGATCCATACAACCAAGAACAATTAATATGTTCTCTTTCCAAACATTGAAATTAGTCCCATTGAGCATGGGAATTGAGTTGATGTTAGCAGAATTTTTGCAGCAGATGCATTAGCTAAAATAAAAAAAGATACTCACATTATTAACCGTAATTAGTAATCAATAAAATTTAAATAATGACAAATCCCATCTCAAGATATCTGGCACAATATTAATATCAAGTCTTTGGACAGTAATATTAATTTGTAAGTGATACCTTGTTGCAATGATCAAACACTGACAATAACTCATGTCAAATAATAAAACTATCTTTGGATCGATTCATTATTCACATGTAAACCTTATAATTGTCACATGTTTATCATCACAGATGTGTATGCAGACTAAATAAATATTAACCTTACTTTGGTCCGATTAAAATTTTACACGAAAGCATACACACAAACATCTCACATTCCTCATGAATAATCTACACAAGAGAGGTTACTTTGGCAACTCCTTGTTTTAATTAATCATTTGGAATAAGAGACAACTTTAATACCTATAAGTGTCATATTATTTGAATTAAATAATTGATTAACTACAAAATTAAATTTAAATTAAATAATTTAATTTAAATTTCCATAGCTTAATTAGGGCCTCATGACTTAATTAATGAAATTAAGCATACTAAAAATAGGCCCATAACTTAATAAGGCCCACAAGGTATGTTTTAATTGAAATATTCAATTAAACCAATGTTTAAATACTTGAAGGCCCATAACCAAATGGACATAGTTGAGAAAATCCACGTCTAGGCCCAAAACACAAGAAGCTTGGACTTGTGCCCTAGCTCAAAATATCCATTGCAACTTTCTTCTTTCACCCGACGAGAAAGAGAAATAGCTTGCCCAAAATTGAAGCTTAGCTGACTCTCCCCTGAACCAAACACCAATCGAAGCTCGTCAGAGGAGAGCCGAAGCTCGACCAAATTGAAGCTCGCCCGTAGTGAACACGAGGCCCACTTGATTATAAAATCAAGACTCGTCCTCGAAGCTCGCCTGAGAATGAGCACGAGGCTCGCCTGAGCTTCGAAGGATCGAGGGTCTCCTGAGATCCGAATGTCGAGATCACCTACAATGAACATCGACTACGCCTGAGTCGAGCCGAAGCTTGCTTGAGTTGAACTCAAGGTTCACCTGATTCTAAATACGGGGTTCGGCTGAAATTCGAACATGAGGTTCGACTGAAGCAACATCAAGGTTTGCTTGATTTTCGAACACGAGGTTCGATTGAAATTCGAACACGAGGTTCGACTGAACTTGGAACATGAGGTTTGACAGAAGCAAACCGAAGTTCGCTGGAATATATCTATAGTTCGTCAGAAGCAAACCAAAGTTTGCTGAAGATTGAAACTCGATCAAACCCGAAGTTCGCCTGAGAATGGTAAGTCCTTAATCCCTAATTTTTTTCTCACCTATTAGGGTTTAGATCCGAAACGTCGCTGCCGCTTGGGTTGCAGCTAACGAACACCCCTTAGGGTTTCGTTCTGAAAACCACCGTCACCACTATCTTCATTTGATAGTGGGGTCGCCGTCAATACATCTTCGACGAGCAGTTGGAGAACGACGACAAACCAGAATAAAAAACCATTTTTCTGTCGATTTTGAACTCAATCCAGATCCGAAACTTGAATCCATTTCAGATCCAAACATCCAAAAAATGGAATCAAACAAAAAAAAAAAAACAAACTTTACAGTTCATGAGCGCAACATATCCAAAAATTGAAAGAAAAACAAAACAAAAAAATTGAACTTTTACTGTTCATCCGTGAACAGTTCTAAAAAACCACAGATTAAGATCCAAAAAACCCAATTTTAAATCTTAAACCCCTAAGAAATAATCATGGTGGCTCTGATACCACTTGCTAAACTTAATCGTGATTAAATCATAGAGATTAAACAACAAGAGCGGAAGCTATACCTGAATCCATTGCTTGGATCTGAGTTAGGGTTTTGATGATCTTCTAATCTTAGGGTTTCTCCTTTTGATATCTCTTTAGATGTGGATAAGAGAGTAGAGAGTGTGTTAACCCTATATTAGGGACCATAACCCTATAGGTGTTGTACATTTATAATTTGGCCCCTCATTAAATTATAAATACAACCTAGTATCTACACATTTAGCTCATAATTTATTTAAATACTCATTAACCCAAATTGATTGATCACTTTATGCGGGTTATGCTTAAGGATAGCAATACACACTGATAAGTATATGTGCCCACAAATTAGTATTTGAATTCTAAGGGTATTTTTGTTTACCGAAAGATTTTTCCAAACTCGTACTTTTAAAGATAAAACCTGCTCTGATACCAATTGTGAGGCTCGAGAGCCTCGATTACTTCTCTTGGCTTTGTTCTTGGTCATATTGAGCCTGTAATGATTCACTAAGTGACTAGAGAGAGAGAGATTGAAGAATTAGAATGAAATTTTAAGAGAGAGTTTAGATAGAGTGAACAGATTTTTGTGGAAGAGAACTAAATTCTTATTATTCTCCAATGTATCTTACAACCTCCCTTTTATACAAGAATTGCTGTCCTCTTCTTCACAACAAACTGAAAAATAAAACGTACACTGTTTGTGCACGTGCACACTAACAGCTATAACAGAAACAGTTAGGAAACATGTAATTTGTTACATGAGTGCTGAGCTGGACTCGTTAATAGCTTGCTAGCAGCCCCTCCATCTTTGAAGAACTTGCACAAAAGATCCTCATATGCATATCAGTCCTCCATGTGCGTATCAGTTCTTGTTCAGCCTTGCATTGACAGTATCCCTCCAATACTCTTCAGGCATGGTTCCTAACAATTCTTCCCCCCCTAATTTTAACCTTGTCTCAAGGTCAAAAGCAGGAAACCTTTTCACCAATTCCCAATAGGATTCCCAAGTGGCATCCAAATGCGACCTTTGCTTCCATTTGATAAGGACCTGCGAAATTAAGTGGTTTCCCTTAATGATTGATCTTCTGTCCAAAATCATCTCTGGTTCATCAACCAATTCTTCCACATAAGTAGGAAAATCCTCCTGAAGAATAATGTTAGGACCAATCTTCTGTTTCAACTGGGAAACATGAAAAACAGGATGGATTTGTGCTTGTTCCGGAAGATCAATCTTGTAAGCCACCTCCCTTATCTTTTCCAAAACATGATAAGGGCCATAGAACTTAGGAGAGAGCTTGTGAGGCTTGTGTGAAGAAACATTGATCTGCCTGTAAGGTTGAAGTTTGAGAAACACCCAGTCGCCCACATTAAAACTTCTATAACTCCTGTGTATGTCAGTGGATTTCTTCATCTTTTCAGCTGCACTTTTAAGGCTATCCTTCAAAAATTGTAGTGTAATGTCCCTAGAAAAAAGAGCCTCGTCAACTGCCTACACCTTACAACTCCTGGGAATGTATGAGAGCAAAGAAGGAGGAGGTCGCCCATACACTGCTTCAAAAGGAGTAGTCTGTGTAGACACCTTCCAAGTTGTATTATACCAAAATTCTGCCAGAGGAAGCCAATGACACCACTCCTTTGGTTTATGACAACAAAAACATCTCAAATAAGCTTCTAAATTTTTATTTGTAATCTCAGTCTGCCCATCAGTTTGAGGATGGTAAGCGGAGCTAAACTTAAGATAGCTTCCTTGCAATTTGAACAGCTCATTCCGAAACAAACTGGTAAATAGGGGATCTCGATCACTTACTACAGACTTAGGCATGCCGTGAAGCTTGAAAACCCCCTTAAAAACACCTGATCCACTGACTGAGCAGTATATGGATGTGAGAGTGCAAAAAAATGAGCATATTTTGTCAACCTATCAACAACCACAAAGATGACAGACTTGATTCTACTCTTGGGCAAGCTAGTAATAAAATCCATGGATAAGTCTTCCCATATAGCATCTGGTACAGGTAATGGTTGTAGGAGTCCAGGGTAAGCAACATTCTCTCCTTTGGCTCTTTGGCAGACATCACAAGCCTGTACAAAAGTTTGGACATCCTTCCTCATCCCTTTCCAATAAAAAGCCCTCCTCAACCTATGTAATGTTCTAGTAATGCCAGAATGGCCTGCAGTAGGACTAGCATGATGTTCCTCAAGTAAAGAGATCTTAAGATGATGGGAAGCAGGACTAATTAGGATTTTGCCTTTGTAATAGAACACCCCTTCTTTTTTATAAAAATCTGTAATTGGTAACTATCCTTGCTGTAGCTTGTCCTCAATTTCTTTGAAGAAAGGATCTGTAGAACACATGAGCTTGACTTCTTCTAACCAATCATTTTGGATACTAGATATGGCTAAGAACTTAGTGGTTTCCTGGGTATTTTCCTCTTCATTCTCATGAACTCTTGTTAAGCTATCAGCAGCCCTATTTAATCTACCAGGTTTGTATTCTACAATGTAGTCATATCCATGTAATTTTGCAAGCCATTTGTTTTGGATACCTGTGTGAATCCTTTGATCTAGTAAATACTTGAGGCTTTGATGATCAGTCTTAATTATAAACTTCCTGCCCAACAGATATTGCTGCCATTTCTTGGTAGAAAGAGTAATTGCAAATAATTCTTTTTCATAAATAGATAGTGTGGTATTTCTTCCCTTCAAGGCAAAGCTGAAGTAGGCTATAGGTCTGTCACTTTGCATCAACACAGCCCATATTCCTGTACCAGAGGCATCACACTCTATGACAAAAGTCATGTTAAAATCAGGCATGGCAAGGACTGGGGGTTTGGTTAATGCTGACTTCAAGGAATTGAAAGATTCTTCAGCACTATTGTTCCAGCTGAAAGCTCCCTTCTTCAACAATTGTGTCAAGGGCTGAGCTATCATTCCAAACCCCTTAATGAATTTTCTATAATAACCTGCTAGGCCTAAGAAGCCTCTTAATCCTTTCAGTGTTTTTGGTAAGGGCCATTCAATAATAGCACTAATCTTATTAGGATCCACACCTGCACCCTCCTGTGATACTACATGTCCTAGATATTCCACTTATTTTTGCCCAAAACTATACTTTGACAGTTTAGCAACCAATTGGTGCTCTTTCATAATTTGGAAGACTTGTCTCAAATGAATCAAATGATCCTACCACTGTTTACTGAAAACTAAAATATCATCAAAGAAGACTAGCACAGACTTTCTCAGTAATTGTTTGAAAATAGAGTTCATGAGGGTCTGAAAAGTAGAGGGAGCATTTGTAAGACCAAATGGCATCACCATGAATTCAAAATGTCCATTGTGTGTTCTGAAAGCAGTTTTGGGTATATCTGCCTCATGCATTCTAATCTGGTGATACCCTGACTTTAAATCCAGCATGGTAAAAAACTGAGTTCCATGCAATTCATCTAACAATTCATCTATAATAGGAATAGGAAACTTATCTTTAATAGTGTACTTGTTTAAGGATCTGTAGTCTATGCACATTCTCCAACTACCATCGTTCTTCTTAACCATTACTACTGGAGAAGAGAATGGGCTGTTGCTGGGCCTTATAACTCCCTTTTGCAGCAATTCTTCTACCTGTTTCTCAATTTCTTCCTTAAGGAAGTGAGCATGTCTGTAGGGTCTAATGCATATTGGTTTGGCTCCCTCTTCCAAAGAAATTTTGTGGTCCACATCTCTATGAGGAGGAAGACTGGTTAATTCCTGGAACACCACCTGAAACTCACGTATCAGTTGGTGCATGTTAGCTGGAAGGTTTTCAGTAGCAATTCTTGTAGTTGCTTCTTGTAACTGCACACTACACAGTTGAATTAAATACACTTCCTTCTGCTTCTTGAATGATTTATCTATGGCTTTTTCATCAACTAATTTCATTTCCTCTAGGATTACTCCTTGTAGTGTTCTTCTTACTCCTTCACTCACAAAAGATACTTGCAACTTCTGGAAATTCAGGGTGATATCTTCTAATGTTTTTATCCAGTCTGCCCCCAATACAACTTGACTTCCTCCCATGGGCATGACTAACAGGTTCACTTGAATGTTTACTCCTTGGCAATCTAACAACACATCTTGACAAACTCCTGCCCCTTTAATTAGTTCTCCACTAGCAACCAATACATTGAAGTCATTAGACTCTGTCACAGCTAGCCCCAACCTTTGACCAGTTTTGCATTAATGAAATTGTGTGTTGAACCAGAATCTACAAGGATACTTACTGCCTGATTCTTGTAATATCCCATCACCCTAATAGTGTGAGAAGCATTTATTCCATTCAGTGCTTGTACAGAAATGGAAGGAGCCCCCTTAACTAAAATTTCAGTCAATTCCACTGCCAGAGAATCTTTATTTCTTTCATTAACATCATCTCCACTACCTTCCACAACCCCTTCCAGTATTCCTTCCAATACAAACAATTGTTTCCCCTTACATTGATGCCCTCTATGCCATTTTTCATCACAGGTGAAATACAGATTGTTACTTCTTCTCCTTTGTATCTCCTCAGGTGTCAATTTCTTGAATTGAGGAGAAGCTCTAGAGTTATCTTTGACTGGAAGATTGCGAGGATTACTAACTGAAGGGCCCCCTATATTTTGTATGTTCCATTGCCCTCTGGGTTTCCTCTCATTTCTTTGTTTATCCTCAAATAATTTGTCTAATGAGACTGCCCCTTTTAATGACATAGGTCTTGCAGCCGCCACCTCATACTTCAATTCATCTTTAAGTCCACCAATAAATCTCTCAAGATTGTGTCTCCTAGATGGTTGATCATCTAATAGCCCCAATGCCTGTTCAAACCTCCCCAGGTATTCTCTAACTGAACTAGTTTGTTTCATAGTGGAGAAGGCATCATAGGGCCTTGCTAGTTCACTAGGTCCAAATCTAGTGACTAATTCCTCTCTAAAGACATCCCAGTGTTGGTGGTCTTCAACATTTTTAATCAACCACCTATACCACTGTAAGGCCTCATCTCTCAAGTAAAATGAACAGACTTTTACCCATTCATCATCTTTAATATCATAGTAATCAAAAATCTGCTCAGTTTGATCTAACCAATCTACCACATTCTCAAGACCAGAGAATGAAGGAAAATCTAAGCGTAATGATTTAAGTTGAACAAGCTTCTGATTGCTAAAGAAAGAAATTTTTTTAAGTTGAAAGATTACCAAAACTGTTTACTGGTGGAAATCCTCCATTGAAATCCACATCCCTACGATTCTGAGTTGAAAGATTACCAAAACTGTTTACTGGTGGAAATCCTCCATTGAAATCCACATCCCTACGATTCTGGAAACTGGATTCAGGACGGTAATCCCTCCTATTTGAGTCTTTAGCTCCTGAGCTTAGAAATTCCCTATCGTCCCTTGATCTTGAGTTCAAGAATTCCCACCCACTCCCTGGTCCAGATCCCAAGATTCCTTGGCTGGCCTCCTTGGAATTCTTGACTTCTTGAATCAAGATCCTTATCTGAGAAGTAAGATCATCTAATTTTGCAGAGTTCTCCTCCACCTTGGCCGATGTTCGTTAGTGAAGTGAGCGCTGTTGATCAATCGCCTCTTCTACTCGAGTGATTCTTCCCGCTTGAACCGCTTCATCAGCAGAAGTTTCCTCCAGATCCGCCATGAAATCCTCAGCTCCAGCTTCAGATTCAACCTGCTATGATACCAATTGTGAGGCTCGAGAGCCTCGATTACTTCTCTTGGCTGTGTTCTTGGTCATATTGAGCCTGTAATGACTCACTAAGTGACTAGAGAGAGAGAGAGAGAGAGATTGAAGAATTAGAATGAAATTTTAAGAGAGAGTTTAGAGAGAGTGAACAGATTTTTGTGGAAGAGAACTGAATTCTTATTATTCTCCAATGTATCTTACAACCTCCCTTTTATACAAGAATTGCTGCCCTCTTCTTCACAACAAACTGAAAAATAAAACATACACTGTTTGTGCACTTGCACACTAACAGCTATAACAGAAACAGTTAGGAAACATGTAATTTGTTACATGAGTGCTGAGCTGGACTCGTTAATAGCTTGCTAGCAGCCCCTCCATCTTTGAAGAACTTGCACAAAAGACCCTCATATGCATATCAGTCCTCCATGTGCGTATCAGTTCCTGTTCAGCCTTGCATTGACAGTATCCCTCCCCTCATATGCATATCAGTCCTCCATGTGCGTATCAGTTCCTGTTCAGCCTTGCATTGACAGTATCCCTCCAATACTCTTCAGGCATGGTTCCTAACACCCCCTACCCCCACCCGCACCCCACCCAAAAAAAAACCCAAGTTTGAAGACCTTCTCAGCGTGTTTAAAACAGTATTTTATAATTCAAAAGGATCAATTTTGTCCCACGACAAAAACCTCAAGTTATTTTCATTTTTTGGGCTTCATAAATCATATTATTTCTTAGGTTTGTCATTTATATCTAGATTAATATCATGGGGTGAACAAGAGTACGATAGTCATCATCATGTTCAAGTCTCCACCTATTTGATAAGCAAGTCCAAGTACATATACATACAAGCATATTTGTCTTAAACTAAGCCCCTCTAACAATTAGATCACAACTACGAAGTTATAGTGAATATCGAGAATTATAGTTATATATAAATTCTAGTAGCCTCCGCAGTCTGAACGATCTTTTTATGGGCTGAAAATCTGGACTCATGTAGCAGTACTAATTTAAAAAAATATCCACATTAAATTCGTAGTTAGCAAGTTTCAAACTTGGGTTGCTTTGATATCATATTAAATTAAGTCCCTCTAACAATTACAAGAAACTCCAAGTCTATAGTAAGGATCGATGATTATAGTTTTATATTAATACTAACAGCATGTATACATACATGTGTAATCATCTTACATACCCAAATCCAAATTCACACCTGAAATACTTGTGTTTTGACGTGGTTTTGAGTTGCTCTGTCTGGGCTTATTTGTGTGGAGTACTTTTTTTGGGTTAATTGTTTATCTAGGTTACTCAAAGGCTAGTCTTCGGGTTGGCAAATTTCGCTTTACCCAAACACTTAATTGGTGTTCAATTTCAAGTCACATCGATCCAATTGAAATAGCATATCCTCTGTAGGTGACCAGAGAAGCTAATATCCATTACAACTTTTCTTCTTTGTTTTAATTAACAAATTAATTAAAACCCAAGAACTCTACCGAACAACACAAAAAACCATCAAACGAAATAAACTCTAGCGGTTATCCTCATTCAAAGCTCTATGCATAAACTTAGGCGGATCCTTCAACTACACCCGATAGTGTTGAAGGTAATTGGCCTTCTGTGCCAACAAATGAGCAACATCGTTCCTACTATAATTTTTTTCCCTTTTCTCTATCCATAATTTGTTAGTTCTTTTTCCATTTGAAGACATTAGTGGTTTTGTTTGGCATTTTACTTCAACTACAACTCTCTTTGTTCGTGCCTCTTCTGTCGTTAATGCTCTCTTTTGTATCCTCTTTAATAAAACAAAAGGGGAAAAAGGAAAAAGAAAATAAAACAAACAAAACATGAGGCACTGAGGTCAACTTCTGGAGAAACTTTACAGTATAGCAGTTGATTTTAATGCTTGCATCTGTGTCATTAACTTATAAAATTCCAATAAAGCACATTAAGAATAGTCTTGAAAAGGGTTAAAGCCTCAAAAAGTTACCTCTTTGTCACCACATAAATGGTTACTAACATGATAAAATTCAGCCTTTCCTAGTGCAGAACATTGCATGAGACATCGCAAAAGATAGGGGATTTTCTCCTTTTAATCCTATCTTTGGACTTTATTGATCTTGTATCTTTGTGGGAATTGCATTGCTATCCTCTATATTATATTTGGCATATATGGTTATGTGAACGTTTGTTGCTATATCTTAGAAGTTGATTACTGACTAGAATGGAATTCCATCACACATTGTTGGTTGATTCACCATTAGTTTAGATACTCGCCCAACTTTGTTTGGAGTACGAGGACATGTTGAGAATTTGTCCTTGTTGTACTTTGATAATTTCTTGCATTCTTCAATCTCGGAGGACATGTAATAATATTTATATATATATTTATATATATATACCTATAATTATATATATATTATATATAAATATATATATAATATATATATATGTGTAATGGGTATCATATGTCATATGAGAGGATTCTTATATACAATGACGTGGAACAATTCTCCACCAAGGTGTATTTATGAGGGCATTCTCTCCCCTACTTTATTCACTTGGTGGGAGATTGTGCCACCATCATTGTATATGAGGGGAATCACTCTCATCATGACATATGATACCTTAACATATATTATTTATATATATATATATATATATATATATATTTATATATATATAATAGGAAGACTCCTATCAACTTACGTGGATGGGAATAGTTATTCCACCAAACTTTTTTAAGACAATCATTTATTAATATAAAAAGTCTCTTAAGTCATCATGCATGATCCCTAGGCAAGATTAACTAATTCCTATCCATTAACGTAGATAGGATGTTTTTCACTATATATATATATATATATATTATATTATATATATATATATTAATAGTATATATACTATATACTGATATATATATATATAATATATATTATATATAATACATATATAGGGACACACACGGACACAACAACAACTAGGGATGCATGTACAATGCACGTGGTTGAATATCATGAGTTGAGATGCACGCGCAATGCACGTGTTTGAATATCATGATTATTTAAATTGATAAAAATAGAGTAAAAAAAGTTTTTTGTGGGATTGATCAACTCAATAATCTCTCTCAAATAAAATATTGTCATTGTTTCATTCAACCTAGATTATGGCTATGTGATCTACTAGTTGTGAGTTATAAACACATTAATTTAGTACAACATCATTATTTATTAGTATTTTGAAGTCTTCAAAAGATGGGTGATCATTCAATTCGTAAAAGAATTTTGCATATGAATTTACTTGTAATATGTCCATTAAACTTTAAGTTATGGTTTGGCTCATATTCATGTTAACTTTTAGTTGATGTTTCGCTTACATTTATATTATCTAATAGTCTCATTCAATTTTATAGCTCATTGTTCATGGGAAAATTGAAGAAAAAATGAGAATAAATTTCGTATTAATCTTCCTAACTGACTAAGGAAAAGAATGAATACAATCTCTCACTGTAATCTCTCTCTAACTGATTTAAAAAAAATACAATTCTTCTCTATCTGTATCCCGATTTACAAAAGAAGGAATGGATCAACGGAGACCCTCCCTTTATTTAAAACTGGGTTCTTCTTGGTGTCGATGGGAGCTTGATTCTTGTATCCCGTTGACGATCCGAACGCTTTGCCTCGTGGAACTTGGTTGATTCCTCTTGATGGGAAGAACTTGCAATGCAAGTTTACAACTCTCATGAGTTTAGGAACTCTAAATGAGTTAAATAACTCGGTGAAGAGTTAAGTTAAGAAAGGAAATTAATCCTTTATGATTTAACCAAAACTCGGTTTATAAGCCAAGGTAAGGTTCCAAGAATAGCTTCAAACTCTCCAAGATCCGAAGCCTCTAAAGTCTTGAACTGTTGAAGATCTCCCCGAAGATGTAAAAAAATCTTGATCTGCCAAAAAGCCCGATCTCTCCAAAAAGATCTCAAGATCCAAAAAGATAAAAATATCCAATTTAAGCTGATTTTTAGCTATTTATAGGGGATTAAGGGGTGTAACTAACCCCTAAAATCGCTCCTAAGTAGGGTGTGATTATCCCAAAATCGTGGAAAATAGTTTTAGAACCGTTTAGCTCGTGTTTGAATGAGTCAAATGTAAAATTTACGTTCTGGGCACAAACTTTGCATTTTGGACTTGAGACGCAGAGTTGAGCTCTGACTTGGGACACAGAGTTGAGCTCTGCATGTTGAGCTGAAAATGCAATGTTAAGCCCTGCGTTTCCTTGTTTGGAATGCAGAAGTGAGCTCTAAGTTTTATTCTTGAAACGCAGAGGTGAGCTCTATGTTTTCTTTTTTTTTGATTTGAAGAGACCATTGATTTGTAGTCTCTTTAGTTAGAGCATTGCAAAGATTGTGATCTTCATTTCAGCTCCTTGGAATGTGAGAGTTGTCAGTTGTAACTCTTATTGTTGATTGTGAAAGCCATTGAATCAGAACTTCCATCGGTTGTTGTGAAGGTCATTAAATTGTAACATTTGTTGATTATCGTGAAAGTCCCTAAATTATAGCCTTATATAAATCGTCGAATTGTAACTTCCATTATCAGTGCTTGGTAGGAATCGACCATCTGCAGTAATTTTTAGACAGTCTATAGAACCCCCTCTAAAGTTTTTGAAAGTTCACAGTTGACTGGAACGAATTTTTTGAATACTTTACATTTTCTAATTTTGATTTTGGATTGATTGGATGATTGTTCATTACATCCACTTTGAAGGCGTTTTGGACTTGATTACAGACACTAATCATGCAAGATCAGTATGAAGGTGCTTATCGTGGCCCTGTTTCTGAAGTGCGGAGATAGGCCTGGTTGCTTTGAAATGCGGAGATGAATCTCAGATTTAGAATATAAGAGACGACGACATCAATGAGAGCCACAAGCCTAATACTAGCAGGTGCTTCAACCTTGTATTTAGCGACTTTCTCGCTAACTTCCTTTAGATCTCCCTTGGTAAAGATCAACCCAATATTTTTGAAGGATATGTTCTTCCTTGTGAGGATCGCTAAATCCCTACAGAATCTCTTCCTGATCGGCGTTAACGATTAGAACTTGTTTGTACTCATCCAAGAGGTTGCATAGCTTCTTGTCGTAGGTCAGTTTCTTATTGGCTTTCGTCACCTTGATAGTCATTGCTAGTTCTTTTTTAGTACTGAAGCCTGGCCTCTCATAGATAACGTATAAATCTAAGAAAACCAAATAAGTTTTTAAGTAGCTGAAGCATCCGAAACCAAACAAGATAACTTTTATGACTTGATGACAAAGAACTTAGTCAAACAAGCTAAAGCCCAAGTCACTATCGTCAGACTTATCAGTAGGCTCGTCTTTCTCCTCTTCCTTAGCAGAAGGAGCAGTAGCAAACTTACTTGGACCCTTGAGATACTCCTTCACCCTCTCAGCCTGTAGGAAGGTGTATCTAGTGTCAATAGTAATAGCAATAATATTCTTATAGGCATTGATAAACATGTGAGACGCAGCTGCAAGTGTTGGGTAAGAAAGAGCCAAGGGCTGCGAAATCGCCATAGAAACACCAGTTGCAAAGCTTTAGAATTTTGAAACGCGAAGGTGAGCCATACATTTAGGTCTTAAAACACAGAGGTGAACCTTGCATTTAAAATTTGAAATGTGCAGGTGAATTGTACAATTAGAACTTGAAACACAGGGGTGAATCTTGCATTTTGAATTTGGAATGCAGAGTTGAGTCTTGTGTTTTGAAAACTGATACGCAAAGGTGATCCCTACATTTCAGGAGTCAAACCGACTCAGTGTGAACGCGAAAATCATGTTTGGATGGGATTTTGGCCTCAAATCCCGTGTCGATTTGATAGCTCCAGCTATCTATAAATAGACCGTCATGGTCAAATCAAGAGTCTTTTCGACTCTCCTGCTTTTTGCTCAGGTTTCTTTCAACGAACATTTTTTGTTTAAACTCCGGTGAGCAGTATTCATCCTCCCTGACAACTAGTCATCCACATGGCTCCAAAGAAGATTGCTGCAAAACCCAAGAAATCTGTTGCATCAGCTTTGAGCATCGGCCGCCGACGGCGCTGCTGCTTGAGCGACTGCACCGTCGCCAGCTCCGCTCATCAGTGGTAAGCTTGGACCATTAAACTTTCTTTGACAAGTTCTGAACTACAAACACAGGGCTGGTCCTTGAGTTTTGAACTTGGAACGCAAGGCTGACCCTTGCGTTTTGAACTTGGAATACAAGGCTGACCCTTGTGTTTTGAATTTGAAACACAGGGCTGACCCTTGCGTTTTGAATTTGGAAGGCAAGGATGACCCTTCCATTTTGAATTTGAAACGTAGGGCTGACCCTTACGTTTTGAATTTGGAACGCAGGGTTGACCCTTGCATTTTTATTCAAGTCTTTTAGACTTTTTGGCTCTTGGGCTATTTCAAACACTGGCTATTATATCATTATATACAGTGCGCTACTCTAACGAACCTCTTTCATTCCATCACCACTTTGGTCATGAAGGTGGCACGGATAGAAATGTACCCTTCAGCTCTTTCTTGGAACTTTTGGTATTTAGAGATCAGAACAAGGAGCGAGCGGAAATCATCACTCAAGCTTTTCCCAGGACCCTCAGAGCCCTTGCCACAAACGCGAAACTTGAGACAGCAGAACGTAGAATTTTAAAGAAGCCTGCGTTTTTATTTGGAGATTCTGTCATCATGGATGTTGAATAGATGTATGATGAAAACTACAAGTGGCTGCGGAACATCAATGGTCGTCTCCTCTTTTTACTGAACATGGAACGGATGTTCCTGATCTCTTATTACCAGTGTGCTTGTATCCCAAGATCCATAGATTAGGAGCTTGTTCGGGAGCAGGGTGGAGTTTCTATCAAACACCTTGCCCATCACGGTGTTCATCCAGCTAGTTTCAATCGACAAATAGTGGCTTTGAGGCCTGGTTCAGTAAAGAAAGAACATCCAGTTGGCGAAACTGCTATGCTGGCGAATACATTCGTCAAGAAATTTATATCAGTGAGGGTCAAATTCCCCGCAAAGGACTTTAGAGCTTCAGAGTGGGTGCACTCTACCAAGGCAGGATGGTGGACCCGTATGATTGACTTTGTCATAGAGGACTTGAGAGGGCCACTTGAAGTTTTTGGTCTTAGAATCCTGATATCGGCCACCCGATATGAGATCAATTAGAATTACAACGGCCTCTTTGCGATGTTGGAGTTCTACAATCCAGACACAAGCACATTTTTCACACTAGTTGGGGAGTTAGGCTTTGCTCTCCATGAGATGTTTGAAATTTTAGGGTTATCATTCGAGGAATTACCTTATGAAGAATTCATCCCAGGGGCCAAAGAATTGAGGGTTTTGAGAAAGCCCGCTCCTACAATTTATTAGACTTACTGGGAGTTGATGTGTCACTTCCACATATGTGCACATATAACCGGAGTACGTGGGAGAGGTGTCAAGTAGGGCTCTTGGGCTGACTACCTCTTCCAAAACTTGCATCAGAGGAACATGGAGGTAACCTGCATGACTGTTAGTACTCTCGATGAAATCAAAGATCGCATCGATGCTACTACTGCCCATTATACCAACGAGGCCCAGGAAGATGTTTTCCCCGCGTTGACTGAATTTAAAAGTTTCAACTATCAAGCAGAGAATCCAATTTCTGATATGGCTCTGTTTGCCAGCTTCCTTACACTATGGTTGAAGCGCTGTGTGGTGCCCACCAAGCCAGTGGATACTATTGCAGTGGAAGTGGTCTATCGTTGAAGCGCTGTGTGGTGCCCACCAAGCCAGTGGATACTATTGCAGTGGAAGTGGTCTATCCGACTGTTCTCTTAACTCACGGGCTACCTCTAAACCTCCTCACAGCCATGTGAAAGCACCCTAATGCCACTAGGAAAGAACTCTAGAGGGAGGTGAATAGGGTTTATGCTAATCTAATCTAATTTTATGCTAATTTAAAACTTATTAACAAATTATCCTAGCAAATAAGATATGAACAATATATGTGCAAGGATAATAAACCAAGGGCAATATGAACACGAATAAGATAGTGGGAATATAAACAATAAGTAATAGACAAAGGTAATATAAGATATGAACACAAAAATAAGTACGCTAATGCAATCATAAACAAACAATATGATCATGGAGTTTGGTCCCCACGACCTACGTCTCTGCTCCTCACATCGAGGAGATCTCCACTATCAAAACCGGATTTTCTACGCTCACCCGAACAACGTTTATACCTCACACTTGGTTTTTTAGCTCACATAAAACTTTACAATCTCACACTCTTGCAATCCCACTTTACACCCTCTAAGTGTTGATCTCTAGCTCGTGTCTTCCTCAAGTATTAGGAATTACAAACTACCTCTAAGCATAACCACCTACCCCACTCCTCTTGGGATGACCCCGTCTCTCACCACACACTTCTCTTGGTGTACAAGTGTATTACAAAGTGATCTACACAATTAAGCACGAATACAATAAGTTTGTTCTCTATAATAGATGAGAACTCAATATAGGCTCACACTCAATTATTACAACTCTCACAATCCTAAATATACTATGTATGAAAATACTAAAAGCTCAATGTGGGTGTGTGTAATAATGAGATTTAATAAAGCAAACTAAACTCAAATAAATCTAGTTTATAGAAATTATGAACAAAATAATAAATAGCTAGAAATAGAGTTTAGAAAAACTTCTCTATAGATAACAAGAGAGAGGGAGAAGAGTGAATGCTCAAACACCAAAGGATGATCTCCTCTTTGCTCTTGTGAAAATTTTTTCACAAACTAAACTCTTGAAACAAACTAAAACCAAACTTAAAATCATTGTTAAACTTTCTTAAAACATTCTCTTGAGTAAATAAAACTGAGGATATGTGGGGGTATTTATAGGAACCCCAAAGCTAAGAGAAAACAAGGCAAAAAGATCAAAAACCCAAATCTATAAAAGGCTGAAAAAACTAGTCGTTACAGTATCAGTCGACTGACGGTTTTCATCAGTCGACTGATGAGCTGACCGTTAGAGGCGTTTTCCAGCTCATCAGTCGACTGACGGACCTTATTAGTCGACTGATGATATCATCAGTCGACCAAAACAAAACAAAAACTTTTTGTTATTCCAAGTATTTTTTTCAGTTGACTGAACATATTCATCAATCGACTCATAATACTGTATCAGCCTGATTTAAATAGTAAAACTGATTTTTGAAGTACCTTTAAAAATAGCAAACAAATTCTAAAAAATAAAAAACTTTGGAAAATCATTGTAAACATGTAAATGAACATGTTTCAAAAAGAATTTTTAGAATTGCACTTCTCAATAGTGAAAACTCATCATTTTTAAAACAAGTCCAAAACATGAAAATACAATAACACTTGTTTTGTCATTTTGACTAAACCATGTTTTGAAAACTTTATAAAATGATTATATAGACTTAATGAAAGATGTAAACTATTGTTATGAAGTCTATAAACCAAAAACTCAATATTATACAAAAATAAAGTTTTGCACAATATGCATTTGACAAAATGATAAATATGAAACATGTATATATATGTAAACGAGCTTAAAGTACTAACACACATAATATAAAAACCTAAACTAAATATACCCAAGCTTGTGATCTTCAACAAAGCTCTATCTTGGTACACTTGAGGATAAAGCTTGAACTTGGATCTTCAACATGAATTGCATTGCTTCACTTTACTATTCTGCCAACCTCCATTGAATTTGATCGTGAATGCGCAATTCTACCATCCTCCAACATATTATTTGTCTAGAATAGATACAAAACACAAATACTAGACAAACAACATTAGATGTAAATTGTTTGTAAATCATCATCAAAACAAAAGGACCCAACACCATGGTGTGCTATCTACAGAGTGGCCTTCGAGGGTTAGCCTCTGAATTCGTCTTAGACAAGGAGATGGACTCAAACGGGAGAAAAATTTCTAGACTCCCACCCCTCGAGTGCCCATGCCATACATTTATTTAGTGTTATGGTTTGTCTTGCATTGCCCTGCTTTGATGACAATGCCTACATCAAGTGATGCTTCAGCTCCTCTTGTCCAACAACTCAAGACCGCTCAATGGGTTGGCTAGTACCAGGTGAAATTCTGGCAAATATTGACCAGGGATATTAGCTATAATATAGCTTGCTGCTTTCCTAACTTCGAAGGAGGTGCATATGAACAAGTGTACCAAGACACCAAGGGTCGCATCATTCACCATTCTTAACGAGGGTGTTTTCTAGTGGCTTATCAACATACGCCTAGGTTATCTCATCTTTCGACAGGGGAGGAAGTGCTTCATTGAGCCTTACTAACTGTATTGATTCTCACGACAATTTGGGTATGATTAGATATATATCGGAAATCCCAACCTGAGGCTTGCATTCATTGGCAATGTACATGAGGGAGCAAGGGCTTGGTAATATTCCATTGCGGGTTGTATCGGGGCCATATTCAGATTGCCACACAAAACACCCAACACATATACTTCCATGGGCTTTTGTAATTGGTACAAATCCGCTTCGCAAATCCCTGAATACAAAATTTATACTTCCTGCCTAAAGGTAGTTTGGAAGATGTATGATTCGAAAAGGGGCTCTAAGATGTCTCGTCTAAGGGGAATTGACAAGTACTTATCACTTGAGCCATAAACTACTGTAGAAGATGAAGATGAAGCAGCTATATCCCCAAGATGGAGTCCCTAATAGTTACAACTCAGAGCAAGAAGGCAGCTGGGAAGCGTGCCCTTTTAGTAGAAGAATCTAGTCAATATGAGAAGCGAGCTCGCCGAAAACTATTGGTCGAGTCCCTAAAGTCTCAAGCCCGGAAAGGAACAAAGCTTACGCAAGATGCTATCAAATCAGCATATCTGGAGGAGGAGGAGGAGCGAGAGTCGTCTGTTAGGGGCCTCTCTCATCAAACTAGACTTCGTTCAGTTAGCCCAGCTTTGTCGGGTATCACCTCTTCCTATCATCCACCAGACGAAGAAGAGGGTAGGGGCGAATCGCTTGCTAAAGATGTAGAATCTTTTCCCATAATGGACCATGCTGCTTCAACAACTCTGGGTCAAACTTCAGGTGTCGTTCCTCCAATCATAGAGGCTATACCAGAAGGAGTCGAGCCTGTAACAACTCAAGCGGAAGATGTTAGGCTTCCTATAGATGAACCTATAGTGGCTGAACATGAAAAGCTTAGCGGGAGTCAGTCTCTCTCTGCTTCAACCTTAATACTACCATAGGGGATACAAGGCCTAGCCTAACAACATGGCTAGTTCATAAGTCGACTACTATTGTGAGCTCGCCAGAACCTTCCGCTACAAATGATGAAGAGCAAGTAAACTATGAGTGCTCTCCACATGACAATGATGATGACAGAGATGACGATGGTGACAATGACAGTGATGATTACGGTGATTGGGATAACCTACCACCGTTCACTTTCGATAAAGAGTTAGCCTATATCCCTATTTCTCCCCCAGGTAAGCGTCATTCATTTTGGACTTCCCCAAAAGTTCTCTTTTGCATTCTAACAAATTTTTGTATGTAGGGTCACCGACTCTAGTGACTGAAGAGGCCATGATTGTAAGTCTGCCATCAGAATAGCTGCCACTTACACCAACAACTACTCCTCCTCCGACGCAGCTATCTCTCACACTAGTGACGTCGACGTTGACTCCTCTACTGGAAAAGTCACTTCCTTTGACGATTTCTCTTACAAAGGGTAGGAGTACTTCGAGTTCAGCTCAAACAGGAGCGCTTATGGCTCTCCCTTCAAGTCCTGTGCACTTGGACATTTTAGTGCCTTCTTCGGTTGCTTCGTCGAAATCTCCAACCGCTTTGGTTCCAAGTTTTGCGACTTCGGGGGTCTTGGTGCTATCTCCTGCTACCCCTTTAAGCCTGACATGTTAGTTATAGGTGCCCTATAGGTAATAATTTAATATTGTAACAGGATCTATATGAATATAACATCCTTGTTCAAAATGATAGCATGTTATTTTGGTCAGTATTTATCTGGTATTTTTTAAATATAGATAAAGTTCTTAGAATGATACTAAACTATCAGAATTTTGATATGATCATAATGAAGAAGAGACCTGATTAGTCGTTAACGTATATTCTAAAATATTTCTAATCGATGAAGTGTTAAGATAGGACATCATCACTTTGGTTAAGACTAGTGTATACTCTACTTGTCCTTTAGAAGGTCGATGATCCATCTCTTAGATCATTGATACTGAGACATCAAGATACAATATACAAGTGACTCATTAGTGAATGAGTTGACTGAACGACTCACCGAGAATGTCTAGTTGGTAATTATACTTAACTGTCAAATAGAAGTTATCAGGTAATATAGTACAAAGTATTCTCTTGACCTGAGGCATGAGTGCAATATCTTACATGTCAGTATAGGTGTATTTAGACTTTTACCTTACCGCAGTTCTCATTGAGTTGTGCATAACGATTCTTGTTAGGTGCATCCTGAGACATAAGTAGATATTAAGATGCTAAGATGGGATTCGTCTCTCCTACTATAGGGGGTTGATGTCATAAGATTGTTTGATATAACTATAACCTGACAATCCTTGGCCGAGCTAAATAAGATAAACTGAGCGTCAGTTTGATCTTATAGGTTATGAGTTTAATATCAATAAGCACTAACCAAGCTATTAGGGTTTGACAGTTTACCATACCCTACGCACGATAGTTTAACATGGTTTGACGAAATGACCGGACTGTACGATATTTTCATTGAGTGGTCCTAATAAAATTATGTAAGCATATTGTAGATATTTATCACAACTTATACCTAGGTAGTCTTCATGTGTAGCTAACACCTCTATTGTACTAGTGGATATGATCTACTGCCGAGTTTTAAGTTGGGCCCTAGAGTCACACCAAGTGCGTACTTAAATCCTATGAAATACAATTTATAGAGTTTATGCGTATGATTGATATGCATATATGATTTTCACCGGATACACATAAACGGTTATATATATCGGTAAAATCAGAACACTATGTGCTTAAGAAATAAATTCTAGTATTTTATCCTATAAAGTTAACTTTTAGTCAACTGGTTAATTTTTTGGTCAACGGTTAACTTTTGGTCAACTCATTGACTTTTTGGTCATATGATAACTTATTTGTTAATGATTGGAAAATTACGAAATACCGTATTTATGAAACACTATATTAATGTGATATTTTCATTTATAAAATACACACTTCATTATACCTTGATTAATGAGTCATGAGATGAGTCATTAAGATGATATGGTTTGGGAATATGGTTTTAGCATATGGTTTTGATTCTTCATGACTCTTTGCATGACTCATGAGATGAGTCATTGCATGACTCATGAAAGGAATCATTACATTTAGATGACTCATGGCATGACTCATGAGATGAGTCACGACATATCTCACTCTATATATATGAGCTCTTTCTCTTATAGAGAGGTTAATAAAAAATTGGCTAAGTGATTTTTTCCATAAGAGAATAAAAGAGAGCTCTACCTCTTACTAAACTCTAGCAATTTTTGAGTAAGAGGAAGTAGTAGGATTTTAAAGTGCCCCAGGATGGATATCTTGCCTTGTGTCTTAAGAAGACTTCGATTTTATCAAGCTCACTTGAAGACTTGGAGATCCACTACAAGGAGGCTTACAATAAGGAGAACGAGCTAGGGTTATTCGATCTACCATCGAATCACGCTACGAAAATAAACCTTCGAAGCTCTTGGTTGCTCTCTTTATTATAGGGATCAGGTTTGATTTAATTAAGATGGTTCGAGTTTGTATTTCATGCTCTCTACATGCTTAGTATTATTAAACATACAGTATTCCACTGCATATTTTGCATGTAATTAGCACGAATTTCCAACATGGTATCAGAGCCATGGTTCCATCTAATTGAATCTTTACATGCATATCTAACTCATAGAGGACTTTGTACTTACTTCTAATTCCTAGTTTAATTAAAGATGCTTTAATGAAACTAGTTAAATTATTCAAGTTGTTTTGTAATTAGTTATATTAGTCGTTGATTCAAAAATGTTATGTTTGGTTCATAAGTTTTTAGTAGGTAAAAACACTTGTATAAATTATAAAGCAATTGATCACAACTAGTGTAGTTGTATGTTAAAAGCATGATAGTCCTATTTGAGTTAGGATAATCCCTATGTTATCTAGTTTTCTAATTTGTTGCAAAACTAGATAGATGCATATTTCTTAATGTTGATTAAGTTATATGCTTTATATCGACTTGCGTGGATATTATGTTTATGAATGGTAGTGGATAACGATTCTCTTGTATTTATTGTATTGATGTAATATAGCTAAAAATGTAATATTATTTACAATCTCTTCCCTCCCCAAGCATGGGCTACGCCTATGGGTTTAGGCACTTGCTCACCGATCATGGACTACGCCCACGGGTATAGACCCTTGTTCAGGTGTGTGTGTGTGGGTGTGGGTGTGGGTGTGGGTGTGGGGGGGAGGGGGGTATGGTTGTTTAGTTTAGTTATTTTATTTATAGCTTTTATTTTAAATTCAATGCAATATTATTACCTCCTACGAGATGGTTTTTTCATTATAAATGGGGCTTACATGTCCTATGTATATGTGATTGTAATAATAGTTTTTAAAGAATAGTTTTTATTATAAAAACTCATTTTTAAACTCTATGAGATATGACAATAAGAGTTTATTGACCATAGAGTGGTGAGATCGATATTAACATCGTGTTAGTGTGAAAGATAAATAAATCTAAAGTAGTTAAACGAGATATATTTAGAATGAACTTTTAACTAGTGTCTAGGAAAGTGATTATGAGATATAGCTCATGGGGTGATGCCTAACTTAAGATTAGGGGTGATGCCCAATCTTTCGCGCTATAGTCTTAAAGAGCGGTGGCACTTAATTAAGGTCCGATGAATATTTTCCGGTGAATAGCTTAGAACCCTCCCACTAATCTTGCGTTTACCTAGCTAGTTTAATTGTTACAAGTATAAATATATATAAATCTTTTAACTATATTAAGTTTGATTAGGTAAAAGACTTATGAAAGTGTCTGTAGCCCTCCATCATTTCAGTTGAATACTATTAGCTTATAAATACTATGTTTGTTGGCCTTTGTCAAGGCATAACTATTCTATGGCCAAATAGTATTCATTTATGTATAAGATATAAGGATAGCTTAAATTGGTTATGCGATTTTGTTGGTTTTCGTCAAGAGTTTGCATAAGTTAAATTTAAGCTAGTCAAGAAATGATGGGTCCAAACTTGACTAATATTTTATGATTTGTTAGCTATCGTCAAGGTCATAAAAGACTAGGGGTAAAATCATATCAAGAATTACAAGAGTGTAAAAGACAAAAATTGTCTACCAATTATTGAGTGTATCAATTTGATGGCTTTTGTTAAGGTTGATACATTCGATGATAATTGAATCTTGATCCCACTTGAAAATAAAGGGTTGTTTTCCGATCACCAGTTATAAGGTTTTTGAGGGACTCGAAAAATAGTGGGAGACATAACTTAGATAAAAATGAACCAAATCTATTTTATGTATTTTTGAGGGACTCGAAAAATAGTGGGAGACATAACTTAGATAAAAATGAACCAAATCTATTTTATGTATTGAACATCTGCTAAAATAATTTTTCTCTCTCAAATCTATTTTATGTATTGAACATCTGCTAAAATAATTTTTCTCTCTCTTTCAGGCCATTATGTCTGGATTAAAAATCATATCAGAACAGAACAAGTTAATCGATCCTAATTACATAGACTGGTTGAAAAATGTTAAAAGGAACTAGCTAGAATTCTTAGCCTCACTCATCAAGAAGAAGCAAGTTGTTGCTTCATCTTCAGGTGTATTTGTTACTCAGAATTGTTTTTCTATAATTCTACATCTTAGGTATTAGATACCGAATCAGGATCTCACATCTATAATTTGTTACAAGGGTTGAGAAGTTATAGAAAACTTGGACCTGGAGAGATGACCTTACAAGTTGGCAATGATGCAATAGTTGTAGCATTTGCAGTAGGGTCTATCTTTGCCAAATGGAAATATTTTAATTTTAAATAGCTGCTATTTTATGCTAACTATGATGTGTAATATAATAACTATATCTTTATTAGATAAAGATGGATATATATTCAAGTTGGAGAATAATGTTATGAATATCATATTTAATCAAAAGTTAATTTCTTATGGAACATTGTGTAATGGCATCTATATTCTTAATCAAAACACAATTCTGAATACTCATCACGAACATTGTGTAATGGCATCTATATTCTTAATCAAAACACAATTCTGAATACTCATCACACTAATAAAAAAAACATTTAGTTATGAACGATGCTTTCTTATGGCATTGTAGACTTGGTCATATTAATAAAGAAAGACTTGGCGAGCTACATAAACATGGATATTTAGATCCTTTTGACTTTAAGTCTTATGATACTTACAAGTCTTGTCTTAAAGATAAAATGACCAATACTCTATTTACGAGAACTGGAGTAATAGTTACAGAACTCTTAGGACTGATACATAGTGATGTATGTGGTCCTATGTCTACAATGGCCAGAGGTGGCTACTCCTGCTTTGTTACTTTTACTGATGATTTTTTAAGATTTGGACATGTGTTTTTGATGAAACACAAGTCTGAAGCATTTTAGAAATTTATCGAGTATAAAAATAAAGTAGAGAACCAAACGAGCAAGAAAGTTAAAATTCTTCGATCGGATCGAGGAGATGAATACTTGAGCTCAGAATTCTTAGGGTTTTTAAAAGAGAATAGGATTCTCTCTTAGGTAACTCCACCATTTACACCATAGCTTAACGGCATGTCAAAAAGGAGGAATCATACCCTATTAGATATGGTATGTTCCATGATGAGTAACGCTGAGTTACTTTTTTTATTCTGGGGGTATGCGTTAGAAATAACAACACACTTACTGAATAGGGTTCCAACTAAAGCAGTGCTTAAACCTTCATATGATATATGGTATAGGATGAAACCACAACTTAATTATATTAAGATTTGGGGATGTCATGCTTATGTAAAAAAGCAAGATCCTAAAAAGTTAGAGACACGCTCAGTATTTTGTAGGATATCCAAGGAATTCCCATGGATATCAATTCTACCACATCGATGAACAAAAGATAATTATTTCTCGGTATGCTACCTTCTTGGAGAAAGAATTTCTTGAAAAAAAAATTAGTGGGAGCATGGTAGAACTGGAAGAAATTTCAGAGATACAAATCAATACAGATAATTTAGTATAACCAGAAAATTCAATTGTACCAGAAGAACCTCAACCACTCCGTAGATATCCAAGGCGATCTCATGCACCTTAGAGACAATATGATTTTCTCGTTGAAAGTATCATGTTAGATCACGTCATAGATGATGACGAACCTTTGAGTTATCAGCAAGCCTCTCGGAGTAGGGACTTTGTTGTTTGGCATAATACAATGAAATCCTAAATAGACTCTATGTACACCAACAAAGTATGGATCTTAGACAACGCTCGTAAAGGGGTGATACCCATAAGTTACAAATGGTTGTTTAAGAAAAAGTTGGGTGTAGATAGGAAAGTAGAGACTTTTAAAGCTAGACTGGTAGCTAAGGGTTTTCTTCAAAGATCTGGTTTGTACTACGATGAAACCTTTTCTCCAGTAGCTATGCTAAAGTCTATTCGGATCCTACTTGCTATAGCTGCTCACTATAACTACGAGATCTGGCAAATTAACATCAAAACTTTATTTCTAAATGGTGATTTAGAAGAGTGCATATATATATATATGTCTCAAACAGAGGGATTTATAGTCAGTGGGAGCAGTGGAAAAGCATGTAGGTTGCTTAAAGCCATTTATGGACTGAAGCAAGCATCGCAGAGATAGAACATTTGTTTTGATGATGCTATTAAAGAGTTTGGTTTCATCAAAAATCCAGATAAACCATGTGTGTATAAAAGGATAATTGGGAGTATAGTATCATTTCTTATTTTATATGTAGATGATATACTCTTAATCGGTAATGATATATCGTCATTTCAAGTGGTTAAAAATTGGCTATCAAAAAGATTTTCCATGAAAGATTTGGGTGAAACATCCTGTATACTAGGTATTCAGATCTATAGAGATAAATTTAAAAGGATGTTAGGATTATCCCAATCTAGATACATTGACAAAGTGTTAAAACGGTTTAGCATGGAAAATTCCAAGAAAGGTTTCATACCTACATCTCCTGGAATCTCTCTCTCTAAAAAGATATCTCTCCAGAATGATGAAGAGAGGAAACACATGAGTCTAATTTTTTATGCCTTGGCAGTAGGATCGATCATGTATGCCATGTTATGTAGTAGACCGAATATCACTTATTCACTTAGTTTGGTAAGTAGATACCAATCTAATTATAGAGAAAAGCACTAGAAAGCGGTCAAAAATATACTTAAGTACCTAAAAAGGGCTAAAGAGTTATTTTTTGATATACGATAAAAGTGACCTCAAAATGGAGGCTTTTTCTGACTCTAGCATTCAGAGCGATATCGATGATAGTAAATATGTTTCAGGATATGTTTTTACCCTCAATAGAGAGGTTGTCAGTTGGAAACATTCAAAGCAGGACACAATAGCAGACTCTACTATGGAAGTCGAATATATTGCGGCAAATGAAGCAACCAAAGAAGCTGTCTGGATGAGAAAGTTCCTTTCAGAGCTGGAAGTTGTTCCTACCATTAAAAATCCAGTACCTTTATACTGTGATAGTAATGCTGCAATAGCTCTGACAAAGGAACCCTGGTCTCACCATAAGTCCATACACATTCTGAGGACGTATCACTTGATTAGGGAGATAGTTGATCGCCAAAAGATCAAGATTGAAAGAGTATACACAAAAACTAATATAGCAGATCCATTCTCAAAGGCAATTACTCGTACACAATTTAAAAAACCTGTTGAGCTATTGGGTATTAGATACTACAATAATTGGCCTTAGTGCAGGTAGGAGTTTGTTAGATATAGGTGCCCTGCAGGTAATAATTTAATATTGTTGCAGGACCTATATAAATATAACATCCTTGTTCAAAATGATAGTATGCTATTTTGGTCAGTATTTATCTGGTAATTTTTAAATACAGATAAAGTCCTTAGAATGATACTAGACTATCAGAATTTCGATAGTGATCGTATTGAATAAGAGATCTGATTAGTTGGCAACATATATTCTAAAATGTTCCTAGTCGAAGAAGTGTAGAGATAGGACATCATCACTTTGGTTAAGACTAGTGTATACTCTACTTGTCCTTTAGAAGGACGATGATCCATCTCTTAGATCATTGATGCTGAGACATCAAGATATAGTATACAAGTGACTCATTAGTAAACGAGTTAACTGAATGACTCACCGAGAATGTCTAGTTGGTAAATATACTTAACTGTCAAATAGAAGTTCTCAAGTAATATAGTACAAAGTAGTTTCTTGACCTGAGGTATGAGTGCAATATCTTACATGTCAGTATAGGTATACTTAGACTTTTACCTTATCGCAGTTCTTATTGAGTTGTGCATAACGGTTCTTGTTGGGTGCATCCTGAGACATAAGTAGATATTAAGATGCCAAGATGAGATTCGTCTCTCCAACTATAGGGGGTTGATGTCATAAGATTGTTTGATATAATTATAACCTGTTAATCCTTGGCCGAGCTAAATAAGATAAACTGAGTGTCAGTTTGATCCTATAGGTTATGAGTTTAATATCAATAAACACTAACCAAGCTATTAGGGTTTGACATTTACCATATCCTAGGCTCGATAGTTTGATATGGTTTGACAAAAAGACCGGACTGTACGGTATTTTCATTGAGTGGTCCTAATAAAATTGTGTAAGCATCTTATAGATATTTATCACAACTTATACCTGGGTAGTCTTCATGTGTAGCTAACACCTCTATTGTACTAGTGGATATGATCTACCGCCGAGTTTTAAGTTGGGTCCTAGAGTCACACCAAGCGCGTACTTAAATCCTATGAAATATAATTTATAGAGTTTATGCGTATGATTAATACACATATATGATTTTTACCGGATACACATAAATGGTTATATGTATCGGTAAAATCAGAATGCTATGTGCTTAAGAAATGAATTCTAGTATTTTTCCCATAAAGTTAACTTTTAGTCAACTGGTTGATTTTTTTGGTCAACAGTTGACTTTATTATACCTTGATTAATAAGTCATGAGATGAGTCATTAAGGTGGTATGGTTTGGGAACATGGTTTTAGAACATGGTTTTGATTTTTCATGACTCTTTGCATGACTCATGAGATGAGTCATTGCATGACTCATGAAAGGAATCATTACATTTAGATGACTCATGGCCTGACTCCTGAGATGGGTCATGACATATCCACTCTATATATATAAGCTCTCTCTTTTATGGAGAAGTTAATGAAAAATTGGCTAAGTGATTTTTTCCATAAGAGAATAAAAGAGAGCTCTACCACTTACTAAACTCTAGCAATCTTTGGGTAAGAGAAAGTAGTAGGATTTTAAAGTACCCCGAGGTGGATATCTTGTCTTATGTCTCAAGAAGACTCCGATTTTATCAAGCTCACTTGAAGACTTAGAGATCCACTACAAGGAGGTTTACAACAATAAGGAGAACGAGTTAGGGGTTGTTCGATCTACCATCGAATCACGCTATGAAAGTAAACCTTCAAAGCTCTTGGTTGCTCTCTATATTATAAGGATCATGTTAGATATATAATTAGGATGGTTCTAGTTTGTATTTCATGCTCTCAACATGTTTTGTATTATTATACATACAATATTCCGCTGCGTATTTTGCATGTAATTAGCACGAATTTCCAACACAGCAAACGTTTCCAACATACTCAAAGTTCTCATGGGACAATTAGAGAGTATGATGGAGCTGACGATTGAAGTTGTAAGTACTAGACGAGCAACATTCGAGACTTTCAAGCCTATTTTGATGAACTCTCTGAGCAGAATCAAGTGCGTGGATAACGCTAAATGGCTTCACCATTGCACAGAGATGGTCTCTCACTTGAAGGAAAAATTAAGAGCCCTAGAATGTTAGACCCTAGAGAGAGAGAGGGAGGGAGGGAGGGAGGGAGGGGGGGGGGGGGGATTAGGGT
>NC_033803.1:14691240-14773859 GCF_001876935.1 Asparagus officinalis
GTGCTATGATGTCGAATACATAGGCTTTACCATTTGTTACGGGAATAGGCTACCCGGCAACGTGTATTAGATGCTGACTTATCCCTACTTAGGCTTCGGGATAAAAATACCCCAGACTGGTATTCTGGTGTCTTTTTCTATGGCGAAAGACTAAACCAGCGGCGCGTGTTAGGCGTCGGCATATCCTTTCTTAGGATTCGGGATGAAATTCCCCATGCGTGTAAGGCATGGATTTTGGTGTTATTAATAACAATCTGCCACAATGTTGAATATGTGGACGGGTGTTCTTTTTAGCGGTTAAGAACTAACCGGTAGCGCAGGTTAAGCGCAGACTTATCCTTACTTAGGTTTCAGGATAGAATACCCCAGAATCGAACTCTGGTGTCTTTTTGTACGGAAAAAGACTAAACCTGCAGAGCGTGTTAGGCGCAGACTTATCCCTGCTTAGGATTCGGGATAAACTTCCTATGCGTGTAAGGCCTGGATCGGAGGGTGATTAGGGTCTTATGATAATCTAATTCCGATTTTATGCCAATTAAAAATATATTGATTAATTTGTTCTTACAAGAGATATATGAGATAGATATGAACAAGAATGAGAAGTATAAGCACAAATTAAATATACGCTAAGCAAGCACAAACACACGATATGTTTACGAGGTTTGGTCCATATGACCTACGTCCCGGCTCCTCACCTCGAGGAGATCTCTACTATCACAACCCGGTTTGGAAGCTGGAACTTTTACACACTTGGTTTATAAGTTCACCGAAAACTCTCACAATCAATCACTATGCAATCACACTTTACATACTAAGTGTAGGTCTCTAGCTCGTGTCCTCCTCCTCAAGTGCTCGGATACAACCTCTACCTAGGTTTGTCAACCAACGCTACTCCTTTTGGATTTAACCCCATCTCACACCACACACTTCTCTCGGTGTACAAGTGTATTACAAGTGATACTCACAATATAAGTTCAAATACAATGATTTGTTCTCTATAATAAATGAGAACACAATGAAGCTCACTCTCGCTAAACCACACACCACTACCCAACAATATATTCTATGAAAATATTATAAGCTCAACAAAGGTGTGTGTGATAAAAGCGAATAATAAATATGCAACTCAAATAGTATAGCTAAGATATGAATGTGAATAATGAATCAATAAGCTATATAAAAAAAAGAGTTTAGGAAACTTCTCAATAAACAAGAGGGACTGTAGAATGATGATGAGGATGAGATCCTCAATTGGAATTGAATATCTCTTGTTGTTGTAGAAAACTCCTCTTTTGAAACAAATCATAAACAAGCTTAAAACACTTGTTAAACTCTTTATGAAATTCAATTTAAACAAACTTCTTAGTTAATTTGAAAGAGGGAAGCAATGGGGTATTTATACCCACTCAAGACAACTTCCTATGCGTGTAAGGCCTGGATTTTGGTGTTATTAATAACAACCTGCCACAATATTGAATATGTGAACGGATGTTCTTTTTAGCGGTTAAGAACTAACCGGCAGCGCAGGTTAAGTGCAGACTTATCCTTACTTAGGTTTCAGGATAGATACCCCAGAATCGAACTCTGGTGTCTTTTTGTACGGAAAAAGACTAAACCAGCAGCGCGTGTTAGGCGCAGACTTGTCCCTGCTTAGGATTCGGGATAAACTTCCTAGGATGAATCCTAAATTGACAAATTTTGGAAAAGATCAGTGCGGGAAAGAAAGAATTTTATATTCTGTTTCCCGGTCTTCTTTTAGGGTGAAGGCGAACCCGAAAACAAGGAAGGAAGAATTTTATATTCTATTCCTTGATTCTGGAAAGGAAGAATTTTATATTCTATTTCCAGTGCAAAAGAACCTAGAAGTGGGATCTCCACTCCGAGAATCTGAAAGATCTAGATAAACTTACCTTTTATAGGCTTGGTTATCTAAACTGAAAATGGGTTCTTCGTTTATCGAAGTGAAGTTTCAACTTTGGCTATAACCGTGAGAAGATTTAACCAAAGAGAAAAGAAAGGAGTTCTTTCCTTTATCGAAAGGAGTCTCTGATTTGAAAGGGGACCTCTTGTCTATGGAAAGAGTCAAGAGGGCCAAATGAACATTTTTGGTGGACCCACTGTCAATTGAAATTGATCAGTGATGGATTTTGGTGGAGAAAATAATTTTTGGGTTATCCTCTAGAATATTAAGTGTAATATTCTTCAAGGAACTGGAAGCAATGGGGTATTTATACCCACTCAAGACATCAGCCAAAACCATATTGAAAAGACCAAAATACCCTCAGAACATCAGATCACAAAATAGCCGTTACAACACAATGGTCAGATTGGCGGTTGACCGTGAAATACTGACGGTCGACCGCGAAGAACAAAATCAGGCAAATAATTCTGGAAAGCAAGCGATCGACCGTGACGGTCGTCCGCGAGAGACTCTGGACTTGCTACAGTCGATAGTCACAGTCGACCGCAAGTCATATAGAGGCCAATTCTGGTCTCTGGACTGCAGGCGGTCGACCGCCACGGTCAACCGCAAACCGACACATAAAAAATACAGGTTTTGAACCTGTTTAAGCTGACTTTGAAAATATGTTAAAAATATTAAATGATTTCCAAAAATAGTAAAACTTTGGGAAAAGTTTATAAATGAGAGAATAAACATATTTGAAAAGTAATTTTTGGAAATGCAATTTTCGTTTGTGAAAAATCACAGTTTTTGAAAAGTGTACATAAAAATTGTTTTTCATGAAAACAAAAATTGAACTATAACTTATGAAATTGTGTTTATATTTTATGCATACATTATATATATTATGAAGTATGAGAGAGATGTAAATATGAAATAAAAATTATTTTAACAAAGTTTGATAAAAAATTATTTGTATGAGAAAGAAATCAAACTTGTGTTGTGTTTACATATTGAGCTTAAATATAGTTATAACTTCCCGATGAATGAGTTATCCTGAATATACTAGGGATAGTATTTTTTCAGGAACTTCCCATTTATTAGCATTAATTGCCTGGCGCCTTCTTGGGTAAATAGGCGATATGCGCCGTTTGAATAGACTGTGTCTATTACAAACGGTCCTTCCCACTTGGGTTCGAATTTACCTTTCTTCTTGGAGGTGAGAATTATTGGTCGGCGAGCAGCGAGGACTAGATCTCCTTCCTTAAAGCTTCTCTATCGGACTCTTTTGTTAAAAGCCCTAGACATCCTGGCCTAGTAAAATTCAATTTGCTGTTGAGCTTCCAAGCGCTTTTCATCCAGCCTCTCGAGCTCTTCGAGACGCTTTTGATGTTGTTCCTCCGTCGTCATCTCCTTTGCAAGGGCGATCAGAAGGGATGGAATCTGAATTTCCAGCGGTAGTACAGCTTCACATCCGTATACCAACGAATACGGGGTGGCTCCCGTAGGCGTGCGTATGGTGGTGCGATAAGCCCAGAGTGCTTCAGCGAGTTTATCGTCCCAATCTCGTTTATTGGTCTTCACGAGCTTGGACAGGATCTTAATGATTGTCTTGTTAAACGCCTCAGCTAATCCGTTCGCAGCGGGATAGTAAGCTGTCGACGAAACATCTTCAATTTTGAACTTGTCGCAGAATCTGACGAAGGCATTGCTTATGAACTGTGGACCGTTGTCATGAATGATCCGTCTTGGCACGCCGTGTCTGTATATGACGTGATGCTTGACAAAATTGATGACGTTGTTCGTCTTCACTTCTTTAAGCGGAATCGCTTCAGCCCACTTTGAGAAATAGTCCGTGATTGCGAGGATGAATCGATCGCCTTTGACTGAAGGGGGAAAAATAGGACCGACAATGTCCATACCCCATGTCTCGAACGGCCAGGACATGGTTGACGTGTGCAACTGCTCTGGTGGTTGATGAATATAATTCGCATGTATTTGACAAGCGTGACACTCTCTGGCATATTAAATTGCGTCACGAACCATCGTTGGCCAGAAATACCCCATTCTTCTGATGCGATCATACAGTTTGGGACCTGTATGAGAAAGAAATCAAACTTGTGTTGTGTTTACATATTGAGCTTAAATATAGTTATACAATATATGTGAACAAACCTACTCTTATACCTAGGTGATTATCACACATGAATTGCATCTTTAACTTTGGATATAGGAATCTTTCCATCATGTGTTGAAGTCCTGAAAAGGAAAAACCACAACCACTAGAAAACATATTAGTTATAAATTGTTTGCCAAAACATCATCAAAAACAAAGGGCCAACATAGAAGGCTTGGGGCGTGTGGATATCGATACTCAGATTGCATCAACTTTTGCTGATATCCATACTGAAAAGGCTAATTGGGTTGTAGGTGTCAAAAATTGCTTATAGGTTCTCACACGTAGCTGGAGACAGAGAAAAAACAATGAACATTATTTATCCGAGTCAAGGAGGATTATTTGATGCTGTAGGGAAGCTAACAAGCGTATGAAGTGAGTTAGCAAAGCATACGAGTTAACGAGATGATAAAATAACGTAGAAACGACTTGACCGGGAGTTATGTTTCACCCACAAAGAATAAAGCGCCACTCATATCTCACTCACTCTATTTGCATTTATCCTATCAAAAGTTGTAGATCTCTTCTACAACTTTCCAACACATTTTGGATCACTTTATTCTGAGATCGGACGGGTGAGTTAAAGGCAAATAACAAAAATACGCCAACGATGTCTCACCCAAATAGGAGAGACACCAGCGGTGTCTAACCCAATGAGCGAGACACCAGCTGTGTCTCTCGCCTAGTAAAACTATTTTTACCCATTTTTTGATAATATTTAATTCTAGAACCTCCCCAACTGATTTGAGGCTATCTTTAAATGTGGTTAAATGGTTATAACTATGGATGATATCAAATTATTTGTTTTTATCCAAAAATAGAGCTTCTGAAGCCTATAAATACAGCTCTAGGGCCCTTATACACAAGAGATCAGGAATTTGGAGCTGTCAGCAAAGCCCTGTCATTTTGAACAGAAGAGGAGCATAAATTTCAGAGAGGAGGAAGAGAGATCTACGAGTTCTTCAACAAAAAGAAGAGGAGTTTGGCAGATCTGCAATCATTCAGCACCTGTTATCTACTTCCCTTAACATGAAACTTTAATTTGATCTCGAGAAGAGTGTTTGCCTCACTTTGCTTAGTCATTCACTTCAATTTCTTGTTTCCTTTGTGAGACAACAAAATCAACTGGATCTAATCCATGGTGGTCCACGGATAAACCCTGGCACAGGCAAAAACCCCACGCAAGTAGCGATCGATAAATGATCCTGCGTGTGTTTCTAGAAAATTCTCTGTTTAAATTCTTTTGTGTAGAGAAGTCTTATAAAAATGCTCACTCTTTTGAACTTATAAGGCTTGGCCTCCTCAGCCATAGTCTCATTTAAGAGTTGCTCCTGTTCCTTCAAAGCTGATTGGGTCTTTTCAGAAGCTAGGGCGACAATGTCCTTAGATCAGATGGAGGCCAACTCTTCAATGTTCTTCTCCACCAACGCCAAACGTCTTTGGAAGGGAGAGGCTGCATCTGCACCAACCAACTTGCTCAGGTTTTCCAAATACATTCGCAAGACTAGTTTGAACTCTTCAAAAGAGAAGCCTTCATCTAGCACCATTTGGATACTATCACGGAGAGAAGTTTGGTAGTATCTGATCATCCACTCCACGATTCTTCGATTAAAACGGGCGGTAGGAGAAAGAGGAGTATCATTTGCAGGCTGAGCTTCCACCCCGGCACTGGTCCTGATGATCATCTGATTCGAAGCTTCCTCTCCTGATGTTGGCATCTCATCCTGAATCGGTGCCTTCTCCTTCGGAATCGGTGCCTCTCCTCTGGTCGGTGCCTCTACCTGAATAGGGACCTACTCTCCTTGAGTTGGCACCTGTTCTAGAATTGGCTCCTACTCTTCATGAAGAGCCTCCTCCTCAGGTCGAGTTGTTACATAGCTGAGGGGATCCACTTGTTCAATGGCATGTAGTCGAGGTGAAGCTAACGCTCCCGCATGAGCAGCTCCCAACAAGCTGCTCCACTCCCCCACAGCCTCGGGAGCCACGCTACCTACAAAAACAAATAAGGATCAACTTATTTACTGAAATAGCTTCTAAAAAGTAAAAAGGTAAACAATTCAAGATACATGGAGCGGCAGCAGTTAGCGCTTGAGCGGGAAGAGGACTTGTGGTTTCCAAGTCCTCAACCGGAGAGTCGACGTTGGGAGAGCAACAAGAGTTGGTGTCACCCTCACCTGAATAGTCAAGTGGCTCCTCCTCTTCCTCCTCCTCTTTAGAGGGGATGTGAACCGATGCATCCGTCATTCCTACGATAAGTTGAGACAAATGTGAGGCGATCGAATTCAATCCCATAATCAAAGGAAGGGTAAGAGGATGTTTTACCTTCCGACATGAGCACTTGATCGTGCGAGGCCAATGCTTGTTGATCAACAGCGATGAGATGTTCTTGGAAAATCTTAGTCATTGCTCGCTGGTATGTGACGCCTGCATTCTTCAGACCGAATGACATCACCGTGTAGCAAAAGACACCGAGAGGTGTTCTGAACGATGTATGCTTCTCATCATCTGGGTGCATCTTGATTTGGTTATACCCTGAGAAACCATCCATAAAAGACATTCTCTCAAATCCGCATGTATTGTCGATAATGACATCTGTGATTAGGAGAGGAAAGTCGTCTTTTGGACATGCCGTGTTCAGGTCCCTGAAGTCGATACAGATCCTGATTTTACCGTTCTTCTTCATGACTGGAACGATATTGGCTAACCAATCTGGATGTTGCTCCTCTCGGATAAATCCTGATTCGATCAGTTTCTTATCCTCTGTCTCAATAGCTTCCATGATCTGCGGACAAAACCATCTTTGCTGTTGCTTGACAGGTTTGGCATCCGGCTTGATATCAAGGCGATGCATTGCTACATTGGGGTCGAGCCCTGGCATGTCTTCATAGTTCCACACGAAGACGTCGATATATTCCCTGATGAGAGCAATCAATTCCTCCTTCTCATCTGGGGGAAGACTGTCGCTGATGAATATAGGCTTTGGGTTGGTCTCATCACCCATGTTAACTTGGACTATTTTGTCTTCAGTGGGGGGTTCTCTCCGCTCGAACCTATCACCATACTGCATGTTCAGATGATGAACCCACGGGTCTTCCCATGTTGGCATCTGATCGTCGTCTTCCATTGTGGACGGATCAGTGGTAACCATGTTTGCCATTAGGGCTTTGAAAGCTTCTCCCAGACTTGTATCGGAATCCTCAGCCGAAGAATCAGGAGAGTATCCTTTCTTAGTTTTGTTAGCAATTTGATCGATAATTTGCCAACCACATTCGTCATCAGATGAGGAAACATAACCTAAGCCTCTCCCGTATTTATAATAATCGTCGGGTCTCCCTTTTGGCACTTATACCGCTTTGGCTAGAGTACGAGGACCTCGATTAAAGTATAACCCTTCTCCGAGTGTGAAATCGTATCCTTGTTTTTCCATGAGCTTGCGCGCTTCTGGACTATACTTAGATAGATGTCGACTAGGTTTGTCATCATCTTTTTCTTCGCTTAAGAAATGATGTGGCAATGGGGAGCTTTTTCCTTTACCGTAAATCACTTCTTTAGCGCCTCTTATTTTGTTCGGTACGACCATGGTTGTTCCGAAAGAATGCTGGAGGCGTTCCTTCGTTACATAGGATGATCGGATCGGCATATACAACTCAGGATTATCATAAAGTTCTTTCATCACATCATCAAGAGACAAGGAGTACTCTAAATCATCTTTTATTTCAATATCGGCAAGTTGCCAGTTACAACCTCCATCTGACGATTGTTCATCGTCAAGATTGATTACAAAGGGTACAATGTCATTTAAGACAAAGACGTTGGGAGAGCAACAAGAGTTGGTGTCACCCTCACCTGAATAGTCAAGTGGCTCCTCCTCTTCCTCCTCCTCTTTAGAGGGGATGTGAACCGATGCATCCGTCATTCCTACGATAAGTTGAGACAAATGTGAGGCGATCGAATTCAATCCCATAATCAAAGGAAGGGTAAGAGGATGTTTTACCTTCCGACATGAGCACTTGATCGTGCGAGGCCAATGCTTGTTGATCAACAGCGAGCGTCACTGTAGTGACCCCTGAGGCTAACAAAATTGATCCTGTTACGGCACTAATGACCCTAATATTAGCATCTGTGGCCACCTCATCATGGCGAGCTCTCTTGGCCGCCCTCTCTCCAGAAGCGCCGACACCCACCCTCGCTTATACTTCAACAAAGCTGGGAGATCAGGAGAAAAGGTCGACATCTGTAGAAGTTCAGCAAGGGAAGCTCTAACCTACTCCAAGCACTCTCCAGTTCGGGCCAATTCCTCAGCCACCTCCTAATCTCTGAAGGGCTCAAGCTGAGAGAGATTCTGTTGAGTCGAGAGGTTTGAGATCAGGACATGACCTAACCCCCCATACAACTCCTATTCCCAATCTTCTTGGGGGACTTCTTCGATAGGAGCCACCTCGGACTCCTCAATCTATCGAAGACTACCTCGCCTCGGTGCACGAGGAGCTACTCTCGATCTACACCTCTGCACCATCAGACAAGAAGCGTAGGGATTGAACCCCTCCGGAGTCACACTCGCACTCTGATACCACTTATAATATGTAAGTGTATGGTGGAGAATGTGATCCCTTAGCGGCAACTCAAAATGTGCATTGGTGCATCCCACCTGTGTCCAAAACCACCCCTGCGCTCCATTGATCAAACCCCCTTCAAAACTCAACCGGGGGTTGATATTCCCCACATATAATTAGTCATATCCGAACTGGCGGGCAAAATGACTAGGGAGATAGGGCTTCATATAACAGGTTGAGCCCGTCCGAAGGATATGATAGCTTGGTCAAATGTTGACCAGCCATTAGAATCCACCTAAGGATAAGGCGGTGTGGTTGTCTCCTGTCGACGTGTCCCAAAGAGACTTGTCATATCCTCCACCCAAGAAGTATAGAAAGCACTAGTAAAATATATAATGGCCAAAGAAGGATAACGCCCTTCTCATTTCAGCAATGTCCTTATATTTCCATAAATACTTCTCCACCCTCTGAACAAAGGGAATTAGCTTGGTATATTGCAGGCTGACACGGAGGTTAGGGGTTTTAGCTATCTATTCTCCCCTTCCATATCGACAAACGACACTCTATAGAACTATGCCGTTAGGGTCCGGATTCTACTTTGTATGCATGCTACCATAGCTGACAATAATGCATATGATCGTCCATAGGCCAAACAGACCGCGAGATAGACGACCTCCACCGGGATCGCCTCAAAAGAGTGTGTGGGGACCACACATCTTTTTAAACACAACATAAGATACCCGACAAGTAGGGCTTTACCTGATATTAGGGACTCAGCTTGGTGTGGAATGATTCGAAAGTCGTCCCCACTCTGAATCCTCCTTCGTCGTGTTCGAGGGTTTCTACAACCTTACCCTCGAATATTCTCTTCTCTACCTCCGTCCAATCACAAGTGTACAATGGCAGGATGGACATCTTCTTATCATCAGCATTCTGGAAGAGGTAATCAGCTGAATTCTTATGAATGATTCTCGGAGTCCTCTTCTTCTTGCCCTTGTGATCTACTTCCCCCGATGGTATTCAAACAGATGTGATAATGACAGAGAAGTTCTCAGAGGGTCTCCACCGCTTGGGGAAGCTTGTCAGAGAGATACTCGATCTCTCATTGGCCTATAATGTATTCTTCATAGGGAAAGTCCCCTATTGGCAATCCCGACAATTCATACATTTCATGAAGTACCTGGCCTAATTCTCCATTGGGTGTGAAAAATGTGCCGCTGTCCAGGCAATATAGTTCCAATATGCTTTGAAACTAGGGGATGTTGATCTTTAGGCTATATTGTGTGGCCTTGATGGCAGAGTACAACTCTGTACCCTGTATGTCGGAGTTCTCCTCCAAGTTGAACTTCGTGATCCTAAACCACCAGGGATTGTTGTTAGCTGTGGAGTGGATCCACGCCGGAGCCCTAAAGTCTTTGGGGTGAAGTTTCCCTCTAGCGCTAAAGTAGTAATGACGGAAGGTCTCCGCCACCGTAGCCATCTCCCCCATCGGCGCAAATCGCTCTACAGCAGACCTAGATGCAGAACGGTGACGCACTTGCAGGAGCTATCAATGCCAAATCCTGCTTTTAAGCCTGTAAAGATTCCACAGGTCACTCCATCCTGGGTAGGGGTCAGGTCCCAGTCCATCACTCTTAGCACCGAGAGTGAACGAAGCTCTACCATTTAAAATCCCCTCATTACCGAGAAGCAGGACGGTTGGGTCAGCCACGACATCACCAAATAGAAAGTCGAGCTTTTTTATCTCATGACGTTGATTGTCCATCAGTGCTGCATCAGAAGTTAGTTCACACAGTGTCATGTAGTGTCCCTTAGACACCTTTTGCACCAGTTCTGTAGATTTGTCAGCATTGAACACTGACACAGGGTCTAACAGTGGGAACTTGAGTGGGGTTGAGAAGCCCGTACCACCAGCAAGGCTAATGGCATTGGCCCCTAGAAGAGCTTCGTCAGAGAATGCAGTTGCAAAACAAAACAAGAGAACTTAGAGATTTTTAGCCCAAAGTTGAAACTTTTCTAAGTCTTTAAAACAGGCGGCCTGCCATGTGCAGTTGAGCTCCATTAAGCTAAGCTCACGTAGCGCAGAGCTCGCCTTGCAAAGATAGAAGCTCACCTAACAAAGCTAAGCTCAACTGACAAAAACAAGAGTCCTTGCCTGACAAAGGCAGAGCCTACCAGGCAGAACTGAGCTTGCCTGCAAAACAAGCTCGCCTGGATGGTAGAACTTTGCCTGAGTAGACAAAGCTCGCCACAGAAGATGAACAAATACTGTTCATCTTCTTCATCTTGTTCGTTTATGGGCCCAGTCCTATTCTATAGCCCCTTAAACTCACCATAATGGGTTTGGTCCATGATGGAGGCGGTTGTAATAGTGGCGGCAGCGGAAGAAGAAGCTATCCCCTTCCCCTTGTAAGCGACCTTCTTCGACTTAGGAGCTATCTCGACGTCAAGAGGAAATGAGAAGAGAGAGCGCTCTGTTCTCGCTGAAGATTTGAGTAGTTTTCAAAAGCACAGTAATCTCCAAAGGAGGGAGATGAAGGCTTTAGGTAAAGCTTCAATGGTTGAGATTCAATGTCTCAACCAAAGCTAACAGCTCAGATCGCCTATAGCGATTCAGATTCGATAGTTCGAATCGAACGTACGAGATCAAACCATGAATTGAACTGTTTAGATTCGAAACCCGAATGGTAAGGTAGTTCATATTCAAACCGACGGCCGAGATTAATTTTCAAAGGTGCCACCAATTCCACGCTCAGATTGAGGGTGTGAAGATGAGGCCACCCCTTCAGATCACATTTAATGTGATCTGACGTGCTCATGTTCCCTTAGCTGGGAGCACAAGAAACTGCCCGTAAACACGTGGCTCACCTACCACAGACTTGGTCCTTGCCCGTAACCATCCAGCTCACCTGCAAGCACGAAGCTCGTCTGGTGATGTCTAAAGCTTGACTGCATATTTGGAGCTCGCCTGCTAACGACTTATGCTCGCCTGAAAACTCAAGCTTACCTACACTTCATCGAGCTAGCCCGAAGAGTTCAATTCGACCAAGGGGCTCAAATTTGCCCAAACCAATAAACACTAATCCTCTTCATTCAAAGTGTTCTAGATCACATGCAACTTGATTCAGGCCTAAAAACTTTAAAGGGGGTTTTGTAGGTAATAAAATTTGCCTTTATACAAGAGAACTCAAACCTCGCCTATTTGAGTTGGCCTGCATGCTCAAAGAAAGCAAAGCGCGCCTGCATTCAGAAGGCCAAGCAAAGCTCGCCTGTGAACTTGGCTTTCTAGCCTTAGTCAAGCACACCTACATTCATGAGGCCAAGTAGAGCTCGCCTACAAGCTTGGCTCGCCAACACACTTTGCTCACCTGCACGAGCCAAAGTTCGCCAATATGGATTGACTCGCTAGCACCCAACACACTTTGCTCACCTGCACGAGCCAAAGTTCGCCAATATGGATTGACTCGCTAGCACGAGTCAAACTCGCTTGTTTATCTGACTCACCAACACGAGTCAAGCTTGCTTGCTTGTTTGACTCGCCAGCATGAGTCAAGCTCGCCTAGATGTTAAGCTCGCCTGCATGAGTCAACCATGCCAGATTTCTTAACTCGCCTACACAAGTAAAGATCGCCGGATTGTTTGACTCGCCAGTATGAGTCAAAATCGCCTGCACGAGTCAAGCTCGCCTGCACGAGTCAAGCTCGCCTGCAGGAGGTTCGTCTGCATGAACTGAGCTCACCAGATAGGATTAAGCTTGCTAAAACACTTAAGGGATCCGTCAGCCGACCTCGCCTATAGCAAAGCTCACCTGCATGCTCTCCAGAGCATTCAGACAGTATCCAAGCTTGCCAGCAAGCCCACCAGCCTCGCCTAAGTGGTGCAAACTACTGCTTGCTTGTGGGGGTGGGCATTCCCACTTCCCATGTTTTTGGGGTGATGAAGCATGTGAAGGAAATTCATGCTTATCACATGCAAATTATGCAACGAAAGACTATATATATAACTATACTAAGTATGTAGAGAGCATGAAATACAAAATAGGACCATCCTAATTAAATCTAACATGATCCCTATATTAAAGAGAGCACACAAGAGTTAGAAAGTCATACTTTTGAAGCGTGATTCGATGGAAGATCGAATAACCCATAGCTCTTGCTCCTTGTAGTAGTAAATCTCCTCGTAGTGGATCTCTAAGTCTTCAAGTGAGCTTGATAAAATCAGAGTCTTCTTGAGACACAAGGCAAGATATCCACCCCGGGTAACTTTTAAAATCCTACTACTTTCTTTTGCTCAAAGATTGCTAGAGTTTTGTAAGAGGAGAGCTCTCTTTTATTCTCTTATGGAAAAAACCACTTAGCCAATTTTTCATTAACCTTTCCATAAGAAAGAGAGCTCATATATATAGAGTGAAATATGTCATGACTCATCTCATGAGTCATGCCATGAGTCATCTAAATGTAATGATTCTCCATAAAAGAGAGAGCTCATATATATAGAGTGAAATATGTCATGACTCATGTCATGAGTCATGTCATGAGTCATCTAAATGTAATGATTCCTTTCATGAGTCATGCAATGACTCATCTCATGAGTCATGCAAAGAGTCATGATGAATCAAAACAATGTGCTAAAACCATGTTCCCAAACGATACCACCTTAATGACTCATCTCATGACTCATTAATCAAGGTATAATGAAGTGTGTATTTCATAAATGAAAATACCACATCAATATAGTATTTCATAAATACGGTATTTCATAATTTTCCAATCATTGACTAATAAGTCATCATATGACCAAAAAGTCAATGAGTTGACCAAAAGTCAAATGTTGACTAAAAAGTCAAATAGTTGATTAAAAGTTAATTTTATAGGAAAAATACTGGAATTCATTTTCTAAGCACATAGCATTCCGATTTTACCGATATACATAACCGTTTATGTGTATCCGGTAAAATCATATATGCATATCAATCATACGCATCACTCTATAAATTGTGTTTCATAGGATTCAAGTACACGTTTGGTGTGACTCTAGGGCCCAACTTAAAAACTCGGTAGTGGATGATATCCACAAATACAACAGAGGTACTAGCTACACAAGAAGACTACCCGAGTATAAGTTGTGATAAATGTCTGCAAGATGCTAACATAATTTTATCAGGACCACTCAGTGATAATATTGTACAGTCTGATCTCTTTGTCAAACCATATCAAACTATTGAGCCTAGGGTATGAAAAACTGTCAAACCCTGATAGCTCGATTAGTGTTTATTGATATTAAACTCATAACCTATAAGATCAAACTAACACTCAGTTTATCTTATTTACCTCGACCAAGGATTTCTTGGCTATAGTTATATCAAACAATCTTATGACATCAACCCCCTATACTGGGAGAGACGAATCCTATTTTGACATCTCAATATCTACTTATGTCTCGGGATGCACCCAAAAGAACCGTTATGCACAACTCATTAAGAACTGTGGTTAGGTAAAAGTCTAAATACACCTATACTGACATGTAAGATATTACACTCATGCCTCAGGTCAAGAGACCACTATGTACTATATCACTTGAGAACTTCTATCTGACAGTTAAGTATATTTACCAACTAGACATTCTCGGTTAGTCGTTCAGTCAACTCGTTTACTAATGAGTCATTTGTATACTATATCATGATGTCTCACATCAATGACCCAAGAGATGGATCATCAACCTACCAAAAGAGAAATAGAGTACACACTAGTCTTCTAAAAGTGATAATTTCCCATTTTAACACTTCATCGACTAGGAACATTTAAGAATATACGTTAACGACAAATCAGATCTCTTCATATTTAAGAATATACGTTAACGACAAATCAGATCTCTTCATTACGATTATATCCGAAATGTCTGATAGTCTAGTATCATTCTAAGGTCTCTTCATTACGATTATATCCGAAATGTCTGATAGTCTAGTATCATTCTAAGGACTATATCTGTATTTTAAAAAATACTAGATAAATACTGACCAAAATAGCATACTATCATTTGAACAAGGATGTTATATTCATATAGGTCCTGTTATAATATACAATTATTGTCTGCAGGGTACCTATATCTAACAAACTCCCACTTACACTAAGGCCAATCATTGTAGTATCTAATACCCAATAGCTCAACAAGTTTTTTAAATTGTGTACGAGCAATTGCCTTTATGAATGGATCTGCTATATTATCTTTTGTGTCTACTCTTTCAATCTTGATCTCTTGCGATCAACTATCTCCATGATCAAGTGATACTTCCTCAGAATGTGTCTGGACTTATGGTGAGACCGGGATTCCTTTGTCAGAGCTATTGCAGCATTACTATCACAGTATAAAGGTACTGGATCTTTAATGGTGGGAACAACTTTCAGCTCTGAAAGGAACTTTCTCATCCAGACAGCTTCTTTGGCTACATCATTTGCCGCAATGTATTCGGCTTCCATAGTAGAGTCTGCGACTGTATCCTGCTTGGAACTTTTCCAACTGATAACCCCTCTATTAAGGGTAAAAACATATCTTGAAACAGATTTACTATCATCAATATCGCTCTGAAAGCTAGAGTCGGAAAAAGCCTCCATTTGGAGGTCACTTTTACCATATATCAAAAATAACTCTTTAGTCCTTTTCAGGTACTTAAGTATATTTTTGACCACTTTTCCAGTACTCTTCTCCATGATTAGATTGGTATCTACTTACCAAACTGAGTGAATACACGATATCCGGTCTAGTACATAACATGGCATACATGATCGATCCTACTGCTGAGGCATAAGGAATTAGACTCATGCGTTTCCTCTCTTTATCAGTCTGGGGAGACATCTTTTTAGAGAGGGAGATTCTAGGAGATGCATGTACGAAACCTTTCTTTGAATTTTCCATGCGAAACCGTTTTAGCACTTTGCCAATGTATCTAGATTGAGATAATCCTAATATCCTTTTAGATCTATCTCTATAAATCTGAATACCTAGTATACAAGAAGCTTCACCCAAATCTTTCATGGAAAATTTTTTTGATAGCCAAATTTTTACCGCTTGTAATGACGGTATGTCATTACCGATTAAGAATATATCGTCTACATACAAAAAAAGAAACGATACTATACTCCCAATTATCCTTTTATACACACATGATTCATCTGGATTTTTAATGAGACCAAACTCTTTGATAGCATCATCAAAACAGATATTCCATCTCCGTGATGCTTGCTTCAGTCCATAAATAGATTTAAGCAACCTACATTCTTCTCCACTGCTCCCACTGACTACAAATCCCTCTGGTTGAGACATATATATGCACTCTTCTAAATCACCATTTAGAAATGTAGTTTTGACATCCATTTGCCAGATCTCGTAGTCATAGTGAGCAGCTATAGCAAGTAGGATCTGAATAGACTTTAGCATAGCCACTGGAGAAAAGGTTTTATCGTAGTCCAAACCAGATCTTTGACGAAAACCTTTAGCTACTAGTCTAGCTTTAAAAGTCACTACTTTTCCATCTACACCCATCTTTTTCTTAAACAACCATTTGCAGCCTATGGGTATCACCCCTTTAGGAGCATTGTCTAAGATCCATACTTTGTTGGTGTACATAGAGTCTATTTCAGATTTCATTACATCATGCCAAGCAATAGAGTCCCTACTCTGAGAGGCTTGCTGATAACTCAAAGGTTCGTCATCATCTATGAAGTGATCTAACATGCTACCTTCAATGAGAAAATCATATTGTCTCTTAGGTGCATGAGATCGCCTTGGATATCTGCGGAGCGGTTAAGGTTCTTCTGGTACAACTGAATTTTCTGGTTCTACTAAATTATTAGCATTGATTTGTATCTCTGAAATTTCTTCTAGTTCTATCATGCTCCCATTAATTTTTTTTTTGAAGAAATTCCTTCTCTAAGAAGGTAGCATACCAAGAAACAATTATCTTTTATTGATCGATGTGGTAGAATTGATATCCATGAGAATTCCTTGGATATCCAACAAATTTACACAATACTGAGCGTGCCTCTAACTTTTTGGGATCTTGCTTTTTTACATAAGCATGATATCCCCAAATCTTAATATAATTAAGATGTGGTTTCATCCCATACCATATCTCATATGAAGGTCTAGGCACTGCTTTAGTTGGAACCCTATTCAGTAAGTGTGCTGCTGTTTCCAACGCATACCCCCAGAATGAAAAAGGTAACTCAGCGTTACTCATCATGGAACGTACCATATCTAATAGGGTACGATTCCTCCTTTCTGACACGCCGTTAAGTTGTGGTGTAAAGGGTGGAGTAACCTGAGAGAGAATCTCATTCTCTTTTAAAAAAACCCAAGAATTCCGAGCTTAAGTATTCACCTCCTCGATCCGATCGAAGAATTTTAACTTTCTTGCTCGTTTGGTTCTCTACTTTATTTTTATACTTGATAAATTTCTCAAATGCTTCAGACTTGTGTTTCATCAAAAACACATGTCCAAATCTTAAAAAATCATCAGTAAAAGTAATAAAATAGGAGTAGCCACATTTGGTCATTGTAGACATAGGACCACATACATTACTATGTATTAGTCCTAAGAGTTCTGTAACTCTTACTCCAGTTCCCGTAAATGGAGTCTTGGTCATTTTACCTTTAAGACAAGACTTGCAAGTATCATAAGACTTAAAGTCAAATGGATCTAAATATTCATGCTTATGTAGCTCGCTAAGTCTTTCTTTATTAATATGACCAAGTCTACAATGCCATAAGAAAGCGTCGTTCAGAACTGAGTGCTTTCTTTTATTAGTGTGATGAGTATTCAGAATTGTGTTTTGATTAAGAATATAGATGCCATTACACAATGTTCTATAAGAAATCAACTTTTGCTTATATATGATATTCATAACATTATTCTCCAACTTGAACATATATCCATCTTTATCTAATAAAGATATGGATATTATATTACACATCATAGTTGGTACAAAATAGCAGCTATTCAAAATTAAAATGTTTCCATTTGGTAAAGCTAGATGAAAATCCCCAACTGCAACTGCTACAACTATTGCACTATTACCAACTTGTAGGGTCATCTCTCCAGCATCAAGCTTTCTATAACTTCTCATCCCCTGTAATAAATTACAGATGTGAGATCCTGATCCGGTATCTAATGCCCAAGATGTAGGATTTATAGAAAAACAATTCTGAGTAACCAACACACCTGAAGATGAAGTAACAACGTGCTTCTTCTTGTTGAGTGAGGCTAGGAATTCAGGACAGTTTCTTTTCCAGTGTCCTGACTTGTGACAATGGAGCCATTCTGCAGTCGTCATTTTTACCTTCCCTTTGTCCTTCTTGACAGCCTTCTTAACACCTTTCTTTGGTTTAGTAGTTTTCGTCATTCCCTTTTTCTTGGCAACCAGTTTGCTAGAAGTGGAAGAAGATTTCCCTATAACCAAGGTTGGTGTTTGTCCCTTTTTCATAGAACTCTCCTCCTGTCTTAACAAATTAAGCAGGGCAGGAAGAGTAGGCTCCAGATTCATCATCAAAAACTATGATATAAATCAGGAGTAGGCTGGTGTCAAGGACTACAGAACAATATCTGTATATCTATCAGCATCTAGGCCTGCGTTCAAATGTTCAAGCTCATTGACATAGGCGATCATTTTGAGTACGTGGTCCCCAACAGAAGATCCCATAGTCATTTTCATCTGGAACAAATTCCTAGACACTACATACTTTATTTGTCGCTATTGCTCGCCATACAGTTCTTCTGTATTATGAAATATGGATCTGACATCCATATTCCCGTGTTGCCTCTGATGGACCAAATTCATAGAGGCAATTATGAGACATTGAGCAAGTGAACAATCTCTATCCCACTTTATGCGGATTTTATTATCTGCTACAGTGGGTTCTGGATCTAGAACGGGTTCCGGCGTTGTGAGGACATATGCTACTTTGTCATAAGTTAGGGCAATTTTAACATTCCTCAACCAGTCTTTATAGTTAGGACCGATTAACTTGTTCTGTTCTAGTATGAGTTTTAAGCTAGACATAATGGCCTGAAAGAGAGAAAAAAAATTATTTTAGGAAATGTTCAATACATAAAATAGATTTGGTTCATTTTTATCTAAGTTATGCCTCCCACTATTTTTCAAGTCCCTCAAAACCTTTATAAGAGGTGATCGAAAAATAACCCATTGTTTTCAAGTAGGATAAAGATCCAATTATCATTGAATGTATCAACCTTGACGATGGCCAACAAATCGATATACTCTATAATTGGTAGACAATTTTTGTCTTTTACATTCTTGTAATTCTTAATATGATTTCGCCCCTAGTTTTTTATGACCTTGTTGATGGCCAACAAATCATAAAATGCTAGTTAAGTTTGGACACATCATTTCTTGACTAGCTTAAATTTAACTTATGCATACTCTTGACGAAGGCCAACAAAGTTGCATAACCAACTTAAGCTATCCTTATATCTTATATACAGATGAATACTACTTAGCCATAGAACAGTATTGCCTTGACGATAGCCAACAAACAAAGTATTTATAAGCTTAGTAGTATTCAACTGAAAAGATGGAGGGCTACGGACGATTTCATAAATCTTTTACCGTAATCAAACTTGATATAGTTTAAAGATGCTCTATATTTATATTTGCAATAATTAAACTAGCCAGGTAAGTACAAGATTGGTTGGAGGGTTCTGATATATTCACCGGGAATATTCATCGGACCTTAATTAAGTAACCACCGCTCTTTAAGACTATAGCGCGAAAGATTGGGCATCACCCCTAATATTAAGTTAGGCATCACCCCATGAGCTATATCTCATAATTACTTTCCTAGACACTAGTTAAAAGTTTGCTCTAAATACATCTCTTGTAACTTCTTTAGGTTTATTTATCTTTCACACTAACGCTATGTTAATGTCGGTCTCACAAATCTATGGTCAATAAACTCTTATTGCCATGTCTCACAAAGTTTAAAAATGAGTTTTTATAATAAAAACTATTCTCTAGTGAGATAGAGATATAAACTTTACAGAATATAGCACCAAATTGTATTGACATATACAATTGGGGCACAACCAACATATGTAATAGCAATATGGAATGGTAGTGGACAACTAAAGGAATAAAATGTAACTACACTAATTACATTTTGGCAAGCAATTTGTAACTCCTTGCAGTGCTAGCTCCCTTGCAAATCCTATATTATTACAATCATATATACATAGGACGTGCAAGCCCCATTTATAATAGAAAAACCATCTCGTAATATGGGTAATAATATTGCATTGAATGTAAAATAAAAACCATAAATGAAATAACTAAACTAAACAACCATACCCCCCCACACCCGAACAAGGGCCTATACCCGTAGGCGTAGCCCATGATCAGTGAGCAAGTGCCTAAATCCGTAGGCGTAGCCCATGCTCGGGGAGGGAAGAGGTCAAAAATATTATTACATTTCTAGCTATATTACATCAATACAATAAATGTAAGAGAATTGTTGTCCACTATCATCCATAAACATAGCATCCACGTAAGATGATATAAAACATATAACTTAATCAACATTAAAAAAAATGCATCTATCTAGTTATGTAACAAATTGGAAAACTAGATAACATAGGGATTATCCTAACTCAAATAGGACTATCATGCTTCTAACATACAACTACACTAGTTGAAAAAGTGTTTTTTAATTTATACAAGTGTTTTTACTCCTAGAAACTTATGAACCAAAAATCACATTTTTGAATCAATAACTAGTATAACTAATGACAAAACAACTTGATTAAATTAACTAGTTTCATTAAAACATCTTTTAATTAAACTAGTAATTAGAAGGAAGTACAAAGACCTCTATGAGTTAGATATTCATGTTAAGATTTAATTAGATGGAACCATGGCTCTGATACCATGAAGGAAATTCATGCTAATCACATGCAAATTACGCAACGGAAGACTATATATATAATTATACTAAGCATGTAGAGAACATGAAATACAAAATAGGACCATCCTAATTAAATCTAACATTATCCCTATATTAAAGAGAGCACACAAGAGTTAGAAAGTCATACTTTTGAAGCATGATTCGATGGAAGATCGAATAACCCCTAGCTCTTGCTCCTTGTAGTAGTAAATCTCCTCGTAGTGGATCTCCAAGTCTTCAAGTGAGCTTGAAAAAACTGTAGACTTCTTGAGACACAAGGCAATATATCCACCCCGGGGTACTTTCAAACTCCTACTACTTCCTCTTGCTCAAAGATTGCTAGAGTTTTGTAAGAGGAGAGCTCTCTTTTATTCTCTTATGGAAAAAATCACTTAGCTAATTTTTCATTAACCTTTCCATAAGAAAGAGAGCTCATATATATATAGAGTGAAATATGTCATGACTCATCTCATGAGTCATGCCATGAGTCATCTAAATGTAATGATTCCTTTCATGAGTCATGCAATGACTCATCTCATGAGTCATGCAAAGAGTCATGAAGAATCAAAACAATGTGCTAAAACCATGTTCCCAAACCATACCACCTTAATGTCTCATCTCATGACTCATTAATCAAGGTATAATGAAGTGTGTATTTCATAAATAAAAATACCACATCAATACAGTATTTCATAAATACGGTATTTCATAATTTTCCAATCATTTACTAATAAGTCATCATATGACCAAAAAGTCAATGAATTGACCAAAAGTCAAATGTTGACCAAAAAGTCAAATAGTTGATTAAAAGTTAATTTTATAGGAGAAATACTGGAATTCATTTTCTAAGCACACAGCATTCCGATTTTACCGATATACATAACCGTTTATGTGTATCCGGTAAAATCATATATGCGTATCAATCATACGCATCACTCTATAAATTGTGTTTCATAGAATTTAAGTACGCGCTTGGTGTGACTCTAGAGCTTAACTTAAGAACTCGGTAGTGGATGATATCCACAAGTACAATAGAGGTGATCTCTACACATGAAGACTACCCGGGTATAAGTTGTGATAAATATCTGCAAGATATCCACAAGTACAATAGAGGTGCTCTCTACACATGAAGACTACCCGGGTATAAGTTGTGATTAATATCTGCAAGATGCTAACACAATTTTATCAAGACCACTCAGTGATAATATTGTATAGTCCGGTCTCTTCGTCAAACCATGTCAAACTATCAAGCTTAGGGTATGGAAAACTGTCAAACCCTAATAGCTCGATTAGTGTTTGTTGATATTAAACTCATAACCTATTAGATCAAACTGACACTCAGTTTATCTTATTTACCTCGGCCAATGATTTCCTGGCTATAGTTATATCAAACAATCTTATGATATCAACCCCCTTATACTGGGAAAGACGAATCCCATCTTGGCATCTCAATATCTACTTATGTCTCGGGATACACCCTAAAAGAACCGTTATGCACAACTCATTGAGAACCGTGGTTAGGTAAAAGTCTAAGTACACCTATACTGACATGTAAGATATTACACTCATGCCTCAGGTCAAGAGACTACTATGTACTATATCACTTGAGAACTTCTATTTGACAGTTAAGTATAATTACCAACTTGATGTTCTCAGTGAGTCGTTCAGTCAACTCATTCATTAATGAGTCACCTATATACTATATCATGATGTCTCACATTAATGATCAAAGAGATGGATCATCATCCTACCAAAGGAGAAATAGAGTATACACTAGTCTTCTCAAAGTGATGATGTCCCATTTCAACACTTCATCGACTAGGAACATTTAAGAATTTACGTTAACGACAAATCAGATCTCTTCATTACGATTATATCTGAAATGTCTGATAGTCTAGTATCATTCTAAGGACTATGTCTGTATTTTAAAAATACCAGATAAATACTGACCAAAATAGCATACTATCATTTTGAACAAGGATATTATATTCATATAGGTCCTGTTATAATATACAATTATTACCTGGAGGACATCTATATCTAACAGCTTGGCTCTCATCACCCCTAAGTGGTCACATACTATAGCTATAGGGGAGGGCATGATGCTCCTCACCTAAGTGGTCACATCCCACTACTAGAGGAGGGCATGATGCTCCTCACCTATTTGTGGTCACATCCCACAAGTTAAGAGGGAACTAGGCTTTCCCTTGTCTATTTAAAGACCTTCTTTGCCTATAGCAGAGACTTCCATTAGCTTGCTTGATTGAACATTCTTGGCTATAAGCTTGGATTGTTGAAGTAGACTCAATCTTAACTCTCAGATTTGAGACTCATTAGCTCTCTATAAACTTTCGCATTGTAGCCCTATCTAAGCTTTCGGCCTTGATACTCATCAAGCTCGAGTATAATCAAACTCAATCATACAAGAGCTTCTACTGTGTACTGAAGCTTAACCGCAATTTTGATCAGATCATCCAAGGAAAGCAAACTCAACGTAAGCATTCGAGGGAGGTATCCTATCGCTATCGAAGGACCCACGTTAAATAAGGAGAGCATTCTCTTCACTTCTGTTATAATTATTGATCCTTAGTTTGTAATAATACATTCTTATTAATACAAACAATCCCTTTTCGGGAGTCAATTTTTATGCCAAACATAGTAGCAATAAGTATTTTATCACATTTATTGATGATGTATCACAGAGGATGTGGGTCTTCTTATTGAGGATAAAGTATCATGTATTTTCAATCTTCCAATAGTTTCATGCCATGGTGGAGAGACAGACAAGAAAGAAGTTAAAGTGTTTGCACACCGATAATGGAGGAGAGTACACTTCCATTGAGTTTAGAGATTATTGCTCCAAGCATAGTATTAGGCATTAGAAGACAGAGCTCGGCAAACCGCAGCATAATGGAGATGTAGGGAGGTACAACAGGACTATTGTGGAGAAAATGAGATGCATGTTGAAGATGGTGAAGTTACCTAAGAGCTCTTGGGCTGAAGCTGTTCACACTACATGTTACATAATCAATAGGTCTCCTTCAGTTCCTTTAGATTTTGATATTCCAGAGAGAGTTTAGTCTAGAAAAGATATTTCCTATTCTTATCTGAAGATATTTGGTTGCAAGGCGTTTGTACACATTCCGAAGGAGAAGCTCCTTGCATCTTGCTTGGTTATGGAGAAGATGAGTTCGGCTATAAACTATAGGATCTAGAAAAGAGACAAATTATCAGACGAGCAGATGTGATTTTTTAGGAGGATCAGACTATTATAGATCTCAGGAGAGTAGAGCAGTCATAGAGTGTTGCTAGTGAGATTCCAGATATGACACCCGTTTCGTCTTTAGTACAGTTTGCTCTTATAGATATAGAGCAGGTGCATGATGGTGATATTGATGATGATGGACAGATACTAGAGCAGGGAGACGGTGATCAGGATCACGAATAGGAGGCTCCTCAGCAGGGGGAGCATCACCAGCAGCAGGAGTATGCAGAGCCATAACTTAGGAGATCAGCTAGAGAGCATCAACCATCCACGAGATATCCTCTTTCGGAGTATTCTTTGCGGACAGAAGAGGGGGAGCTAGAAAGCTTTTAGGAGGTACATACTCATAAAGACAAGTATAGATGGTTCCAGGCTATGAAGGAAGAGATGAAGTTTCTTGAAAAGAATGATACTTATGAGTTGGTGGATTTGCTGAAGGACAAAAAAGCTTTGAAGAATAAGTAGGTGTTCAAGTTAAAGAATGATGGCTACAAAGGTATTTAGAAATACAAAGCCAAATTAGTGGTGAAAGGCTTTGGTCAGAAAAAGAGAACTGATTTTGATGGGATTTTTTTACAGGTTGTGAAGATGACGTCCATTAGAGTTATCTTGGGGTTAGTACCTAGTTTAGGCCTTGAGATTGAGCAGCTTGATGTAAAAACTGCATTCCTTCATGGTGATTTAGAGGAGGAGATCTACATGGAGTAGCCGGAGGGTTTTGAAGTGAAGGGAAAAGAACACATGGTTTGCAGGTTGAAGAAGAGCTTCTATGGTTTGATGCAGGCACGCATGCAATGGTACAAGAAATTTAATTCTTTCATGTTGAGTCATAGCTACCAAAAGACAATTGCAGATTCATGTGTATATTTCAGGAGAAATTTAGATTTTAGCTTCATTATCCTTTTGCTTTATGTGGACGATATGTTGATTGTTGGTTAGGATAGTTAGATAATCGGTAGGCTGAAGAAGCAGTTATTTAAATATTTTGACATGAAGGATTTGGGCTCGACACAACAGATTCTTAGTATGGATATTTCTCGTGATAGGAAAGGCAGGAAGTTGTGGTTATCACTGGAGAAATATGTTGAATGACTACTTGATAGATTCAACATAAAAGATGCCAAGTCAGTCAGTACTCCTCTTGCAGGTCATTTGGAGCTTAGCAAAAAGTTTTACCTAACTACAGATGAGGAAAAGAATGAGATGAAGAATATTCCTTACTCTTCAGGTGTAGGGAGTTTGATATATGCTATGGTTTGCACTCTGCCAGATATAGCTCATGCACTTGACGTTGTAAGTAGGTTTCTTTCTAATCCAGGGAAAGTTCATTGGGAATATGTAAAGTGAATCTTAAAATATTTGAAAGGCAGTTCCAGATTGTGTTTGAGTTTTGGAGGTTCGAATGCAGTATTATATGATTTTGCAGATGCGGATATGGGAGGTGATCTCGATCACAGGAAGTCTACATCAGGTTAATTGTTCACTTTTGCAGGGGAGCAGTATCTTGGCAGTCCAAGTTGCAAGCGTGTGTTATTTTATCTATAACAGAGACGGAATATATTACAGTTGCAGAAGCCAGTAAGGAGATGATTTGGTTGAGAAGATTTCTACAGGAGTTAGGCTTGCAGCAGGACAATTATTAAATCTTTATTGATAGTCAAAGTGCTCTTGATTTAAGTAAGAATTCTACATTCCACTCCAGGACGAAACACACTGATGTGCGATATCATAGTTTAGAGAAGCCGTTGAGAAAGAGGAACTAAAGTAACAGAAAATTCACACAGATAAAAATCAAGAAGATTTTTAACGAATACCGTTTTAAGAGAGAAGACCAAGTTTTGTTGGCGATTGGCCGGCATAAACTCCTGTTTAGGAGTTACATATTGGCATACCCCCTCGTCGGGTTGGAGGGGGAGATTGTTGTGGGTCCAGCCCAAGATAAGGTCCACATGTGCTTCACATGAATTAAAACTATTTCTAGAAGAGGATTTGGATGATTTATTTGTAATAGGAATATGTTAGAGAATTCTATTTATGAGAACCTTGTAATATTTTTCGGTGCTACAGTGAACGGCGAACAATAACCTGAGATAGAGAAAAAATAAGATTCCGGATAGCTCGGTTGTCCGATTGCAGTGATTCAAAAGTCTGTCTTCAAAACGACGATGCCGTCAAAGGTATGGTGTTGGTATCTTCGTGGGTATTGGATATTTTAGTGAGACGAGTTTTAGGGTTTTGGTGCCCTAGAGGTAACACTGTATATTTCTCTTGTGATTTAATCCTTAAGTTCAGGTGTAACTTGGAGGGGTTGTACTATTGATTCATAGTGAAATATTTCTCTCTGGATTGCCCCGTGAACGTAAGCACGATTTGCCGAACCACGTTAAATCTTTGTATTTCCTTGCTTGTGGTATTTTCATTGGTGTCGTTATTCGTTTAGTGTTTAATTTCGCAGATTAATCTTCATAAAATCCCTAACACTAATGATAAGATTGTATATTTTAAAAAATATAAAAAACTCATCGAGAATAATTGTAAATTCAAGATCAATCTATAGATGCATAGATAGCTTCCAACAACGAAACTCAAGACCAAATCATTAGACAAAATCGTACATATAAGCATCAAACAATTGATGAAATTCTTTTTGCAACCGTTCTCCCTTCGACCACCTGAGGAACTCCTACGTGCAGCGAAAAAGGCTGCACTGCTTCCTTGTCGGCTTCCTCTTCCGCCTACTCTCCCACCGCCGCCACGTAGATTCCGACCCTTTAATAATGCTTCATGATCTATTTTTTGAGGTATTGATGAAGAAAACGAATAACATGTTGACTAATTAAAATTAATTGTTAGGATCAAGAAACTTACGAAAGAATTATCACTTACATGAAGTTTCATTTTTCGCTGCCTCAATTACGATGGCTTGCATTGCAATGAAAGAGATTAGGACAACAAGAAAGAGGAGGAAAGCAGAGGACCTCCTCATTGTGTTGTAAAGAAGAGAAAGGAAGCTAAGGGCCTCTTTGCTTTTGTTGTGGTCGCAATAAATGTTAAATATGCCGGGGGTATTATGTTAATTAATGAAATGTTATATATTTGGAATTTTCTTATATTTACCCCCTAAATCTAGCATATTTCTATATTAGGTCGGCAATTGTCATGGTTTGAATTTAGCTATTAGTATTGTTTCTAAGTTTAGAGCATGTTTAACAACTTGCTCAAAGTGGATTATAATCCACTTTTGCATGTTCTATTAATAATCACACTTTTAGTATATTATTTTGGATAGATTACAATCTACATGTTTGACCAAGTAAAAGATAAAAAAATGACAATCATTTTTTACATTTCATTTTCCATCTTCTTTCTCCTCCCACTTTTAAAGGTTATTTTTGTCATTTTGACAAAAAGGAACATAGGTTAAACCATTTTTTTTATTTACCAAAGATCTAAATTTTAATCCACTTAGGGGGTGTTTGTTTCAAATCCTATAGTTTTAGGATATGGATTTCACCATGGGATTTGAAATCCATAGGTGTTTTGTTATGAGTTGAGATTTTTAAAATGTTGTTTGTTTCATTAATATTTTGGGATTTAGAATACTATAATTTATAATATTTTATTTGTTATAAGCTCAAATTGTAACATTACCATATGTCAAAATTTTGTAATATGATGAATATGTTATCTTGGTGAGGTTACCATCCACAAAAAGACAAAATTGGGATTTGTCAAATCCTCTCCAATTAAGAGGTAAGCACACCCATTTATGGGATTTATCAAAATCCTCTCAAATTAAGAGGATTTGGCAAATTCTAAAATTTGTCAAAATCCTCTCCAATTGAGAGGTAAGCACACCCATTTATTCTAAAAATTTTCTTAAAACAAACACCATATATGAAATCCCAAAATACAAAAAAACTCACTTTTTGATCCCAAAACTTGTAATACATACTAAATGCCAAAAAATTTGGTGAAACAAACATCTCTTTAGATTATAATGTACAAATAGATTATAGTCCAAGTAGATTATTATCTAGAATTAAGCAAACACTCTTTTGATAATTCAATATCATAGCTAATAGATTTTATAAATCGTCATTATCTTCTAAAGCAATCACCAAGCTTACAAAATTAATTTTAAGACACAAGACAACTCAAAACCATAAAATAAAAGCTTGATAACCATGTTATGCCCCTTCTCTGAATGATAAGAAGCTATATATCATCAGCATATTGTAAGGTTAAAATTCAACCACTATTTTTCTCAAGGATAAATGTTTATATATAATGTTTTTTATATTTTATTAGTTCATTCCAATGTCTCATATTTAGAACTAATTTGCATTATACGGTTTAATTAAATTTATATTTCTTTTTTCTTGAAAATAAACAATATTTTCCTTCTCGGAATTGAGATGTACTGTATTAATATATTCCAGGTCATGTAGCTTTTCCTCTTCTATTCTTGCGACCATGTTGTGTCCCCTCACATGTAAACTATGCCTAGAGGCATGTACATTCAGGCTGAATTTTTTCATGAAACATAAAGAAAACAAATACTAGACCAAGAAATGCAAAAAAAATAGGGTTAATTATTTATTTTTTTAACTGGAACTTTGCGCAGATCCTCAGTCAGACTTGTAAGTTTTGTTAATTAGATAGTAGAAATAGCTAAATTTTGATACAAGAAGATGTGATCATGAAGGATTGTTCCTTAGAGCAACGCCAACGGGTAAATGATAAAAAAATTATATGAATTAATTTAAAATATAAAATATATTATAAATTAATATTAAAATTGTAACATATAATATAATCGTATATTTAAATAAAATTAATTATCTTTAATGAATTGATAATAAGAAATAGATAAGAGCCTTTAAAATTTAAAAACCAGAAAATATGGCATAATATTTGGAACAATCTTTTAAAAACCAGAAAAATATTCATAACTACTCCGAAGTCCAGAAAATATAGCATAATATTTGGAACAATCTTCATAACTACTCCGAAGTCTAATTCTCACTCCATAATGAGTTACGGTTTGCCAAAAGTGATGAAATTTTATATGTTTAATTCAGTGGCATTATATAGAAAAATAAAGTATATAAAAAAAATAATTAAAAATCGGGCAGGTCATTTCCTCCATATCCACCGCTTCTGTAGTCAGGTATTCTGTATTGACTTCCTGCATAACTATATTCTGCATTAGGAATATCAGATAAAGAACCTCTAGTTGTGTTTCTATTTAAATCTCTTGTTTTTTAATTTGAAAATACTCACGTTCCGAAGGATCGGTAATAGTATCAAGATTAATTAAAATAATTTTACTTTCCTGTCGTTCTCTTTGAAGATCTAATTTTTTCTTATCGTTTTCGGCCCTTAACATCATAATTTGGTGCATTGTTAGTCTATCATTTTCTCGTTGTTCATGAATTTTTTTTTAAAAATATCAACAAATTTTTGATTACTTTTATTAAGAGTTTCAAAGTCGATATTCTTTTCAATTGCTTGTCGCCTCCTCATCTTTTCTTTCTTCCTTCCTGCCGGCTGACTTGTTGACATATCATCGTCATTGTGAGTACATCCCTCAATATCATCATTTAAGTCGATGACAGGATAACTTGTATCTGATCCCTGAGATGAGCGGGACTTTGAAGTTTTGGAAGTTGCAGGCGATCTTACTCTTATATTTGCCCATTTCTCTGCATCTTTTAAAATTGACCAAACATGATCAAATAAAAGCCCCTTTCTCACTTTTGGATCTTCTACAAATATTATCCTAGCACGTTTAATCTACCACAAGAGAGGAAGAAACAAGTATTAATAACATGATAATAGATGATAATCAAGATTTTTGTTATTCAAATACTTACGATGTCAAGCTCAAAAGCACCGCTTGGATTTAGGTGCTCAACTTGTTAAATGCATCCTCGGAATTTACTGATGGCCTTCATAATTAATTGCATTCGGTAAGAGAGAGACTTCGGAGTCCCTTGAGCAGTACAAAAATTAGAAATCCTTTCATGAAATAAAGCAGAAATTCGTTCCCACAGCTTGTCCTTCTTCTGATTAGAACCCATGACTGGGTCTTGAGAAATTTCGAGCCACGTGGTGCATAAAATTTGGTCTTCTTCTTGTAAAAAATATTTTCCACGACTGGATGCCATAATTTAAGGAGATAAAGTTGTTGAGGATGATACTATTATGATTGAGGGATGCAAAGAGTTATGAGTATAGAATAAGAAGATTTGTGGTGGAGATATGAAAATTGTGCAAGTATTATATAGGATCAGATGTGGGGAGTCTCCAACACGAAAGGAATCCAATATAGGAAGTCTCCAACACGAAAGGAATCCAATATAGGAAGTCTTCAACACCAGGAGAATCCAATGTAGGGAGTCTCCAAAACCAGGAGAATCCAATATGGGGAGTCTTAAACACGGAGGAATCCAATGTGGGGAGTCTCCAACACCAAGAGAATCCAATGTAGGGAGTCTCCAACATGGAGGAATCTAATGTGGGAAGTCTCCAACACAAGAAGAATCTAATATGAGGAGTCTCCAACACGGAGGAATCTAATATGGGGAGTCTCCAATACTAGGAGAATCCAATTGTAAAACCTCGTAAATTTAAATATTTTATGATAAATAATGATAAATATGTTATATAGTAAAAAATAACATATCTTGATGTTTGAGTATAATTAGAATTAATTTGAGATTAATTCAACGTATATTTATAAAAATATGAGCGCAAATGCACAAAACATGCAGAAAGGCCATAAAAATATGAGAAAATCTGAGAACAATGACCAGTTAAGAGTTTCTATATTTTACATATAGATGCATTCAGAATCTGCAAAAGTATAAAAGTTCAAAGTTGTAGGTCTCTTCAATAGCTTTCCAAAAAATCTTAGATCACCTCATTCTGAGATCGGATTAGAAAGTTATAGCCTATTAACCAAACCACAGTGTGAGCACGACCCAGAAACCTGTGCAGTCAACCGCGCCGGTCGACTGCTGGGCAAATATATTTCTGTCAGGTTTGTTTTAGGTTGGGTTTTATTTATACCGAACCCAGATGTTATCCTATGTATATATACTCGTTTTAAAGCTTTTTTAACCCTCTTTCACATGAGATTAACACCAACAACCTTCCTCCTCAAACCCTAACCCTAATTGTGAGTTTTGGGAGAGATCTAGGGGTGTTTGTTGAAGGAAAGGTGAGGAATGATGATGTTTGGCGTCGAGAGATCATTTGTTGTTCGTTTCAGAGGCTTGTTCACGTGTAAAGGTAAGATCACTTGCATCCAAACTCATCTCCATAGTTAAATATTTAGCTTAAAAGTTTAATTTGTGTTTACATGCTTAGATCTTAATCTAATGTGAAAAAGATTAGATTTTTATTGTTAGATCTGAAACAAATGTTTTATCTACATGTTTTTCTTGCTGTTTATAATAGAAACATGATCATGATCATTAGGGTTCTTTAAAATTTCGTTTTTAACTTGTTAATCATGTTTAAACCCTAATTTGACATTTATTTAAGTTTACATGTAGATTAAAGATGAGAAAATCTTAGGTTTGTGATACCTAATTATTAAAAAATATGATTTAATGAATGTATATCTTTCTGAGATGTTTGGCAATCATGCTTATGTTTAATATGTTAAAGGTTCATGCTTTAAATAGAAGAATTTGGTTAATTAGGTTAAAAAGCCCTAATTAGCTTAACACAAGAGTTTGATTTATGTTCGAGATAATTTCGACAAGTGATTTTCAAAGTTTAAGTGTTGTTGTATGTTTTATATATGTTTCAGTATGTTTTAAACATGTTTGAATCATAAAGTCAACATGAACACAACACTGTGCAGAAACCTGCACGTTTCTAGAATTTCTGTGTTCGGTCGATCGCGCCTTAGTGGCGGTCGATCGCGTGCCTAGAAGAAGCCTGAGCAACCCTGAAAACCTATCGCGGTCGACCGTCGCATAATTGCAGTCGACTGCCAACTTATTTTATGACATGTGCATGTTTGTTTGGCTTTGTTTGGTTTTCGAGAGAGTTTCTCGATCTTGTACTGATATATTATGACGCTTAAGAGTGGTTTAACACCTGAGATAAAGGTGAACACCAGTTATGGACACACACACACCAAAATATGTACACGTACACTTCGATTATATTATTTTAACATATTTTTGTCGCATGTTGAGCTGATGAATACATATGGAAGAGTATAGTCATTTTTCATGTATTCATAAATAGGGAGATAAAACCTATTTTCGTAGGACAATTGAGTAAAAGTATTACAAAAGTATCATTATTTTATATATCCAGAATTAGGAGATAAAACCTATTTTCGTAGAACGATTGAGTAAGAGTATTACAAAAGTATCGTCATTTTATGTATCCGAAATAGGGAGACAAAACCTATTACCACAGAGCGATTGAGTAAAAATATTACAAGAATATCGCTATAGCATAAGGAGATGTACACATATATGTATTATCAGTTGTAGTTACTCTCATATTAGATTACCCATGAGTAGGGTACATTCTTTGGTTTGTGGCATACATAATATGTCCTATGGTGATTTTTGAGTTGATTAATATTCTCTTATAATCGCGCCAACATACTTGAAAAGTAGTTCAAGATTGTGACATTGGTTCCATATAGTTGAGGCTTGGAGTAGTTCTTTTGAGTGCTTTTTTCATTCATAGAGTTGGGATTGGTATTTAGGGATCTACAATTTGAGACATATGGTCTATATATGAGAGTTTTCTTGTTTAGATTATTTTGCTCGATGTACTACGTCTCGTCTTGTAGGTGTCTAAATATTAACTCCATTAGATATGGGGAAAATGATATAGGTAGACTATGCTTCATAGATAGAGTCTTCAATTCATCTAGCAGCCTTTCCCCTGGGGGCGGATGAAGGTGATCTTGCTGTAGCGCTCTGACGCTCTTGTTGTTATTCTTTTTGTTTAAATCGTCTCTTTCAGGTTGATCAAAGTTTCGGAGAGCCGTATGATGACGGAGTTCTAGAATAGTCGTTGTCGCACAGTTTTAGTAGCGGAAGCTCCACTATATAGTTATGTTCATTGTTCAGACTTTAGAGTTGTATTCGTTTTGTAGAGGCTGAGTGCCTTAGTGAGATTTCATTTGACTCATTGTGTTGAGATTCATTTCATACTCAGAGATATTTTCATTCTATTTAGTTAGGCTCATTTGTTGATATACTTCTTCTGTGCATATCTGATTTTGTACTACTTCTATTATTTGCCTGTTTTGTACCTTCACCTATTTGTTTTTTCCACTAGAGAGATAGTAACTATGATGGTAAAACATATCGTAGTATGGTGTTTGGTGCTTGGTAGGTTTAACAATCCGGGTTTTACCTTGGATTTCAGCCTTGTGTTAACCCTGGGGTGTTACAGTTGATATCAGAGCTCTAGTTCCGGTATCCTTAGGATCACTCTATGTCGAGTCATGGAGCTAGAATAGAGTTTCTCATGATTCTTGTATAGAGTCCGCTAAGATTTTCCTAGAATGAGTGAGGACGATATGTACGTATATCTCAAAATTTAAAAAAAAAAATTATGACAATTATTTTATGTTGATTTAAAGTATTTGCGTGAATACTATACGTTATGAATACGTATTGTGATATGTTATATATATATATATATATATCCTCATTTACTATATCCATTAAGCTCTCCTCTTGATATTATAAATGTTGGGACGAGGATGCGGTTGAGATAAAACTCATACCTGGAGAGTTGGGCAAGCAGAACTTGAGCCGCAGCAGGCTCTATAGTATTTGATCGACTTTATAGCACCGTTTGTAGTAAGATTTTATAACACTCGAGGAGCGAGAGGCGCATCTGTTTTCGCCAGTAGTATTATTTTCTGGAGTTGCACCACCAATTGTACCAGTCATGCCTATTGAAGAGGCAATACCTATGATTTTATCATCACCACAACCAGCTATTGATAGAGCCGTAGAACAGAAGGCTTGGCTCTGTAAGAATAGTAAAGATATCAGATATTGAGAACACCATAGTGCAGGGCTCACTGGATTCATGTGCAACTTATAAATAAAAAGGAATATGTGCATACATCGAGGAGGTGATGATACGGGATTAGGGTGTAGTTTTGAGTGAGACCGGATTCAGAGTGTCAGGATGTCTTTCAGGACATACCTATGTTTTCTCCAGTGAGAGAGGTTGTTTCCCTGCATCGAGTTGTAGCAGGCACCGTACCAATATTTTGAGCACCCTATCATATCATATGACACCCGCTGAGATGAGGGAGCTATAGGCTCAGCTAGATGAGATGTTAACTCAGAGTTTTATTGTCACGAGTCATTTTCATGGAAGTACCGGTCCTCGTCGTGGAGAAGAAGTACTATAACATGCAATTGTGTATCGATTATCGTGGGTTGAGCAAAGTCATTATTCGGATCAGGTATCCACTATCGAGGATTTAGGACTTGCTCGACCAGCTACGGGGAGTTCAACATTTCTCAAAGATTGATATTCATTCTAGTTATTTCTAGTTGCGAGTGCGGTAAATGGATATTTCCAAAACCACATTTTCTCAATCGATATGGGTGTTTTGAGTTCTTGTCATACCATTTGGGCTGACTAATGCATCCATGGTATTCATGGATTTGATGAACCAGGTTTTTCGTACATGTTAGGACCAGTTCGTACTCGTTTTATTGACGACATCCTTATCTTTTCAAGATAGGAGGCAGAACACGAGCAACATCCTCTATTGGCATTGTAGGCATAGTGGGCAGTCGAGATTAGAGGCATCAGTGATACGCTGAGTTCAGTAAATACGAGTTTTGGCTATAAGAGATCAGATTTTTTAGGCCACGTCATCAGCAATAGGGGCATAACAGTGGATCCAGTCATTGTTGAGGCTATACTTGATTGGAAGCCACTAAGAACCATTACAGAGATTCGTAGTTTTGGTAGGGTATGAGAGAAAGTTCATTCAGGACTTTTCGAAGATTTTGATACAACTTACACACCTTACAAAGAAGGGTGTATAGTTTGCTTTGGGCACGGGGTGCTAGGAAGCCTTTGAGACTATTAAGGCTAGATAGACTATAGTAACAATTTTGACTTTTTTGAGCAGTGATATAACATTTGTCGTTTACGTGGACACGTCATTAGTAGGACTAGGAGGTGTTTTGATGCAGATCCGGAGGGTATAACTTATATTTCGTGATAGTTACGGCACATCATACCAGATATATAGTATATCTAGGTACAATAAAAATGTACAAGGATGTGAAGAGGCACTTCTGGAGGAGTTTCCAGAATTTGTTAGGTAGCCAATGTGATGTTCTAGTGTTTTCCACCCGCAGATGGATGGGCAAACGGAGAGAGTAAACCAAGTGTCGGAGAATAAGTAGCAAACATGTATTATAGACTTGCAGGATAGCAGGGAGGATCATATCCCATTGATTGAGTGCGATTATAATATCATTTATCATAGACTATTGGCATGACACTGTATGAGGCATGGTACGGGAGGCATTATAGATTCTTTTTTCATTGGGCAGAATTATAAGAAAGTTTATTGCTTAGACATGAGCTTGTGTGGTATACTACAGGGAAGGTAACAGAGGTTTGGGAGCATATTCTTGTAGCGCATAGTCTTTGGAAGAGTTACGCAAACCAGAGACGATGACCGTTAGAGTTCTAGATTGGGGACTATGTCTTATTGAAAATACCGCAGATGAGTTCAGTGACTCGGTAGATAGGGAAAGTTTACCCCAAGGTATATTGGTCTGTTCTTGAGAGTTGAACATTTTTGGAGCCATTTTGTATGGGCTAGATCTTCTAGCATCAATATCGAATATACACGATGTTTTTCATGTTTTGATAATTTAGAAGTAATTACGCGACGAGGAGCAGCAGAGGATGATTGGTGCACCAGAATTTGAGTTTCAGATAGATTTAACTACTGTGGAGATCACGTGTTGTATTCTTACTAGAGAGGACGAGAGACTTTGAAATGAAGTAATACCTTAAGTTAAAGTTCAATAGAGATAGAAAAGAGCTGAGGAGGCTTCTTGGGCGCGCGAGGAGGATATGCGTCGCGACTACCCGCACCTATCCGAGTGCGTAAAATAATTTGGTTATAGCTTATTAATGTTTATGATTTTTGATTTTTTATATGGTCATATTTATATTTAACGCTAGAATGGGGGTATTAACACTTAGCTCCTAATCATTCGGAACACATGGTATATATATGGGGGTTCCTTGTTTAGATTTTTCGCCCGACGTACTAGTTTCGTTTAGTTAGGGGTTAAGTGAGAGTATTCGCATTTTAGATTGTTAAGCATAAATATTGCTAGTGATTCATATCCAGGGATTAATGGTACGAGATGTGTACAGGAGAGTTTCATTGTCTGTGTTATTCCCTCTTAGTGCTTTTCTCATATTATTAATTTCTAAGATACGATTGCGGAATTTCGGGAATAAAATTCTTTTAAGGGGGAAGAATGTAAAACCTCGTAAATTTAAATATTTTATAATAAATAATAATAAATATGTTATATAGTGAAAAATAACATATCTTAATGTTTGAGTATGATAAGAATTGATTTGAGATCAATTCAACATATATTTGTGAAAATATGAGTGCAAATGCACAAAACATGCACAAAGGCCATAAGAGTGAAAATCTAGGAACAATGACCAGTTGAGAGTTTCTATATTTTACATATTAATACTGTCAAAATTTGGATATGTGTAAAGACCAAAGTTATAGATCTCTTAAATAGATTTCCAATAAATCTTAGATCACCTCATTCCGAGATCGAATGAGAAGGTTAAAGCCTTTTTACCAAACCCCAGTCTGAGCACGGCCCAGAAACCTACACAGTTGACCGCGACGGTCGACCACTGGGTGAATCTATTTCTGCTAGGTTTGTTTCGGGTTGGGTTTTGTTTATACCGAACCCAGTTGTTACCCTATGTATATATACTCGTTTTAAAGCTCTTTAAACTCTCTTTCACATGAGATTAACACCAGCAACCTTCCTCCTCAAACCCTAACCCTAATTGTGAGTTTTGGGAGAGATCTCGGGGTGTTTGTCGAAGGAAAGGTGAGGAATTGTGATGTTTGGCGTCGAGAGATCATTTGATGTTCATTTCATAGGCTTGTTCATGTGCAAAGGAAAGATCACTTGCATCCAAACCCATCCCCATAGTTAAATAACTAGCTTAGAAGTTTAATTTATGTTTACATGCTTAGATCTTAATCTAATATGAAAAAGATTAGATTTTTGTTGTTAGATCTGAAACAAATGTTAGATCTACATGTTTTTCTTATTGTTTATAATAGAAACATGATCATGATCATTAGGGTTCTTTAAAATTTCGTTTTTAACTTGTTAATCATGTTTAAACCATAATTTGATATTTAATTAAGTTTACATGTGGATTAAATATGAGAAAACCCTACGTTTGTGATACCTAAGTGTTAAAAAATATGATTTAATGAATGTATATCTTTCTGAGATGTTTGGCAATCATGCTTATGTTTAATATGTTAAAGGTTCATGATTTAAATTGAAAATTTTGGTTAATTAGGTTGAAAAAACCTAATTAGATTAACATAAGAGTTTGATTTATGTTCAAGATAATTTTAACAAGTGATTTTTAAAGATTAAGTGTTGTTGTATGTTTTAACATAAGAGTATGCTTCCTCTTGAACACCTCAATAAAATATAGTAGTCAAGAGAAAGAATTAATTTTTATAAGAAATGGATAGAACTATATTAAATGAGTATAAATTGTCGAAGCACTTTTTGGTCGAGATAGTTAATACATCACGCTATGCAAATAACAAGGCATGTCTAAGACCACTGCTAAATAAGGCTTCTTTTGAGCTAGGGAAGGATTATGATAATAAGGAGCCTTTGTAGAAAAATACTCTGTCTTCTATCTCGAGATTTGGAACCAAATGTAATGGCACTAGAAAAACTTTAGAATTTTTCTATACTTACTCTTGATTAGCTTGTATGCAATCTCATCACTTAGGAAGTCTAATTAAAAGAGAGAGAAGATGCATCAGAATAAGATACAAAGAAGAAGTCATTAGCCTTATCTCCAAAGAAAGAAAATTCCCGATCAAAGAAGAAGATAGATTCAGACTCGAGTTTAGATGATGAAGATGATCAATTTACGCTTGTCATAAAAGAGTTCAATTCTTTTCTGAAATCAAAGAAAGGATAGAAATATCTTCAAAAAAGATAAAATCAATTTACTAAATAGGTAAATAATAATTCTTCAAAAGATTCTAAAACTATTACAATCTATTTTCATTGCCAGAAACCAGGTCATTATAAAAATCAATGTCCCTTGAATCGAAAAGAAAAGAAGGAGGACGGAAAGAGTCTTAAAGTTACAACTTGGGATATATCAGATGATAATGAGTCTAAAGTTCATACAAGCGAAGATGATAAATAAGAGAATAAGTGTCTAATGGGAAAAGACACTTTGTTTTCAAATTCAGATTAAAATAACTCAAGTGGTTATGATGGTGACTATTCTGATGAAGATGTATATCCTTCATATAATGAGCTTTATTCTAAATATAAGGAGATGTTGGTTCACCTTGAGAAAATTACTAGAAAATATGAAGTAACAAAAATGATGATTACGAACTTGAAGTAAAAAAAATATGCTTTTGCCAAAGAAAGTAGAATTTTCTTATTCAAATTTGAATTTAGATTATTCTTCTCATGATATCACCTCTTTCATGTACGTGCATACAATATTGACCTACAAAATCAAATCTTTTGTTTAACTAAGAAACTTGAAAGCAGTTAATGTGAAAAAGAAAAAAACTGTTGTTAAGATAAAAGAGTTATATTATGACTTGTCAGCTGAACAAATTAAGTTTAAAACTTAATGCAACCAATAATTATTTTTTAAAATGAGCAACTAAAATCCAAAATTAGTGATTTGGAAAAGATCATGAAGAATTTTTCTTTGAGTTCAAAAGTTTGTAACATGGTCCTTTCCAATCAACTATTTGCAAAAGCTAAAATTAGATTTAGTTATTCATATTCTGAAAAACATAAAAAGTTTTAATCTTCTTTTTTAAAAGAAAGTAAACTCGGTTGTTTTGATCCTATTTCTAATGCTCATTGTGTAAAAAAATAGGACATGTTTCTATGAGTTGTTGTAAAAGATATAGGATTAAGAAATTAAACAGATTTGGATATTGGAAGGTCGTATTACTAAATAAAGTCGACCTACGTGGATACCTAGCTTACAATTATTGCCATTCTGTAAACGTACAGATCGATCAAGGATTGAGGCAACACATGATGATTGCTTAAGGTCTTAAGTTATCATATCCAATTCTTATTCTGCATTATGAAAACATACAGGTTTGATATATTCATTATATATTATCTTCTCATATAGGTAAGTATTTCTAACCTTGTATATATTTTTTAAATAAAAAAAATTCATCATCAATGGTCCAACAACGAGATTATCAATGATGCACCATTGATGGTCAGATAAAGGGGCATTTTTATTACTCTTTACCTTTTTTATCTTTTATCCATTGATCTCTCCTCAAAGTTCTTGTTTTCTTGAGTTTTCGAGTTGATTTTGCTTTTTTTGGATTAATCTATCATCATCATCATCTCAGTTGTTTTCAAATCAAATCAATTTGGAAAAGGTAAGTTTTCAAAACCCTAGCTCCTATTCTTCAAATTTCTTGGTTTTAATGTGTTTTTATTGGTACAAATTGCGTGAATAGATGAGTAGTAGAGTAGTTTAGAAATAAGATTTTTTGAGTTTGTACCTGATTTTTGATCAATTTAGGGGAAAAAACTTTCAAGTTCAGTTCTTGGAACATTGTTGGTCAAAAAACACCATGGATGGTTCATTGGTCATCAGTCATCTATCTATGGTCAGAGACTGAAACTTCATGTTCTTGCTCTTTTTTTATTTTTTACTCATTTTTCTTTGCTTCTAAGCTATTCTTGGTATATTCTATATAGTAATACATGATTGTCTAATTTTGTAGAGAATATCAGGTAGAAGAGAGTTTGATCCTCACAATCTACTTCTCAAGATCTAATTGAGAAGTATCAGAAACTCAACATCATCTACGAGCGAGATTAGGATGTACGAAATTTACAGCAGTACATAAAATGTGGTACAATTATTGGACGCTATTGTTTAGGGTGCAATGAAGAACAAGGGTGGGGTGAAGGCCAGTATTACATGGGTTTGACAGTTCCACATGAACTATAATCAAGCCTATGGATCTATAGAGGTAAGGACTATACTCAAAGGGCATGAGATTAAGATCAGTGCTGACTGTATCTGCAGGCTTCTTCATTTTCCTACTCCACAGTCAGATTGTCCTGACATTTTTTAGTTTCCAAAAAATGTCGTTGTAGGATCTTCCAATTGTACCTTCATGTCCAGGTATATTTTTGAGCACTGCACTTCAAGGGTATTCAACTAAGGTTACCTAAAACCTGAGTATATTCTTCCTAACCTCTTTCTTAATTTTGATTTATACCCTAGTGCTGCTCATACTACGTTGATAGTTAGAGATGTTATCTTGCTCTATTGGTTAATTAGGGGTCAGTCTTTTGATCTAGCTCTGATTATATTTATCTAGATGTCATTTATAGCTACTATAGTTAGGGAGATGGTGGAGAAGAGGAAGAACCAAAATACCCAATTGGTTTACCCATTTCTGATCACCTGTATCTACAAAGATCAGAGGGTCCCATATTTACCTTCAAATCAGATGAAGAAGGGAATGGTTACCCTACGTGATGACAAAGTTAGGAAGAGTCTTGTGGCGAGAGATAGGATAGAGTCTATAGCTGGACAACCTTTAGGGTCCCATCTTACAAGTGATGACATACCCGACTCTTCTAGAGGTGGTGATGCCCGATGGACACTAGATTCATTAGGTGCGAGAGTTGAGGAGCTATAGTTGGAGATGAGAGCTCAACATTAACAGTTGCAGATGGAGATGTGATCACGACACCGGTACTATGCCACGTCCTTTCAATACATTATGAGAGCTCTTTGTTTATCATATCCGACTCTTGGGGCACCACTAGTCTAACGAAGACTTTGTGCCTGAGGCAGTTCATGCACATGGGTATGAGGATATGCAAAGAGATGATGATCAGATGTGAGTGATGAGTTTTCTTTTCCTTTTCTATGTCCAGGTTTATTTTTATCTTTCTTTATTTTTTAGTTATTTTCTTTTTGTTTTTATCGAGGACCTATATATTTTGATGCTTTATCAAATACATTGCAATATATTAACTATTTACACTCATTTCATATTTGTGTAGTTAGTAATCATTTGAATGATCATCCATCCTGTTATATGTATATAGGTTAGATTTGATAAATTTCTTTTTATTGTTTTATTTTATTTTTCTTTATTTTGGTTCTTCTCATATATTGAAAAATAAAATAAAATTTTTTTATTTCTTTTTATTTTTTCTTATAAAAAATCAATAAAAATATAAAAATTTCTCCGTCTTTATTTTTTATTTTCTTATAAAAAATCAAAAAGAAAATAAAAAATTCTTTTCCTTTCTTTTTCTTTTCTTATAAATAAATCAAAAACAAAAACAAATTCTTTATTTTTTATTTTTCAAAAAATTAGAACATGCCAATGTTAATGCCTTTACATGAAATATTCAGATGGGGTATTTGTTTAGTATATAGGCATGTGTTTTATTATATTGTTCACATATGTTTTTCATAATCTATCTATATTATATCTGCAAACAAAGTTTTACATATTTGATTGAAAAACATAATGGTTATGATATGCTTCATATTACTTTTCATATCTTAATATAATCTTATCATGTTTAGTTTTGTAAAGTAGGAATAAAAGTTATTATATGATGATCATAAAGTATTTTTGGATATAATACACAAGTTTAAAGCTCAATTTTTATACTTTAATACAGTACCAATATTACTTTTCATGCACAAAAGTACATATATGCTATAAAACATCAAGTAAAAAGAGTGTATTCATGAAAAAGATGGTTAGAAACCCCACACTTTTTAAATCCACAGAAAAATTTGAGTGTATTTGTCATAAGATGGTCAAAGACCCACACTCGTGGATATAAATGTGCAACATCTCAAGGGTATCCATCCTACACTAAATATTTTCTATATTTAGAGATGATGTAATTGCCTTCCTGAACATTATCGTTCTTCCTCTTAAAAAATTTATATATGGTTAAGGTGATAAGTTGAGATTATGGACCTTTTCTAAAGGTTGAGATAATTCAAGTTGTGTAAGAAAAGAAAGTTCGAACTAGAAGTTGTATCTAAATTTATTTTATGATCTAATATAGTTACTTTTATTGTTATTTTTATAAACATTTCATTGATATTTTCATAATTTGAATGTGAATTTAATATGACTTGTTATCATATTTCATGTGTTTAAAAGCTCTATATGTATTTCTTGTACTATTTCTATAATTGTTTTATGAACTGGTTTGTATTTCTCTTCCTTACACCTATAGATAAGCATTATTTGGATTTTCAGGAATGTAGTATATCTTAGGTGTGCACTTATTTTGATAACAACAGAAAGGGGAAGAGAAAAAGGAAAATTTGAAAACTATTTGTAAACTTTTTGAGTTTGATTGTGGTTGATTATGAGTACTTTTTCTTTCAAGTTTTCATGTTTGATTTACAAGTGATTTCAACATGACAAGTCTTTCAACCTTGCTTGGTTTTAAGGAGAGTTTTTATGTTTTGGTTTCGAACAAGGATTTTCTGGATTGCCTATTACTTTTCATGTATGCATATTTATAGGGGGAGATTGCATTGCATATTCATACATGTCATATGTTTGTCTTGAATTGAGTATATATCTCACAATGTATTTTTACTTTTTGGATTTGAAATTTTGAGTTTTGTTATTATCAAAAGGGGGAGATAGAACTTTATTTAGGAAGAACATTATATGCAATATCTCTTGTCTGATAAACAAAAAACTCTCATTTAGTAGTAATAATTTTGTGAGATGATATATTTCGGGAATAAATAGGTATGAAAAGTATTAGCTTAAATAGAAGTAAAAAATCAACACGAATAATTGATTTCAGCTATTAACCATCAATGGTCATGAGGTAACCATCGATGGTCCATAGGTCACTGATAGACTACAGTCAACAATCTGTATTTTCTAGAAATTAGAAATCAAGCCATTGATGGATTACAGTCGGCCATCGATGATCGATTTAACCATCGATGGACTACAATAAACAATATGTTTTTAGAAGCTAGAATTTGAACAATCAACAAATTATAGGGAACCATCAATGATCCGCATCAACCATCGATGATCGCATTTAACCATTGATGGTTTAGACGCATTTTCGTAGATTTTTAGATTCGATCATAGCCGTTTGATCATAGATTTAATCTTCTATTTCAACATTAATTAAAATACTTCTTTCCAAAACAATTAATGTCTATATAAGGAGGGATTGAAGAAGAAATTAGGAACAAGAAAAAGAGAGGGTATTTGCACAAGTTTGTGAGATTAAATTCTTGGGTTTGAGAGAGATTGCGTGTTAGAATTTAATTCCCTGAGCCTCGATCAACTTCTTCTCATCGCGCTCAACAATGAGAGACCATTTTCATTAAGGAGGAGTGCTCTTTGCGTTCAACCTTAATATTAGTTCTTCTCGAATCATCATCAACATCGATTTGAAGAAGGATTTATTTTAAAAGAGCTGTGAAATCTTTTTAATTGTACTTTAGCTATTTTAGGGTTGGTTTTGTATTCTAAACTTTAGAGTTTTATGGTATACTTAAGCCGAGGTAATTGAGCGTTGGTGTTACTACATAGAAATGACTTAGTGTTAATCCCCCAGGAGTCAACATGTGTCCCATACTAAGTAGTATATGGATCCCCTCCTCTTTATCCTACAAAGCTTGAGAATGTTTGAATCCAAAGATGGACCAAGATGAAAGGCGTCATTTACCGGCCTGCTAGCAAGACCAAGACAAAAGGCATCATTTGTTAGTCCTCTCGTAAGGACGAGTCAAAAGGGGGTTCATCCTCGAATTCTACATTGATGTTCAATCACCATCACATTGAATGTATGGACAGAATCGTCATCGCCCTAGCCTCAAAAGTCTTTATGACTCATCGGACTTCATCAGCACCATGTTTCCAAAGTCACCATCATATTAAACACATAGGGGACTCATCCCATTTGTAGTCAACACGTATAAAGTATCTGCCAACTGAGCCGTGTGCCTGGACTCGGTCAAAATTACATAATTACCATTCAAGATTTGCTATAAAGGAGAGGTGTTGTTCACTACATAGGGTAAGCAATCTTTTCCTACAAAACACACTTTAACCATACTTCTTCTACACTCAAGCACTTGGCTGGCTTGATCGTCGGAGGAATCATTAGAGGTCCCAACTCTGATCCTCTCACATGTTGTTTTATGTGTAGGAATAGATCATCTACTCAACAATTAACTATCTAAAGAAGATTAAGGAATCCTAATATACTAAGAAATCTTCACTTGATCCCTTGTTCTATAATTGACATCAACAGTTTGGCGACCACTATAGCGCCACTTTTTCTTCCTTGAGTAAGATGGCTGGTTCCGATATTCCAGGCCGATCCTTCATTCCATCCATTGGAGAAACACAAGGGGCTATATCACTCAAGCCTAACTAGAGGAATCTTCACAAAGAATTTCCCAATCTCTTTATCAAGAGTTAGCAACCTTCACGAAGGAATTCCTCAGCCAGATTCCTCACCAACAACATTTTCCATCATTTATTCCTCCTCCTCCTGAAGGTCAGGCATTCGTTCCAACTCCTCCTCCGACAAGTGAGGCTGAGCAATGAGCACAAGAGGATTATGCTGAGTACACTTCTCCCTCACTTTGCCAGCAGACTTGTTTCATCGCTCCTCCTTACCAATCCTAGTAGTATCTAGAGGCGATGGGGGAACGCCCCTGCTCCAGCCATGGTGGTCATGAGCGCACTGCATGGATAGCATCGTGTGGCCCTCAATACCGTCACGTTGCTCTAGATCCTTCCACCACTGATCTTGCATCTGTTTATGACTATATGTCTAACACCATAGCAGACATCATCCGGGGGAACACTCTACTCACTGATTGGATCATCTACGCTCCATGTGCCTAGTTCAAGATACTGCATATGGAGAAGTATAAAAGCGAGGGAGATCCTGTGAAGCATGCACAAAAGTTTTATGATCTAAGAAGCATGAAGCAGGTGATCGACCCGACCATCTACAAAGCCTTTCCTATCATATTGATAGGAAGTGCTAAGATATGGTGGAAGTCTCTGAACAAAAAGTTCATCCATAGTTTTGAGCAACTCAACCAAAAATTTGTACACCACTTTTTGATTAACTCCAAGCAACAAAAAAAAGCCCTCCCATGTCTTGCTGCAAATGAGATATAAACATGGGGACAGTATCAGAGACAATTTTAAAAGATACTAAGCCAAAAGGGTGGAAGTTGATGACCCTAGCAACATGGTTACCATGGCTGCAATCTCAGTAGGGTTGGAGGATGACAAGCTATCCTACTTGTTCATCATAGACCATGTCACTAATTATGTACAACTAAAGGTTAGAGCTCGAGGATACATGGATGCGGAAGATGACTAAGCCTATAAGAAGGTGGAAGAGAAGCCACGACAACGGCAGAAGCAAAGCCCTCTCCAAAATAAAAGACGAAGAAGGATCCCCCTAAAGCTAACTCCAAGTCGGGTAGAGCTGACAAGAGAGACCGGAAGAAAGAGTAGGCCATGAGGCCGGCCCTCACTTCTCAACACCTCTCTCTCGCAGGCTCTCTACTTAGTTTAGAAAGAAGGATACCTTAATCCCACTCCTCACGCATGAAGTTGGACCCCAATTTAGGGATACCAAGCAATATTGTTGGTATCATAGAGATCATGGTCATCACACTAATAACTGTAGAGTCTTCTAGAGAGATATCAAAGACCTTATATAGAAGGAGTTTTTAAAGAAACTCATTTCTCAGTAAAACATAGGAGAGCCTGATCTAGAGAAGTCAAGAAGAAGGTCACAATCAAGATCTACCCGTTCCTAGGTAGACAAACAACCCAAAGAGACAGGCAGCAGGGGCATCATCAACACTATCAGCAGCGATTCGGCAGTAGGAGGAATGTCCAATAATGCTAACAAAAAATATGCTCGATGAGCATTGGATATCAACCTATGTGAGTAGAAACTAGGGACAAATCAGCCTATTTCCTTTAGCAACGCTGATCTAAAAGACATAGAGACACCTCATGATGACCCTCTCATTATTTCTGCTGAGATCAATGGATTTTAGGTCAAAGGAATCTTGGGTTATATTGGGAGTTCCAACGATATCCTGTTTGTGAGCGGCATTGACAACATAATTACAACCTTGCCAAGATCCCCTCATTAGGTTCATAGGATACTCGCTCATACCAGAAGGGATGATTATTCTTCCCCTAGTGGTTGATGAATATCCTTACCAGTCCACTGCTCAAACTCAATTTGTTGTGATGGACATAAAGTCCTCTTACAACGTCATTCTCAAAAGAACTTCCTTGAATAACCTTCAAGCGTCACATCCACATACCACCACATGATAAAGTTCCCAACCCCAGAGGGAGTAGAGTTTGTGAGAATAAATCAACGAGGGGCCTGATCATGTTATCTGTTCTAATAAAAGGAAAGAAGTTTTGGACACCCTTCCAATTTAGAAGACCCGCCTCCAAATGCAGAAAGAACTAGAACAGGTTTGGATGACTCTCGTGAAAGAGTTGTACGAAGTACCGATTGACCTTATAGATTAATGAAGATCAAAATTGGTTTAGGTCTTATTGAACCCCAACGAGGTGCTGTGATCGGGTTCTTACACGAAAATGCAGATATGTTTGCTTGGGGATCTGAAGACATGCTAGGAATCTCCCCGAAGTTGTGAGCAATGAACTCTCGATCGACCGATATTGCAAGTTGATTCAATGAAAGGAAACACATCTCAGCCCAGAGTGGTAAAAGGCGGCTGCAGATGAAGTTGACCTCTTGGTCAAGGCTAGCTTCATCCAATAGGTTAAATACCCAGAATGGCTATCCAATGTAGTGCTAGTTAAGAAGTCCCTTAGTAAGTGGAGAATATGCGTGGACTTCATAGCAGGCAGCATCTCACACATCACATCTTGAAGAAACTTTCTCCATCCTTCAGCACTTCCACATGAAGCTCAACCCGACTAAATGTGCCTTTAGTGTGCATTCAGGCAATTTTTTGTGGTTCATGATTATCCAATGTGGGATTGAGATCAATCAAGAGAAGATAATCGCCATTGAGTAGATGCCTGAGTCTCACGCATTGAAGGACGTCTAGAAGTTGAACGGCAAGATAGCCATGCTAGGTCACGTCCTTTCAAAATCTACCGAGAGAATCATCCCATTCTTCAAAACTTTGAGTGGAAGTAAGGAGTTGAAGGAAGACATTGGCTAGACGGTAGAGTGCAGTGAAGCCTTCAATGACCTCAAAAAGATATTTGAGCACCAAGCCCCTATTGAGCCGACCCAGAGTAGGAGAAACCTTGAGCGTCTGATAAGAAGCAATTAGCTCTATCCTAATCCAAGAAGAGGATGGTGCACAAAAACCAATATACTATGTTAGTCGGATTATGAAGGCAGCTGAACTCAACTACAACCTTATCGAGAAGGGCCTTCTTCACTCTCATAATCATGGCCATAAGGCTTCGCCCCTACTTCCAAGCTCACATATAGTTGTGCAGACAAACCTACCCTTGGAGGAAGCACTTAGCTACTCTACCACTTTGGGAATAATGATCAACTAGTCGATTGAGCTCAATGAATATGATGTACAATATGAGCCCAGGATGACCATAAAAGCTCAAGGCTTGGCCGACTTCTTAATATAGTTGTCTGCAATAGACGAAGATCCACCCCCACTTATACCAGTCCTCCCACTAAAATCTCTAGCCAATAAGACAACCAAGGTGGTTCCTTCTTGAAAAATGTAGTATCCTTGAGCATGATTTGTTCAAGTTATCCTCATGGTGGTTACTAAATGTGGATGGATCCTTTGAAGAAGGAGGCAATGGAGCTGGAGTAGTCCTACGTGGCCCTGATAGGTCCATACATGAATACTCTATCACCTTTAAGTTTCCAAGCTCAAACAATGAGGCCAAGTATGAAGCCCTCTTGGCAAGACTCCGAGCCACTCTAGCAATCAAGGTCGAAATACTCTACATCTTGGCTAACTCCAAACCGTCTACCAAGTAGGAGAAGATTATGAAGCCCAGGAATCAAGAATGATCTAATATTTGAAGGTGATCAAAACGCTCTTGAGCAACTTCAAAGATTTCATAATCGCCTAAGTTCCCCATACCTAATGCTTTGGTGGGTACCTTATCCAAGCTCGGGTCATCTAACTCAAGAAATAAGTGAGGACCCGTGTATATAGACACCCTCAAGAGTCCTAGCATTACCGAAATTTCAACCAACTTAATTAGGTAGACTGAAGCACCTGCAGAAATTTGTTGGACGGATCCACTCATCTAGTATCCAACAAGGGGAACCTTACTAGGGAATCCTATTGGAGTAAGGAGTCAACAAAGGAATGCTCAAAGATATCTCATGATCAATAACTAGCTTTATCAAATCTTATACTCCTGCAGTAGTATGGGGCCCTGTCTTAGATGTCTCCGGCAGATGGAGTCCACTTATGTGTTAGCCCTTATGTTTTAATGATGATTTACAACCACCATTATCGGCACTAATTGCTTGTTGAGTGATCTTGTAGTTAATATGAATATCAAGCTCGTTAGTATCATTTATAGAGGATTGGATGAAATATGAGCTACAACGTCAATATCTAAAGGAGGTGGAGGCAAAGTGATGAAGCGGTGTTTATCAAGAACACTTAACGCAATAAGAAGCTTCATCAACTCTAAAGCAATATCAAGACTCAAGAAATTGTTTATCAAGAACACTTAACGCAATAAGAAGCTTCATCAACTCTAAAGCAATATCAAGACTCAAGAAATGTATTTCTATGTGAGAGATATTATCAAGACTCAAGAAATGTATTTCTATGTGAGAGATATTTGCTATTTTATTTTCTCTCTAGTACTTAACTATAGGCAAGTAGTTGTAGATTTCATTTGAAGCTATTTGGGATATCACGCACACTTGCACTATTTCAAAACTCGTATTTTGGTACTTTTGTCAAAATGATGAATTTAACAAATACAAGGACCTTTTTGCAAAATTTCTTTTCAAAAAAGTTTGTCAAAATGTTTATAAACTATTCCCAAAGTTTTATATTTTTCTGAATTTATTTGATAATTTTTAACAAGGTTCAAAGTTGATATTTTCTGTGTACATGTTTATGAGTCGACTCATGAATTTTTATGAGTCGACTCACAAACTACTGCGTAGTTTCCAATTGTTTCTGATGAGTTGACTCACAACATCATGAGTCGACCCATCAGGTTGAGTTGACTCATGCCTATCATAAGTCGACTCATAAACTATGCTGGAAAATATGTTTTGTTTCTGCTGAGTCGACCCATGCATGATGAGTCGACTCATGAATTTTATGAGTCGACCCATAAGTTGATTTTTAGCCTGTAACGGCTACTTATGAGTCGACTCAAGAACAGTACTAAGTCGACTCATAACACTGTAACGGCTATTTTTGTACAGTTTTAGAAATTTTATTTTTGGGGGATTTTGTCTGATTGTTTGGGGTTTTGGCTGCTGTTTTCTTTCCTCATAAATACCCAACACCCCAACTACTTCAGAAAAAAAGCCTTAATTGCAAAACTCTTGTTTTGAAGTTTATTGTTTTCAAAGAGCTTCAACTTTAATCCTATTATTCACTGTTTTGTTTTCACATCCCAAGCTTCAATTGCAATCTCTCTTCTTACCATAGGGCTACTGTAAAGAGAGACTCTTTCCTACGATTGCTACTGTTGTGAGTGTGATCTCGTGGAGATCAATTGTGTGGTTGTGAGATCTCGTGGAGATCGTTATGTAGAAATTGTTTCGGCTTCCAAACCGGGTTGTGTAGTGGATTCTCCTCGAGAGTGGGGAGCGGGGACGTAGGTCAGCGGACCGAACCGCGTGAACACATCGCGCGTCACTTGGATAACGATTTCTTACCTTATCTCTTTTACTTTGGCTTTTCATTTTGTGGTGTATTGCTTGTTATTTTTTTATTGTACTATTATTGCCTCAAGACCCTAATCACCCCCCTCTAGGGTCCAACATTATGTTCCAAAGAAATGTTGAAGCTTTTGTTAATTAATTAAAATAATAAAATATTACGAGGGAGCATAGTCATTCAAAGTCCCTACATTTCATGCTTGGTTATCAATGTTAACCTTAAAAAAAAGGCCTTTGCTGGCAGAGATGGATAATTCGAATCAAACAGCCTAAAGAAACAACAAATTATGCGCATTATAGGATTCGAATTTATTGGCCATGATAACAGTTATAATTTAAATTTTTTTCAATGGAGGGATAAATGCATATCTTTGATAGTAAATAGAATTGTTGTAGCTAGGTCTCGAATGCGCACCGGAAAGAAGTAAAAATTCAAATCTTAAGGTCAACGTGGTAATAACAAAAGGATAAGAAAAATTTATATTATGGATAACGAATTTTTTTGTTTTATCCAATGGCCCAACCTTACAAAAAAAAAGAGAGAGAGATGAGAGCAAAGCTAATAGGTATAGTTGGTAGTGAATTTAATCTTCATCAAACCTGCCAACAACAGCCAATTAAAATAAAATATTATCCCACATGGTTGAGCATGAAGCAAATATTTAAACTCAATCTGCATGAGACGTATAAGAAGAAGAGATTCTTAATGATTTGAGAATAATATCATCACCCTTCTAACTAACCATATCTTATCAAAATGCCGAGCTATCTAATCCAATTACCACTGCATACATCCTACGTAATCTCACAAGATCATGCCAAAAAAAAAATCCTACACAAAGGGGCTGTTTGGTTCGTTTTTTATCGCTGTGGAAACTCTTTTCACCGCCTCCACGTAAGAAGTTCGATGGCCACGTTGGATAAAACGTTTCCGTCGGTTTATTTTCCCCACTTTGGTTCGCTGGGGTTTCACAAGCGAAATTGAAGATTTTTCGCCGCCACCTTAGATTTCCTCCTCTCCCTCAATTCCTCCCTCAACCTTGTGAAATCTACGGAAACTGCAGCCACGTCGGCTGTTTGGTTTCCTCATTGATTTCTTCGACGAGCTATACTTACCTCCACCCTCTCCTCCCGCCAGAAACTCCCGTGACCCACTTTGTCCCTGTATTCGGATCTGATCATTGACGATAATAAACAGATCTGATCATTGCCGACGCTGTTGCTTCATAAATCAAGGTAAAATTTGGGTTTAATTTTTAATTTTCTTATTATTAGTTTAATTTACAACAATGATCTGAGAATTTGTGGGGATGGGGGGGTCTGATTTACGCAATTTTTTGGATTTTTGAATCAATTTTTCTGATTTTTCTAATTTTTGACAGTTCACAGATAAGAAAATATGATTAGAAAACTTTGAATACCCATTCATGGAGAAAATTTGTGGGAGGAGGGGGTCTGATCTACGCAATTTTTTAATTTTTGAATCAATTTAGGTGATTTTCCAATTTTTTGAGATTTCACAGATAAGAAAATGATGAAATTTCATATAATTTCTTAGATTTTAGAATTATTATTTTTTTGTTTTAGCATTATTATTGGGAATGTATTACAGATTTATTTTTCTAGGTGAGACATATCAGATTAAATTACTAATAAATATCTGTAGGTGTTGAAAAAATTATAATTTGTGATGAGGAGCTTGTGACTGTAGTAGTGAGAATTCCCTCATGATTTCGTATTTTCTAAGATCAATTTTTGGTATTTTTAATTATCTCATTATTAGATAGTATGAAACTGTTAGTTGGTTGCGTATTGTTAATGTAATTTTTCTCATTTTAGGAGCTAAAGTTCATATCTTTATTATTTATTAATGCTATTTATATCACTGTAATATTTTTTGGTTTTATATTGTAGTAATCCATGTTTGTAATTTGTAAATTGTAAATTGTAAATTATAATTTGTAATTTGTTCAGATTTTGACATAATTCGACTTAGATTCTAACGGGATAATGAATTTTTTGCATCGTAGATGGATAATGATGGTAATTGTTCCGATGAACAAAGTGTTGTAAATATGGTTCAAGGTGCTACCCTATCCGTTCTAATTATAATAATTACTGTCATAAGAAGAATGCAAATAAGGCGTAAATCAATTCGTAGTGGTCCAAGTAAAGAAAAAAGAAGACAAGAGAGAGCTAGAATTGAGCACATAGAGCGAATTTATAATGGTTTTAGTGATAGTTGCGTGAATTATATTAGAATGAGAAGTGGTACTTTTGTTAAACTAGCGAGTATAATAAGGAACAATATTTTGCTAAAAGACTCAAGGAATATAACAGTGGAAGAACAACTTATAACGACTATGAACATCTGGGTCATAAATCTAAAAATTGCATAGTTAGATCTCATTTTATAAGATCAAGGGAGATAGTGAGTAGATATTTCAACAATGTATTACAAGCAATTATTTGCCTACGTAGACGGTACATGAGACAAGCCCCCAATGACATTCCCCAAGAGATCATTAACATCCCTCTATACTATCCTTATTTTGAGGTATATCTACACTTTAAGCACATTTAAATGTATAATCAATGTAAGTAAATTTTAATTTAGATGTGTTATACATGTATTATAGGATTGCATTAGAATGATAGATGGGACACATGTAGATGCTATGCTTCCGATTAATCTTGTTGCACGATTTCGAGGCCGCAAAGGTGTTACACAGAATGTGCTTGTAGCTTGCAGCCCAAACAAGTTGTTCACATATGTTCTAGCAGGTTAGGAGGGGTCTGCAAATGATTATAGGATTCGTCCGGACACATTGTGATAATCACATTTTATTATAATTTTATACCCTCATTATCTATTTTATATGAATAAATATACTACTAATAATTATTTTTTTTATTATAATTTTATACCCTCATTATCTATTTTATATGAATAAATATACTACTAATAATTATTTTTATTTTTTAATTGTAGGTTAATAAAGAATAAATCTCAAACTCCAATCTCTCAACAAAAACCCGTTGATTAAATGAAGAAATGAAGCAAAGAAGCACATTGGAAAATCAATTTCCAAATTATCCAAAAGCCCAGAATGAAGTCGTGTAGCCTGTAGAAGCCGGAGAAAATCAAAAATCCAATATGAAAAGAAATCATATCTCTCAACAAAAACCCGTTGATTAAATGAAGAAATGAAGCAAAGAAGCCCATTGGAAAATCAATTTCCAAATTATCCAAAAGCCCAAGCTAAGAAGAAGAAGTAAAGCCTAAGAAATGCCAAAGCCCAAATCAAATAAATGAAGAAATCAAAGATTTGTCCAAGCCCAAAGCCCACAAGAAAAGAGTTCTGCGGACAGCAACAGGAGAAGAGCAGGCATCGATGCCTGCATCGATGGGGGCATCGATACCCGCATCGATGCCTGTATCGATGCCAGCATCGATACCCCTATCGATGTTAGTATCGATACACTGGGCAGTTTGTTACGAATCAAAGGCTAAAAATTGATGTTTTTAGATAAGATTTTGATCCAATGGCTCTCATTCACTGATGTTTACTATAAATAGGGGTAGAAAGTGAGGGGTTAGAGGTGTGAAAAATTTTGTAACTCTATTTGGAGAGAAGGGCTACTCTTAATTGAGAAGGCCTTCCAAAAATTATAACTTTTATTGCAAATAATAATAATAATAATTTTTCTCCTCTTTAAAATTTCTTTTCTCCTCTTTGTTGAATGATGAGGATGGAGATGAAGAACAATTTGAAGGTTTGTATTTCTTTTATTTTCCACTTTTATTTCTTTTTTGTAATTTCTTTATTATTGCTTATTAGTTAGATTTACATTCATGCTTATAGTGTAGATTTATTTTCTTTCCTTTTTTTATTTCTTTTTACACTTTAATTTGTAGAGTAGATTTATTTTCTTGCATTTAATTTCTGTAATTTATTTTGTAGTTTAGATTTTTATTCTTTGTAGTTAGATTTATTTCTTGTTCATAGTTTAGATTTTTCTTTTCTTTTTATTTTTGTAATTAGTTCTTTTTCTTATTGTTTTTTTTATTCCTTAAGATGAGAAATTAATTCTTGTAAGAATCTTAGAATTGCATAAAACTAGTCTAATTTCCTTTATATTGTATGAATTATTCTCTTTCACTTAAAATATTCATGTTTAGGATAATCAACTAGAGAACTAATCGGTAGAAGAAGAATTTGATAATCTATGCTTATCTTAAATGGTTTGATAGGTTATGCTTATGAATTCTAGGATTATTATCTTCTTGTTGTTCTTATCATGAATAGTAATTTTGACTTAGATGATAATTTGATTGGTTATACTTTCCTTAAATGGTTTGATAGTCTATGCTTAATAAATCTAAGTTGAATTATGATAAAAAAAGAATAGTTTGTATTTTGTAATTAAAATTAGCTAGTGTATTACATTCTAGATTTCTTACCTCTTTTGAATCCTCTATCTTAACTTTCTTAAATTTTCTTTTCATTCTTGGTTTTATTTCTTTATTTTATTCATTCTTCTTTCTTGCCTTGTGATTTCATTTATTCGTTAATTCTTTCTTCTCTCCTCTAAAATTCAATTTATTGTCTCTTGCATATATTCACAACAATCACTCATCACAATCACACTTATTCTTTAATCCTATTTTTGTCACGCACACAATATAAGAACCAAGTCTAATAATCTCTTAAAACCACTTTCCTCGTGGGATCGATAACTTTTTATACTATAACTTGATCAATTGTGCACTTGCAATTTTGGTACATAATTATGCCGCATCAAGTTTTTGGCGCCGTTGCCGGGGAAGGTGTTAAAATAGGATTTTATTATTTTTGGTTCTTTAACTTGTGTGTTTTCTTGTGAAGGAACCGCTTGGAGCTTGAAAGTCTTGGATTAAAGATCAAGAACTTAGAGAATTGCTTTGGGTAAGTCCTCTTTCTAGTTTTCAATTCCACCTTTTTAGTTAGCTTCACAATTAGAGACAATTAGGATTTAAAAAAAACAAAAAGATTTTATTTTTGTTGACCATAATAAAATCCATCTTTCACTTGAACATTAACTAACAAGATAATAAATTCAAACAAGAGCTTTCTTCTCACATTTGATTGTTGTTGACCATAATTAAAAAATATAAAGATTTTTTTATCATCCTTTTTAGTCGCTTTTAATTTCTAGGGTTGCATTTCATATAGTGTAGGAATTCACCAAAGTGATTGTAGCACTTGATTTGGCACACACTTAAAACATTCTTAAGGGCAAAACCCCAATCAAGATAAGGTAAGGGATTTCATCACCCTTTCTTTAGCCCACAAATCACTAATTCCTCACTTCACAAACCCAAGCCTTCTAAAACTCATTAGACGCTGGCCCCTAAGGATTCGAGCTTAATAAGGAACAATAAATCCTTAAGTGAACCGGTTTAAGTTTTCTCAGATTAGTTGGTGTAGATTAGTTGGTGTCTAAGGCAAGGTTTAGGGGTTGTGTAAAGCGCTCCGCAAGGAATGAGGTACTTAATTGATCTCTGATCACCCTCTAGTACTATCCTTACCTGGCTAACTACCTGGGTAAAACTTTGATCTTTTCACTGTAGGAGTTTTTGGTTAGGAGCTAGTCTAGTGGAGTTAGGCTAAACCCTAGAATTAGAGTGATTGAAAAGTGATTGATTTGATTTGTTTTAGTTAGGATTTTTCTTCTCATAAAAAAACTAATTTTCTTTCTTTCTAAAAAAAAAATTGATTTGGTGTATACAAACTTGGGTTCGGGATAATTCTCATCGTTTAATCCGTGTTGAACCAATTCAAGAAATGGTAAATCAACCCGTCCTTCAGGATATGTGTTATCCCACCAGAAATGCAATTCCATCTTGCATAAGACTCCCCGAAGTAAATAGAGCAAATTTCGAGCTTAGACCGTATTACATAAACATGCTTCCTAAATTCCTAGGTAATGAAACAGAAGATGCATATATTTTTATCTCGGAATTTGAGGAAGTGTGTATTATGATTAAAATGAGAGAATTAACCGAAGATGTAATTAAGCTCAGATTTATTCCATTTGCCCTTAAGGACAAAGCTAAAAAATGGTTGTACAGATTACCGACAAATTCCATCTCAACTTGGGAGGAATTTGTCACCGTTTTTCTTAAGAAATTTTTCCTTATTCACAAAACGGTAAAGCTTAGGAACAGCATTCAAAACTTTAAAATTGTCCCGGGAGAGCCATTTTGAAAATATTTTGACCGATTCAAAGATCTTTTAATTCAATGTCCTCATCATGGTCTAGAAAAATGGTGATTGTGCCAAGTCATATATGAAGGATTTGACTATTCTTCAAAAACATCTTTAGAATCAATGTGTCAGGGATATTTTATGAGGTAAAATGCCGATGAAGCTTGGGAATTCCTAGAGAGTCTATCCGAGAAAACAATGCAGTGGGAAAACTGTGATGACAGGGTTTCATCTGTTCCCTAATCTAAGTCTAGTGATCTTTCCCTGGAGTCAAACATTGCTTCTGAAGCAAAGATGGCGACAATTCTGCAGAGGTTAGAAGCCTTAGAAGTTAAGGAACGAGCTCCAGCTCAAATCAATCATATTTCTGCCCCGGGATGTCATAACTGTTAGTTTTCTACCCATGTTTCAGAGGAATGCCCTCTCCTAGGAAACAACCATGCTTTAGAACAGATGAACGCTACATTCCAGCGCCCTAGAAATGATCCATTTTCTCCAACCTACAATTTAGGTTGGAGAAATCATCCCAATTTTGCTTGGAACCAAGGAAATTCTTATGGAAACCAAAACTTCATTCCAGCATCGAACCAACAATTCCCTAGGGGAAACACTGTCCCGTTCAACTTACCAAACAATTTCCAACAAGCTAACCCAATTTTTCCAACCCAACATCCTCATCCTCACTAGCCTACAAATCCTTCAAATTCTGATCATGACAAACGTTTAAGTGTCTTAGAAAAGGGTTTAGAAGCTATGATCAAAGCTTCTACACAAACTACCAACATGTTGACCCAATCATCCACCACTCTAAATTCATTCATGCAAACCACCGGCCAAGTGCTCAACTCGAACACTCAAGCCATAGTCCGGTTAGAAACCCAACTTGAGTAACTATCCACTGTCGTGAGTGAGAGAGAAAAAGGAAAATTCCCAAGTCAACCTGTTGCAAACCCTAAAGACACTGAATGCTACTTGAATGCCACTCGAACCAACAATCCAGCTCAATTGAATGCAATTCACACTCTGAGATCAGGGAAACAAATAGACAATCAAGTTAGAATGCCACTGGATCAAACCCCTTCTCCCATCCAACACACTCCTTCCGACGAAGCAATTCCTTCCGATGACCAAAATGCTGAACTTGAGATTGAGGCTGATCTAGATAGGTATAGGCCCGTTGCCCCCTTTTTAGATAGACTCAAACCTAGGAAAATCTCCCCGCAGGTTGAGAAAATCCTAGAAACATTCAAACAGGTCAAGATCAACATCCCTCTCCTAGATGCAATCGAACAAATCCCTTCTTATGCAAAGTTCTTGAAGGACTTATGCACTAAGAAAAGAACCACCAACGTCCCCAAGAAAGTCTTCTTAGCTGCCAAAAATTCCCTCGTATGCAAAGTTCTTGAAGGACTTATGCACTAAGAAAAGAACCACCAATGTCCCCAAGAAAGTCTTCTTAGCTGCCAACCTCAGTGAAATTTTTTCGAAACCCATGCCGTTGAACAATTCCATGCGTTATAGGTAACACTCACATTGATAAGGCACTTCTAGACTTGGGAGCCAGTATCAACCTCCTTCCTTATTCAGTCTATCAATAGCTAGGTGTAGGAGAACTTAAACCGACGAGATGCACTCTACAATTAGCTGATAGATCCGTAAAAATTCCCAAAGGAGAGGTAGAGGATGTTCTGATCAAAGTTAGAGAGTTCATTTTCCCTGTTGATTTTATTGTCTTGGAAACGCAGCCCGTTTCCAATCTCAAAAGTCAAATCCCCATCATTCTAGGAAGACCGTTCTTAGCCACCTCAAATGCTTTGATAAATTGTAGAACCAGTCAGATGAAACTATCTTTTAGGAATATGACTGTTGACCTCAATATCTTCAACTTAGGGAGACAGCCTAGTGATCCATCTGATGAACCCATGGAAGTAAATTTCATTCAAGGAATATTTAATGAACAACAAGAGGGAGAGTGTGAGTATGATATAAATGCATCTGATTTAATGATTGACGAGCTTTCTGATGACGAACTAGAGATAGAACCGCTGGTCAATCATGTTTTTGCTGTTGGAATGAGAACCTTTAGAGATAGAACCCCGAGTCCAGCTTAGCCCATCTGTGAAGGAACCCCCTAAGTTAGAGCTCAAACCTCTACCTGAAAATCTAGAGTATGCCTACTTAGGGGAGAACGAATCTTTACCAGTTATCATCTCTTCTGATTTGACTACCGGTCAAAAGGAAGTTCTCTTAGATGTTTTAAGAGAGAATAGGGAAGCCATTGGATGGACCATGGCTGATATCAAAGGGATTAGTCCAACCATTGTTCAACACCGAATCCATTTGATAGATGATGCCAAACCTACAAGAGATCCTCAACGTAGGTTAAACCCAGTGATGAAAGAAGCCGTTAGGAAAGACATTCTGAAATGTCTTGATCATGAGATAATTTATCCTATTTCTGATAGTTCATGGGTGAGTCCGGTCCAAGTTGTTCCAAAGAAATTTGGGATCACCGTAATCCAAAATGAGGCTAATGAGCTGATTCCCACTCGAATCCAAACTGGATGGCGAGTTTGTATTGACTACCGAAAACTCAACTTAGCCACTCGGAAAGATCACTTCCCTCTTCCTTTCATTGACCAAATGTTAGAGCGTTTAGCAGGACACGAGTTCTACTATTTCCTGGATGGATATTCAGGTTACAATCAAATCCCTATCGCTCCAGAAGATCAGGAGAAAACCACCTTCACTTGCCTGTATGGAACATTCGCATACCGATGCATTCCCTTTGGATTATGCAACGCACCGGCCATATTCCAACGTTGCATGATCAGCATTTTTTCTGACATGGTAGAGCGATTTCTCGAAATTTTCATGGACAACTTTTCCATTTTTGGTGACACATTTTCCCAATGTTTGCATCATCTTAAACTGGTCCTAGAATGGTGTAGGGAGAAAAATCTGACTCTCTATTGGGAGAAATGTCATTTCATGGTCAAACAAGGCATTGTCTTAGGACATGTAGTTTCCAATAGGGGAATTGAAGTGGACAAAGCTAAGGTAGATCTCATTTCCAATCTCCCTCCTCCCAAAACAGTCAAAGATGTCAGATCATTTCTTGGTCATGCTGGTTTTTACCGACGTTTCATCAAGGATTTCAGCAAAATTGCTAGACCCTTAACCAATCTCTTAGCCAAGGATACATCATTTGTCTTCTCTCCCGACTGCCTCAAAGCTTTTGAATATCTGAAAAAGGAGCTAACCACAGCTCCTATCATTCATGCACCAGACTGGACCTTACCCTTCGAACTGATGTGTGATGCATCTGATTCTGCGATTGGAGCAGTTTTAGGACAACGGTTTGATGGAAAACCGCATGTGATCTACTATGCTAGTAGGACTCTGAATGATGCACAACAAAATTACTCTATCACAGAAAAAGAGTTTTTAGCTGTAGTCTGTGCCTTAGAAAAATTCAGGTCCTACCTCATCGGTTCCTTGACCAAAGTTTTCACAGATCATGCCGTACTAAAGTATCTTTTGACCAAAAAGGATGCTAAAGCACGGCTCATTAGATGGATTCTCCTTCTTCAAGAGTTTTACATCCAAATTCTTGACAGAAGGGGAGCAGAGAACCCCGTAGCAGATAACCTTTCTCGATTACCGAACGCACCAACATCAACCGTTCCGATCAATGAGCATTTCCCTGATGAACAACTCCTACAAATCCAATCTGTCCCATGGTTCGCTGACATTGTGAATTACATAGTCATGAACCAGATCCCTTCTCATTGGTCCAAATAGGATAGATCTCGTTTTCTCTCCCAAGTAAAATACTTTTACTGGGATGATCCATATCTATTCAAATACTGTCCTGATCAGATCTTTAGGAGGTGTGTTCCCACGGAAGAAACTAGGAGTGTTCTATCCTTTTGTCATGAACAAGCATGTGGGGGCCACTTTGGCCTGAGAAAAACAGCTGAAAAAGTTCTCCGGTCTGGGCTGTATTGGCCCACTCTCTTCAAGGATTCATTTGAGTTTTACAAAACTTGTAACCGCTGTCAGCTTTTAGGGAAGGTCACTAGGAGAAATATGATGTCTTTACAACCCATCTTATCTGTTGACCTTTTTAATCTGTGGGGTATCGATTTCATGGAACCATTTCCAAATTCCTTTGGAAATGTGTACATTCTAGTAGCCGTTGAATACATGTCAAAATGGGTTGAGGTGGTAGCTTGTAAAACTAATGACAACAAGGTCGTTGTCAAGTTTTTGAAAGAGAACATTTTTGCACGGTTTGGAGTACCCCGAACGATCAGCAGTGACAACAGTACACATTTTTGTAACCGTTCTTTTGAAGCTTTGATGAGGAAATATTCAATGACACAAAAATTGTCAACTCCTTATCACCCCCAAACCAGTGGACAAGTAGAGGTCACAAACAGGCAGATCAAACAAATCTTAGAAAAAATAGTTAATCATAATAGAAAAGATTGGTCTGTAAAAATTATGTGATGCTCTGTGGGCATATAGAACAGCTTTCAAGGCCAATTTGGGGATGTCACCATACAAACTAGTGTTTGGAAAAGCTTGTCACTTACCAGTAGAGTTGGTGCATCGGGCAATGTGGGCGATAAAGCAGTTGAATTTTGATTCAGACTCGGCACGTAATAACAGATTGCTCCAAATAAATGAGTTGGAAGAAATTCGAAATGATGCTTACATAAACTCAAAATTTTACAAAGAGAAAACCAAAATTTTTCATGATAAATCAATTTTACGAAAAAAATTCTCTCCAGGACAGAACAAAGAGAAAACCAAAATTTTTCATGATAAATCAATTTTACGAAAAAAATTCTCTCCAGGACAGAAAGTTTTATTGTACAATTCAAAATTGCATCTTTTTCCTGGAAAATTAAGATCAAGATGGACAGGTCCATTTATTGTCAAACAAGTTTTTCCGCATGGGGCTGTGGATATAGAAAATCCTAAAAATTGTAACATTTTAAAAACAAATGGTCAACGTCTGAAACCATTTTTAGAATTTTCTACGCTCGAAGAGGAAGAGGTGTTGGTTCTTCATGAACCACATTATTTGTAAAAAAAATAAAATAAATAATAAAGAGAAGTTTTCCGATGCGAAAACATTTCGCACAGCAAACAGTGCGAAATCTTTGTACACCGTTGGATGTGAAGGAACGGCTGAGGCAGACTCTCCTCACTCTCTCTCCCCAGACTCATCTCGTGACCACAAGAACACATTTTCCCAAACCATCATCTTCTCATTTCAATTAAAAATCTCCCATACTCTCCCCCCTTTCTCTCCCCAGACTTTCTGATCTTGTGACCGGCTCCGACCCCTCCGCCATTCAGCCCCACCGCCGACCGACTACCGATCCGACCCAGACCCCAGCCCCAGTTCATCAACTCCGGGTTTTTATCTTCTTCTTCTACTATTCTCTCTATTCTTGTTATTTTTTTCCATATGTTGTGATGTGGGTTGTTTGTGAAAGTGGGTTTTCCTCCATTTTGTTTGTTGTTTGTGAAAGAGGGTAGATTTGGGGAAACTTTGGGGCTTAGATTGATTGCTGGATAATGAAATTTTAGGGCTTTTTAATGAGGTTATTATGACAGAGGATAGCATCTTATCCTGTTTCCCTTATAATGCGTCCTTGCAGAGAATTGAATATATTCAACAAGATGCAGGATTGGTGCGTTATCATATGTATTTAAGATATGTCCTTGCAGAGAATTGAATATATTCAACAAGATGCAGGATTGGTGCGTTATCATATGTATTTAAGATATTGTTGAGTCTTTGGGGTTGTCTGTTCTCCATTCAGCTGTATTTGATGTCAAGACTGCTAATTAGCAACATTACATATCATGCCTTACTGCCTCCATTCAGCTGTATATGAAAACTTTGCTATTGGTACTTTGATGTATCTGAAAATCATGCTATTGGTACTGTTCTCCATTATGTTCTCCATTCAAAGTCTTTGCCATATAAATTTCATTGAACAGGATATATTTCAATGCCAGTTTGAACATTCGTTTACAATAGGATATTTGGATACATCAGACATTCACTGATATGTTGCTCAGTCATTTGACTATAACATAGAGCAACAATATTAGTACAACAATACTTATAAATTTTAAATATAAAATTACATCATTCAGCATTTTATTCATAACCTCCTCATTTTTTACTAGCTTTTCCAACCTTTTTGTGATGTTCTTGGTATCACTCACCCATTCGAAGAAGTTGCAACCCTTACAATTAGGTCCCTTGTATCTCGAGCATCCATAAAATTCCAAGCCCTTATTATGTCCTTGTTTGCACGTCCATATTCTACAAATTAACCCACAATAACATCTTCTTTGAACTAAACCCTCATCTTCTTCTCCACTGAACTCTTCCGAAAAGTTCTTCATCTTTTATCTGCAAAAAAAAAAAAAATCACAAACAAGATAAAATTCATACTATCTGCAAAAAACATACCACTCATCATGATTCTCTATTCAATCGGCTCTGTGAGCATATGCATTTATAAGACAAATATCTGAGAGATCAAGAGCTAGCCATAATGTCTCTTCTATGTAAGGGATAAACTTGTGCTGTTGTGCAGGTTTAAACTTGTAATAGTGGCTTGTGGCTGGTCCTGATAGGTTCATGTTCTTGACTGAAGTAACACTTTGATAAGAAAATGTAAAATTGGAGATGAGAAATATTTACAGCCACAAGCCTTCAAACTTTCAAATGTGGGAAATATTTCAAATGTTGCAATGAAGACCACAAGCCTTCAAACTTTCAAACGTCAGATGGCAATTGGACAAAATATTTACAGCCACAAGCCTTCAAACTTTCAAATGTTTCAAATGTGGGAAATATTTACAGCCACAAGCCTTCAAACTTTTCAAATGTGGGAAATATTTCAAATCTTGCAAGAACACCACAAGCCTTCAAACTTTCAAACGTCAGATGGCAATTGGACAAAATAAATTTCAAATGTTGCAATGATCAACACAGGCCGCTTAGACTCATCTCTGTGTGGGTTTGTGCTTTGCAAGAATAATCATCAAAAAGCCAACAATAATCATCAAAAAGACCTAAATCAAGCAAGAAATTAAAAAGTCCTAAAATTTCATTATCCAGCAATCAATCTAAGCCCTAAAGTTTCCCCAAATCTACCCTCTTTCACAAACAACAAACAAAATGGAGGAAAACCCACTTTCACAAACAACCCACATCACAACTGATGGAAAAAAATAACAAGAATAGAGAGAATAGTAGAAGAAGAAGATAAAAACCCGGAGTTGATGAACTGGGGCTGGGGTCTGGGTCGGATCCGTAGTCGGTCGGTGGCGGGGCTGAATGGCGGAGGGGTCGGAGCCGGTCACAAGATCGGAAAGTCTGGGGAGAGAAGGAAAGTCTGGGGAGAGAGAGGGAGGAGAGTCTGGGAGATTTTTAATTGAAATGAGAAGATGATGGTTTGGGAAAATGTGTTCTTGTGGTCACGAGATGGGTCTGGGGAGAGAGAGTGAGGAGAGTCTGCCTCAGCCGTTCCTTCACATCCAACGGTGTACAAAGATTTCGCACTGTTTGCTGTGCGAAATGTTTTCGCATCGGAAAACTTCTCTATATATATATATTTCTAATATTGAATAAAAAAAGGAAAAAAAAACAAATACATAATTACTCATTTTGTTTAAAAAAAAGACAAAACAAAACAAAAAAAAAACAAAAAAAAACAAAAAAATTTGAATTAGTAACATATGCCCAAAAGAAAAAGAAAAAAAAGAACCGTGTTTGGGCCGGCTGGCCCAAACAACATGGATGGAGGCATCGATGCCTCCACCCAGCTGCCTCAAAAACCGCAGCCCCCCCTTCTTCTTCCCCCTTTTGTTTTCTTCTTTCCATCTCCCCAAAACCAAACCCGAAAAAAAATTCCCAAAACCAACCCGAAAAAAAAAACCACCGGATCAAGAGCATTTTGGAATTCTAGGGCTTCTTCCTCATCTACTCAAGGTAATTTTTTCTAACTTGATCTTGTAATTTTTTTTTACATAGATGATCTAGTGGTTGAATCATGGGTAGTTGTGAATGAGTATCATATTTTATGTTGATTCATGATCAATTTAACAAATTGAGGGTTTAAATTGGGAATTTTAGGGATTTTTGTTCAAAATCCGAAAATTGGAGGGGTTAAATAAAATCCGAAAAGTGGGGGGGGTTATGCAAAATCCGAAAATTTCTTGGGGGTTTGAACTTAGGATATCTTGTTAAAAAAAAAAATTTTTTTGGTGTGTTTTGTGCAAAACCGAAAAATTTGGGGTGTTTCGTGCAAACCCAAAAATTCTTAGGGGTACGTGATTTCAAATTAAAAAAAAAAATTTTTTTGGGTGTTTTTTGCAAATCCGAAAATAAAGAAAAAAAATTAGTGGGGTTTTTACAAAAATAAACTTGAATTTGGGGTGTTTTATGCAAATGTTAGTAATTGGTCAAATAAAAGTTTAATTGGATACTTCTCACATTCGGAAATTTGTACTGGATATTTTATTCAATAATTGTAAGGTTTAGCTTATAATTGTCATTTCAACATGTATGTTTCACCGATCAAGTTATCAAAATTTTAACATTTTTGTTCTCAAAGAATAATTTTGAGGGAATTTATTATCAAAAGAAATCCTGATAACTTGAAATTAACTCATGTTGAACAATTTATAGCTAAATAAAAATAAATAAATAAATAATTTTTTTTGAAATTTTATTATTAATTTTTTTTCTTCCTTTTTTTTTTCTTTTCTTTTTCTGTAGATGCCCCCCAGAAAGAAATCTCGAGCAAGTTCATCATTCTCTGATCCATCTGATACCGACATAGATAGACCCACTATTTTAGCTAGAATTGTGGGTCTTAACATTCACTGATACCGACATAGATAGACCCACTATTTTAGCTAGAATTGTGGGTCTTAACATTCATTTTGAGAGGAGATTTCAGATGAGTGCACTGCATACATATTATTCCATAATCACCATGTTAACTGCAGTAGGTCTTAGGAGCATGATGACTAAACCCTTAGAAAAAGCAAACATTTCATTAGTGCATGAGTTCTATTCTGGATGGGAGATTGATCCAAATAGAGAATTTTCAGCTTTTTCTATCGTGAGGGGTGGTTAGGGTTATTTTTGATCTTTCCACTACCCGTGCTACCCTTGACCTTGCAGAACCACCCACTGATGTACCAGATTACTTCCATTTAGCCTCCACATTACAGCCTGGTACACCAGAATACAACAACATGTCTGCAACCTTGTGTGGGAGGATCTTTACATCTAGTTTCGGTTCAGGAAATCTCAAACCAGAATATAGATTACTTAATCTTTTCGTGAACTTTGATTTGAAACCCACCACTGCATACTCTGTTATTACCCCACATGATATTCTCCTTCTCTTTTGGATAGCCACTGGTCATGAGCGATTTGATATAGCGAGGATTATATTTGTATGGATGCGCTCATCAGTGGAGAATGTGTTGGATTGGGTCAGGTCACAGTCTGCATCACGTACTCAGCTCATTTACCCCTATTTTATCACTAGACTCTGCCATAGATTTCACGTTCCAGTATTCGCAGAGGATAGGTTAGAAGCAGGGAAGGGGTTACTAAATGATCAGACTGTGAGGAAGAGCATTTTTGGACGAGATCAGTCCGGTCCTTCAGGTAGAGTGCCTCCTCAGCACCAGCCAGCTACACAGGATCCTATTCGAGAGGAGATGGACAGAATGCGGAGTCGCATGGACAGGATGCAGATACAGATGCACAGGATGCAGCGGCATATACACGAGATACATGGTCAGATGAGCTACTCCACCGATACCCTGGCATATTTGGCGAGAGGATGACAGAGAGAACATGGAGATACAGATGGACCTCCACCTGAGCTTTATAGTTATATCACACCATTTCAGCCAGATGATTTCCCAGGAGAGGAAGAGGCAGGACCAAGTTCAGCAGCTGCCGCTGATGATGTGGATGACGATATATCAGGAGATGAGCAGTGAGGGATGTTCTTTCTATTTTACCCAGTTTTTGATTTTTATTTCGGCATGTACTTATTAAACTGTGATATTTTGGATATTATTTGCCTTGAGGACATTGCAAAGTCTGGGTATGGGGGTGTAAGCTAGTTAGCTTTTGTTTTGCTAGTTAGTATTTTTCTCTCAGCATTTATCTTTTGTTAGTTAAAAAAAAATTGTCACTTGCCAAATTAATAGAGTTAAGTAATAATTGATCTAACTGATAGATCTTAAATTTTCTAATCCCTAGTTAGTGACATACTCAAGTTCACCTTTTATGATATCTCCAAATAAAATATTTAAGAAATAATTTTTCAAGTAGTAGACTTTGCTTAAGTCTTACCTTAGATTTTTAATTAAAAATAATGAAATTTTTGCATGCTTAACTTAGAGTTGAAAATATTTTTCAAGTTATCTTGATTTACACATTTTTTTCAGACTATATATACTTACACACATATATATATTAAAAAAACTAACCTTATAAAAGAAGAGTGTGAAAAATGGGCACAAAAAAAAACTCTTAAATTCAAGGTGATTCTATTTTATAAAGCCTAAGTTGACTGAGTAATTAAGCCCAACGAGTATTTCTATACTTAATGACCTAAGCCTAATTGGGTTGGGATTCATTGGCCCAAAACTCGTTAAATGGTCACTTAGAAAGCCCGTTAAAATAAAAAACAATCACCAAGAATTAAAGAGTGAAATATATATATTGTTATTTTGTATATATGGTCTTGAAAAACAATTTTTGATCAAGAGACTTGAAAGTTATTTAAAACAAAGAGTTAGCATGTTCTTTTCAAAACTTTTAAATTAAATCTCTAAGATTTGACTTGGTTTTGTATTACTATAATGAAAATGATTTTCTAAAGAATTTACATTGGAGTTATATATAAAAACGTTTTCTTGATTATTAACTAGCTTCAATTAGAATATCTAAATATATCAAGGAAAATCTGTTATTTACTGACTTATTTAACTTGGCAAGATTGACCAAATTTTGTGGGTATATTCACTGCAAACCCTCACGAGACTACAACTCGTCCACTAGGGTAACCTAGGGGTTTAAAGGCTTGTTGTATGTGCTAAATACAACCGCGATTCCTGCGAAAGTGAGTTAGGAATTTTTTTTTATTTTCTTTGCTAGAGGACTAGCAAAAGTTTAGGTATGGAGGTATTTGATAATCACATTTTATTATAATTTTATACCCTCATTATCTATTTTATATGAATAAATATACTACTAATAATTGTTTTTATCTTTTAATTGCAGGTTAATGAAGAATAAATCTCAAACTCCAATCTCTCAACAAAAACCCGTTGATTAAATGAAGAAATGAAGCAAAGAAGCCCATTGGAAAATCAATTTCCAAATTATCCAAAAGCCCAAGCTAAGAAGAAGAAGTAAAGCCTAAGAAATGCCAAAGCCCAAATCAAATAAATAAAGAAATCAAAGATTTGTCCAAGCCCAAAGCCCACAAGACGAAACAAGTTCGGAAAGCAACCAGAGAGAGGCAGGCATCGATGCCTGCATCGATGGGGGCATCGATGCCCGCATCAATGCCTGTATCGATGCCAGCATCGATACCCCTATCGATGCTGGTATCGATACACTAGGCAGTTTGTTACGAATCAAAGGCTGAAAATTAATGTTTTTGGATAAGATTTCGATCCAATGGCTCTCATTCACTGATGTTTACTATAAATAGGGGTAGAGAGTGAGGGGTTAGAGGTGTGAAAAATTTTGTAACTCTATTTGGAGAGGAGGGCTACTCTTAATTGTGAAGGCTTTCCAAAAATTATAACTTTTGTTGCAATTAATAATAATAATTTTTCTCCTCTTTAAATTTTCTTTTCTCTTCTTTGTTGAATGATGAGGATGGAGATGAAAAGCAATTTGAAGGTTTGTATTTCTTTTATTTTTATTTTTTATTTTTTTTTTGTAATTTCTTTATTATTGCTTATTAGTTAGATTTACATTCATGCTTGTAATGTAGATTTATTTTCTTGTTTTTTTTATTTCTTTTTGCACTTTAATTTGTAGAGTAGATTTATTTTCTTGCATTTAATTTCTGCAATTTATTTTGTAGTTTAGATTTTTAATTCTTTGTAGTTAGATTTATTTCTTGTTCATAGTTTAGATTTTTCTTTTCTTTTTATTTTTGTAATTAGTTCTTTTTCTTCTTGTTTTTTTTATTTCTTAAGATGAGAAATTAATTCTTGTAAGAATCTTAGAATTGCATAAAACTAGTCTAATTTCCTTTATATTGTATGAATTATTCTCTTTCACTTAAAATGTTCATGTTTAGGATAATCAACTAGAGAACTAATCGGTAGAAGAAGAATTTGATAATCTATACTTATCTTAAATGGTTTGATAGGTTATGCTTATGAATTCTAGGATTATTATCTTATTGTTGTTCTTATCATGAATAGTAATTTATCTTAGATGATAATTTGATAGGTTATACTTTTCTTAAATGGTTTTATAGTCTATGCTTAATAAATCTAAGTTGAATTATGATAAAAAGAGAATAGTTTGTATTTTGTAATTAAAATTAGTTAGTGGATTACATTCTAGATTTCTTACCTCTTTTGAATCCTCCATCTTAACTTTCTTAAATTTTCTTTTCATTCTTGGTTTTATTTCTTGATTTTATTCATTCTTCTTTCTTGCCTTGTGATTTTATTTATTCGTTAATTCTTTCTTCTCTCCTCTAAAATTCAATTTATTGTCTCTTACATATATTCACAACAATCACTCATCACAATCACACTTATTCTTTAATCCTATTTTTGTCACGCACATAATATAAGAACCAAGTCTAATAATCTCTTAAAATCACTTTCCTCGTTGGATCGATAACTTTTTATACTATAACTTGATCAATTGTGCACTTACAATTTTGGTACATAATTATGCCGCATCACATTGTTTAGACCACAACCACATGGATTGAGAGTCTATGATGGTAATTAAATATAGCTTACAACTTAAAGGCTTTTAATATTCAAACTTGACTTAACAATTTTCTTAATAAAATTATGGGCAAATACTATCTATGTGATGCTGGGTACCCAATCTTGCCAGGTTTCATCTCTCCGTACCGAGGTGTTCGATATCATTTGAAAGAACATTTGGGTAAAACACCTAAGAATAGAAGACGAGGACACATTGTAAAAGTTTAATATGTCAATAAACCATTGAGGCATTATGATGATCTCGCCCTTATCATCGGTGATGATCAAGCTACAGGTCAATTTGCTAATGATGCTTGGAAAAAGTTTAGCCGTAGTGAGACCATAAATCTTGGAGATGAGGCAAACTCACCAATGCATTCTCCCCAATCTACTCAAGTACACATTGTAGATAACTCAGTTCATACCCAATTTTCATGAACTGGGGTTGTTGTTGGCTGGTGTTGATGCCTGGTGGTGGTGTTGATGCTTGTTGGTGTTGTTGGTGGTGTTGATGCATGTTGGTTTTTTTCTGCTGGGTTGTTGTTGCCTGTTGGTGTTTTTGATGGCATTCTTGATGCTGTGAGCCTGCTTGTTTATTGATGAATTTTTTGCCTGGTTCCTTTTTCGTGGCTGCTTGGTGTAGCCCGATTCTTTTTTCATTGGCAGGTTGGTGCATCATTTTAATTGTTGGGTAAATGATGCTTTTGTGCTTGTTTTGGGGATTTCTGGTTGTGAGCCTGGTTGTCCTTGTTTCAGCTGAAATGAACCGAATAGCCCCTTAGGCTATGATGATTGTCAAAATTGCTGAGATTAGCCACCTGTAATATCGTTTGATATTTGCACTGGAAGCTAACAATGATGATATTGACCCAATTCTGAGCCCTTATCCATAATCAATAACCATCTGCTGATTACTTGATATTGTTGGTTGGTACTTGATGTTGTTGGTGTGCACATGTTGTTTAAATTTGTTGGATAATGGGTATTTTATGCTCGACTTTTTGTGTGCACATGTTGGTTCTATATGCTGTTATTTGGGTATTTTGTGCTTGGTTTTTGTGTGCATATGTTGGTTCTATATGTTGGTTGTCAAGCTCTCTATGGCTATGATGTAGCAAAGACGAAAAATCCCCATACAAGGACTTGCATATGTTGGTTCTATATGTTGGTTGGCAAGCTCTCTATGGCTATGATGTAGCAAAGACAAAAAATCCCCATACAAGGACTTGCAATTGTTGGCCAAAGTGGTGTTGTTGTTACTATTCTAGAAGCAAGAAAAAAAGTTTACAAAGAATAAGAAGGGAAGATATGGACCTCTTATGCTTTCTTCTCCTTTTAGTTTATTATCTCTCATTTTGATTCACTTGGCATTATGGTTTATCATATAAATGTAGGTTATTGGAGATGCTAGTCACCTTTCTGGTTATTCTCTCTCCACAAAACAATATTGTTCATCCATCAGTAGAGGTTGGATCTAAAACTACTATGAGATTCTCATTTTTTTACTTACTTATTCTTTGGACCAGATTAACTGATACAGGTGCAAATTGGCGCCATGTTTACATGGTAATAGTCTCTTTAACTTAGTGAGATTAGCAACCATGATATTTTCTAAGTTAACATATCATTGTTTATACATTATGTGTGTTTCCTGGTTCATTTTGTGTCGCTGGATGGTGTTTCGTGGTTCCTTTTTCGTGGCTGGTTGGTGTATCCTGGTTCTTTTTTGGTTGGCTGGTTGGTGCATCATGTTCATTATTGGGTAACTGATGCTTTTGTGCTTGTTTTGGGGATTTCTGGTTGTGAACCTAGTTGTATTGGTGTATTCTGTGAAATCAGCCTTATTGAGAGCCTGGTTGTGTTGGTTGTGAGCCTGGTTGTGAGCATGGTTGTGTTGTGTTGGGTAACTGATACTTTTGTGCTTGTTTTTGGGGATTTCTGGTTGGGTAACAAGCAGACTCACATATCATTGTTTTGGGGATTTCTGGTTGTGAGCCTAGTTGTGTTGGTGTATTCTGTTGGTGTTGAATTCTGGTTGTGAGCCTGCTTGTTTCTTGATGTTGTTCGCTTTTGGTGTTGTTGCCTGGTTCTTTTTTTGTGACTGCTTGGTGTATCCTGGTTCTTTTTCGGTTGGCTGGTTGGTGCATCATGTTCATTGTTCGGTAACTGATGCTTTTGTGCTTGTTTTGGAAATTTCTGGTTGTGAGCCTGGTTGTACTTGTTTTGGTTGGATTTGATTATTTTGATATTATTTACAGATGTTCAAATTAGGGTATGATGCTTTTCAATTTATCTGAGATTAGTAACCTGCAATGTCTATTGATATTGCACTGGAGGCTAACAATGATGATATTGAACAAGTTCTGAGCCCACAGCCATAATTCGCATATACATGTGGCTGATTTATTTGACATGATGTCAAGAATTATTGTCAAGCATGGTTTATTTGACATATAATAGCTGCTCGAAGGCGGCTCGTCGAAATCATAAAGTAACTTCCTAATATCTTTCTTCTATCCATGTTGCTTTGAGAATTCTTTTTTTTTCAAATTTTGATACATGGTTTATTAATAGATTGCTTCTAAACTCATATGCAGGTAAAAGTTGAGACATCATCATCAGATGCTACAAAGTAAGCATTTTCTTTCTTAATTAACTAGTTATAAGATCACCTTTCTTGCACTAGTTATTGGCAATTCATCTGTGTAATCAATTCAGTCAGGAATGAACTGTTGAGAGCAATAGATTTAAGGTACATATATTACACTGCGAAATCCTTCTTTCAACTTCAGTGTTGCCTAGTTTCTCTTCTTGAAGATAAAAATTTTCAGCTTATAATTTCTGATTGTTTTATCCAGGAATTTATTATTGAAGCTTTTAGCACGACTACCGCCTGATCCCGTAGTTGTACAGCCCGTATCCCTACTAGATCTAAGAAATAATAGTGGTAACTCAACAGAAGATGTCTCACTCCAAGCTCGAGAACCTGTAGCAGAACTTGTAAAAATGTTGTTTTGTGAGAAGGATGAATATTCAAACAGAAATGTTGTTTCGTAAAAACGGTTGTTTCGTATGATTTCATTAATACAAATAGAAATTTATAATTCATTTAGGATATTATTTTTTTGTTCATGATACATTCGAACTTTTATATGATTAAGATTACATCATATAACGAGCACAAATAAATTTGTATATAGTGGGGTACATCATATAACGAGCACAAATAAATTTGTATATAGTGGGGGTAATCTTACCATGGTGACCATAAACACTTTTCACTACAAACTTCAAAACCAACCGTGGGGGTAATCTTACCATGGTGACCATAAACACTTTTCACTACAAACTTCAAAACCAACCAAACACAATAAAAGTAGAAAATGTTATAAAAACAAAAGTTTTACTTTTTTTCATGTGAACCAAACACAAGAAAAATAAATACATTGGTTTCCCATCATTTTTTTATGTGAACCAAATCAAAACAATCTATTTTTTGGAAAAGTTCGGAAAATTCAAAACTTGTGTTTTTGTACATGGAAATGCATTTTCCTATATCTAAGAAACGAATTTAACAGCCCCAAAGAAGAATGAAAAAAACCCATTATGCTCTGACCCATCCCCTTCTCCCTTGAGTCTTAGGTGATTCTTCACCCATCCCTTTCTATGCCCACAAAAGTAAACACATAACAACCATTGTGGTTTGGATCATTGTCTTCGATCAAAAACAAAAACCAAAAAAAAAAACCTATATTACACCCCCTTCTTATCTGTGATCTCTGGCAAATAACAACAAAATTATAGCACTCATCCGAGGCCCAACCCTCACCTAAGGCACTACCCTCAACCCGGGTCACTTGTACTCACACGCGGCACCATCCTCACTTGAGCCACCGTGCTCAGTGCTCGAGGCACCGTCCTCACCCGAGGCACCATCCTCAGGGCACTGTCCTCACTCGAGCCACCGTGTTCAAGCCTCAAGGCACCGTCCTCACCCGAGGCACCGTCCTCACCCGAGCCACGGTGCTCAACACTCGAGGCATCGTCCTCACCTAAGACACCGTACTCAACCCGAGCCACCGTGCTCAACACTCGATCGGGCACTGCCCTGACCCAACATCGATGTATTCCTTTTCATAATGTTTATTTGAAAGCGATGTGAACAAACAACTTATGTGTAGATTACTCTAATTAGACTATTAGATCCCATATAAGGCAAATAAACAAAAGTAGATTCTTTTTGCACAAATTCAATAGGTTGACAAGGATTATTGCATGAAGCCACGTAGAATGATGCAAATCTAATTGAATAAATAATATTAAAAAAGGGAAGAGGACTTTTGCATGAAGTTATGCAGTATGAGGTAGATCCATGCTCAAGACAAAAAAAAGGGATTCACAACAAACAAAAATAATAATAATAGAAAAAGAAGAACATAGCATAAGGAAAAAAACAATAAAAGCAACTCGTACCTTAGAATTGCAATTTGCTGTTGTCTTTGTATTTTTTTATTTTTATTGGTGGATTTATATGATTCTCACATGAGTTCTGATAAAACTATGCCTCATAACTATGTAAATGCGAATTACAGTAGCGCAAGAAATAGCCGCTGCGGGTGCTAGGAATTTCAATGGATAATGGCATTAGAAGTAAATAATAAATATGAATTTCCGTGGGTAGTGATGTTGGAAATCCATACTTAATCTACATGCAATACGCAACAGAAGACTGTATGTATAATAATACTAAGCATGTAGAGAGCATGAAATACAAAGTAGGATCATCCTAATTAAATCTAACATGATCCCTATAATAAAGAGAGCAACCAAGAGCTTCGAAGGCTTATTTTTGTAGCGTGCTTCGATGGTAGATCGAACAACCTCTAGCTCGTTCTTCTTGTTGTTGTAAACCTCCTTGTAGTGGATCTCCAAGTTTTCAAGTGAGCTTGATAAAATCAGAGTCTTCTTAAGACACAATGCAAGATATCCACCCCGGGGTACTTTAAAATCCTACTACTTTCTCTTACTCAAAGATTGCTAGAGTTTAGTAAGAGGTTGATCTCTTTTTTATTCTCTTATGGAAAAAACCACCTAGCTAATTTTTTATTAACCTCTCCATAAGAGAGAAAGCTCATATATATAGAGTGAGATAAGTCATGACTCATCTCATGAGTCATGCCATGAGTCTTCTTAATGTAATGATTCCTTTCATGAGTCATGCAATGACTCATTTCATGAGTCATGCAAAGAGTCATGAAGAATCAAAACCATGCGCTTAAACCATGTTCCCAAACCATACCACCTTAATGATTCATCTCATGTCTCATTAATCAAGGTATAATGAAGTGTGTATTTCATAAATGAAAATACCATATCAATACAGTGTTTTATAAATACGGTATTTCGTAATTTTCCAATCATTAACTAATAAGCCATCATATGACCAAAAAATCAATGACTTGACCAAAAGTCAACTGTTGACCAAAAAGTCAACCAGTTGACTAAAAGTTAACTTTATGGGAAAAATACTGGAATTTATTTCTTAAGCACATAGCATTCTGATTTTACCGATACATATAAATATTTATGTGTATCCGGTGAAAATCATATATACGTATCAATCATATGCATTAGCTCTATAAATTGTATTTTATAGGATTCAAGTACGCGCTTGGTGTGACTCTAGGGCCCAACTTAAGACTCGAGAGTGGATCATATCCACAAGTACAACAGATGTGCTAGCTACATATGAAGACTACCCGGATATAAGTTATGATAAATATCTGTAAGATGCTTACATAATTTTATTAGGACCACTCACTGATAATATTGTATAGTCTGGTCTATTCATCAAACCATATCAAACTATAGAGCCTAGGGTATGGAAACAGTCAAACCCTAATAGCTCGATTAGTATTTATTGATATTAAACTCATAACCTTTAAGATCAAACTAACACCCAATTTATCTTATTTACCTTGGCCAATGATTTCCAGGCTATAGTTATATCAAACAATTTTATGATATCAACCCCTTATACTAAGAGAGACGAATCCTATCTTGGTATTTCAATATGTACTTATGTCTCGGGGTGGACCCAACAAGAACCGTTATGTACAACTCAATGAGAACTGTGGTTAGGTAAATGTCTAAGTACACCTATACTGACATGTAAGATATTGCATCATACCTCAGGTCAAGAGACTACTTTGTACTATATCACTTAAGAACTTCTATTTGACAGTTAAGTATAATTACCAATTAGACATTCTCGGTGAGTCATTCAGTTAACTCATTCACTAATGAGTCACCTGTATTTTGTATCTTGATATCTTAATATCAATGATCTAAGAGATGGATCATCATCTTTCTAAAGGAAAAATAGAGTATACACTAGTCTTTACCAAATTGATGATGTCTTATCTCAACACTTCATCGACTAGGAACATTTTAGAATATACGTTAGCGACCAATCAGATCTCTTCTTCATTACGATCACTATCGAAATTCTGATAGTCTAGTATCATTCTAAGGACTTTATCTGTATTTAAAAAATACTTGATAAATACTGACCAAAATAGGATACTATCATTTTGAACAAGGATGTTATATTCATATAGGTCGTGTTACAATATATAATTATTGCCTGCAGGACACCTATATCTAAAAAGTGACATGAAAAGTAAATAGTAGATATAAATTTTAATGGGTAATGACACGAGAAGTAAATAGTTATATGAATTTTAATGGGTAGTATCATTAGAAGTCATTATTAGTCCTATTTGGATTTGGGCTCTTGAAAAGAAAGAAAAAAGTTACAATTCTTTCCCTTTGATATGTATAATAAAAAAATTACAGAAATTGCAGTTCAGTAGCAAATCTAAAAACTATAAAACAGTCCCTAATTTCAATTTACTCCCTAAAAAGGCTGCAAAAATCACACTTAAAAAATCAGAAACTACAATGCAGGCAAGAATTTATAGTTTACACCACTTGAAAACTGCATAAATTACATTTTTAGCTCAGTTTTGCAATGCAGCCCAAAATTTCTAGTTTACACCTTGAAAAAACAATATAAATTGTTTTTTAGCCTAGCTTTGCAATTCAATCTAGAAATTGCACCTTGGTCCCCCTATAAATTCAGAAATTGTAGAATTTGTGTATTCGTCCTTAAATTCCATGAGCTGCAAATTAATCCAAAGATAGTCATCAAACTTGGTAAAGGACCTCTACGTCCCTAAACTGGATGCAAGAGTATTTTGCATAAAAAGAAACACACTCGAAAATAACTTTGTGTAAAAACATACGCCAATAAGTTTAAGATCAAAATGTTCAATTGTGTCAACCCCTAAGTTGTTAAACTTGTCTAAATACACAATCCAAATTTAAAATTTCCAAGTTCAACCTCTAGCTAAAATTCTGGATAGAATTCTAGGTTTGACCTCTATGTTGTTAAACTGGATACAAGTCAAATTTGACCTCCACGTCATTAAACTGGGCCAAATCAAATTCGACCTCTATATCGTTAAATTGGGCCAAATTCTAAATTTGACCACTACGTCATTAGACAGGAAAAAATACCAAGCTTGACCTCTATGTCGTTAAACTAGAAAAAATTCCAAATATGACTTCTATGTCGTTAAACTAGAAAAAATATGAATATGACATCTACGTTGTTAAACTAGACAAAATTATGAATATGACCTCCATGTCGTTGGACTAGACAAAATTCCAAATACGACCTCTACGTCATTAAACTGCACAAATTTTCAAATATGACCTCTACATTGTTAAACTGGACAAAATTTCAGACTCAATCTCTATGTTGATAAACTAGACAAAATTCCAAATTAACCCCCAAGTCATTAAACTAGAAAACATAAAATTAGACCTCTACATCGTTAAACTCGATAAAATTCTAAATTTGTCTTCTATGTCATAAAACTAGACAAAAATCAAGTTTGACCCCTACGTCACTAAAATTGAGCCGAACTTCAAATTTGACCTCCACGTCATCAAATTGGGCTAAATCAAATTTGACCTCTATGTTGTTAAACTAGGCCAAATTCTAAATTTGACCAATACATCGTTAAAATGGACCAAAATACCAAGCTTAACCTCTATATCGCTAAACTGGGTCAAATTCCAAAATTGGCCTCTACGTCGCTAAACTGGATTCAAAAGTCCAAGTTCCATTTCATGCCTCCAAGTCAAACCCTAACACAAAATTAGATTTCAATCCCCACATCTCTAGTCTAGGATTTTTACATGAATATCTGTACAATGGGGATATGCCCCAGGTTAAGCCATGTATATGATCATTCATAATGATAATAAGATTATTATATTTCCTTGCTTTATGAGTTTTCTCTTTTTTTATTGACTCTTAATCAAAGGTTCATTTAATTAATAAGGGTAATTAACAATAGACTATTAAGTCTATTGGAAACCATAAATCCACATAAACTTAAAACCTTCTCCCATAGGGTAAATTTGACAGGACCGATATCTAAAAGAAAGTTATCTATCATAATTAGATGCACTTATACGCAACTAGTCGAGATAGACAATTTTGAACCTATAAGGAGATCCATGATAGAATATGTGGGAACCATTTAGGAAACAAGAATTCTAGCCAGAAGGTGAGTCAACAAGGTTACTGCTAGCCCACCTTCCTAGCCGTGTCTAACAGATTTGTATCTCGATGCAAGACTTGATAATTCTTTTCAAGTATACTATGAGATTTAGCGACAGAATTCACTCCCCTCATAAGCACAATTCCTTTTGGTCAGTGAGGTTAGATTTATTGGGGCCTCTCCTAATAGTTTCAGGGCAATGGAAGTTTTCGATACTTGCTATACACTATTTAACAAAGTGGATAGAGGCTGAGCCTTTGGCCAAGATTGACGAGAGCAACACCACCAATTTTGTATAGAAGTTAATTGTCTTTAGATTTGGAGTGTCCACTTCTTTCGTCACAGAAAATGGCATAAATTTTGACAGCAAAGGTTTTTGTAGTTTTTGTGAAGAATGGAAGATACAACTCAAGTTCACTTCAGTTATACACCCAAGATGCAATGGGCTCATGAAATTTGCTAACAAGTAAATACTTCAAGCCCTAAAGAAGAAGATGGACAAGACGGCTGGAAACTGGGTTGAAGAGTTGTTTGAAATTTTATGGTCATATGGAACCACCCACACAAACTCTATAGGGGAAACCCTATTTAAACTGACATATGAAGCTGAAGCAGTCGTCCCAGCAAACGTTGGCATGCAAACCATCCGACTGTAGTACTTCGACAAAGAATCAAACTCAACTAGACTGTGAGCCAGACTTAACCTCATTGATGACGTTTGAGAAAACTCACTATGATCCCAAGTCATCATCAATAGCATACCGCCCGACACTACAATAATAAGGTACGACCTTGAAGATTCATGGTTCGTGACCTCGTCCTTCAAAGAGTTACCTTTGACAAAGACACTAGGCGTAGCGAGTTGGCCGCCAACTAGACGGAAGGATCCTACAGCACTCTCAGAATATAGAGCATATCAAAAAATATTTTTAGTGACTAAAAGATTTTCATGTGATATAAATATTTTTTGATAAATCTCATTGTGCTATGTTTTTGTAGCACTTATAAGACATTTGTATCATTTTCATGAATAAATCCCAAGGCATGCACAAAAGACCTTGCTACCCATTAAGCATAAAACTAAGATACGTCATCAATTCAATCATCATCGACTCAAAAAACTTTGGTGTCATTCTCATGAATAAGCCAAAGTACGTACCCAAGACCATGATGTTGTTTCAAAGAAACCCAAGGCACAAGGTCAAGTTGTCCCCACCTCGGTCAACTTCAACTCGAAAGACCTCGACACCCTTTCAGAATAAAACCAAGGCACGTCATTGACTCTAAGACCTCGATATTATTTTTTAAATAAACTCCAAGGCACGTACACAAGACCTTGGTACCCTTTTGGGATAAAACCAAGGTATGTCATCCACTCTAAGACCTATGTATCATTTTCATGAATGAACCTCAAGACACGTACACAAGACCTTGGTACCTTTTTAGGAAAAAATAAAGCACATCATCGACTTAGTCAACTACGACACACAAGACCTTGGTACCTTCTTGGGATAAATCTAAGGCATATTATCGACTCAGTCAACTCCGATATAATAGAACTTGGTATCCTTTCAGAATAAAACCAAGGCATGAAGCTAACACATCTTAGTAACAAAACTCAAAATGAGACAAGTTGCAGATAGACACATAAGCACAATCAAGAAAGGTACATAGATCGAATCGTTAAAAGCGCATCTTTTTTATGCATATGCCAAAATATTTACATCACAAAGATCTCAAGAAAGGAGAGATACATAAACTCTGATGGGGCTGAGCTCAATGCGGATGAGGGACTCAAAGCTAGAGCAGTGCTAGAACTAGGAGCGGAAGCCGAGCGTGGAGGAACAACAGTAGCAGAAGTCGGCAGAGGAGTCCACTGAGGCTCAGACCTGACCTCTTCATCTCTCTCATCTTTAGGATGGCTAGCCTAACTATCTCGGGACCAGTCCTCATCCATTCCTTAGGCTGACTCCTCACCCTCCTCAACTCCATTATCAACATCTAGGACCAGCCCCCTCCCTTCATCTCTATCTCTAGAAGGGCATCAAGGCAATTGGTGACTCGGGAGGGGTAATAGAAGCATTCTGGATCAAGCTTGAGTTCATGAGAAATTTGTGCTAAGAGGAAATCTGAGCTGGCCTTACAGGCTAGGGTCACCTCCACCTTCCCGAGAGGGCTGTTGCCGTAGTTTTCAGCAGCCTTGACCCGATAGGCCTCAGATTCGAGATGACTGTGGTGAACCTGTAGTGCCTGTATCTCAGCGAGAGACGACTCTTGTTGTCTCTCAGCCTCTATTGCCACTCAGGCTACCACCTTCATCAACCCCTCATGGGTAGCCACCTCCTCCTTTAGCTGGTCCTATAGAGCCTCAGCATTTTGATGAGCCAACCGAGGCCATTCGAAGGTGATAGTGATCTCTTACATCTCTACCTCAACCTCCTTCAGGTATCTCATCATATCATCCCGCTCACGAAGCTTGTGTTTCAAGATGACTGACATCCTCCTGGAGCTTGTTGATCTCGACCAACTTCTTATTGATCGACACCTCCAGGCCCTTGACCATGTCGTCTCGCATCTCCACCTCTCGGCGCCACTTGCTCTCGTTTTGCATCTAGGCAACCAACTCAGCCTCCTTAGAAGCAACGCTCTTCTTATGCACTTCTCGAGCTTCCTTCTCAGCCTCCAACCCTTTCTGGAGCTTGGAGTGGAGGCCTCATACGTGCTCAAACTAAGAAAACAACTACTACTTGACCAGGACACCTCGTAGGAAATAACCTTTGAGGAACTAGTGGAGGCCAACATTTGACATGCCTGAAAGAATCTCATCATCCCAAAGAAGGTAAAACTTCTCTAGAGACTGGGACTGAGCGAGTCAGAACTCAAGAACTGACCCTCTCTCATCTAGATATTGTCTAGGGGTGAATATGAATTCCTCCGACGACTCCCTATCATAATGAGGGCCTTCCCTAGATGAACCCACCAGTATCATCCGCAATGTCCCCACACATCCGGCTCGAGCTCTTCGATATAGTAGGGGGAAAACCATTCAAATCCTAGAGCATGAGTCAACACCTCTACTATCGGCTCTTCAACAGCATGCTCCTTGCTCTTTCGGTGGACCGACTTGACTAGTGGAGTCAGAGTTGTCTCCTTCATGATCCCAGCCTGGGCCTCCATAGGCTCATCTACCATCGTTTCACCCCCCTCAACTCATACACGGGACTCCTTGTCGACAATGACAATCCCGGTTGACTCAAACTGAGATATATCAAAGAGAAGGGCGATAGAAGTTTCACCTTCCTCAGCTTCTTGATCTCGAGTAGCCATCCTTATCGTGACCACCTCCTCGCCCCTCACTTGTTCAGCACCCCCAGAGGGGCCTTGGTTGCCTACTTTTCTTAGCCACCTCCTCTTCTTCTCTAACTTTTTGGCCTTGGCAATAGAAGCAATCAACTAGTCAATCGAGTCGCAATCTTAGCAGCTTTCGCTACAACCTCCTCAGCCTCCTTTAGAGCCAAGTCAGATCCAAGGCATATTTGGGGCCTGAATGGGGCCCCTGCCTGAGAAGCATCTGGTTTCGCTATTGACAATGAAAGTACCGCTGATCAGGCCTTAGCCCCTTCAGTCGGTAAGACTAGGGAGAGGTCGACTACCTGCAAGACTAAAGGATCGAACAAGTTCTCAATCTTATGTGATTTAGAGTAAGCCCAAATCCTCTCGAGCATGTGCTTCTCCTTAACCATGATCGAACCCGGCCTCGGGACGTCCTTCTTGATCTCAGCCCAAGCCGAGCAAGATAGAATTGGGTTAGCCCCAAAGATGTAGATGAACTTCTTCTTACAGTCCTTGTTTGACTCTAGAGGGTTCGATATGACTTTGAAGTTGCCCATATTCTAGAAGTAATAATGGCCCTTCTCAGACTTGATGTTAAGGAGGTGGTTATTTAGCGCATACAACAAGCCTTTAAACCCCTATTCTACCCTAGTGGACAAGTTATAGTGTCGTGAGGGTTTACAGTGCATATACCCACAAAATTCGGTCAACTTACCAATTTAAAGAAGTTAGTGAATAATTAACTTCTTGGATATATATAGACATTCTAATTGAAACTAGTTATTACTCAAGAAAATGTTTTTATATATAACTCTAAGTAAAAATCCTAGAAAATCTTTTCATTATACCTATACAAAAACAAGTCTAACTTAGAAATTTAATTTAAAATTTTTAAAAAGAACATGCTAACTCCTTGTTTTAAATAATTTTTAAGTTTCTTAATCAAAAAAAATTTTTAAGAGCATATATACAAATAAAATTATATATATAAAAACATTGTTAGTATATATTTTTTACTTCACTCTTCATACCTTGGTAATTTTTTTCTACTTTATCGGGCTTTCTAAGTAATAATTTAACGAGTTTTAGGCTAATGAATTCCAACCTAATTAGTCTTAGGTCATTAAGTAGCGAAATACTCCTTGGGCTTAATTACTCGGTCAACTTAGCCTTTATAAGATAGAATCACCTTTAATTCAAGAGTTTATATATATATATATATAT
>NC_033803.1:14774332-14811191 GCF_001876935.1 Asparagus officinalis
ATATATATATATATATATATATATATTCTAAAACATATGTAGATCAAGACAACTTGAAAATTTATTTTCAACTCTAAGCTAAACATGCAAAATTTTCATTATTCTAATTAAAAATCTAAGTTAAGGCTTAAGTGAAGTATACTACTTTGAAAATCATTTATTAAGAAATTTATTTAGAGTTATCATAAAAGATGAACTTGAGTATAAAACTAACTAGGGATTAGAAACTTTAATATTTATCAAATAGATCAATTATTAATTAACTCTATTAATTTGGCAAGTGACAATATATTTATGAATTTTTTCGAAAGAAAAAAATTATGACATAGAAAGAAGAGAAAACAATTATGGCATAGAAAGAAGAGAAAATGAATAAAAAGGCAAAATAAAGTAGGAAAATAACTAGTTCCTACCCCCACACCTAAATTTTGTATTGTCCTTAATGCAAACTCTATGATGCATAAAGTAAAGCAGATAAGAAATAAAGTACTTGTATTTGTTCGGTCGACCTAGAACAATGATGATAAAAAATCTACAATTATCTTTGGTATGAGGAGGATAAAATAAAAAATGTATTCTTCTTCTTTTTTTCATCATTTTTCAAAACCAGGGAAGCAGAATCAGTTAACGACTATGAAGTTTTTTATCACCACGAGCCGAAGGACAAAGACGGTTCATTAGGGGTTGGCAGCACAAAGGAAGCCACTCAAACCCTTATGTCAATGCAAAGGCAAGCAGTAGAATGGCGAGATCGGAAAAGAAGAACGGCAAGGGGTGGCCCTACCAACAAACCCTCCCTAAAAAAGCAGTTAGTGCTATGTTATCTAGTATTTAGAGACTTGACCTAGTTTCCCCTAATTTCAGTTCAACTTAAATAATGCTAGGTTCTACCACAGTCCATTTTAGTCCTAGTTTGAGTTCATATTAGTAGTTCATGTTAGTTCTAGTTGCCCGTTAGTGTTAGGTCTAATTTTTGCCATGTTAGGTCTAATTGAACTTGCAAATTTGATTTTTTATAGGAAAAGTTGCTGATACTGATGCGGACGAATCAATAAGGCTAACCACCAATATTAGGGCTTATTAGGAATTCATGAAGCGTATTGCCCCAAATATTTGTCAGTGGCATAGGGATGCATACAGCAGTGCTATATTTGAACACTATATAGTATTTAGGGCTCTTGCACCTGATCGCCCCACACTTGAACTACTGTTGAGCTATTATGATAGAGATAATAACACATTTTCTATCCTTGATTCAAAAACTGGAGGAGTAAAAAGTGTTAAATTTGATTTACAATGGGTCCATAACCATACTTATTTCCTAATTTATGGGGAAGTCATAAGTATCATTCAGGACTCAAGAAACAGAATCTGGGTGGAATACTTCGCTAATCTTTTCGAAACTAAAGAGGGGAAGAAGTTAAAGAAAGCAACAATCACCCATCGAAGATACCTTTAAGGGCAATTGGAAAGGCTGTGGAATCTACAGAATAGTAGGATATCCAAGACTTTGTTCCGCTGTAAATTCTGTACCAATGCTCTATGATATGGTATCCCAGAAGCTAGGAAGGTATCCCTAGACCTGTACTCAGGTACCTGGATAGCATTAAGAGGGTCAAAGGAGTTGCATGGGCCTAATTATTTTATTCAGAAATAATGAGGGGCATTTGAGTTGCTTTGGAGGGCAAGAAGAAGCCAGAGATCACATATATCCCAGGTTGCATGACACTATTCTGTGTAAGTTCTATGTTTTACTTACTTTGGTTAATTTTAGTTCTAATTTATGTCATGTTAGTTCTAAGTTATACCATATTAGTTCTAATTTACACCATGTTAGTTCTAGTTTATACCATGTTTGTTCTAGCTACAATCATGTTAGTTCTAGACGTATTCAAGTTAGTCCTTATTTGGGTCATGTTAGTCTTAGTTGGCATCATGTTGGTTCAGAATTGGGTCACACTAGTTATAATAAAGGTCGTGTTAGTTCTATTGCATGTTTGCATCTCATGTTAGTTCTACTGCATCTCACGTTAGTTCTATCTCATGTTAGTTCTATTAGAAGTCATATTAGTTTGCGTCTTGTTAGTTCTAATGGAGAGCCTATTTGCCATTTCTAATTGAATTCATATTAGTTCTATCGCAGATCATGTTAGTTCTAATTTATGCCATATGAGTTCTAATTTATGCTATGTTAGTTCTAATTTGGAACTACCATGCGAGTTCTAATTTATGCCATGTTAGTTCTACTTTATGCCATGTTAGTTCTAGCTGCATCCATGTTAGTTATAATTTGAATGCTTAATGTATTTGCTATAACTTTGGTACTACGAGATGACTGACATAAAGAAATATGCCTACGTTGATAGCTCCAGACCTCTAATGACAAATTGGCCATCAGAGGAGATGAAAGTCTCATCTATGAGGGTAAGGACAATTACAAATAAGGCTAAGTCAGCGTCAATAACTTTTGTTCATAGGCCTATTGTGGAAGTTAGGTCTGCTCCTTCAAATGTACATGAACTTCCCGCAGTACAGAGGGGTGAAGGAGTGCATCATAAGCTTATGGCAAAGAGGAAGGCGAATAAAGAGGAAACGAATACGAACTTCTCAATAGGCTATGCGAGTATTCTATTATGTTGAGTCTAACTTATTTCATGCTAACTGTAAACAATATCCATGTTATGTCTAATCCTACTTTAAATTATAATCTCTTCATAATCTCAAATCATGGCAAAGCATATTGACGTTTCTTTTGAAGATGAAGAGGAGGTGAATGATCTACCCATTAAGCAGCAACTTACTTTTTGGAGAAATCTGCTAAATTTGTCAAATGAATACTATTTGCCACAAAGCAGAGCAAGAGTACATATTATAAAGAATTTTTGATTTAGATCAATAGGCTAAATAGAATAATTCAAGAATTTAGAAGACACGATGATGTTATAGACTCGGTTGTGCTGAAGGCAAATATCAAATAGAAAATTACAAAAAAATAAAGTTGATGTTAGCTCTACCTTCAGCTAACGCAAGTTCTAGTGTAAGCGTTGGTTCTGTTGCCTATGTTATTTCACGCTGAGTTAATGTTAGTTCTAGATGTTATGGTGTCAGTTCTAACTGATATCATGTTAGTTCTACCTCCAGCTAACACAAGTTCTAGTGTAAGCATTGGTTCTATTGCCTATGTTAGTTCACGCTGAGTTAATATTAGTTCTAGCTATTGTGGTGTCAATTCTAACTGATATCGTGTTAGTTTTACATCCAGCTAATGCAAGTTCTAGTGTAAGCATTTGTTCTATTGCCTATGTTAGTTCTAGCTGAGTTAATGTTAGTTCTAGCTGTTGTGGTGTCAGTTCTAACTGATATCATGTTAGTTCTACCTCCAACTAACGTAAGTTCTAGTGTAAGCACGGTTCTATTACCTATGTTAGTTTTAGCTGAGTTAATATTAGTTATAACTATTGTGGTGTCAGTTCTAACTGATATCATGTTAGTTCTACCTCCATTTAATCCAAGTTTTAGTGTAAGTGTTGGTTCTGTTGCCTATGTTAGTTCTAGCTAAGTTAATGTTAGTTCTAGCTGTTGTGGTGTCAGTTCTAACTGATATTGTGTTAGTTCTACCTCTAGCTGTTGTGGTGTCAGTTCTAGCTGATTTGGAGAGTCGGTTCGACTCCCACTCGGTGGTAGATTACTATAAATTCCACCAGCATGGCAATGGAATTTGGCTTAATTTGATAAGACGAGACCCTAGAGCCTCGAATTTGTGGTGAAGAAATGGGTGGAGCGGTCATAGTAGCCCTCAAGCTCCATTGAGTGCATATTAGAGTGAAACATTCACAGTAGATTTGTCCTGGCCTCATTACGAGCGGTGGCTAGAAGATGAAGCCATTTGTGGCTTCCAAGTCTTGAGTGAAGGAAATTGCTGGAAGACAGAGAAGATGATCAGAAATTGCTCAAGTGTCAAGAGTTCTAGGGTTCTGAATATAGTAATGCAAACTCTTCTGAAGAGCGGAGATATATATAGGCATGGTAGCAGGCACGTGGTGAGATTACAACAGTCAACCTAATCACTAACAGATAGTAGAGATCTATCCCAAAATTTAAAGTGACTGCTTGGGAACCAAAGCACCACCCTCTAATTGACGTGCATTTCGCACTCAAAGAATGAGGTGATGCCGATGTATGATCTTCCGTGACGTTAGAATGTCACATCAGAAGCGACCTCTTAGTTATCCCTCTTAAATGCACCTCAAGATCTCCAAGAGGCAACTGCTCAATTTCCCTCGAACTCGGTCATCCAAGTTCAATTGAAAGGGGCCAGTGTTACTTCACAGAAATAGCTAAGTGGTAATCCTCGCCTAGCAGTTGGCACGTGTACCATACTGAATAGCAAATGGATCTTGCCCTATGCAGGACGACATAGACAACATTGACACTTGACCCCTACTCCTCTTTATCCTACAAAGCGGAGTCAAGAACTTTTGAATCAAAAGACAGACTTAGACAAAAGGCATAATTTACCGGCCCTCTAGCAAGACGAGGAAAAAAAGCATAATTTGTCACCCCTCTCACAATGCCGAGTCGAAAGGCACATCATCCTCAAATTTCCTGTCGATATTCGATCACCATCATATTGCATGTATGGTCAGTATCATCACTGCCCTAGCCCCAAAAGTATTTATGACTCATCGAACTTCGTTAGCACGATGCTTCCCTAGTTAACATCACATTAAACACATAAGTGACTCATCCCATCTGTAACTGAAACCTATAAAGTATATACCGACTGAACTGCCTTTGTGGACTTGGTCAAAGTTACATAATTGCCCTCTAGAATCTACTATAAAGGAGAGGTGTTGTCCATTATATAGTGTAGGCAATCTCTTGCTACAAAACACACTTTAACTCTACTCCTTCTCTACTCAAGCACTTGGCTAAATTGATCATCAGAGGAATCACCGGAGATCCCGACTCTGATCCTCTCACGTGTTGTTTTATGTGTAGGAATGGATCCTCTATTCAATAACCAACTATCTAAAGAAGTTTAAGAGCCCTAATACACTAAGAAATCCATACTTGACCCTCTGTTCGATAACTGACATCTACAGTTAGCATTCACATGTCAGGGTAACTGAGTGTGGCTAGCTAGGGCTAGTTTTTTTGGTCATTCTGAGGAGTTGGATATTTTGACTGGTTTCAAGTAGATTCTAGGGTCCTATTTGTAAAGCTTACTAAATTGAGTTGTGACTCACAGATAACTCCGCTCATAGTGAAGGACCTTCGCGAGAAGTAAGAGTGAATGTAGGATTTTGATCCAAACCACTATAATAATCTTGCATGTTCATGTGTTAGTTGCTCTTATCTTTTTATTTCTTATTTTCTGCTACATATATCGTGTCTATCCAAAAAATTTATAACAATCCTGTTCACCCTCCTCCAGGCATGCATCCTGTTTCCAATAATTTTGTCAAGAGAATGGTCACATGAAGAAAGACTTTTAAAAGGTAAGAGTAGTTGAAGGGGCAAAATATGTGGAATTTGGTGCCCCAAACTTCGTATACAATAGGTATTACGAAAAATCAACTAGATCATGCATTGGCAGTTTCGAAGGATGAAAGTCAACGGGTTTAGGTGTTGATGGTTTTTGGAAGCAACACTTCTTGTGGTGATTGGATAATGGATTTGGAATGCTAGCTCATTTACTCGAACTCATTATAAATGTAATAATTGAAGGAGAATTCACACGAAGAATCCCTTCTTCATCATCTTCTCTGTAAAACTTTTCATAATTTCAAAGTTTATATGGTACTAGAGGTTCTTAGCTAGCGCCACACTTTACATCCCGAATCCAATCATGACCTGTTCAATATCAAAAATGTTTGAAACATCATCACCAACATTCAAAAATAGTATGCCCTCACTAACAAATATACTCCAGTTTGTCATCATGTCTCTTCTACTTATCAAACTAAATAAAGATAATTATATTGGTTTGAAGATGTTGTTTGAAGCTGTCCTTAAATCCCAAGGGTACATGGTATCGTCGACAGCATTGAAAAGCATCCTCCTGCAACCATTGTCGATGAGAAAGATCCAACCCTTCGTGCTCCCAACCCGGCCCATGATCTATGGATAAGAATAGATCAATTGATTCTTAGTTGGATGGTAGCATCTCTAGCTGATTCTTTCATCCCACTTGTAGTTGGGTGTGATACACCTTAAGCCATACGGGAGACACTAGCAAAAACCTTTGCATCACATTGAGATCTCGCATCCTTCACTTCAAGATACAACTTTAAAATACTAAAAGAGAATCAATATCCATAACAAAGTACATTTAGAAAATCAAAACTCACTCTAACAATTTCACAGTCATTGGCAATCAGATATCTAACATTAATCTCGTTAGGCATCTTATCGCTGGTCTCGGCCCACTTTATGATTCATTCGTGAAATATTTCACCATACAAACTGATGATATCTCTCTTAAAGAACTACATGGCTTGCTTCTTGCTTGAGAGTCTCCTTCAACATAGACGGAAAAACATAAAGGATATACCCTTTCCATTAGCCGATGTTTCATCTATGGGACCAAAACACTCAGTCTCCAACTATTCAGGTCAGGGTGACCATGGGAATCGAGGAGGAATAGGAGGATCTGTCCGAGGTAGGGGGCGTGGACTGCCTCAGTGCCAAATTTGCATGGCAACAAAGGCACTATGGAAATAGTTGCCTGCAAAGATTCTATCAAACCTTTCCTAGAGGGCCATGATCATAACAAGACTAAACAACAACTCGATTGAATGGACATACATGTTGAACAATTCTCATCCTTCTGCAACCTATTGCTTGGCTCAACCCCTGCCTAAGGTGAACCCATAGGACAGTGTTTCTAACTTGACTTCTTACTCTTACTATCCAGACTTTGGAGAAACTCATCATATCATACCTGATTATAATCAACTCCTCTTCGCAACACTCTATATTGGTATGAACATAGTGCATGTAGGTAATAGTACGGGTTTGCATATACTTAATCATGGACATGCAACACTTCCTTGCACCTCTCGTTCTCTCTCATTGAATAATGCTTTACATGCCCCTTTTATCACCAAAAATCTTTTATCCATCCATCAACTTACAAAAGATAACAACGTTTATTTTGAATTTCACCCCTTTGATTGTTTTGTTAAGGATCGAGAGTCAGGGAAAGATCAACTCCTAGGACATCGTGAGCCTGGTCTCTATCATCTTCCTCCTTTCAATCTTGCCCCTTTATATTCTGCTCACGTTGGTGAAGGCACAACAATGTCATCTTAGCATGCTCCTGTAGGCCATCTTGCATTGAAGATGTGCGTCACATTTTATCTATGTTCAGTTTACCTACTATATCAAACCTTGTTTCTTTTTCCAGGTTGTATAAAAGCAAAGAGTCATAAGCTTACTTTTAATGTGTCCAACTCTATTTTATCTGCACCTTTAGATTTAAATTTTTTCAAATATTGGGGTCCTGCTCCAATTGTCTCAAATTTTGGTTATATATAATGTTTGTTGATAAATTTAGCAAATTTGCCTAGTTATTTCCTATGTAAAATATATTTGATGTGTTTGATATCTTCTGCCTTTTTTAGCGGCATGTAGAATGATTTATTGGTAAGAAAATTGGCATGTTTCATTCTAATTGGGCTAGAGAGTATCAATCTCTTTATCATGCTGTGCGCAGTGGAAATTTCGGCAGCACCTCTGCTGCACAACAAGAGAGTTAGATCACAACTAAATCCCTGTTTCATTAAAGAAACAAGAATCAAAATTAATATATCTCAATAAAGTGGGATATACACTCTTCCTCTCATCAGTTCTAGGACTGACTTTTCGAGGGAATCTATAAGCTATTACAAATTACAACAAGAACACGAATTTTACGTGGCTTGGCAAATTGCCTACGTCCACGGGGCAAGAAAGGGGGAGATCTACTACTAGAGAGAAAGAGAATACAAATAGAGTTTACAATCACACAAATTAAAGCCTCAAACAATCTCTCAAAACTCTCACAATTTCTCTCTCAAAAGGATGCACAAACCCTCTCAAATTCGACTCTAAAGAGTGCTCTCAAATTCGGCACGAACCTTCTTTGCTTTTCTTCTTGCTGCAGCCGAAAAATTCTCACAGCCAAAAAATTTCTCCTTCCAGCATTTTTCTCCCTTGCACACGAACCCTCTTTTGCACACAACTTCACAAAACCCTAGGAAGGGTATTTATATGTTGCAGTTCATGGGCTGCACCGCATCCGCATCCACGAACAAATGTTTACATTACCCCACGTCATTGCTTACCACACGGTCAAAACAATAACTTCTCCGCCTTTGCACTTGTGGCCCCCACATGAATTTAAAATGCGTCCTGCTGACGTTTACAATTCTCCACCTCAGCAAAGTTTTCCCAAAACTAAGCAGACACCAACCAAACCAAATGTCTCACTTGTTGCGTCCAGTACAAAGTGAAACAATTCACGACAACAGACTCAATCTACAACAAGCCGAGAACCCAAATAAGAATGCAAAAACTCTCCAAGTGTCGGTATCAACTCATCAAATCGGCTGCATCATAAATGACTACCTACGTATCCCCTTGTCTAAGGAATCAATCCTCACGTAGTTCATCAAAATGGCCTCCAAAGGCCTCAACATCGAAGAATGTTCAAAAGGTCCAAACAATGACCAAACTTTACACTTGAAACAATTTTGGTCAACATATCTGCAGGGTTGTCCTTCGTGTGGACCTTCTCCAATATGACGTCTCCATTATCCAAAACGCCACAAATAAAGTAGAATCTGACATCGATGTGCTTCATGCGCGCATGATAAACTTGGTTCTTCGCCAAATAGATAGCTGACATGCTATCACAATAGACCCAAAGGGTCTTCTGTGCAATCCTCAAGTTCTCCAATAATTCACGCAACCACAAAGCCTCCTTAACAGCTTCAGTCACTTCTATATACTCCATCTCTGTAGTAGAGAGAGTCACTATGGACTAAAGTGTACATCTCTAACATACCAGTGCTCCTGCCAATGTAAACACATATCCTGAAGTAGACCGGCGCTTGTTAAGATCTCCAACATAATCTTAATCCACGTAACCAATACAATCCTGTCCATTCTTCTCATCCTTCTGGAAAATCAATCTAACATCCACGGTGCCTTTAACATACCGTAGAATCCACTTCACAGCCTCCCAATGACCCTTCCCAAGGTCGTGCATGTACCTCGATACCATGCTCACGGCCTGTGATAAATCTGGCCTCGTACATATTATCGCATACATCAAGCTACCTACTGCACTAGCATATAAGACCTTCAACATATAATATTTGTCCTCAACTAAAACATGTGACATACTAGCTGAAAGCTTGAAGTGGGGAGCCAACGAAGTGCTAACTGCTTTTGCATTACCATCAAAGCTGAATTTCTTCAACATCTTCTGCAAATAGCTCTTCTGTGTAAGCTTCAATCTCCCCTTCATCCTATCTTTCTCAATCTCTATACCCAATATCTTCTTTGCTTCACTAAGATCCTTTATCTCGAACTCAGATGACAGCTCCTTTTTCAACTTTCGAATAGCCAATGAATTCCTGGAGGCAATAAGCATATCATACTCTTATAGTAACAAATAGATGTACTCACCATCTTATAGCTTATGCATGTAAACACATGGATTATATGGGCTCCTCGTGTACTCTCGGCCAATCATAAAACCGTCGAATCTCTTGTACCATTGTCGTGGCGATTGTTTCAATCCGTAATGAGACTTCTTCAGCTTGCATACCAATTCTTCCTTTCCTGTAGCTTTGAACCCCATAGGTTGTGTCATGTAGATCTCCTCTTCTAAATCTCCATGTAAAAAGACTGTTTTAACATCCATCTAGACCAAATACAAATCCAGTTATGCCACCAATGCTAATAAAATATGAATTGATGAATGCTTTACAACAGGTGAAAATACCTCGTTGTAATCAACACCCTCAAGCTGTGCATAACCCTTGGCAACCAATCTAGCTTTGTACCGAATGTCCCTAATAGAAGATTCCTCTTTCTTTGCATACACCCCCTTGCATGCAATAGCCTTCTTATCCTTAGGTAGCTTTGCAAGTTCCCAAGTATCGTTCTTCTGAAGAGATTGCATCTCCTCCTTCATAGCTTCCCTCTACCTGATAGAATCGATGCTAGACTTTGCCTCCCTGAATATGGATAAAACCATATCATCAACGACCTTCACTGATAATGCATATGCGACCATAACATCATTATACCTAGCTGGTCAATGAATCACCCTTCTAGGTCTATTCGCTGTAATAGTCTCCTGAACATGATCCTGCTCCTGAGTCTCACAATCCACTATATCCTCTATCTGCCCGGCTATCATCCCATGTCCTTCTATTATCACATCTGTAGGAGCCTCGATGGATACAATACTCTCTGGAGTGAGTGGAGTCACATCATCCTTCATCTATTGCAATATCTCCCGAAACTGGTCTTCCTCCACCTGCTGAGGAACTTGAGGCTTCATTATGTACGCCTTGTCAAATGTGACATCCCTGCTAATAACTATCTTCTTATCCTGTGGGTCCCATAACTTAAAGCTTTTAACTCCATCTCTAAATCCCACAAAGACTGCTTTCCTCACTCTCGGATTCAATTTACCATTACTGACATGGTAATAAGCAGGACACCCATATATCCAAAGCGACTCATAGTCACTAGCTACCGAACTAGACCAACGTTCCAACAGAGTCTTCCCCTATATCGCAGTGGATGACAACTTATCTATGAGATGGCTCGCATAAACTAACGCCTCGGCCTAAAAGGATCTAGGCAATCCACTCTGCGTCATCATACATCACACCTTCTCCAGCAATGTACGATTAAATCTTTCAGCACCCTATTTTGTTATGGTGTCTCCAAACTGTGAAGTGTGGCCTAATGCCGTGATACTAACAAAACTACAGAAAATGATAACTCTTATACTCTCCACCGTTATCTGAATGTAGAGTCTTCACATTTCTACCTGTCTGCAACTCCACTCTCTTCTTCCACTCCGTAGAGTAAGCATAACAAACTGACAGTAATTGATGCGACATAATTATGTACCAAAATATGTTGCAAGTACACAACCGTGTCAAGTTATAGTATAAAGATATCGATCCCATGAGGAAGGTGTTTTAGAGGAGAAAATATAAAATCGGTTCTTATGTTGTGTGCGTGACAAATAGGAGTGATGAGTGAATGTGATTGTGGAGAGATAATGATAGTGAAAGTGATAGTGTGTAAATCAATGTTTTTGAGAGTGGATGTGAGTAAAAAAAATAAATGTGATCAACAAGGCAAGAAGGAAGAATGAATAAAATCGAGAAACAAATAAAAAATCAAGAATGTAAAGATAGAGGATTCAATTAAAGATATGGGTAATCTAGAATTGAATCCACTTCTTAGAAAAAGGTGATTCCCTAGAGGGTTCTAGCCTAAAGGCGAATCAAAGAAAGTGAAAATAAACAAAAAGAAAAACTAAACCCAAGAGGGTTCTAGCCTCAAGGTGAATAGTATAAAAAATTAAAATCTAACTACAAAATAAATTACAAAATCTAAACTATAAAATAAATTACAAAAATTAAATGTAAGAAAATAAATCTACTCTATAAGTATGAAATAAATCTAAGGCAAGAGGGTTCTAGCCTCTTGGCTATTTAAACAAGAAAAATAAAATCTAATTACAAGCATGAAAATAAATCTAAACTAATAAGCAATAAAAGAGGAATAAGAAAAACAAACCTTCACATTAATCTCCATCTTCATCTTCATCTTCATCATCCAACAAAGAGAAGAAGAGAAAAATTTAAAGTGGTAAAAAAATTATTTTATTAATTGTAACAAAAAGTTACAAATTTGGAAGACCTTCTCAATTAAGAGTAGCCCTCCTCTCCAAAAGGAGTTACAAAAATTTTTACACCCTTAACTCCTCACTCTCTACCCCTATTTATAGTAAACAACAATGAATGAGAGCCCTTGGATGAAGACTTAAGCCCTAAGGAATCATTTTTAGCCTTTGAGATTTTGGGCTTCAATTCTTGGGCCTTTTGCTTGTTTTCTTTATTAATTCAATGGGCTTTTGCTGAAAGAAGAGATCTTGAGCTTTATTCTTCATTAACCTTTAAATTCTTCCCATAATTACTTCTCCAGCAGAGAAATTCAGATCGTGCTTCTTTGTATGAATATTTGTCCATGATATGTTCCGATTTCAGATATGTCATAAATACAAAAATTATATATCTCGTTCTTAGCTTTCCAGAGAATGTTTATTCAGCCAATTCCGAGTTGATACGAGAGAGATATGGCCAAAATACTAAATATTACCGAGATATCCAGATTGCATGATTTGTTTCCTTTTTCACAAAACTTCTTCATTTGTTCCTTGATGGTATATTTATTTTTCTTGGGCTTTTGGGCTTAGACTTTTGGACATTTTCTTGACATTTTGGGCTTCAATGCTTCATTTAATATTGAAAGAAATTATTTGGCTTCATGGGCTTCATTCTTTTGCTTTTGGCTTTGGGCTTTGGTGTTAAATCAAGGGGCCTTTGTTGAGAGATGAGAGTTTGAGATTTATTCTTCATTAACCTGCAATTAAAAGATAAAAATAATTATTAGTGGTATATTTATTCATAAAAAAATAGATAATGAGGGTATAAAATTGTAATAAAATGTGATTATCAAATACCCCCACACCTAAACTTTTGCTAGTCCTCTAGCAAAGAAAGAAAAATAAAAGAAAACCTAACTCACTTTCGTAGGAATCGCGATTGTATTTAGCGCATACAACAAGCGTTTAAACCCCTAGGTTACCCTAGTGGACGAGTTGTAGTCTCGTGAAGGTTTGTAGTGAATATACTCATAAAATTCGGTCATCTTGCCAAATTAAAGAAGTTAGTAAATAACAAAATTTACTTGATAATTGAAGCTAGTTATTACTCAAGAAAATATTTTTATATATAACTCTAAGGTAAATTTCCTAGAAAATCTTCTCATTATAGCAATACAAAACCAAGCCAAACTTAGAAATTTCATTTAAAAGTTTTGAAAAGAACATGCTAACACTTTGTTTAAAATAATATTCAAGTTGCTTGATCTAAAATATTTTTCAAGACCATATATACAAATATAACTATATAAAAAATATTTATTTTATTTTATTTTATATATTTTTTAACTCTTTCTTCCTTGGTGATTTTTTTTTCTACTTTAACAGGCTTTCTAAGCGACCATTTAACGAGTTTTGGGCCAATGGATCCCAACCCAATTGGGCTTAGGTCATTAAGTATGAAAATACTCCTTGGGCTTAATTACTCGGTCAACTTAGGCTTTATAAGATAGAATCACCTTGAATTTAAGAGTTTTTTTTCCTTTTTCTTTTGGTGGCCATTTTTCGCACTCTTCTTTTGTAATTTTTTTATATGTATATGTATATATATTCTGAAAAATATGTAACTCAAGACACTTTAATAATTATTTTTAACTCTAAGCTAAGCATGCATACATTCTATTATTTTAAATAAAAATCTAAGTTAAGGCTTAAGTGAAGTATACTACTTTAAAAATTATTTCTTAAGAACTTTATTTAGAGTTATCATAAAAGGTGAACTTAAGTAAATAACAGATTAAAAAATTTAAAATTTATCAAATAAATCAATTATTACATAACTCTATCAATTTGGCAAGTGACGATATTTTTATAATTTTTTTGGAAAAAAAATGACAAAAATGCAACAAAAATGTAAAACAAAGAGAAAAATTAACTAATTCCCACCCCCATACCTAAATTTTGCATTGTCCTCAATGCAAACTCTATGATGCATAAAGTAAAGCAGATAAGAAGTGAAGTACTTACATTTGATCAGCTGATAAAAATCTGCAATTACCTTTGGTTTGTGGAGGATAGAATCAAAAATTTATTATTCTCTTCTTTTTTTTCTTTTTTTCACTGAATAAGAAACTCTCGAATGAGAGAAGAATAAATTCTTTTTATTATTCTGAAATAAATAAAACAAATAATGTAGAATGAAGTGTTCAACACGAAGAGCTCGTATTCTACATTGAATCCTACCTTATTGTTGAAAATTCTTCCCCGGATTTTAAATAAATTCAGAATGATATAATCAATAATGTGAAATTCCAAGCATTTCGGGGTGTTCAATAATTTTTGCAACAAAGTAAGGTAGGTATTGTTGGTGTCATGCATTTTGTATTTCTTAATGAACTTAGACTCTTGTACTGTGAAGTTTTGTTTTCTAACAAAACTTAGACTCTTGTACTGTGAAGTTTTGTTTTCTAACAACCAATTCTTCTGTAGAGTTCTAAAAATTTAGTTGTTGATTATTCTCCAATAACAACCAATTCTTCTGTAGAGTTCTAAAAATTTAGTTGTTGATTATTCTCCAAGAATCTAAGTTCATTAAGAAAGAGTTCTTCAAAATTTAATTCAATGCAGCAAATGTTTAACACAGTTTCATTATTCTCAAGGACCTGATCTGCTTCTTCTAAAAACTCTAACTCTTCATCAAAAATTTCCTCAAAACTCAAATCAGACTCTTCTTCTTCTTCTTCTTCTGATCTTTCCTGAATGTAATTTATTTCTAGAGACTGATTATTTGGCTGGTCCTCTGGATTAAAAATATTAAGATCAGTAGTCAAATTTCCAAAGGACAGCTTTATTTGACCAGTTCTACAGTTGATGAGAGCATTAGAAGTGGCTAAGAAAGGTCGTCCTAAGATGACTGGTGTCTGTCCTTTGGGATTGGAAACATGTTGTGTTTCCAAGACTACAAAATCAACTGGAAAAATAAAATCTCCAACCTTAATCAGAACATCATCTAACTCACCCATAGGGACCTTAACAGATCTCTCAGCCAACTGTAAGGTGCATTTGGTTGGATTCAGTACACCTATACCTAATTGCTGGTAGACTGAATATGGAAGCAAATTAACACTGGCCCCTAAGTCTAAAAGCGCCTTATCAATGTGAGTATTACCAATGATACATGAAATGATGGGGGAACCTGGATCTTTACGTTTCAAAGGTATGGAATTTGATAGCATTTCACTGATATTGGCGGCTAAAAAGACTTTCTTTGGAACATTTATTCTCCTCTTCTTAGTACATAATTCTTTTAAAAATTTAGCATAAGATGGAATTTGTTCAATTACATCTAAGAGAGGAATATTGACCTTAACCTGCTTGAATGTTTCTAGGATCTGCTTATCTTGAGGGGAGTGTTTCCTAAGCTTGAGTCTATCTGGAAAAGGAGCAACTGGTCTAAACCTATCAAAAGCAGGCTCAAGTTCCGGTTCAGGTTCTTGATCATCTGAGGAGGGTGATTGTTGAATAGATTCATCAGAAGGAGAAGGAGAAGGAATTTGTACTGGATCAAAAGTTTAACTTGGAGGAGTTCTTACTTGACTATTGACCTGTCTACCTGACCGAAGTGAATGAATTGCATTCACTTGAGCTTCATAGGATGAACCGCATCCTGTGTCCTTAGGGTTGACCACGGGTTGACTCGGAAATTTTCCTTTCTCTCTTTCACTCACAGCACTAGCTAGTTGACCAAGTTGGGATTCTAATCTAGCTATAGCTTGAGTGTTGTGCTAGACGTTTGAGTCAACATATTCATGGTTTGAGTGGAGGCCTTAATTATGGTTTCCAAACCCCTTTCCAAGACATTGAGACGTTTATCCTGATCTAGATTATGAGGAGTCTGAATTACAGCTTGATGAAGAGGAGACTGATTTTGATACGACAGATTTGGTTGTTGATATTGTGGATGAGAATTGAAAGGAACTGTGTTTCCCCTAAGAAAATGTTAGGTCAAAGCGGGAGTAAAGTTTTGAGTTCCGGGAGAATTTCCTTGATTCCATGCAAAGTTGGGATGATTTCTCCAAGCTGGATTGTAGGTTGGAGAGAATTGATCATTTGCAGAACGCTGGAATACAACGTTGACCTGTCCTAATGGCTGATTATTTCCTAAGAGAGGACATTCTTCTGAAATATGAGATGATGACAAACAGTTGTGACATCCTGAGGCTGAAACTTGATTGATTTGAGCCGGGGCTCTTTCCTTGATTTCTAAAGCTTCTAACCTACGCATGATTATGGCCATCTTATCTTGAGATGCAATGTTCGACTCTAAGGAAATACCACTGGATTTAGGTTGGGGAACTTTGCATGGTTTTTTTAGAAAGACTCTCTAAAAACTCCCAAGCTTCATCAGCGTTTTTCCTCATGAAATCTCCGTGGTGCATTGATTCTAAGGAAGTTTTTGAAGAATAATCTAATCTTTCATAAATTATTTGGCACAATCGCCATTTTTCTAAACCGTGATGAGGACATTGGATGAGAAGATCATTAAATCGGTCAAAATACTTCCAAAAGGGTTCTCCTGAGACAATTTTAAAATTCATGATGCTGTTTCTTAGCTTCACCGTTTTATGGATAGGAAAAAATTTCTTAAGAAAAACGGTGATAAATTCCTCCCACGTAGTGATGGAATTTACGGGTAAGCTATACAGCCATTTTTTTGCTTTGTCTTTGAGGCAAATGGAATAAATCTGAGTTTGATCACATCTTCTAATCATAATACACACTTCCTCAAATTCTGAGATAAAAATATATGCATCTTCTGTTTCATTTCCAAGGAATTTAGGAAGCATGTTTATGTAATGCGGTCTAAGCTTAAAATTTATTCCATTTGTTTCGGGGAGCCTAATGCAAGAGGAGATTACATTCCTAATGGGATAGCACATATCATGAAGAATGGGTGGATTAGGATGCTCCATTTCTATGATTGGTTCAAAGCGAATTAATCGATGTGTATTATCCCTAATCCGCTGTTGCATATACCAAACTATTTCTTTTTATACTCTTTTTTTTATAAAGAAAGAAAGAAAATTAGTTTTTTTTGAAGAAAAGGATAAAGAAAAATCCTAACTAAAACAAATGAAAACAATCACTTTTCAATCACTCTAATTCTAGGGTTTTAGCCTAACTCACTACACCAGCTCCTAACCAAAAACTCCTATAGTGAAAAGATTAAAGTTTTACCCAGGTAGTTAGCTAGGTAAGGATAGTACTAGAGGGTGATCAGAGATCAATTAAGTACCTTGTTCCTTGCGGAGCGTTTACGCAACCCCTAAACCTTACCTTAGACACCAACTATTCTGAGAAAACTTAAACCGGTTCACTTAAGGATTTCTTGTTCCTTAATGAGCTCGAGTCCTTAGGGGCCAACGTCTAATGAGTTTTAGAAGGTTTGGGTTTGTGAAGTGAGGAATTAGTGATTTGTGGGCGAAGGAAAGGGTGATGAAATCCCTCACCTTATCTTGATTATGAGGTTTTGCCCTTAAAAATATTTTTAAGTGTGTGCCAAATCAAGATGCTCAAATCACTTGGTGAATTCCTACTAACAATATGAAATGCAACCCTATGAATTAAAAGCAACTAAAAAGGATGGAAAAGAAAAAAAATCTTTTTTTTAATTAGGGTTAACAATCAAACAAATTAGAAGGGAGAAATTATTTAAATTTATTATCTTGTTAGTAAATGTCAAAATGAAAGATGAATTTTATTATGGTCAACAAAAATAATTTTTTTTAAATCCTAATTGTCTTTAATTGTGAAGCTAACTAAAATGGGTGGAATTGAAAACGCTAAAAAGAAGACTTACCCGAAAGCAAATCTTCAAATCCGAGTTCTCAAATCTGCGATCTTCAAGCTCCAAGCGTTTCCTTCACAATAAACACACAAGTTAAAGAACCAAAATAATTAAAACCTACTTAAGCACATTCCCCGGCAACGGCGCCAAAAACTTAATGCGGCATAATTATGTACCAAAATATGTTGCAAGTGCACAACCATGTTAAGTTATAGTATAAAGATATCGATCCCACGAGGAAGGTGTTTTGGAGGAGAAAATATAAAATCGGTTCTTATGTTGTGTGCGTGACAAATAGGAGTGATGAGTGAATGTGATTGTGGAGAGATAATGATAGTGAAAGTGATGTTAGCCCTTATGTTTTGATGATGTTTTACAACCACCATTATCGGTACTAATGGCTTATTAAGTACAAATGTAGTGAATTCATATATCAAGCTTATTAGTGCCACAAATGGAGGATTGGATGGAATATGCGCTACAACGATGATATCCAAAGGAGGAGGAGACATAATGATGAAGCAAACGTTATTTAAAGAACAACAAATTCATATAGAAGCTTCATCAAATTCAAGCTATATCAAGACTCAAGCATTGCATTCTATATGAGGATATTAGCTATCTTTTATTTTTTCTCTCTAGTGCTAGAATGTAGGCAAAGAGCTATTGACTTCACTTGAAGCTATTGGGATATCACACACACGTTTTTCATACTTATGTTTTTAAGCGTTTTTCACAAAATACTATTTTTCAAAAGTATGAGGACCTATCTACAAAATTTCTTTTCCAAACAGTTTGTTTTTAGCATTAAAAACATTTTACAAAGTTTTATAATTTTCAAAGGTCAAATAAATATTTTTCAAATATTTTAGTTGAGTCAAAAACAGTGTTATGGGATGTATCAGAATGCGGTCGACCGCATCGGTCGACCGCACCTATGTTCATTCCTCACTGGGCAGCAGAGAGTTCGTCGATCGACCGCCGCGGTCGACCGAGAGCTTCCTTCAGTCGACCACACCGGTCGACCGGATAAGTCTCTGCTTGTTTTTCTCGTTTTTTATCTGGATAGCGGTCGACCAAAATTTCCGTCGGTCGACCAAACTTTTCCGTCGGTCGACCGAAATTTCCGTCGGTCGACCGCCGTATTTTTCAAACGGTAAACTCTGTCCTTTTTCGGCGCCGCTCAGTACAGATCTCAGCGACGTTTTGGTTCCAGTTTTTGGGGAATTAAGGGATGGGTTTAAACAACTGTTTTTTCTCCTATTTAAACTCCACCTCTTCTTCTTCCTCACTGTCCCAGCTTTTGCAAAAAACAGAGACGTTTTTTTTACAGAGCTTAAATTTTAAAACCTACTCTTCTGAGTTTTGTGTGTGTTTACTTCCCAGCTTCAGTGTGCTCTTTCTCTTTGCCATAGGGACGTTGTAAAGAGAGAGTCTTACACCATTTCTACTATCTTGTGAGTGTGATCTTGTGTAGATCAACTGTGAGGGAGTGTGATCTAGTGAGATCAACTGTGTAGTGTGAGATCGTGTGGGGATCGCTGTGTAGATGAAGTTCCGGCTTCCAAACCGGGTTGTGTAGTGGATTTCTCCTCGAGAGTGGGGAGCGAGGACGTAGGTTACCGGACCGAACCTCGTTAACATATCGCGCGTCACAGCATAACGATTCCTAACCCTATCTCCTCTATTTTGATTGCATTAGAATACTGTGGTTTGCTTGTCTTAATTTTATTTCATAAATATAGCCTCTTGACCCTAATCACCCCCCCTCTAGGGTCCGACAATTGGTATCAGAGCTTGGTCTCTATATTAGTTTTTGGTTTAATCACCTTAGAGAAAAGATCTTATAGAGGCTTCAATGAATGTGCATATGCTATATGGACAATCCACCACTAGACCACCACTCTTGACCGGTAGTAACTTTGCTTATTGGAAGGCTAGGATGAGAATTTACCTTCGTTGCATTGACCTTGACATCCTAGAACTCATAGAGAAAAAGTACGTAGAGAAGTCCAAAGTTGGGACTATGACCGATGGAGAAAGGCACCAAGCCAATCTCAATGCTAAGGCTATGAATGCCTTAATTTGTGGTCTTTCTCCCAACGAGTATAATAGGGTCTCCACGTGTGCAACCGCATACGAAATTTAGGTGAAATTGTGTATTACACACGAAGGAACCCCCCAAGTTAAGGAATCCAAGATTAATGGACTTATGCATGAATATGAGTTATTTCAAATGCTTCCAAATGAATCAATTGATGCTATGTTTTCTCGCTTCACTAACATTATCAATGAATTGCATGGTCTTGACAAGAAGTTGACTATTCAAGAGATGAATTACAAGATTCTTCGTTCATTGACTCCGATGTGGGAACCCAAGGCGACGACAATAGAAGAAGTCGTCATCTGATAGTGAAGTTGATTTTTCTAGAGAAGTGGCTCATCTCTCTAGAAGAATTTCTAGACTCATAAAAATGAACAAGAAATTTAACCCACGATCTAATAACAAATTTCCTTCTCGTGTAGGAAAATGCTTTGAATGCAATGAACCGGGCCATATCGCTAAGGATTGCCCAAGGCTCAAGGAGAAGTACATGAAATACAAGAAGAAGAAGGCTATGTATGCCGGATGGGAAGAATCTGAACCAAGTGATTCGGATAGCGATGAAGATGGAGCCAAACTTTCTCTTCATGATCCCAACGTTTGCTTCATGGCCCTTGAACATGAGGTAATATCCGACACCGAGAGTGAATCCTTCTACATGCAATGTGATCTAGCTACGGCTCTAGAAGAATTGAACATTGAATTCAAAAGAATGTCCAAAGAATTTTCTTCTTTTAAAAAGTTGCATGCTTCTTGTGATATCAAGCTAGAACAATTAACAACCTCTCTTGCACTAAAAGTTAAATTGCTAGGAGATCTCGATTTCGAGAATAAGCAATTAAGATCAAAGATTGAGAGATTAGAAATTGAGGGTGGTAGGATTAGACCCACTCATGCTTATGCTAATCACCATCACTATGGTAGAAATAGGTTTCATGGTTCTCACACTCATACATACAAAAGAAATTTTGTGTGCACTTATTGCATGAAACATGGTTATATTTCTACTCATTGTAGAATTAAAGATAACTTTGAATTTTGTGGATTGATATGGGTACCCAAAGGTACCAAGACTACTAACCATTAAGGACCCAAGACTTGGGTACCAAAAGTTACTACATCTTCATCTTCATCTCTTGTAGGGAACATCACGGCAACAACGTAAGGAGATGTTGTACCTTGATCGTGGTTGCTCACATCATATGACGGGTAATAAAGAGTTATTTGCAACCCTATCAAGAAATGAAGGAGGTAACGTCTCCTTCGGCGGTGGTGAGAAAGGTAAAATCATTGGTGTTGGTTCTATTGGTAAGAAACCCTCACCCGTTATAGAAGATGTTTATTTGGTAAATGGTTTGAATCATAATCTTCTTAGCATTAGCCAATTGAGCGATTAAGGTTTTGATATTTCATTTAAACCGGATAAATGCATCATTTTTTTATTGCTAATCGCAAATCTAATGTATACATTTTTGAGATGAATGAATTAGTGAATCAAGATGTGAAGTGCCTTGCGGCAATTGATGAAAACCCTTGGATTTGGCATAAGAGACTTGGACATGCAAATATGAAGCTAATATCAAAATTGTTTATGAAAAATCTTGTTAAAGGGTTACCTAGCTTGCACTTCATCAAAGATACCATATGTGAGGATTGTGCCAAAGGTAAACAAACAAAATCTTCCTTCAAATCCATCCATGAGGTATCGACTTCTAAACCTTTACAATTACTTTATCTTGATTTGTTTGGTCCTATGTGTGTTACCTCTCTTGGAGGGAAACACTATGTTTTTGTGATTATTGATGATTTTTCTCGTTTTACATGGACAATATTTCTTACAAAGAAAAATGATTGTTTTGAAGAATTTGCTAATCATGTCAAAAGAATTGAAAATGAAAAAGATTTAAAAGTTGTTAAAATAAGAAGTGATCATGGTGGTGAATTTCAAAATGAATTTTTCTATGAGTTTTGTGCTCATCATGGTATAACTCACATGTTTTTCGCTCCTAGGACACCACAACAAAATGGTGTTGTTGAACGGAAAAATCACACCATACAAGAGATGGCACGCACTATGTTGAATTCATTTGATTTGCCAAAATATTTTTGGGCCGAAGCCGTCAATACGGCTTGCCATGTTTTAAATCATGTGTTGATTAGACCAAAGCTTAAGAAAACCCCATCCAATTATTGGGAGCCCTTCAAAAGGAGTCATTACTCGCTCAAAAGCCTTGAGTGAGTGTGGTAATGTTGCTTTCCTATCTCAACTAGAACCTAAAAAGATTAATGATGCTTTAAATGATGAATTTTGGGTTTTGGCTATGCATGAAGAATTAAACAATTTTCAAAGAAATGAAGTTTGGAAGTTAGTTCCTAGACCTAACAATGCTAGTGTTATTGGTACTAAATGGGTTTTTAGAAACAAACTTGATGAACATGGCATTGTTACTAGAAATAAAGCTCGTTTGGTTGCCCAAGGATACAATCAAGAGGAGGGCATAGACTATGATGAAACCTTTGCACCGGTTGCAAGGTTGGAATCTATTAGGATGTTTTTGGCATTTGCTAGCTTTAAAATTTTCAAATTATTTCAAATGTATGTTAAAAGTGCCTTTTTAAATGGTTTTATAGAAGAGGAAGTATATGTTGAGCAACCCCCCGGTTTCATAGATCATGTTTTTCCTAATCATGTTTTCCGGGTTTAAAAAGCTTTATATGGGTTGAAACAAGCTCCTAGAGCTTGGTATGCTCGCCTCTCTAGTTTTCTTGTTGAAAATGGTTTTTCAAAAGGAACAATTGATAACACTCTTTTTGTGAGAAAAGGAAAAATGATTTCATTTTAGTTCAAATATATGTTGATGATATTATTTTCGGTGCTACTAATGAATCTTTGTGCAAGGAATTTTCTAAGGTTATGCAGGATTACTTTGAGATGAGTATGATGGGAGAGCTTACATTCTTTCTTGGGCTTCAAGTTAAGCAAACAAAGGATGAGATATTTATTTCTCAAAGCAAGTATGCTAAGGAATTGGTAAAGAAATTCAATTTGGAGAACTCTAAGCATGCGCCTACTCCCATGAGTACAAGTGTTAAGCTTGATGCGGATGAAAGTGGTGAAGACGTGGACCAAAAACTATACCGAGGTATGATAGGTAGTCTTCTTTATCTCACCGCTAGTAGACCCAACATCATGTTTAGTTTAAGCTTGATGCGGATGAGAGTGGTGAAGATGTGGACCAAAAACTATACCGAGGTATGATAGGTAGTCTTCTTTATCTCACCGCTAGTAGACCCGATATCATGTTTAGTGTGTGTGCATGTGCACGTTTTCAAGCTTCTCCTAAAGCATCTCATTTAATTGCGGTTAAAAGGATCATTAAGTATGTTAATGGAACTTTTAACCTTGGTTTATTTTATCCAAAAAGCACCTCTTTTGATTTATATGGCTTTTGTGATGCCGACTTTGCCGGATGTAAGGTAGATCGCAAGAGTACGAGTGGAACATGCCAATTCTTAGGAAATTCACTTGTTTCTTGGTCTTCCAAGAAACAAAATTATGTTGCATTGTCCACTACGGAAGCGGAATACATTGCTGCCGGCTTATGTTGTGCTCAAGTTTTATGGATGAAACAAAGCTTAGTTGACTATGATTTGAATTTTCAAAATATAATTTTTTTTTGTGATAACACTAGTGCTATAAATATTTCCAAAAATTTAGTTTTGCACTCTAGAACCAAGCATATTGATGTGCGCCATCATTTCTTACGTGATCATGTTGAGAGACAAGATGTATCCCTAGTATTTGTTAACACAAAATCTCAATTAGCGGATATATTTACTAAGCCTCTTGGAGAGGATGATTTTTGTCGCATAAGAAATGGTTTGGGCTTATGCACTATGTGAAAGTTATATATTTGCTTGCTTGTTTAGTTGCATTTTACATTTCTCTTTACCCCCATTTCTTTTTGATGGTGACAAAGGGGGAGAGAAATCTCCTCATTTGTTGCATATTCTTAGGGGGAGCTCATAGATAGGGGGAGCACCTATCTATAAGCTATCTTTATTTTTTTTGTCTTATAATGGTTGGTTGTCATTATCTCCTCATTTGTTGCATATATTTAGGGGGAGCTCATAGATAGGGGGAGCACCTATCTATAAGCTATCTTTATTTTTTTTTGCTCTTATATAATGGTTGGTTGTCATCATCAAAAAGGGGGAGATTGTTAGCCCTTATGTTTTGATGATGTTTTACAACCACCATTATCGGTACTAATGGCTTATTAAGTACAAATATAGTGAATTCATATATCAAGCTTATTAGTGCCACAAATAGAGGATTGGATGGAATATGCGCTACAACGATGATATCCAAAGGAGGAGGAGGCATAGTGATGAAGCAAACGTTATTTCAAGAACAACAAATTCATATAGAAGGTTCATCAAATTCAAGCTATATCAAGACTCAAGCATTGCATTCTATATGAGGATATTAGCTATCTTTTATTTTTTTCTCTCTAGTGCTAGAATGTAGGCAAAGAGCTATTGACTTCACTTAAAGCTATTGGGATATCACACACACGTTTTTCATACTTATGTTTTTAAGCGTTTTTCACAAAATACTATTTTTCACAAGTATGAGGACCTATCTACAAAATTCCTTTTCCAAACAGTTTGTTTTTAGTATTAAAAACATTTTACAAAGTTTCAGAATTTTCAGAGGTCAAACGAATATTTTGCAAATATTTCAACTTGGTCAAATAACCTGATTTCAGAATATGTCAGAAATCGGTCGACCGGTCCGGTCGACCGATCCGATGACCTTTCTTGACCGAGAGCTTCCTTCGGTCGACCGCACCGGTCGACCGGATAAGTCTCTGCTTGTTTTTCTCGTTTTTGATCTGGTTAGCGGTCGACCGAAATTTCCATCGGTCGACCGAACTTTTCCGTCGGTCGACCAAAATTTTCGTCGGTCGACCGCCGTATTTTTTAAATGGTAAACTCTGTCCTTTTTCGGCGCCGCTCAGTACAGATCTCAGCGACGTTTGGTTCCAGTTTTTGGGGGATTAAGGGATGGGTTTAAACAGCTGTTTTTTCTCCTATTTAAACTCCACCTCTTGTTCTTCCTCACTGTCCCAGCTTTTGTAAAAACCAGAGACGTTGTTTTTCACAGAGCTTAAATTTCAAAACCTGTTCTTCTGAGTTTTGTGTGTGTTCACTTCCTAGCTTCAGTGTGCTCTTTCTCTTTGCCATCGGGACGTTGTAAAGAGAGAGTCTTACACCATTTCTATTATCTTGTGAGTGTGATCTTGTGTAGATCAACTGTGAGGGAGTGTGATCTAGTGAGATCAACTGTGTAGTGTGAGATCGTGTGGGGATCGCTGTGTAGACGAAGTTCCGGCTTCCAAACCGGGTTGTGTAGTGGATTTCTCCTCGAGAGTGGGGAGCGGGGACGTAGGTCAGCAGACCGAACCTCGTTAACATATCGCGCATCACTGGATAACGATTCCTAACCCTATCTCCTCTATTTTGATTACATTAGAATACTGTGGTTTGCTTGTCTTAATTTTATTGCATAAGTATAGCCTCTTGACCCTAATCACCCCGCTCTAGGGTCCAACAAGTGATAGTGTGTAAATCAATGTTTTTAAGAGTGGATGTGAGTAAAAAAAATGTGATCAACAAGGCAAGAAGGAAGAATGAATAAAATCGAGAAACAAATAAAAAATCAAGAATATAAAGATAGCGGATTCAATTAAAGATATAGGTAATCTAGAATTGAATCCACTTCTTAGAAAAATATGATTCCCTAGAGGGTTCTAGCCTAAAGGCGAATCAAAGAAAGTGAAAATAAACAAAAAAAAAACTAAACCCAAGAGGGTTCTAGCCTTAAGGTGAATAGTACAAAAAATTAAAATCTAACTACAAAATAAATTTTAAAATCTAAACTATAAAATAAATTACAAGAATTAAATGTAAGAAAATAAATCTACTCTATAAGCATGAAATAAATCTAAGGCAAGAGGGTTCTAGCCTCTTGGCTATTTAAACAAGAAAATAAAATCTAATTACAAGCATGAAAATAAATCTAAACTAATAAGCAATAAAAGAGGAATAAAAAAAAACAAACCTTCAAATTAATCTCCGCCTTCATCTTCATCTTCATCATCCAACAAAGAGAAGAAGAGAAAAATTTAAAGTGGTGAAAAAATTATTTTATTAATTGTAACAAAAACTTATAAATTTGGAAGGCTTTCTCAATTAAGAATAGCCCTCCTCTCCAAAAGGAGTTACAAAAATTTTCACACCCTTAACCCCTCACTCTCTACCCCTATTTATAGTAAACAACAATGAATGAGAGGCCTTGGATGAAGACTTAAGCCCTAAGGAATCATTTTTATCCTTTGAGCTTTTGGGCTTGAATTCTTGGGCCTTTTGCTTGTTTTCTTCATTAATTCAATGGGCTTTTGCTGAAAGAAGAGATCTTGAGCTTTATTCTTCATTAGCCTTCAAATTCTTCCCATAATTACTTCTCCAGCAGAGAAATTCAGATCGTGCTTCTTTGTACGAATATTTGTCCATGATATGTTCCGATTTCAGAGATGTCATAAATACAAAAGTTATAGATCTCGTTCTTAGCTTTCCAGAGAATGTTTATTCAGCCAATTTCGAGTTGAGATATGGCCAAAATACTAAACCTTACCGAGATATCTAGATTGCATGATTTGTTTCCTTTTTCACTAAACTTCTTCATTTGTTCCTTGATGGTATATTTATTTTTCTTGGGCTTTTGGGCTTGGACTTTTGGACATTTTCTTGACATTTTGGGCATCAATGCTTCATTTAATATTGAAAGAAATTATTTGGCTTCATGGGCTTCATTCTTTTGCTTTTGGCTTTGAGCTTTGGTGTTAAATCAAGAAGAAATTATTTGGCTTCATGGGCTTCATTCTTTTGCTTTTGGCTTTGAGCTTTGGTGTTAAATCAAGGGGCATTTGTTGAGAGATGAGAGTTTGAGATTTATTCTTCATTAACCTGCAATTAAAAGATAAAAACAATTATTAGTGGTATATTTATTCATAAAAAATAGATAATGAGGGTATAAAATTATAATAAAATGTGATTATCAGTAATGCTGAGCATGAAAAGCCCGAAGAATTTGTATCTGAATTATCATCACTAGCCTTGACAACATTCACTTCCGAAGCGTACTGCTTTCCCTTTATTCTTCCCAGCTTTGACCTTCAACTTTGGGCAATCAATCTTCCAATGTCCCTCTTCTTTAAAAAGTTATATTGATTCGTACCAATACTCTTATGGCCACCTCTATTCTTCAATTTTGAGCGGTTGAACTGGTGGCGGTTTGGATCACAGCCTCGAACTGCTAATGCATCTACCGATGCCTTCTTAGAGGGTTCACCATCACTCTTCCTTAACTCATAATTTTTCAACGCTGATGTCACCTCCTTATAACTAACAGTAGTTCTTCCATTGATCATAGTGAGAACGAACGTACCATAATCATCCTCCGACAACGAATACAAAAGTAACATCGCCTTGTCTTCATCCTCAACCATGATGTCCACATTGACCATATCTGAAAGTAGCTTCGTGAAGTTATTTACATGCTCCCAAATGTAAACTCCCCTCTTCATCTTGAACTGGTAAACCCCTTCTTCAAGTGAAGCTGATTCTCAATGCTCTTAGTAAGATACTTCTCATTGAGCATTTTCCACAATCTCTTTGCCAACGTCTCGTTCATAACATCATAAATAAGATCCGACGTCAAGCATGACCGAATAACTCCATAATCCGAAATTGATCTTGCCGTCGAACTTCGGAACATTAATCTTTGTATTATTGATGCTCAGACTCTATATTGCCTTCGAAAGAGACTATCCCGATATACTTGTTTCACCCATGTTGTCGATCTAACTCTTCAAATAGGAATCCTTCGGGGAATCCTTCAAACAAGCTCCAAGCCTAGTCTGTAGCTATGATATCACTTGTTGTGCGCAGCGAAAATTTTGGCAGCACCTCTGCTGCACAACAAGAGAGTAAGATCATAACTAAATCCCTGTTTCACAAAGGAAATAAGATTCGAATGTAATATATCTCAACAAAGTGGGATATATACTCTTCCTCTCATTATTTCTAGGACTGAATTGTCGAGGGAACCTACAAGCTATTACAAATCACAGCAAGACAATGAATTTTACATGGTTCAGCAAATTTCCTACGTCCACGGGGCAAGGAAGGGGGGAGATCTACTACTAGAGAGAAAGAGAATACAAATAGAATTTACAATCACACAAATTAAACCCTCAAACAATCTCTCAAACTCTCACAATTTTTCTCTCAAAAGGATGCACAAACCCTCTCAAATTCGGCTCCAAAGAGTGCTCTCAAATTTGGCATGGACCTTCTTTGCTTTTCTTCTTGCTGCAGCTAAAAAATTCTCACAGCCGAAAAATTTCTCCTTGCAGCGTTTTTCTCCCCTACACACAAACCCTCTTTTGCACACAACTTCACAAAACCCTAGGAAGGGTATTTATATGTTGCAGTTCATGGGCCGCACCGCATCCGTAACTATGAACAAATGTTCACGTGACCCCACGTTATTTCTTCCCACGCGGGCGAAACGAGAACCTCTCCACCTTTGCACTTGTGGCCCACACATGAATTTAAAACGTGTCCTGTCGACGTTCGCATCCTGCTAACGTTCACACATATTTTGTCTCCTCATACTCCTGTCGGTCTCAGTGATTTGGTGACGTTCACATTCTGCTAACGTTCTCTATCACATGCAGAGAGATCTTTCGCTCCCCCTACCACAGGCATCCTTGGCTCTAGACCTGGAGCTCTGCTGCCCACCAAACTAGTAGTGCCATACCAACAATCGGTGCAACCTACTGCTAAGACACCTCCTACCGATACACCATCTCCTGCTCAAGATTTGATACACAAACTTTCAAAGACTCTCCCTCACCATTGGTTGCTGATGTCTTCTCCATAACCGCCACTTCCTCGACCACATCTCCTATGCATATGCCCTCGACAACAGTAGCCGTGTCTCCTCCAGCAAGCCAACAACTACTATCTTCACCCAACACCTCTCCAGTACTTTTAGTTCGATCTCTAGCTGATATCTATGCTAGCACGAAGCTAATCTTAGCACCTTCTTTCACACATACAGCCACCACTCATGATCAACTATTGATAGCCCCACTTTGCACTACTTCTCAATAGCCCACTTGCTTCACACAAGCATCAAAGGATCCTTCTTAGAAAGCGGCTATGTCCTCTAAATTTGACACTCTATTACACAAAGAGACATGGCCATTGGTTCCTTGTCAACCTTATTTTAATGTTGTGGGATGTAAATGGATATTCAAGGTCAAGATCCGGTCAGATGGCTCCATCAAGTGTCATAAATCTCGGCCTGTTGCCAAAGGTTGTCAAAAATAGTTGGCGTAGACTTCTTCCATACATTTAATATAGTCATTACAATTGCCATGGTTCACTTGTTGTTAGCAATTGCGGTCAGCATTTGTTGGATTGTTCATCAATTGGATATTTCTAATGTATTACTTCATGGTCATTTAGATGAAGTGGTCTACATGGAACGACCTCGGGATTTTATTCATCCACAACACCCTCATCATGTATGTCACCCATATAATTCTCTTTCTGGTCTCCGACAAGGTCCGAGAGCGTGGTTCAAATGCCACAGCACTTGATTTCTTGACCTACACTTTTTCGTTGATAGATTTATACATCACTTTTTTTCTGTGGTCATGGTTCTATTATCTTTGTCCTTGTGTATGTTGATGGTATTCTGATCACTACCTCTGATGATATAGGTATCATTTAACTTATTAATTCTTGGTCTTAGTTGTGAGTTTGCTTTGCATGATTTGGGTCTGGCACACTACTTTCTTGGTATTGAGCTGACTAAACATCCACCAAGGTGTTTCCTCTCCTAATCGAGACATATTTTGGAGATTTTCCAACATTCAAAGATGAGTGAAGTGTGACCAATCTCTACTCCCATGGACCCTACTGTAAACTCGTATTCTTCTTTATCTTCTTCATCTGTCAATCCAACCTTATATCAAAGAATTGTAGGTGTGCTTCAATATGTTACGATTACTTGCTTGGATATCACCCTTGTTATAAGTTGTTCTTGTCAGCATATGCATGCTCCAACCGATCAACACTAGTTAAGCGTATATTGTGCAATCTCAAAGGAATCATGACGTGTGACCTTCTTATGTGTCATGATTCTCCATGTCATCTTTATGCATTCAGCGATGCCGATTGGGCAGTAACAATTGGGATCATCGTTATTTTGGTCCTTTTGAATTATAATTAGCTCGGATTACAACCTAAAAGAGACTTTAATTGAAACAAGAAAAATTTATAGGACTGGATTCTTTTTCGCATACCGATGGAGCATCGATTTCGTACTCCGTTGACAGTCCAATCGAGACAATGAGTCTTCTATTGTTAGTCTTTGATTTTATTGCCAAGAAAATAACTCAGTTTTCTATTTGAACCAAATATTAGAGAGAGAAAGGGAGACAAATATGCTAATTCCACATGTGTGCATGTATGTCATGTATGTGGTGTCTGATCCCTTTTAATGAACAATCTCCTTCTCCTCTTATAGGCTGAGAGAGAGAGAGAGAGAGAGAGAGAGAGAGAGAGAGAGAGAGAGAGAGAGAATGGTTATCCCTTGAAAATAGCCTTTAAACGTTAAATTAGTTAAGTTCACTTGATTAATTAGTTGTCGAGAGAGAGAGAGAGAGAGAGAGAGAGAGAGAGAGAGAGAGAGAGCATGGTTATCCCTTGAAAATAGCCTTTAAACGTTAAATTAGTTAAGTTCACTTGATTAATTAGTTGTCGAAGCTTGGAGAGAGAGAGAGAGAGAGAGAGAGAGAGAGAGAGAGCATGGTTATCCCTTAAAAATAGCCCTTAAACGTTAAATTAGTTAAGCTCACTTGATTAATTAGTTAGTGAAGCTTGCTGAAAGTATTTGGGCAAGACTCACTTAGATGTGGGTGAGCCATCACTTCTAAATTGTGAGTGATGTGGCCCACATGCATAACTACGACAAAGTTCACTGACACCACATGATGAACTTCACATAACTCAACTTGTGGCTCATTTTTGACTTGTTTGGATTGAGCCAAAGTGGGCTATATGGTGAAGATCACATGCCTATTTTAGCGACTTTGTTATAGCCTACTATGGGCTTGACTTTGGATTCATTTGAAGTGTTTAGAACATGGGTGTTTATTTCTTACATCTAAGCTAAACATTGACCTAGATAGAACTATTTAACTCTCTACAAGACCCCCCTTAAAATTTTTAAGATGCTGATGTAGGTGTAAATTTTGATTTCTCAAAACGGGGGTATTGTTTGTATTAATAAGAATAGCTTATTACAAACTAATAAAATAAAATTATAACAGAAGCGGAGGGTGGGCCCTCCTTGTTTAACGTGGGGACTTGGGTAGTGGTAGGATGCCTCACTCGATTCTCATACTGAGTCTGCTTCCCTTGGACGATTCGATCTAGGTTGCTGGTGAGCTTCGGTAAGTAGTAGAAGCTCGTGTTGGTTGAGTTTGGATTTTCTGCTATAGTGCAAAGATCATGCAAAGAGCATGTCGTCAACTCAGTCGAGAGTTGAGAGCTACTGGTCCGACTAACTGATTGGATTAATCAATTAATTGTGAACCTGTTTCCTGTGGCCAGGGGTGGCTCTTAAATAGGGGAGAGACAGCGTGGTCGCTTCCTTGAATCATGGTATGTGACCATGTACTGTTGGGAGATACCATGCCTCTTACTTGTACTGAGAGCGGCCGCGTGATGGGCTCGGAGCACTGTACTTCTCCCCCTCACGTCACAGGAAACGGGAAGGCCCATCCCTGTATGTGATATTGTGGCTGCTAAGTACTTTGACGAGTTCAGCGAGTTCGTCTATCGCAGTTGAATTTTAGTCACTTGGATGATCTTGACTCGTGCGGGCGAGTCAAGCATGCAGGTGAGTTTGGCGATTACATAAATTTGACTAGTCATTCGTACTGTGGACGGCTGCTTGATGGGCTTGGAGTACTGTGCTCCTTCCCTTCACATCATGGGAGATGGGAAGGCCTATCCCTGGATGTGATATTGCGACCATCAGGTACTCTGGCGAGTCTGGCGAGTTTACCGGTCGCAGGCGAATTCGGCTTTTGAGTAAACTTAACTAGTGCGGGCGAGTCAAGTGTGCAGGCGAGTTTCTAATCGCTTGGCAGATCGCCAGATGTGTAGGCGAATTTGGTGGTCACATGGTCTTGGTTCGTGCTGGTGAGTCAAGCACACGAGTGAGCCCAATTTTGAAGTCATGCGGGCGACTTGAATACACAGGCGGATTTCAGGCTCATTTGCAAAGGTAATTTTTACCGCCTACAGCTGCATTTAACTTATAGCAGAGATTGAAATACTTTAGGTAATAGCTAGATGTATACTTAAGAACGTAGCTTGAGTCACCCTGCTTGGGTTGAAAATTATCTTTAATCTACTTTGTAGCCAGATGTATACTGTTGAATATGGCTTCCTTTGCTATAGGCTTGTCTTGAAGGCTCAATGATACTTTTAATCATCCAATTTTGTGTTTGGAGTAAAGTTCACTCGCCCTATTATTGGAGCAAAGTTTATAAATTAGCGAAGTTGAGCTGATTTTGGATATTGATAGAGTTCGCCTCACTTCGAGCTATGTGGGTGAAGTTTATCGATTAGTGATGTTTGCTAGTTGGCGATGGTCATCACGATTATGCTTTAGGATTTGCACCATGGTTTGCAGCTGAGATCTCTTGGTCAAAGATTCATGAGATTTGATGTGGGTTTCACTAAGTTTTAGGCTAAGATTTAGCCTTTTGTTTGATCCAATTACAACTCAAAAGATGTGAAAATTTGAAAATTCGAATTTGGGAAGGCTACAAATAGCTTCATTCCTATCTAAATTCTTCATTTTTATATTCTCCATGTCTAAGTCCACGTTGACTAGATTGGAGATGCTCCTCAATCAAGGAGATAAAATAGAATATGTCTATTAGTGGCATGACCAAGTAAAGGCAATATAGCAGATGAAGTTCGCATACTCCACTAACTGGTGTATTTGCTTTTGGGTGAGAAGACCAATCTCGAGTAGATCATTGAGAATCTGTTGAAAAATTAGGGTAAGTTCAATCATGATAGAGATGCTTGGAGATTTGAGTGCCATGCTCTTCTTAGGACCATTCGATGGCTGATATAGCTGCTAAAGAAAGATCCTTGGAGCTTTAGGAGCAAAGACTCCGAAAGTGATTAAGTGTAACACGTGTGAGCCTAAAATGTAATTGGACATCTGTAGGTTGTCTAAAAATTACTGTAGGTAGCTGATCCCCATCAAACACCAATGATGGTAGTTATAATGTGATGACTTCCATAATAACAAATTCCACAATGAAAGTGACAAATAAAGGCTACAATTAGAAGATTTTCACGTAGATCGAAAAAGGTTATAATTAGATGACGTTCACGATAACTGATGAAATCTCTGATTCAGCAGTCTTCATAGATAATTACAAGAGTTACAATCTGATGACTCCTACATTTCAAGGAGCTAAGATGGAGATTACAAAATGACGATCTCTGCAAATGCTCTAATGAAAGAGATTAGAAGTCAACAATCTCTTCAAATCCAAAAAAAATCGCAGAGTTCACTTCTGCATCTCAGACTCATCTCGTACTACGACCACTACATTTTTAGCCTTAGGCATATGCCCAACTCTGCGTTTCAGGTCTAAGACGCAAAGTTCGGGCCCAGAGTGCTAATTTTGGCGTTTGACTCATTCAAACACGAACTGAATGGTTCTAAAATTGTTTTCCCCATGTTCTGTAGGATTCTCGTCCATTTAGGAGATGTTTAAGGGGTCAGTTGCAACCTCTTACCCCCTATAAATAACAGAAAACTCAATAGAATTAAAGATTTTTTTGGATCTAGATCTTTTTTTTCAAACAGAAAAAGAGAGATCGACATTCATATTTTGAAGGCTTCTTCCCCAACAGAATCTCTTGGAGTTTTGATACTTGGCTAACAAACTAACTTTTTTTAAATTAACTCTTTTATAGAGTTTAAAACTCCCTCTGAGTTGTTAAACTCGTTAAGAGTTTTTTTTAAACTTGCCACGCAAAGTTCTCCTCAACATCTAATCAAGAGGATTCAACTGTTCTACGAGGTGAAATATCAGATCGTTAACGGAAAGCAAACTTGATAGGAACATCGAGGGAGGCACTCCATCGACACTATGAAGAACCCAGATTAAACAAAGGGAAGAGTCTCCGTCGATCCCTTCTCTCTTTTGTAAATCGGAAAACCGATCGAGAAGATTGTAATTTCTTTTTCTAAGCCAGTTAGAGAGATATTGCATTGAGAGAATTATAATTAATTCTTTTCCTAAGTTAGTTAAGGAGATTAATTTGAATTTTATTCTCATTTTTTTCTTCAATTTTTACACCAAACAAAAGTTGGAAACTCTGCTAGGGACTAGCTTCACAGACGAATAAGTGGTGGCGCAATCTGACGTTAATCTTATTAGAACAACGGTCGAGACTCTCATCATGGAAATCAACCAAGCCAAGTACGAAGAGGTACTTTCCTCCATATCCCTTAGACCAAAGGCCATGTGCAAGATCCGTAAAGTATCCAAAGAGACCAAAATTGTTGCTGAACCATCGAAGGAGGCCTTCCCCTTTGAACTGCATGGCTTGGACAGCCCCTCCTCTGAAGGAGTGGGCTCAGCCTCTGCAGGACTCATCAAACGAGTCGAAGATCTCACAATTATGTCGAAGAGATGTGTATCAGGTTAGAAGAGGCCCATTGCGATGACAAACTCCATCAACACAGATGATATCGCTACAAAAACCTTAAGACAGTCCAAGATAAATGTTGCTCGATAGAGGAGAAGATCATTATGACGAGCCTATCTCTGAGAGAGCCAGTCTCTCAATTAACGAGAACTCTGTGTTTGTGAGCCTCAACTTGAGCGCTATGTTGATGAGCCCAAGTATGAGCCACGCATAATCAACTTAAAATGTAGCCCTCAGGGGAACATTTCTAAAGCAAAACGTAGTCCTCTGGGATGCGTTTCAACACCCAAACACAGTCCTCAAGAATGTATTTCAAAAAAAATGCAACCCTCAAGGAAGCGTTTTTGAAATAGAACGCAACTCTCAGGAGTGTGTTTAAGATCCAAAACACAGATCTCAGAAACGTGTTCAAGATCCAAAACGCAGACCTTAGAACTGTATTAACCAACAAAAATGCAACCCACAAGGATGCGTTTCACCAACAAAACACAGACTTTGGTCTAGCGTTAATCAAACAGAATATGACCCTCGTGTTCAGAATGCAATATGATTAGTCGTGTCCAAATAGATCAATGTGGATTTAAGATCCATGTTCAACAAGAACCGGTCATGTCCACTGAGGGATAGGGGGTTCCATCTCCAACCTCACAATCTATGAGAGAATCTCCACAGGTATCTGATTTAAGGGAGCTTTTTTTAAGAGAAAGACCAGTGTGACAAGCCGCTCATTCATGTCATTATGAGCGACTTATCTCTGCAGTACTCTCAGAATGCCCATGTTGCGCTTATGAACCAAGGCGTTTAGTGTTTCACTGATTAACAAATGTTGCCTGACCTACCAAGCGATGCAACACTACAAGAAGAAGGTTTCAGAGACCGAATATCTTATGGTTACTATCAATATGATCGGTAGAGGAAAAGCCTCAGCTCCTAGCTCTGATGACTCGGAAACAAGCCATTCACCAACCATCAGAAAAATCTATGAGGAGTTCGAAGGGATATACCGACACACCCGGACTCGGACAGGAGACATTCCTCCCGTCTATTATAAATGGTTGGCTAGAGGAGAAACTTATGATGAGGAACACTCGGCCAACGCAGAGTCTCAGTCCTCGAGTTCTTTCGTAGCACATGAGAATTCTGTTTACATGACAGGGAGCTTAGATGATCTAGCGAGTGTTCGCGTGGAAAACTGTAGCTTTCTTCATTAACGAGATAACTGTCATCTTGAGTTACAACTTTTTGAGTTACAAAAGATCCGGTCTTTTATAGATCCGGTTACAATTATATCAAAGAAAATAAAGAAAAAATTACAACTCTCCTCTGTGAACAAATCACGAGCTCCTGTTTTGCAGTCGCTCCACAAGCTCCCGCATGTGAGCTCTTACTGTCTTCACAGCTGCCGCAAGTCAGCGTCTCAATCGGAAGAGTTCCGGCTCTTGAAAAAAAAGTTCCGACTCCGAAAACTGACAATTCTAGCCTAATTGTATAAAAGCTGCTCAAGGAACGTGCGGCTGCAAAAAAGGGAAATGTCGGCCAACCTCTGGGCCACTGTCGGCACCGTCGGGCGATGTCGGCCGACTCTCGGGGTGGCCGGCACTGTGCCTAGGGCCACGCTGAGGTGGCTCGGCCATGGCCGAGCACTACCAGTGCGCTCGCACCGAGCTACCCGAGGATGGCTCGCATTGGCCGAGCCACCTGCAGGGTGGCTGCGGCTGGGCCGAGCCACCTGAGGTGGGTCGCCACCGAGCCACTCAAGGTGGCTCGGCTAGCCGAGCCACTTGGGGTGGCTCGGCTTTTTGCGAGCCCCAGCGGCTTCGGTGTTTTTCCGAGTCTTTTCGAGTCGTTTTCCGTTGTCGTCGTTTGTCCGTGTTTCGGTTGACCTGAGACTCTGATTATAGATCTGATTTTGGCAGTAAGTCCGGATCCTGATTAGGCGTAAATCCACTTCTGAGTCGCGAAACTCGATCTTGATTCGAATCGGTTGATTCGTTTCGAGTCCGTTCTCTGGTTGGAGGACCGGTTGACTCTTGAAACACTTGGCTTGATCCGCATGCGAATGGGATGTATTCCGTTGCTTGCGTGCGACTTCGTCGTCTGCGTCGCC
>NC_033803.1:14816102-14823758 GCF_001876935.1 Asparagus officinalis
TTAAAAATCTCGAGAGCAAAATCAATACATTGATTTCCGCTCAAGAGATGAAGAAAACGAGCATTCCCTGTCCATACCCAAGAGAGTGGGAATCGATCCCATATCCGGCGAAGTTCAATCTAATTAACTTCACGCCGTTTAATAGGATGGGTTCACCTACTCAGCATTTGATTTTGTTCGCTGGAAAATTCGTGTCTTTCTTTGTTATTGATTCCATTGTCATCTTGAGTTACAACTTTTTGAGTTACAAAAGATCCGGTCTTTTTATAAGATCCGGTTACAACGAAAATCAAATTGAAAAGAAATGAAAATTACAACTTTGTTTCCTTGTTTGTCGAACGAATCACGAGCTCCTGTTTTGCGGTCGCTCGCTTTGTGGGTTCTTTGCCTGCGCCGGGGTTGTTTGCCGTGGACCACCGCGAGATCTAGATCCGGTCGGATCTACGCAGTACGACGGGTATTATTTCACCAAGGAAATAATAGCCGGGGAGGATTGTTTCACCAAGGAAACAATCGTCCAAGTCTCGGGATCTAAGACCAAGCTTAGATCCGGAGTATGCCTGCGTAGATCTGAGATCTGATCCTCTCGAACACCTGCCTTATTTGACGTTGATGATCGCCGAGCACCAGATCTGAAGGAGTGAGTCCCCGAAGTCCCAAAGTTTCAATCTTTTTTAAGTTCCGAGTCTCCAATCCAGCAGGGCTTCGCCTCTCTCCAAAATTTCCAACCCTTTGAAATGAAGAACCCCTTGGCCTATTTATAGGCTCTCGTTACTGTGCCCGTGCCCGTGTGCACGTGTGGCCAGCTCAAGGTGGCCGGCCACCTCAAGGTGGCTCGGCTCATGCCGAGCCACCAAGAGGTGGCTCGGCCGGCCACCTTGGTGGCTCGGCCACCGAGCCACCTCTTGGTGGCTCGGTGGTGGCCGAGCCACCTTGGTGGCCGCCGAGCCACCAAGGAGGTGGCTCGGCCTCCGAGCCACCAATTGGTGGCTCGGAGGTGGCCGAGCCACCTAGAGGTGGCTCGGCCTCCGAGCCACCATTTGGTGGCTCGGAGGTGGCCGAGCCACCCCAAGGTGGCTCGGCCACCGAGCCACCTAGGTGGCTCGGCCGAGCCACCACTTGGTGGCTCGGCCACCGAGCCACCTTGGTGGCTCGGTGAGCCGCCTCGGTGACTTGGTTTCCGAGCCCCTCCGGGTGTTTGGTTTTCTGCTGTTTTCCACCTTTGGGTTCTGTCCGTGATTCGGTTGATCCAGACTCTGATTTGATTCCTGATTTGGCAGTAAGTCGGATTCCTGATTTGGCAGTAAATCCACTTCTGAGTTCGAGTCCGAAACCGATCTTGATTCGATCGTGGTTCGTCCGAGTATGCTCTTGGTTGGATGACTCGTTGACTCTTCGAACACTTGGCTTGATCCCGCATGCGAATGGATGTATTCCGTTGCTTGCGTGCGATTCGTCGATCTCGTCGCCTCGTTGGTTTGTCGGTTCGTGCCGAGCTGAGCTAAGGGACCTATAAGCAATTTTATATGCCTACAGCGAGGAGGGTCGATGAACATTAGGTCATGCTCCAGGCTTAGCAAGAGACTCTTAATCAACTGCATGATCTGATGACTCAGCTTGTTGCAGAAAAGGTCCAAAAAGCTGAGTCCTCCTGAAAGACGAAACCCTCAAAAGGGAATGATAAAGTGAATTAGAATTTGGACCACGAAGCTCATAGCATAATGTCCACCTCTGAAGAAGAGGAGGAGGGTATGAATGAGCACAATCCTCAGTCGGCCAAGATGGAGGAATTAGAAGCTCGTTTCAATACAATTGCCAATAGGAGCGAGATCCAAGATGGTGGAGTAGTGCGGCCTTATCACGTAGAATGGGACACAACTCCTTATCCTCCAAAATTCAAGGCCCCGGCTCTACAAGCTTTTGATGATATGGGATCACCGAACCAACACATCTATTACTTCAAGTCGTAGACTAGAGATGTGATAGTGAACAACACCATATTGACACGTTTGTTGATCAGCACCCTTAAGGGGTTGCCTCCGAATGGTTCATGAAGTTGCCTGTGAGGTCTATTCAGAAATGGGTAGATCTAGAAAGGTTTTTCTTAGCCAGGTTCTTTGAAGATGATTTAGAAGTCTTTATCCCGACCCTTCTCACCACTAAGCAAAGGAAGGGAGAATCTATAAAGACTTTTGTGGAGAGGATCCGAAGTATAGCCCTATGATGTCCATTAGGTATGACACAATCTACTTTGGTGAAAATTTATAGACACAACTTGCAGACCCATCTCCTGGCTCAAATGGGAGTAGCAGAATGTCACTACTAGAAGCAGTTGGTCTCACAATGAAAGCAGGTAGAAGAGATTGTTGCCTGAGTTAGAGCTGAAGAAGCTAACAAGTCAAAGCTGCAAGCGCAACACAACCAAGGCAATGCTCCTAGATCCAAGGGAAAGGAGACTCTGGCCGTCGATACCAGCACTCGAGCGTTCCTTACAAAGTAGGGCAAGACATCAAATCAATAGAGGGTGCCCAATCAGTAATCATTCAAGGAGGAACATGTGGACACCCTATTCCAGCTACTTCAGAAGAACAACAAGGTGAAACTTCTTGAAGTGAAACTTGAAGAAGCAGGAAAAGTAGATGCTCCTAACTACTGCCGGTATCATAGAATGCTAGGACATCCAACAAGGAGATGCTATATCTTCAAGGATATTTTGCAACATCTGGTCGATGCTAATATACTCAAGCTGAAACCAGAACAGAAGACCGTATCCACCAATTTGATATTGGTCCAGTTCGGAGATTTTCTTCCCGTAGTGGCCGTGGATGGTGTTATCCCTATCCCTAAGGGAAAAATACACATGAAGAATGCTGACCCACATGGTCAAAAGGATAAAGGTTTGGTACCTCTTACCACTCCAAAAGGAGAAATCATGTGGGTCCATCCTGACTTAGTTCAAGACCAGCATTGGATAAGTGCATCAACAAAGAAGAAAAGAGGCAAGATGAAGTCATCCAATATGATTAGCCCCTCTATAAATTAGGATGATGATCATCTCAAACCTCTTACGTACTCGGAAGAAGAGAGGATCGTCCTTTCGGCAGATCAAAGAGCTAACCCTAGCACCCGATCAGGAAAAACATATTTGAAAAATTATAGATAAGATGCTAAAGGAGCAGAAGAACAAGCCCAAGAGGCTAGGGGTTCTACTCCAAAGAAGACAACTGACAAAGGAAAACAGAAAGAGCTTCGCTTCAACCAGAACCTTTTTAAACAGGAGACTGGAGGATCAAGTACTCCCTTCCGATTCAATGTCATGGCGTAATTGGCTAACATCCCTGTGAAGATCACCTTGTACGAGCTCCTATGATTGTCCAAGACAACAAGGGAAGCTCTAATTGAAGCTTTGATGAAACGGAGTGCTTTATTACTCAAGTTACTCCAGTTCCAGAAGCTTCTAAAGGACAATCTTGTGTACAGTGTCTACAAGTCGCAAGAAGTCTGCCATGCATATTATTTACTCAGGAAGATATGCAGATTAAACACAAGCATGATAGACCTCTGTACTATACGGGGTATATCGGCTCATCTGAGATTAGTCAAGTGCAAGTTGATCTAGGCTCAGCGCTCAGTATCATGCCTTACAGGGTCATGCAAGTCCTAGAGATTCCTCTGCACCGGCAAAGTTCTACCAAGACAACCATCTTCGGCTTCAATGCCAACAACACACGTCCATTGGGTAAAATCAAACTCAGGTGTCAAATCGGAGATCTCAAGTCTGAAGTGACCTGTTACATCATTGATGCGGACACGTCTTACAATTTGTTGTTAGGACGACCTTAGATTCATGCGAATTGCATTGTCCCATCTACTCTTCATCAGGTAATGAACTATACTGACAAGGAGGGAGAAGTCAAAACTTTGATTGCTGAGAAGCAACCTTTCAGAGGGGTGGAGAACTTTCACACCAATTTGGTCTAAAGAGACAGAGCAATCAAATGAGGCCACTGATAGTGGCAACGAAGCTGGCATCGAGACCGATCCTGAGGAAGATTGTCCATGGGAGTTGAATTTTGATGTAATGGGCTAGAATGAAGATAATAACAATGTAATAAGTGAGGGCGATTGGTACATTAATGAAAATTTCAATTTGGCGTGCTTGTCTGATGTGTCCATTGAATATTAACAACTAGAGATTGATATAAATGAATGTACTAATTCATTGCGCACATTGTATGCGAAGGCATCACTCATTTTGCCTCTAAAATCACCGTTCACTGCATTCAAAGAGATGGAGGATGTACAAAAGACTTTCTTTATGGTCCCGTCCAAAGGAAAAGGGCAAAAGCCGATCTATTTCGGAAAGGTCAAACCTGAATTACTCAAGCGAGAGAGTTTAGAGAAAGACCAAGGAGTTCCCCAATTCCATTATCATGAACCTAACCCTATCAAATTGATGAGAAGGATGGGTTACGACTTTAATAAACACAAAGGCTTAAATTTTGGGAAAGGAAGACGAGCGCCGATTCGGCTTTCTACTCCATAAGGAAAACCTCCTGATCATTACTATAAAACTAAAAGAGGGATATGTTACATTTCAACTCCTCCATTATCGAAAGATGAGATTGGTGACTGTTTGTGTCAAGATCATTCATCTGGAACATCCTCATGGGAATTCGATGTAACTGTCGGTGCAATATTTAAAAGCATGTCTGTGAACATGACTTTAGTTAGTCATCTAGTCGAAGATGCAGGGGATAATCAAGAATTGATCAAATTAACCAACGATCCTTGGATCAAATACCTTAACATCTTGTGGGATATGCGTTTTGAACAATGCGATCAGACTATCGAAGATAAGGTGATCTAGGTCAACATAGGCGATGAATCCGATCCAAAGCCAATCTTCATAAGCGAGAGCTTATCACCTCTAGAGAAAGAAGACCTCATATGAGAGTAGTCTCTTATATATCTACAGAAGCGAACCTTAATACTTCACATGTCTGGTCTTGATCCCAAAGTAGCCATGCATCACCTTTGGACTAAAGAATGCTGACATGCCATGAATACAATCTTCCACGAACACCTACGTAAAAAAGTAGAATGTTATGTGGACAAAATTGAAGTAAAAAGCCAAAATAGTGGCGATCATCTTACAGATCTGAAAATAATGTTCGACATCATGCGAGCACATCAACTGAAGATGAATCCAACCAAATTGTTCCTAAGGGTCTCTAGCAGTAAATTCCTTGGATTCATAGTCACATCTAAAAGAATTTCTCTCAACCCAGAAAAGGTGCATGCTATCCAAGAAATGCCGTCTCTAAGAAATATCAAAGAGCTCAGAGGCTTACAAGGCAGATTGGCGTACGTTCGAAGATTCATATCAAACCTCTAAGGACGCTGTCAGCCTTTTACCAAACTGATGAAGAAAGGAGTTTCATTGATTTAGGATTAAGATTGCCAAAAGGTATTTGAGGAGATCAAGAGATACCTCACACAACCACCCATCCTAGTGGCCCTTATATCAGGGAAACTTTCCTATTGTACGTGAGGGCCATGGATCATTCCCTTGGAGTGTTATTAGCTCAAAATAATGACCAAGGACATGAGCAAGCAATCTACTACCTTAGTAGAACCATGATTGGAGCCGAACACCAGTATAATCTCGTGGAAAAGGAGTGCCTTGCTTTAGTATTTGTTATCTAGAAGATGCGATACTATTTGGTCGGACAATCCATTCATGTCATCTCCAAAGTAAATCTTTTGTGAATGCTCATGACGAAGCCGTATTCTCTAAACTATCGTCTAACGAAATGGACGATCCTCCTATCATAGTATGACATGCAATTTATGCCCCATAAGGCTGTTAAGGTTAGGCTCTAGTAGATTTCTTAGCTAACCATCTGGTATCTGAGTCATCCAAATTATATGAAGATTTACCATATGAAGTCGATTGTGCAACTTAAGAAGTTATACAAGTTTGGAAGTTATTTTTTGACAATGCGTCCAGAGCAAACCCTAATGGAGGAATCACTACTAGTGTGGGGGTGGTACTTATATCCTTAGGCGATCATGTAATCCCAAGAGGATTCTCTCTAATCGAGCTACACACCAACAATGTAGCAGAGTACAATGCTTTGCTACTAGGGATGCAGTTGGCCAAATAGCTCAACATTCAACACCATGAGGCTTATGGTGATTCTCAGCTTATCGTGAATCAAATCCAAGGAGAATATAAAGTGCGTAATGAGGATTTAGTCCCATACCACTTCACTGTGTTAGAGCTAGCTAAGAAGTTTGAAGGTATTCTTTATTGAATACATCCCAAGAGTCCAAAATACATATATAGATGCTCTAGCTTCACTGGCAAATCTCTCTCAAGGACAGTGAGAGTGCGATTCTGGGGTACTTCTTTTCGAGATTTGTTCGTACCCCCAGCCTGATAGTACAACTCGTCGGCATGATTACAGGAGCAACCTATTGAGTGTTGGCACAATTTCCCAGGTGTAGCATCATCATTGTCTGACAGACATGTTTCCTTCTAGGGATATACCACCTTGTTGGCATTCTCAAGAGTCACACGTTTGGAACCATGCCTTCTTGAGTATGGTACCTTAACGAGCTCCTAGAATTGGACATGCAGTCCGATGTGGTCGAGTACAGGAATTTTCTCTTTATAGGATGGCTTTGACTATTTAGGAGGATGTGCATGACCCCTAATCTAACGAGTTGCTCGAAGTTCATTGAACAGGCCTAAGCGTTCTTTGGCCAAAGCTTTTCCTTGATCCTCGTGCAAAGGACCAAGACGATCCGCCATCGTCATCTTGAATCGGAACAAATCCACGTTGTCGTGTGACTTCACCGGAGGTAAGGGATCATATGGAGCTGGATAAGAGGCTATCGGAGGCTGAGAAACATGTGTGGAGCTGGGACCAGGTGCTAAACAGACTTGGTGTTTCGCTTCAGGTGCGAAACACACTTGTTGTTGTGCACCAGGTAGAGGTGTTTTGGCTATTTTCGATGTTGTTTTTGGTGCTGTTTTGGCCTTCTGCACCAAGAATTGTTTAGATTTCGGTGATTCTTTGTCCACCTCTTCCTTCTGCAACTCTTGTGCCTTCTGCATGAGAATTCATGCATCAGCGAGAAGTGCGCGACACTTCTGGATGCGCTCTTCGAGAGTCGAACGGGTTCATTTGACACGAACCCACTTGTTGGTTAGTAGTTTAGAGGAGGGATCAGTTGCTTGTTATGGCTACAGCTTAATCACATGGTACCTCATAAATTCCAAATCCGCTTGTTAGCAAAGTCCGTCAACTTGCTACAGGGCTTTGGCAAATCAACGAGTGAGGCGTTGGCACTGCCTTTGATGAACCCTATTCGTTAGAATTGGTGCGTCTTTAGTGGACAACTCCTTTACTAGAGGAGAGTTGTCATGAGTAGTAGATCTGGCTTCCTTGGATGTCGGAGAGGTGATTGGGTGAGAGTCGTCACCCTAGGTCTTCAGATCCGGAGACCAACGGATCTTTTCAAGGAAGAGACCTTCCTGTGCTTGCAAGGGGAGGAGGATCTACAGGATGATGATGAGATGTACTCCTTAAACTTCTAATGGTCGAATTCATACTCGACCTCTTTATCAACTAGGATTTTGATTAT
>NC_033803.1:14824758-14856856 GCF_001876935.1 Asparagus officinalis
GCTCAACTTGGTACACATGCGGATGAAGCTTGAACTTGATCTTTAACTTTGAATTTCAAGGCTTCACTCTACTATTCCGCCAACCTCCATTGGATATGATCGTTGAAGCTCTATTCCATCCATCCTTCAACTATGTTGTTTGTCTACAATAAATACGAAAACACAAATACTAGACAAACAACATTAGTGGTAAATTGTTTGTTAAACATCATCAAAACAAGAAGGCCAACAGCCTTCGTATTCTGCATGTTGAATCTCTAAAGTACCTTCCCAATATATTCAGCCTGACTCAACTTTAGCATCCATTCAACCATTTCCCAACTGATTCGCATCCCAATAATTTGCTTGGCTGCACCCAAATCCTTCATGGCAAACTCCATTGCTAACTACTTCTTCAACTTATTAATCTCCTGTAAACATGACCCTACAACTAACATGTCATCTACGTACAACAATAACACGATATAACTAGACTCAAACCTCTTAAAGTAGCAACAATGATCTGAATTGCATCTGCCATAGTCATTGCTCTGCATAAAGTTATCAAACTTCCTAAACCACTGTCTTGGAGTCTGTTTCAAACTGTACAAGCTCTTCTTGAGCCTACACATCATCTCTTTCTTTCCTTCCTCTATAAAGCCAACAGGCTGCTTCATGTAGATTTCTTTACCTAAGTCACTATGAAGAAAGACTGTCTTCACATCCAACCACTTAAGGTAGAGATTTTCAGTAGCTACTAAGCTCAACACCACTGTGATGGTTGTAAGTTTCACGACGAGAGAAAATATCTTCGTATAATCCACTCCTTTTCTTTGTTGGAATCCTTTCACAACTAATCTGGTATTGTATCTTTTGCCACTATCACTCTCCTGCTTGACCTAATAGACCCACTTATTATGTAAGGCTTTCTTCTGCGCAGGTAGCTGGGCTAACTCCCGTGTCTTATTCGAGTGGAGAGAATCCATCTCTTCTTGCATCACATGCTCCCACTGTTGAGATTCACTAACTTGTATTGCCTCCTCATAACACTTTGGTTCACCACTGTCTGTCAAAAGCAAGTAATCTAGAAATGAAAAATATTTAGGATTTGGGGTACTCTGGATGACCTCCTAATCTCCTCGCCCTGGGTAACTGTCTTTGCACCTGGAGTCTCCTCCGTTCTTCGGTCAGAACTAACATTGTCTCCTCCATCTGGAAGTTCTTCTAAATCCATATATTCAGATCCACCTACATCTTTAGTGCTGCTATCACTGCTTTGGCTATCCTTGACATTGTCCTTGTCCTTGTACATCACCTCTTCATTAAATATGACATCTCTACTCCTGATGATTTTTTTATTCTTATCATCCCATAGACAATATTCGAACTTATCAATGTCGTATCTAATGAATGTACACTTTTGTGAATTAGCTTCTAGCTTATCCCTGACATGGTCACTGATATGAACATATGCCATGCAACCAAAGACCCTCAAATGTGAGAGATTAAGTTTCTTGCCACTCCAAACTTCTTTTGGAATCCCAAAATCTAATAAAACTGAAGGCCCATGATTTATCAAGTAAGCTGTTGTATGCACCGCGTCCGTCAAAAACATCTTAGGTATACCTACATGTAGACATATGCTCCTCGCACACTCTGTCAATGTTCTGTTCATACTCTCTACAACGTCGTTCTTTTGTAGTTTTCCTGTAGTAGTCCTCTCTAAGCGAATCCCATTTAGAGCATAGAACTTCTTTAACTCCTCCAGCTCGTATTCTCCATCATAGTCTGATCTCAGACACTTCATCTTCAGATTTGTCTTATTCTCTACCATGGCTTTCCACTTCTTGAAGATCCTAAGCACCTCTGACTTGTGCTTCATGAAGTATACCCATACCTTCCTTAAATAATCGCAAAGAGAAAACACGCTAGCTGGACTCCATACATCTATATGAACAATCTCTAGCGTGTGAGCTTTGGGTGGTCTTCCACTCTTCTGAAAGTTGGCCCTCTTCCGCTTCCCGTAGATGCAGTCTTCACAAACACCTGTTTGGTGAGAAAATCGAAAGAAGAATTTGATAAAATGAATTTGTAGTATTCTCTCTAACAGACTTAGAAAAAAAATGAGTTACAATTCTCTCAATACAATCTCTCTCTAACAAACTTACAAAAAAAATTACAATTTCTCTCAATCGAATTCCCGATTTACAAAAGAGAGAAGGAATCGACGAAGATCCTTCTCTTTATTTAAAACTGGGTTCTTCTTGGTGTCGATGAGATGCCTTCCTCAAAACTCGTGTCGAGTTTACTTCTCGTTGATGATCTAACATTTCACCTCATTGAAACAAAGTCTATTCCTCTCGTATTTGATGTCGTGGGGAACTTGCATGGCAAGTTGAACAGAACTCTTGACGAGTTTGAGAACTCAGAATGAGTTTAAAACTATGTAAAGGAGTTAATTTAAACCAAAAATCGATTTGCAAGCCAAGGGAGAAAGCTCCAAAGATCTCTGTTGCTGAAGAAGACATTCATATGTAGAGGAGAAATGCCGATCTCCAAAAGATTCAAGCCCCTTTGATGATCTGCCCAAAAGATATCTACTTTGTTATTGAAAAGAGGATCTGAAGTAGTCCCGAACTAAGCTGAATTTTTAGCTATTCATAAGGGATTTTGGGGTGTAACCGCCCCTTAATCCGCTCCTTAATGGCGATTTAATTGCCCCATTAATCGGGTGTAAAAGCCCCTTAAACCAATCCCCAGATCATGGATGGAAAATGGTTTTTGGAACCGTTTGAATGAGTCAAACACAGTGATTTGCGTTTGGGGTGTGAACCTACGTTCGAACGCATGGTCTGGAAGCTGCGTTAGCGGCTGTATTTGAGTTGCGTCAGCGGCTGTGAACGTAGTGTCTGGAAATTGTGTTTGTGCTACGTTTGAACTGCATCCGTAGCTGAATCTGAACTGCATCTGTGGCTTAAGAACGTTGCGTTTGTACTGCGTTAGCGGTTGAATCCGAACTGTGTTCGCGGCTAAATCTGAACTGCGTCTGTGGCTTAAGAATGCTGTATTAGTTCTTCGTTAGTAGTTGAAAGCGCTGTGTTTTGTTGATAAGAATGCAGTGGTTGCATTGTTTTGACTCTGGAATGTAGAGACGAGCCTCAGACGAGCTTGGAGAGCTTCAGGCGAAGCCCAATGTTCAGGCAAAGTCTCGTCTTGTAAACGAACTACAGAACATGACTCGCTACGAAGAACAGGTCATAACTTTCAAACCGTAAGTTAGAATTGTGTTAGGTTCTTTGTTTTGATGATGATTTACAAACACCATTATTAGTGCTAATTGTAGTGATGAAGCAAAGCTTTCAAGAGCACTATATTCCTTAGAAGCTTCATCAACTCAAGAGAAAATATCAAGACTCAAGCCATGTACTCATATGTGAGGAATATTTACTATTTTGTTTTCTCTCTAGTACTTAATGTAGGCAAGTAGTTAGTTGATTACATTTGACGCTCATGGGATAACACACTTGCACACTTTCAAAAATACGTTTTTTGTTACTTTTGCTAAAATAGTGATTTTCACAAATACGAGGACCTTTTTGTAAAATTCCTTTTTAAATAAGTTTGTTAAAATGTTTATAAACTGTTTACAAAGTTTCACAATTTTTGGAATTTATTTACTATTTTACAAAGTTTCACAATTTTTGGAATTTATTTACTATTTTTAACAGAGCTTTGAAACTCAATTTCAAAATCATTTCAGGCTGATAACTTTTGGAATTTATTTACTATTTTTAACAGAGCTTTGAAACTCAATTTCAAAATCATTTCAGGCTGATAACTTGTTATCAGTCGATTGATGTATCGACCGATGAAAGTGTCTAGAATCATTAAAAAGTCTATGTTCTATTTTGGTCGACTGGCCAGTTGACTGACGAGGTCGTCAGTCGACTGAAATGATCATCAGTCGACTGATGAGCTAGAAATCGTATACAACGATAAGCTCATCAGTCGACTGATGCTTCCCGTCAGTCGACTAATGGGTACAGTAACGGTTAGTTTTTTACAGAATCTATTTCTCAATTTCTATGGGATTTCTGTTGATTCCTTGGGGTTTTGGCTATTGTATTCTCTCCTTATATATACCCAACAACCCCAACTACTTAAGACACCAAGTTTTATTACAAATCTCTTGTGTTTAAGTTTGTGTTTTCAAAGAGCTTCAACTTTCAATCTTGTTCTTCACTGTTTCAAAATTCACATCCCAAGCTTTAGTGCAATCTCTCTTCTTGCCATAGGGTTACTGAAAAAGAGAGAGTTTTTCTTTCATTTGCTACTCTTATAAGCTTGATCTCGTGGAGATCGACTGTGTGGTTGTGAGATCTCGGTGGAGATCGTTGTGTAGAAGAAGTTTCGGCTTTCAAACCGGGTGTGTAATGGATTTCTCCTCTAGAGTGGGGAGCAGGGACGTAGGTCAGTGGACCAAACCTCATGAACATACCGCGTGTCATCAATTGGCTAACTATCTCTATCTCTACTCTCTTTTATTGTCATTGTATTTCATATTTGTGTGTGGTTTATTAAAAAATCTTTTAATTGCATATTATTGGTCCATAAGCCCTATTTACCCCTCTCTAGGGCCTTTCAATTGGTATCAGAGCAAGGTCTCTACTCTTGTTAGGCTTAAAAACCTTAGAAAAAAGATCATTATGGAGGCTTCAATGAACATGCATATGTTAGAAGGATAATCCACCACTAGACTACCCCTCTTCACCGGTAGCAACTTTGCCTATTGGAAAGCTAGGATGAGAATTTATTTACAATGCATTGACCTTGACATTTTAGACATAATAGAAAAGAAATATGTTAAGAAGTCCAGTGGCATAATGACCGAGGATGAGAGGACTCAAGCCAACCTTAACATTAAGGCCATGAATGCACTAATTTGTGGTCTTACCCCCAATGAGTACAAGAGAGTTTCTACATATGCAACCGCACACGAGATTCTGGCCTTCATTAGAGATCTTGTGGGCTCGAAATAATCTTCATTTGAGCTCTTATTCAGTAATTCTTCTTTTCCTATAAATTAAAAGAAAAATATATTATTAGTATTTATTCAAAAAATAGATAAAAAAGATATAAAAGTGTAATAAATATAATGACCAAATACCCCACACCTAAACTTTTGCTAGTACTGTGGCGAAGAAAGAAAATAAAAAAGAAAGAGGAAAAAATTCTAACTCACTTTTTTAGAAATCGTGATTGTATTTAGCACATATAACAAAGTCTTTAAACTCCTAAGCTACCCTAAAGGGCTAGTTATAGTCTCGTGAGGATTTGTAGTGAGTATACCCACAAAATTCGGTTAACTTAACAATCTAAAGAAGTCAATGTATAATTAATTCACTTGATATCTTTAAACAATCTAATTATAGCTAATTTTTACTTAAGAAAATATTTTTATCCATATAACTCTAGAGTAAATCTCTTAGAAAATATTTTCATTATAGTTATACAAAACTAATTCTAACTTAGAAATTTAACTAAAAAGTTTTAAAAAGAATATGTAACACTTTGTTTTAAACAATTTTCAAGTCTCTTAATCAATTTATTTTTCAAGGATGTATTTATAAATATAACTATATATATTAAAAAGAATTGTCAATATTTTTTTCCGCACTCCTTATTACTTGATTATTTTTGTTCTAGTTTATCAGGCTTTCTAAGTGACCATTTAATGAGTTTTGGCTAATGAATCCCAACCCAATTGAGTCTAGGTCATTAAATATGGAAATACTCTTTGGGCTTAATCACTCAGACAACTTAGGCTTAGTAAGATAGAACCACCTTGGAGTTTAAGAGAATTGTTTTGCCCATTTATTCGCACTCTTCTTTTACAAAGTTAGTTTTTCTAATACACACACATATATATATATACATATATAGAAATCCGATAGAATGAGATGGTGAGATAGTTTGCTTAACATGAGATGACCATTCTACATCATTTGATTCAAATTAATGGTTAGCTTTAAACTAAAAGGTTAATTAATTAAAGATATGTGACCCTTATATTTATTTAATTTCCCTACCAAATCTTCTCTAAGACTTCCCATATCCTCCCTTCCGCCTCCTCTCTTTCTTATCTTGGTTCTAGTTAAGATTAGGGTTCGAGTTCGAGTTCAGGTTAGGTTTAGTGTGTTTGGGTTTAGGTTAGGGTTACGGTTTGCATTCGGGTTAGGGTTTATGTTAAGGCTCGGGTTAGGGCTAGGGTTAGTGGGTTCGGGTTCAGGTTAGGGTTAGGTTTTGGGTTCGGGTTCAGGTTAGGGTTATGGTTTGGGTTCGTGTTCAGGTTTGGGTTTGGGTTCGTGTTCAGTTTGGGTTCGGGTTATGGCTCGGGTTAGGGTTTGTGGATTTAGGTTCGGGTTTAGGTTATTGGGTTCAAGTTAGGGTTAGGGTTTGTGTTAGGACTCGGGTTAGGGTTAGGGTTTGTGGGTTCGGATTCAGGTTTTGGTTTGGGTTTGGGATTGGGTTATGGTTCAAGTTCGGGTTAGAGTTAAAGAAGATTTGGCAAGAAAATCAAATAAATGTGGGGGTCATATATCCTTAATTAATTAACCATTAGTTTAAATATAACCATTAATTTATTCTAACGGTGTAGAATGGCCATATCATGTTAAGCAAACTATCTCACCATATTGCTACTATATATGTGCGTGCGTGTGTGTACCTATGTGTATATATCTTGAAAATGTATAGATCAAGAGAACTTGAAAATGTATTTTCCACTCTAAGCTAAGCATGCAAAAGTTTTATTATTTTAATTAAAATCTTAAATTGTATTATAGTGAAGTATGCTACTTTAAAAATTATTTCTTAGGAAATTTTTTTAGAGTTATTTTAAAAGGTCAACTTGGGTATAAAATAAACTAAGAACTAGAGAGTTTAAAAGTTTATCAACTATATCAATTGGTAATTAACTTAATCAAATTGGCAAGTGAATTTTATTTTTGGGAAAGAAAAGAAAAGAAAATATGAAATAAAAAGGGGAAAATAAAGAGAAAATATGACTAGTCCCTCCATTACACCTAAATTTTGCATTGTCCTCAATGCAAACTCTATAATTCACAAAGTGAAGCAAATAAGAAATAAAATACTTACATTTGTTCAGTTGACCTATAACAATGATGAATAGATAAACCTCTGCAATTACATTTAGTATAAGGAGGATGTAGCCAACACTTTTTACTTTTCTTCTTTTTTCTTTTTTTTTTGTTCATCAATTTTTTTCTTTTTTAAATTTTTTGTCATCTTTCTTTTTATATTTTTTAATTTTTTTAACACAACAAGAAACTCTCAAGTAAGAAAAGAATAAATTTCTTTTCTTATGATTATGAGACAAAAAGTAAAGATGTAGAATAAAAGATTTAACATGAGATGCTTGAGATCTACATCAAATCCTACCTTAGTGCTGTACTTTCTACACTGGATTTTAAAAAGGCCAGAAATGATAAGCTCAATGATGTGCTTAAATTTTCAATATTCTAAAGTTTTTAATGATTTTTGTAGCATTTGAAGGTAGGTTAGAACAGGGTTAAATATTTTAATTTCTAATGTTTATCATATGAAAAGTAAGTCTCAGATTTAAACTTAAGTTCCACTGACTGAAGACTTGTACAACCAGTTTTTCTTAAAAATTTTCCTTAAACCCATGATTCATGGTTAAGTTATCATAAGCTAGTTGTTCTATATTTTCTAGGAACCTAAAATCATTAGCAAAAAGTTCTTTAAAACTAAGATTGGAGAAATTTGTGTCTCCCTCTGTAAAAACTAGTTCTAATTCAAATTCTTCTAGTAGCTTAATTTGTGTCTCCCTCTGTAAAAGCTAGTTTTTCTGTAAAAACTCAGGTCTAACTCACTCTCTTCTTCATGATAACACATGTCTTAAAGAACGGGTCGTCTAAGATTTGCTATTTCCTTGGTTTTAAAAATTAGTTCAACATGAATTGATCGATTGGTAGTATCCCTAACCCAAACTTACATCACCAAAAAAAATTCTTTTTAAAAATATTTTTATTAAAAAGGAAATTAGGAAAAGTTCTAAGCAAAAAAAAAGTTAGTTAATTTATTTTTTTCTATTTTTTAAGGCAAAACTAAAAGGCCTAAAAGAATAATGAGAGAAAAAAAGAAACACCTTGCTAAAATAAACCAAGAGCAACCACTTTTAAACAATCACCCTTAATTCTAAGTCTAAGCCTAGACCCAATTAAGCTGGCTCCTAACCAAAAAATCAATGACTGAAAAGGTTAAAGTTTACTCGGTTAGTTAACTGAATAAGGATAGTATTAGAAGGAGGCTAAAGACCAAGTAAGTATCTTTTTCCTTGCAAAATGCTTTACGCCACCCTTAAACCTTGCCTAAGATACCAATGGATTCAAGTAAACTTAAATTAGTTCAATTAAAGATTTCTTGTTCCTTAATAAGCTTGAGTCCTTAGGAGCCAACGTTTAATGAGTTTTAAAAGGCTTGAGTTTGTGTAGTGATGAATTAGAAATTTGTGGGGGTAAGAAAAGGGTGATGAAATTCCTCAGCTTATCTTAATTAGGAGGTATTGCCCTCAAGGTACTTTCAAGTGTGTATCAAATCAAGATGCTCAAATCACTTGGGTGAATTCCTATTAACTATATATAATACAACCCTAGGAATTAAAAGCAACTACAAAGGATGCAAAAAGAAAAATATTTTTCTTTTTTTAATTAGGGTTAACAAATAAACAAACAAATGGGAGAAAGAGAAAGAGAGAGAGAGAGAGAGAGAGAGAGAGAGAGAGAGAGAGAGAGAGAGAGAGAGAGATCTTGTTTGAATATATTATCTTGTTAGTAATTATTTAAGTGAATGATGAGTTTTATTAGTGTCAATAAAAGATTTTTTTTTGATATTTCCTTAGATCCTAATTATCTCTAATGTGAAAAGCCTAACTAGAGGGTGGAATTAAAAAAAACTAGAAAGAGAGCTTACCTTTTCAAGCAAATATTCTTTCTAATATTCAATTTTCTCCTTCAAAGTTGTTCCTTCATACTAAAACACACAAAACAAAGAATCAAAAAAAGAAAATTACTAATTATTATCACCTTCCCAGCAATAGCGTCAAAACTTAATGTGTTGTGAAGACAGTGTCGAGATTACAAGTGCACAATCAAGTTATAATATAGTACAATATCGATTCCATGAGGAAGGTGCGTAGGAAAAAATTCTAAAATTGATTCCTAAATTTATGTGTAGACAAAGAGGAGTGAAAGTGTAGAGTGATAAAGAGTGTGTGATTATTTGAAAATAAAATGAATCTAGAAAGGAGGGGAGAAAGAGAATGACAATAAAGGCAAATGGGAACAAACAAATGGAGAAAATTAATAAAATAGAAAAAAACAAAATCAATAAGATAAAAAATAATAATAAAGAGCAAAATCACAGCATGTAAGATGGAGGACAATCAAGTAGATAAAATAGGAATCTAGAATTAAATTCACTAATTGATTTCATTTAGAATTTATGAACTACTCTTTTTTTATCACATTTTACTTTAGATTTGTTAAGTGTAGACTATAAAACAACTCAATGAAAGCATAACATATCAAATTATCATCCAAGTAAAATTATCATTCATGAAAAGAATAATAATTAGATAGTAACTCAAGAATTTATAAGTATAACCTATCAAATCACTTAACATATGTGAAAACGGCGAAAGAATTGAAAAAAAACGTAAAAAATAATCAAGACAGACTCCACGATATCCTGGTGTGATATCTGCCACACCCAGGTGGCAGAGTGTGGTAGAATCTACCATGTTTGCCATGAGTATGGTGTGTGCCACACCAGGATATGGCAGACTCATTTTTAAAATCCTAATCTGTTTGAGATTGTATTTTATTATAAATAGAGCCACATTTTTAGGGTTATACATAGATTGATCGGGTAGCTTGAAGGTGATTTTAAGCACAGAAAAAAGAGATCTTTCTGAGCAATTTGTTTGAGGGTTTAGTTTGAGAGATTTGTTTGAGAGGTTAGTTGAGTGATCGTGTAATCTCTACTTTGTACTCTCTTTCTCTATAGTGGAAACACATCCCTTCTTGCCTCGTGGACGTAGGCAATTTGCCGACCACGTTAAACTTTTTTGTTTGAGTTGGTGCCATTATTTTGGATCATTTTAGCTTTCTCTCTCGTTGTTTGTGTTTGTTCCACCGCGCACAACAAGTGGTATCAAAGCTCATGTTACGCATGGGCTATTTGGAGTAGATCACTTTGGAAGTTCGGCTAGGGCTTCGTTTGGAGTTAAAGGTGGGATCGTTTTGGTAAAAATTCTATCTTTTCTTAGTTTTGGATCTATTCTTCGTTTGTTGTGCTTTGGTTGTTGGTGCTTTGAGGAATTATGACCGAGAAAGTAGGAGTTGTAGAGGGTACTTCAGGTGTGAAGACCATCCAATGTTTGAATATTCACTCTATGAAGATAAACATGGAGAAGTTTAATGGCACTAACAATTTTGGACTTTGGCGATGTGAAGTGTTGGATGTGCTCAACACGCAAAATTTGGAAGATACTTTGGAATTGGATGGCAAGCCAGATGATATTGATTAGAGGGTTTGGAAGAAGATGGATCGAACGGCATGTGGTGTGATTAGGTCTTGTTTGACTCAAGATTTAAAGTATGATATGATCAATGAGACTTCAGCTAAGAAGATTTAGAAGATCCTTGAGAGCAAGTATTTGACCAAGAGTGTGGAGAATCAATTACATTTGAAGAGGAGGCTTTATCGCTTCTAATTGAAGAGATGAACCTCCATTGGTGATCACATGAACCACTACACGAAGCTTCTTGCGGGTTTGCCGAATGTAGATGTTATGATTGAAGATGAGGACAAGACATTATTGTTGTTGAGTTCCTTGCCTGACGAGGAATATGAGACTTTCGTCCTTACTCTTATCAATGGGAAGGCCTCTCTTTCGTATAGTGAGGTCACCGCTGCACTTGTAAACTATTTGCTTCGAAAGAAAGATAAGGAGTCTACAAGTGACACAATAGTGGAGGCGTTGGTCGCAAGAGGGAAGAATCCAAACCAAAAGAATTAGAAGTCACAATCTAGAGTAGCACATCCTACAGTTAAAAAAGATTAGTGTGCTTGGTGCAAGGAGACTGGTCATTGGAAGAAAGATTGTCCAAAGCTCGACGAATGGATGAAGAATAAGCAGAAGGGAAAAGGGAAGCAACCATCATCATAAGCAAACATCGTTATATTGGATTGTAATATTTCTGATACTTCTATTTATTCGCTTTCTCTCGGTCCTACAGGTAGCTATTCGGAGGAATCCGAGTGGATGTTGGATAGTGGTGCGACCTATCATGTGTGTCCTAGAAAGGAATGGTTCTCCAGTTTTGAGAAGCTGGATAGTGGTGTGGTGTACATGGGTAACAACCGTGCATGCCAGATCATTGGGATAGGAAGAATTCACATCAAGATGTTTGAAGGGATAGTTAGGGAGTTATATGGTGTAAAATATGTTCCTTCCTTGAGGAAGAACTTGATCTCAATTGGAGCTTTGGTTAGAGAGGGTCTGAAGGTTTGTGTTGAGGACATGGTTCTCGAGATCATGGAAGACTCTTTAATTGTGATTAAAGGCGTCAGGAGGAATAACCTGTTCTATTTTATTAGAAGTTCGGTGACAGGTAGAGAGCTAGCGACTTCTGTTGATTCGACTAGACTGCGGCATTTGGAGCTTAGACATTCTAGCATTGATTTAGAGATTGGTGCACAAACCTGCAATTTGAAGTCCAGTGAACACTTTGATATGAGAAAGAAGACCAAGATAAAGTTTGGTACCTCTATTCACCGCACTAAGGGTCTTTTAGGTAGAGTTCACACAGATGTTTAGGGGCCTTCTAAGGAGGCATCATTTGGAGGTAATAAATATTTGGTTTCCTTTATTGGTGGCTGTTCTAGGCGTGTTTGGGTTGCAACCAAATCCCCTTTGCATAAAGTCCTAGTAGTCTCCAACAGATTGAAGAAGTGTGAGATTGGCAGAAATATGAAGGTACTTCATTCTGATTTTGGTGGGAGGTACAAGAGGGACCTGTTTTTGTATTCGAGCCGAGCTCATGACATTTTGAGACACTTTGGTGGAAAGGAAATCTTGGGACAACAAGATGAGATGGCAGATTTGATGAGCTGTTCCTTGCTGGAGGAGGACCGACGTTTGATGTCGAGCATTGATTCTGGTGTTGAGTCTTTGACAAATTTGGGTCATCTTGGTCATAGGTTGTCGACTTCTACGATTAGAGGTAAAACTCTATTGGATGATTTGTCTGGTAGTGTCACTTCGCTTGAGGCTTTGATGAGGGAGCTAATTGACTCTCAGCAGGTAGAGAATTTTGGATAGACCTTAGATGTATCGTAGCAGGTGGAGAGTGATGCTACTCCATATTGGGTGAAGATTATTCCACATACTCCAAATCATTCTGCATCGTTTAGGATTCCAGCTTAGGTGACACAGTTAGGAGATCATTTGGATTTGGGTGCAGATGATGAGTTGGTTGATTCGAATGCAGGTGGTGGATATAATTTGGATACAGTCATTGGTTCACCTCAGGTAAAGGTGTTTTATTTGTTTCACTTGGGGCCATTGGGAGCGTCATCAGTTGCAGATCCGTTGGTCATATTGGTGAAGAGTTGCAAACTTTTCTATTTGATTGAGGGCCTTTAGAGGCCATTTGATGAACTACGGGCGGCTTAATCTCTTGGGAGAGGAGGTACGTAGGCGGTCAATTTGATGCAGTCGGTTTGGTGAGTTGATACCTATATTTGGAGAGTGTTCGTATTCTCGTTTGGATCTCGACTTGTTATGGATTGAGTCCGTTATCATGATTTTATTCCACTTTGTACTGAATCCAACAAGTGAGACGTTTGATTTGGTTGGTGTCGGCTCAGTTTTGAAAAAACTTCGCCGAGGTGGAGAATTGTAAAAATAACAAAAGAATTGAAAAAACGTGAAAAATATGCAAGACAGACTCCACCATACCCTGGTATGCTGTCTACCACACCTAGGTGGTAGGGTATGGCAAAATCTGCCATGTTTTCTATGGGTATGGTGTGTGCCACACCAGGGCGTGACAAACTCGTTTTTAGAATCCTAATCTGTCTGGGATTGTATTTTGTTATAAATAGAGCCACGTTTTTATGGTTTTCTATAGATTGATAGGGTAGCTTGAAGGTGATTTTGAGCATAGAAAAGAGAGATCTTTCTGAGCAATTTGTTTGAGGGTTTAGTTTGAGAGATTTGAGAGAGTTGTTTGAGAGGTAAGTTGAGTGATCTTGTAATCTCTACTTTGTACTCTCTTTCTCTATAGTAGGAACCCATCCCTTCTTGCCCCGTGGACGTAGGTAATTTTCCGAACCATGTTAAACTTTTGTGTTTGAGTTGGTGCCGTTATTTTGGATTGTTTTGGCTTTCTCTCTCGGCGTTTGTGTTTGTTCCGCCACGCACAAAAACATAAGCATATATTATTAAAATCTTCTTCTATCAATTAGTTCTCTAGTTGATTATCTTAAGCATGATTATTTTCAGCACAAGAGAGCAATCAACAAATTGTAAAAAAATCAAACTAGTTTCATCGTATAAGATTTAGTTGAATATTTTGAAAAAAAAAGAATCTAGGCTAGCAAGTATAAAAGAAAGAGAATAAAAAATAAAAACTAACTACAAAGAGAAGAACAAGAATAAAGAAATAAAGTTCTAAGCCATGAGCATAAAGAAAATCTAACTAGCACAAATAAAAGAGCATAAAAATAAATATGCATTATAAAAGAAAACCTCGAGAAATTAAAAGAGCAAAAAAATAAATCTTTATTATGAAAATATAAGAAAATAACAACACAAAAATAAGAGATCATGAAAGTAAATGTAATCTAATCTTACAAAATAAAATCCTAAAACATAGAGTTCCTAAAGAGAAAAACTAAATGAGAAAAAGCCTTACATTGCAAAGTGGTGGCCCCTTGAAAGCAAATATTCATCTTCATCTCCATCAACAAAGAAGAAGAAAAGAAAATTTAAAAGTTAAAAATTATTTTTATTAATTACAAATAAAGTTTATAATTTTAGAAGGTCTTCTTAATTAAGAGTAACCCTCCTCTCCAAATATAGATTATTACAAAATTTTTTACACTCTTAAACCCTCACTCTACCCATCTATTTATAAGTACCAAGAATCTCTCACAACCCTTAGAATTGTCTTGGCCCCCAATTAACTCTCACAACTATAAGATTTGGCTTATGCCCCAATTAGCCATAGGATCTCTCAAAATAATCTACCCCTATGACTCAATACTTGAGAGATGAGTTTTTGGGATTTATTTTATTTGCATTTAATTTATTTAAGACTATTAGGCTTCTTAGAATTTAGTTTGGCCTTAAAATAATTGAATATATGTCAATTAAATTTGGATTTCTATCATAATTTGCCGTTGCTAAGAAAATTTCTAAAATTTTCTAACATAAATGGCTTTGTCTTGTCGAGATACATTATTTTTATATATAACATATTGAATTCTGCTTTGCGGATGGGAAGATGTCATCTTTTCTTTGCGGTTGACCATCCTGAGCATGAATTTTGCTTTATTTCTTTTCAAATTTGATTTGATTCTCAATTGCAGGCAATGTCATTAATAATTACTGATAAAGAAAATAATGATTGCTGAGATTTTACATCTAAACTTAGTAGTGGGCTTTGAGTTTACATAGCCTGGGCTTCATTAGAGATCGTTTAGGCTCGAAATAATCTTCTTTTAAGCTCTTATTCAATATTTCTTCTTTTCCTGCAATTTAAGAGAACAACACGTTATTAGTGATATATTCATTCAAATAAAACAAATAATGAGGGTATAAAAGTATAACAAATATGATGATCAGAAACTCTAAGGAACCTGTTCAAATTAAAGAATAACAATCTACCGTAGAAAATTAAACACGTGAATAACAACACTTAAGTTTTACATGGTTTGCCAATCCCTTATGCCCATGGAGAGAGATTTCAATTTTCTTTATACCAGAGATTGCAAGATACAACATTTAGTTTGCTCTTGATAGAACCCATAACTCTCGATCTAATCGACTACTGTGACTGGCCGTTATACTAATTGGGTGTTAGTGTGACTCAAATATGGATTTAAACCAAAAGTTTTGGATAGACTTGATCGAGAGGATTGTTTTTGATTAGGAATTAAGTTGGTCATTAGTGCAATCCTATTGTGTATAGGACTTGAAGGTTGGTGATAAGAAAAGCCACAAGTGAGGTCCTATCAGAACTCTAATTATAGCAAGAGTAGAAGTCATTATGGGCTTGGACTTTTATTAGACTTTAGAACATGTGGACTTATATTCCCACTAGAACTCTTATTCCATAGACAGGAAGGAGTTGGGATCTTCAAGCCTATATGTGTATAGTCTTCCAAGCCAATTATTAGAGTTCTCTTATGAAGCCTATATTATATTTTCTATCTTTTCGTTCCTTTATTTGAGAGAGTTGTATTAGAGTTATGGGGTGTATTAGGAATTAAGTGATTGAGAGGTCTTCACATTGCATTTCTCATAATTTAGTAAAGTTATTCTTATCCATCACACATCGACGTAGGCTACAAGCCGAACCATGTATATCTTTGTATTCTGGTGTTCAAGATATTTTTTGCGCTTTTGTGTGATTGATATTAGTTTATCCTAGGGATTTGTCATATCATAGGGCTTCCTAGCGTACCCCATACGCCAATCCCCCGTCACATTTGTGGTATTCTCCTTGTTTCACTTCCCTCTTAAAATCTAACTCCTCCAATGTCTCTTGAACTGAAATACAAGACTATTTCCCAACACCCACCCCCAGCACCCCTCACACCGAGTTTAAGCTAGCTAGAGGACAAAGGGAAAGAATATTAGAAGGAAGTCGCAAGGGCCCACCAGGAGTACGTACCTAAAGCACCCACCCCCTCTTTTTTTACTTTTCCCTCCGTATCATCATCATGAGAGAATGGAAGAAGGGAAAGGCGTGGTGGAGGACCGATTCATTACTCTCATAGAATAGAATCCAACCAAGACCAAGGACAGTGCGTATGCTGACATTATTAACGAGTCCGTGAGCTTCATTCATGGCAGATACATGTCCCCTTGTTGCTTCCCACTTTTCATATTGAGTCTGTGTAGATAGTCATGCCAATGTCTCAAGTTGTGCTCCTTTTTAGATGTGAAAATATAATTGACTAATCCCCACTTTAATACATGAATGTTTTACATATTTTTCACTTACATAGCTTCAATTATTTCGTTATCTCGGCACAATTTTATATCTTATAATTTTCAAAATAACATGATAGTACCTAGGCCTATCCAGAAAGCCAACCGACTCGAACCTGCTTGGATTTTGTCCGAATCCAGTTGGGTTCTAATCTGTGCGGACCAAACCGGGTTCTAACACAACCTGAGCCCAAGCACCTCGAGTGAAATCTAAATCGGCCCGGCTCGGCTTGAATATGACCTAAAAGGGTAATATAAAATTTCAGGTCGGGCTTAGTTGCTCCGACCTAGGCCAGCAGATCCCCAATGGCTTAATAGTGGCCCATTGGTGTAGTGACCAAATACCTCCAAATGGGTCAAAAAAGACCAAATTTGAAGGGTATTTTGTCATTTCTCTTGAGGTTGTCTCTATAACTAGAGGGGGACATTCACTTTGTTTTTCATCTAAAACTCACTCCTTATATCTCTTCTAACTCTCTAATTCTCTCATATAAATATCGTTTAGTGTCAAGCTATACGATTCTCTCTTTAACTCTCTAATTTTCTCATATTTTTTGTTGGCTTCTTCCTAGATTATGCTATCAATGCTAAAAATGCAACTTCTGAATTTAGTCCTCCGAAGGCAGAACCAAAAGAAATAGAAAGAGTGGCTTGAAATTTAAAAGGCCATGATCAAAAGTGCGGAGTCTATTTAGGAAGCTTTAAATCAAGAATAATATCAGAGTTGTTATCGACCAAAAGGTGAAATGTCTCATATATGGCAACGTAATTAATGTTCATCCTATTCTCGGAACTATCCATCTTGTAAAACCCCAAAAATTTGAGATGTGATTAAATGTGATAAGTGGATATTTATCATGATAAATATCATTGAATGGGGTATGAGTATGGTAGTAAGTGTTTTGAGTATAAACAAGTTCATACATGAGAAAGAAACGAATCAAAAACATGCACAAAGGAAAAACCTGCACAAACTGGAAAAATACGGTCCGGTCGACCGCCGCACACCTCGCGGTCGACCACCGATTGGGAAAATAGTTTTCCTAGTTTGAGTTGGTTTCGGGTATTTTTGAGCCCAGATCCATTTCTCTACCATATATATCATATGTTCACGAAATTTTCAATATTTTTTTAGAGTTTTGAAACCCTAGCAGCCATCAAATACTTTTATAAACCCTAGTTTGATTTTTAAGAGCTTTTGGAGCGGGATTTCGGTTTGTTTTGGGCTTGTGGCTTAGAGATCTATCTTGGAATTGCATCTTGTACTATTTTTAACAAGTCTTAGGTGAGTTTCATCTCTACTAACCATACTCCCAAGTTTTTAAAGGTTTATAATGAGTTTTAATGTAATTTTATTGAGCCTAATCGACTAGTTGGAGTATAAAAGCAATTCTTTTGTATTATATGAATAAATATCAGATTTTTTTGTGTTTAAAAGCTTAAGAACGAATTTCCAGAGGTGATTTAAGATCTGAAAGTAAATAACAATGTGATTTAACTGTGTTTTGATGTTTTTATCGACATATCAATGTTTTCGTGCATGTTTAGGGTTTGAATACAATATATCTTGTAATTAATTATGTTTCATGTGTTTAATAATCTTTAGAGATGTTAATCTAGTGTTTACAATATTCTGCACAAGTTTTATGATGAATTAAACAAGTTTGAATCATGAAAAACATGTACGAACATAAAATCACAAACCTGCAAAGCAGACTGCTGACCGCGATATGGTCGACTGCCGCATAGGACGCGGTCGACCGCCAGGCAGGCAGAAGCCTGTGCATGTTTCGATTCATGTTTTATATTTTCGAGGGATTTTCTCGATCTATGTGAGATGTAATATGATGTTTACGACCTGTCTAATACCTGAAGTGTTTGTGAATACGAAATATGGACTCGCACATTGAGATACGTGCACGAATGCTTTAAATATGTTCTTAAATTAATATATATACATAGAGGAGATGCATAATACAAGTTTGAGTTATTGTTGTTGGTATAACATATAATAATGCATACTTATCTGTTGTGGATGTTTCGGTGTGGACGTTTATCCCGTAATGAGACCTCGGCGGCACCACACTAGGAGTATTTGGACATTATCCCGTAATAAAACCTCGACGATACCAATACTCGAAGATGATCGATGTATTTCCAGATTGTGTTGATAAACCTATACTCCGTGGTACGATCATCTTGATGCATCATCCAAAAATAGGGGAGATAAAACCTATTGCCATAGAGTTATTGAGTAAGGACGTTGAATCCACATGTGAATGTGAGAACCTTAAGTATCGTTATGTGATAAAGACATATACACATAGTTGAAGTTTTGTTCCCATGTTAGATTACCCAAGTGCGGGGTATATTTTGGATACATAACATACATGATATGTCCTATGGTTATTTTTATGTTGGATGATTTTTCCTTATGACTGCACCAACTACCCAATGGTAGTTCGATATGTGACATTGGTTCATTATAGTAGAGGTTTGGAGTATTTTTCTTCATGTACTATTTTTATTCGTAGGATCGGAATTGGTATTTAGCAATTCACAATTCGAGACATGGTATATACATGAGGGTTTCCTTGTTTGGATTATTTCTCTCGACGTACTAATTCTCGTGTTGTGGGTTTCTAAATACCAATCCCCATTTAGAGTTATATGAATGATTTTTTATAGCTATATGTACTAACAATATTATCTTATATTCTCCTACACCTTCCCCTTGGGGGCGGTGGAGATGATCTCGCTAGCACTTTGATGCTCTTTGTCCCCCCCTTTCAGGCAGCGAGTCCGACGCACGGAGAGTCATAGGTTGACGGCATTACATCTTAGATTCCATCTAGTTATTTATACTTGTAGTTATTTCAGAGCTCTACATTTAGTTGTTTATTTTCAGACTCTAAAGATTGTGATTTTATTTTGTAGAGGTCGAGTGCCTTAGAGAGATTTCATTTGACTCTTGTGATGAGACATACTATATTTATTTCAGTTCAGAGATATCTTATTTATATACAGTTTGGCCCTGATGAAGTTGTTTATTTATACTTCCTTTGTGATTATTCTTTTCTTTGTACTACTTCTTTATTATTTGTTTGTTTGTACCTTTACCTGTTTGTTGATTCTACTAGAGTAATGGTAATTGTGATGGTGAAACATGTTGTTGCATGGTATTGGTGCATGACAGGTTTAACAATCTAGGTTTCACCTTGGACTGCAGCCTTGCGTGAACCCTGGGGTGTCACAGTTGATATCAGAGTTCTAGTTCCGATATCCTTAGGAATCATCCTTGTGTCATATTGTGGTGCTAGGATAGAGTTTCCTTGGAATCATGTATAGAGTCCGCTAGGAATTCCTAGTATGAGTGAGCACGTTATATATATATATACGCAAAAATTAAAAAAAAAATTATGATGAACTATTTGCTTTGAGTATAAAGCATGCAGTGAATGATAAGTGATACTATTTTCCTATTAATATATATTTTATCTTTATGCCTGAGATTTTATGTACTATGTTTAACAAGCTCTACTCCTAAACTTATAGATGTCAGGAAGCAAACATGGTCGCAGAGGTACCCGTGCTCAGGGAGCTGAGCAAGCTGATAGAGAGCCTGAGCCGCAGCAGGCTCCGCAGTACTTAATGGATCTTATAGCACCTTTGATAGCGTAACTGGTAGTGAATGAGGAGCAATTGGAAAATCAGGCTCAGCAGGAGACACTCATTCAGGAGGTGACACCAGAGGAGACACCGATAGATACAACACCATAACTAGTTGATGACGGAGCCACTGAGTAGGAGACTTGGCTTTGTCTAGTAGTGAGATACATGAAGTTGAAGGCATCAGAGTTTCATGGCTCATCAGATTCTATTACTGCACACAAGTGGAAGGAAGATGTGAGTAACGTCTTGGATATGCTTAATATGAACAAAGTGTAGAAGTATAGGCTAGCAGCTTTCAGCTTCAAGGGCGATGTTGTGGGATGGTATCAGCTTCATTTCACTCCAGAGCAGATGATGATAGTTTTGTGGGAGACTTTCGTTTACTTCTTCAATGAGCAGTATGTGTCGACTACAGCTAAAGCCGGGAAGGAGTTAGAGCTAGCTCAATTAAAGCATGGAGATAGGTCGGTGATAGATTTTGAGAGTAAGTTTATGACATTACTTAGATTCACGGGTATGTGGAACACTAAGGAGATACAGGCTACTTAGATTCACGGGTATGTGGAACACTAAGGAGATACAGGCTCAAATGTTCTTAATGGGGCTTCGTCCAGGTCTACGTCGATTTCTGGTATCCTGGAGGTTTCGGTCAGTGCGGGAGGTGGTGGATGCCGCCATATCTCAGGAGACGGAGACAACTATGTTTATAAAGGGCAAGGACACTAAGTCAGGACAATCCGGGGATAAAGGTAAAGGTAAGAGATCATTTGCATGACTAGGGGGACACCAGCAGAAAGGTAAGGGTCTACATCAGCAGGGTCTCCATAAGAAGGGACATCAGCAGGATCAGAGGGCGTAGCAGCAACACAGATTTCAGGGGACTTGTTTCAACTACAATAAGTTCGGACACAAAGCAGAAGAGTACTGTAACGCACCCACAACAAGCCAACAGGGCAAGAAATAGCAACAGCAGTAGAACTGTACTCAGGGCCAAGGACAGGCCAGCAGTTGAGGATTGAGGCACCGCTAGTAGTTTTGAGGATTGAGGGACAAGTGCGAGGCATACAGGAGGTTCAGTAGGGATAGATGGTCCTATACATTCTAGGCGATTCAGCGCAGTAGCCTTCGGCTACCGACAGAGTCTATACAGTTGTTCCTTGCGATTATGGTGCGAGTAGGACCGTAGTGGAAGGTATGTTTCTCGTGAACTCCTTTCTAGTCCGTATTTTTTTTATTCTAGCGCTTTTTATTCTTTCATATCCTATGATTTTAAGATTAGATTTCATCTTGTAGCGCAACCTTTAGATATTCTATTATCTGTATCTACTCCTTTGGGAGATGTGTCTCTCTTAGAAAGTGTTTGTAGGAGATGTGTCGTCAACTTAGATAATTTTGAGTTCATGATTGATTTAATTGTGTTACGTGTGTCTGAGTTCGACGTTATCCTTGGTATGGATTGGTTATCTTCCTACTATGTGAGTATCTACTATTTTGTGAAGACAGTCATCTTGCAAGCTATTAATGGATCTGAGTTGTTGGTAGCGACCTCGTGGGGTAACAAGTTTGCAGTATCATTTCTGGCTTACGTCGAGGATATGATGTTGTGGGATCGGTGCGCAGATTTAAGCGAGATGCGAGTAGTCTCAGAGTATCAGGATGTCTTCTAGGACATACTAGATTTACCTCTAGTGAGAGTGGTCGAGTTTTGCATAGAGTTGTAGGCAAGCACCGCACCGATTTCCCTAGTACCTTATCATATGGCGCCTACTGAGATGAGGGAGCTCCAGATCTAGTTAGATGAGTTGTTGTCTTAGGATTTCATTCGTCGGAGTTATTTTCCATGGGGAAGGACCCATCCTTTTCGTGAAGAAGAAGTACGGTAGCATGCAGTTATGCATAGATTATCGTGAGTTGAACAAAGTCACCACCCGGAACATGTATCCACTACCAAGGATTGATGACTTGTTCGACCAGTTATAATTTGATGTTTATGACCTATCTAACACCTGAGGTGTTTGTGAACATGAAATATGGACACACACATTGATATATGTGCACTAATATTTGAAATACGTTTTTAAATAAATATATATGCATAGTGGAGATGCACAATACAAGTTTTAGTAATTGTTATTAGTATAACACATAATAATGCATACTTATCTGTTGGGGATGTTTCGGTGTGGACGTTTATCCTATAATGAGACCTCGGCGGCACCACACTAGGAGTATTTGGACGTTATCCCGTAATGAGACCTCGGCGATACCAATACTCGAAGATGATTGATGTGTTAACGGATTGGGCTGATAGACCTATACTCCACGGTATGATCATCTGAATGCATTATCCGGAATAGGGGAGATAAACCTATTGCCGTAGAGCGATTGAGTAAGGACGTTGAATCTATATGTGAATGTGAGAACCTTACAAAAGTATCGTTATGTGATAAAGACATATACACACAGTTGTAGTTTTGTTCTCATGTTATACTATCCAAGTGTTGGGTATATTTTGGATACATGACATACATGATATAGCCTATGGTTATATTTGACTTGAATGATATTTCCTTATGACTGTGCTAACTACCCGAGGGTAGTTCGAGATGTCACATTGGTTCATTATGGTAGAAGTTTAGAGTATTTTTCTTCATGTACTATTTTTATTCATAGGATCGGAATTGATATTTAGCGATTCACAATTTGAGACATGGTATATACATGAGTGTTTTCTTATTTGGATTATGTCACTCAACGTACTAATTCTCGTGTTGTGGGTTTATAAATACCAATCTCTATTTAGAGTTATATGAATGATTTTTTATAGCTATATGTACTAACAATATTTTCTTATATACTCCTACCTCTTCCCCCTAGAGGGTGGTGGAGATGATCTCGCTAGTGCTTTGATGCTCGTTATTTTCTCCCCTTTCAGGCAGCGAGTCCGGTGCATGAAGAGTCACAGGTTGATGGGATTACATCTTAGATTTTGTCTAGTTATTTACACTTGTAGTTATTTTAGAGCTCCACATTTAGTTGTTTATTTTCAGACTCTAAAGATTGTGATTTTATTTTGTAGAGGCTGAGTACCTTAGAGAGATTTCATTTGACTCTTGTGATGAGACATACTACAATATTTTAGTTTAGAGATATCTTATTTATATATAGTTGGGCCCTGATGAAGCTGTTTATCTATACTTCCTTTGTGATTATTCTTTTCTTTGTACTACTTCTTTATTATTTGTCTGTTTATACCTTCACCTGTTTGTTGATTCTACTAGAGAGATAGTAACTATGATGGTAAAACATGTTGTTGCACGATGTTGGTGTATGGCAGGTTTGACAATCCGGATTTTACCTTAGACTGAAGCCTTGCATGAACCTTGGGGCGTCACATATCTCAAATGATATATGCAAGGCCACAACAAAGGACAAGGACATCCACCAATATCCTAGCGCAATCATCTTCCGCATGTAGTGTAAGTTCATTCTCTTATGATGTAGCTAGTTTCACACCATAGGCCCGTTGGCATGTCTAAATTGTGGGACCCAACGAGAGTAACTCGATGTTGGCTAAAGTCTACTGCCAAAATACTAGCACTAATTATTCTTAAGCCTTGGGATTTTCTCTATTTAAAACACTAACATTTCTTCATACTAGTCTATGTGGGACTAAAGTAGGGGCGTCATAATCACCCCACCTTATAAAGACAACATCCTAGTCATCACGACATGATAACTGGCACATCTGTCAGGTGATGTGGACTCTAGAGGTGGCTTCTACTGGCTCTAGAGGTGACTCCCACCGCATCCACACAGCATAGCACTTAGCCCCGTATAGCACTTAGCCCCGTATAGCACTTAGCTCCACACTTTCGGTTGGGAACTGTTCTGATACCATTTGTCACACTCCAGGCCCACGAGCCCGTTAGCGTGTGCAAGCCAGTAGAAACAACTTCCTCATCCAAACCCTCTTCAAAACAAAGGGGCAATGCTTCGGATAACTATTTCCAGAAGCAAAAGAAGCCCTTAAGAAGCCTATGATGACATCTATAGAGGTCACCAACCTGGACCGAAACTGTTGGACCGACTGTGAAGTCTTGGCTACTACTGGCTAAAGATGATCTGTGGTGTTGTACCTTACGCAAGATGTTGCCATGTGCTGGAGGACCTACATCCAATGGCAACTTCATGGCCATTCGTAGTGGAGACGGTTCTGATAGCCAGCCAACTCACCCACCAATCATTTTCAATAGGATGGCGGATCCATCCAAAGCTACCAGGTTAATGATTACCTATGATAGCTAGTTCTCCCGCTAATCCTCTTCAATAGGATAGTGGCTCCATAAAATACTATTATATTAATGATTACCTCTGATAGTCAACTTTTTGATCCCAATCAGAAAAATTCTGAGTGGTGGCCTACCATGTGATGAGTCCCTACTTGTCACTCGATCAAGATAGTGATCTACTTTGCGACGATTCGCTCTCTGATCTTTTCCAAATGTTCTACCTCGTTAGAGTGATCGAAGATAGTGGCCTACCATGTGATGTGTCGTTATTCTGGTCATATTCGTTATACTCCTATGTCACTGAACGACTTGATCATTTCCATACCGTCATTCCTGCAAATGAAGTTATTCATTGATATTGGCCTACTATGCGATGTGCCGCTAATCTAATCATAGTCGTTATACTCCCATGTCACTGAACAACTTGATTATTTCCACATCGTCATTCTTGCAAATGATGTTGTTCATTGATATTGGCCAACTATACGATGTGCCTCTATCCCGATCACAGTCGTTACACTCCAATGTCACTGAACGACTTGATCATTCCCACACCGTCATTCCTACAAATGATGTTGTCCATTGATAGTGGCCTACCATGTGATGTGTCGCTACTCCAATCACAGTTGTTATACTTCCATGTCACTGAACGACTTGATTGCCCTCGCACCGTCATCCCTACAAATGACATTATGCACTGATAGTGGTCACTAAGCGATGAGCCCCTATCTTTCCCATTTTTCCAAATAGGAACCTACCAAGCAATGTGTCACCATTCATCAACGATATCACCACACCCTAGTAGGCTTACCTTATGATGAACCTTGCTTTCAAAACACCAGGTTAAGTTGTTATAATGAACGGCACAACCAACTCGATTATAACTTAACCGTTGTAATCTCGTCTGAGTGGTGATCAGTTAACAGGTCTTAAAATTCAAAGTATTTCAAACCACATGCAACCTAATTTGGGTCTGAAAACTTTGGAGGGGGTTTTGTAGGCAATAAAAATTGCCTTAAATCCTAGAAAAGAAGCACAAAGACATGCTTAAAAGGCTAAAATTCACCTCAAGTTCGCCTAGAAAGTGAAATTCACATGTAAAGCAACAAAGTTCGCTTGAAATGAGGAAGTTCGCCTGCATGACATGACCTCGCCTGAAGGTTCAAGCTCGTAGGAACAAAAACTTAGACTGCTTGTTCGCCTGAACAACAAATGCACACCAAGTCGAGTTTTCCCTAATAAATTGACTTCGCCTACGAGTAAAGATCGACTGAAGCTCGCCTAACTCACAATGTTCGCCTGTAAGTTAACTAAGCTCACCTGAATGCTTGGCTCGCTAACCTTGCATACTTCGCCTGTAAGATCGCCTAGCTCACCTGGCTCGCCTAAAGCTCGCTTAGCTTGCCTGTAGGCTCGCTTAGCTTGCCTAAACTTTTAAAACCGCCTGCTCAAATAGTAGGAGTGGTTATGCCCACTTCCCATGATCTAAGGAGGTGGTTGCGGTCACTCTCCCCTATAAAAAGCCACGAATATCTATAGAGGAGGGGGAGGGCATTGGCAGGGGATAGAAAAAAGAGAAAACATGCGGGGGCAAGGAGACGAACCTAGCATCTTGTGCACTCGGCTCTCAAATATCCTAGCTCGAGTATTCAAACTCTGATAAAGCTTCTACCACGTGATGGCAGTCTTGTTCGAATCCTCAGGAGAAGAGGACTGAACTTTGAGATCTCGGCATACTCGGCCTACAAGCAATCAAGCACTTTTTAGGCCTTTAAACTGATCCAACCAAACTTCTACCACGCCCTGAAGTTTGTTTGCAACCTTGTTTGAATCATCAAAGGGAAGCAAACTAGACACGAGCATCGAGGGAAGCATCCTATCGTCCCAAAGAACCCACGTTAAACAAAAAGAGATCAAATAAACTCTCTCTGCTTCTATTTAAATGCAATTTTGATTTATAATAAGCAATTCAATTAATACAAATTTTGAGATCCATTTTACGACAAACAATATGGTATATTATTCTCTTTTATTCAAACTTGTAGTTTGTCAGTGTTTTTCACATTATGACACTAAGATATTAAGGTTGTCTCTCATTCTAAATGATTAATTGAAACAAGATGTTGCCAAAGTAACCTCTCTTGTGTAGATTGCTCATGAGGGATGTTAGATGGTTGTGTGTATGTTTTTTCGTGTAAATATTTAATCGGACCAAAGGAAGGTTAATATTTTTTTAGATTGCACACACATCTGCGATGATAAACATGCGATAATTATAAGGTTTACATGTGAATAATGAATCAATCTAAAGATAGTTTTATTATTTGACATGAGTTATTGTCAGTGTTTAATCATTGCAACAAGGTATCACTTACAGTTAATATTACTGTCCCTTGTTGAGACTTAACCATGATTAATTCAAAGAGATTAGAACAACAAGAGCGGAAGCAATATCTGAATCCATAACGAATTTGCACAAATCTGAATTAGGATTTGATCTTCTAATCTTGAGGGTCTCTCCTTTGGAATCTCTTTAGATGAGGATTAAGAGAATAGAGAATGTAATCCTAGATTAGGGACCATAACCCCTTATTTATAGGTGTTGTACATTTATAATTTTGCCTCTCATCAAATTATAATTACAATCTGGTATCTATATATTTAGCCCATGATTTATTTAAATACCCATTAACCTGAATTAACTTAATTGATCACTTTAACGGGTTAACCTTAACTGATAGTATTACACACTAAAATTACATATGTGCCCATAATCAGATTTAATCCAACAATCTCCCACTTGGGCATCATATGTTTAAAAGTGTGTACAACCTTATGAGTTCAAAAAATTGCTATCATAGATAAAGGTATTTCCAAACAATCTCGTCCATTCACTATATCAATATAGGATCAAAGAGGCCTTCATCACATTTATCGTGACTCGATCTATCAACATATACCAATACAATCAAATGACATAGATCAATCATGGATATGCAGTATGAAAATTACATGCAACGTGATCAGTACATGTCTATTTTCAACTAGTCCTCCTTAAACTTTAGTGAGCTCAAAACTAATATAATGTAACATAGTACTTTAACTAAATACTTTATTCTGATCAGACAATACAACCAAACATAAAGCACCAGAATTACAAACTCTTACTAAATCATGATATCCTCAAATAACACCATACCCATATGAGCAGTGTACTTATGAAAGATCTTAGGTGGTAATCCTTTAGTAAGAGGATTAACTATCATGGAGTTTGTCTCAATGTGCTTTATGGATATCTGTTCACTCTGCACCCTTTCTTTCATAACCAGGAACTTGCTGTTAATATGTTTTGACTTAGTTGAGCTCCTGTTATTATTGGAATACATCACTGCTAATTTATTGTCACAAAATAACTTTAGTGGTCTTTCAACCTTTTCCAAAATGCGCAGTCCAGTGACAAAATTTCACAACCATATTTCATGATTGGATGCCTTATAGCAAGCTACAAAACTCAGCTGCTATAATGGAGGAAGCTACAAGTGTCTATTTGACCCTTTTCCATGATATAGCTCCTCCTGCTAACAAATAAATGTAGCCTGATGTAGACTTTCTGTTATCTTGACATCCAGCAAAATCAGAATCAGAGTACCCAATGACCTCCAATTGTTCTGACATTCTATATTGTTGGCCTTCTTGTTTTGATGATGTTTAACAAATAATTTACCACTAATGTTAATTATCTAGTATTTGTGTATTTCTATTTATTGTAGACAAACAACAAGTTGGAGGATGGATGAAATTGTGCATTCACGATCATATCCAATGGAGGTTGGCGGAATTGTGGAGTGAAACCTTATATTCAAAGTTGAAGATCCAAGTTCTAGCTTCATCCGCAATGTGTACCAAGTCAAGCTTATTGAAGATCAAGATCAAGCTTGGGTAACATTAGTTTAGATTTATATTATGTGTGTTGGTACTTTAAGCTCAATCATATATACACACACGTATTTGGTTTCTATGTATATATATAGTTATATATAAGCTCAATCATATATACACACACGTATTTGGTTTCTATGTATATATATAGTTATATATATATATACATGTATGTCTTGGTTTCCAAGTTTATATAAATATGAAATTACATATTTCATATTTATTATTGTGTTTTGGTTTAATTTCATAGATATGAAACAAATATATCCTCATATTTTTCATACTCTATTTTGTTTGAATTTATATTGCATAGAATATGCAATTTTATGAAAATATAGTTTTATTGGTTTTTGGACTTAACAGCAATCATATACATCTTTTATTAAGTCTATATAATTATTTTGTATTGTTTCAAAACATGGTTAAGCTAAAATATCAAAACTCATATGTTTACATTTTTATGTGTATTATCATATCTACAATCATTTTCCAAAGTTTTACATTTTTTGGAATTTATTTGATATTTTTAAACAGGGTTTCAAAATCATCAAACTGCTTCTAAACCTGTTTTTCTCATATATCAGTTTACGATCGACCGCCCCTGAGTCCAGAGACTCAGTATGTTTCTTAATGGCTCATGGTCGACTGTGGCGATCGACCAGATGCAGTTTGGAGAGTTTCGCGATCGACCGTCATAGTCGACCGGCTGATGTACAAAGCCCAAAGTCTGCCTTTTAGTTGATCGCGGTCGACCGCGAGTTTTCCACGGTCGCCCGCCGATCGCCCAACGGCTAGTTTTGGTACAGAATCAGATTTCTGATTGTTGGGCTTTTTGGTCTTTTCCTTTGGGGTTTTGGCTGAGATTTTGGGAGGCTATATATACTTCCTTGCTCTCATCTTTCAACTAAGATAATGTTTTAAATAAGTTTTAAAAGAGTTTAAGTTTGTTTTAAGTTTGTTTAAATGGTTTGTTTAGTGAAAAAAATTTCACAAGAGCTTGAGGAAGATCATCTACATTGTTTGAGCATCCAACTCTTCTACCTCTCCCTCTTGATCTATAGAGAAGTTTTCCTAAACTCTATTTCTAGCTATTTATTGTTTTATTCATAAATTCTCATAAGCTAGATTTTAATTGAGTTTTGTTGATTTGATTTCACTCATTGTTTACACACACCCACTTGAGCTTATTGTATTTACATACATAGTATATTAGGGTTGTGAGAGATTGTAACATTGAGTTGTGCTTAATTGAGTTCTCACCTTGTATTAGAGAACAAATCATTTGTTGTTACATTGTTAGTGTTGTAAAGTTTTCGGTGAGCTAGAAAACCGAGTGTGAGGAGTGAACGTTGATCGGTGAGCGTTAAAAACCGACATTGTGAGTGATTGTGTACGTTGATCGGTGAACGTTGAAAACCGACATTGTGAGGTGTAAACATTATTCGAGTGAGCGTAGAAAACCCGGTTGTGATAGTGGATTTCACCCCGGGAGTGGGGAGCGGAGATGTAGGACGGAAGGTCCGAACTTCGTGATCATATCGTGTGTTTGAGTTTGCTTTGGCGCTCTTCTCTTATGTTTATATTTCTTGTCGCCATTATCCATTGCTCATTATTTATATCATCTAATATCTTGTTTATTTTGTTTACCCTTGTGTATATCACTTATTTTAGCTCACATATCTTGTTGTATTTTATACTTGCTAGGATAACTTGTTAATTAGTTTTAATTGCCATAAAATCGGATTAGATTAGCATAAGACCCTAATCACCCCCCTAGGGTCTAACATATATGTGAGCATATAATCTTTTATTTATTTCAACTAATGCATCTGCTACAATAATTTTTGCTAACATCAACTCAATTCACATGCTCAATGGGACAAATTTTAAGGTTTGGAAAGAGAATATTCTGATTGTTCTTGGCTGCATAGATCTAGATCTTGCATTAAGGACTGAACAACCACAACTTCCTGATGCAAAGAAGGAGTATGAGAAGTGGGAGCGTTCAAATCGCATGAGTCTTATGATCATTAAGCGCGGTATTCTGGAAGCCTTTAGGGGCATAGAATCTGAAGGGATTACTAAGGCTAAAGATTTCTTTGCTAAAATTGAGAAACATTTTGCAAAAAATAATAAGGTAGAAACAAGCACGCTTTTAGGTCGCTTGATTTCGATGAAGTATAAGGGCAAAGGAAATATAAGGGAGTACATTATGGAAATGTTTCATATTGCTTCAAAATTTAAGGCACTCAAACTCGATCTTTGTGATGAGTTACTGGTGCATCTGGTTTTGTTGTCTCTTTCTGCACAATTTAATCAGTTTAAGGTCAGTTATAACTGCCAAAAGGAGAAATGGACTCTTAATGAGCTTATTTTATACTATGTGCAAGAGGAAGACAGGCTGAAACAAGATAAAACTGTGATTGCTCATTTGGCCTATGCTTCTAAGGATAAGGGCAAGAAAATAAAGAATGAAAATGAAGCTGCAAATGGTCCTGTTTAGAAGAAACAACATAAGGATGATCAATGTTGTTTCTTTTGCAACAAATTTGGACACGTAAAGAAGGATTGTACCAAATATCACGCCTAGCGTGCTAAGAAGGGTATGCTCCTTACTTTGGTCTATTCTGAGGTTAATTTAGCTTCATTACCTAGAATGGTTAGACTCTGGTGCTACTACTCACATAAGTATTTCTATGCAGGGCTGCCAGAGCTACCGAAAGCCAAGTGATTATTAAAGATACATCTTTGTGGGCAATGGTCAATCAGTAGATGTGGAAGCAATTGGGCATTTTAGGTTGCTGTTAGGAACGAGTTCATATTTAGATTTAAAAGATACTTTTGTAGTACCGTCTTTTAGACGGAATTTGATTTTAGTTTTTGTATTGAACAAATCAAGTTATTCTTGTTCATTTGGAAACAAACAATTCAGTTTATCTTTTAATTCAATTATTATGAGAACTGGTTACTTGAGTACTTATGATAATCTATATTTGTTTGACACAATTGCTTCATATAATGAATCCTTGCATGTGGAATCACATGGTACTAAGCATAAATTAAATAAAAAAAATTCGGCGACATTATGGCATAAACGATTGGGTCATATCTCAAAAGATAGAGTTGAGCATCTTGTGTCTGATGGCATTTTAGATTCCTTTGATTTTCAGATTTTGACGTTTGTGTTGAATGTATCAAGGGAAAATAGACTAAAGTTAAGAGATTAGGTGCCAACATATCTTCGGATGTCTTAGAATTGATACATATAGATATTTATGGGTCATTCCCTACAGCATCTTCGAATGGTCAACAATATTATCATTCATAGATGATTACTCACGTTATGGGTACCTATATCTCATTCATGAGAAATCTGAGTTTCTGGACATGTTCAAAGCTTTTAAAGCTAAAGTTGACAATGAACTCAATAAAAGGATTAAAACCGTTAGATATGATCGTGGTGGTGAGTACTACGGCAGATATGATGGTTCAGGTGAATAATGTTTAGGACCATTTGCTAGATACCTAGAGGAATGCAGTATAGTTCCACAGTACACCATGCCGGGGTCACCTAGCATGAATGGTATAGCTGAATGACAAAATAGGACTCTTAAGGATATGATAAGAAGTATGATTGTAGACGGTAAAAATTACCTTTACAGATAGGGCCTGAATTCTTCCTACTTATTTAACTTGCATGCATGAGTCAAATCTACTCAAAAGTTGAGTTCGCCAGCATGAGTCAAGACCACGCGGTCAATGAACTCACTTGCACATCTAGACAACCTACCAGGCAACCTAAAACTCACCGGCACACTTGACTCACCTGCACGAGTCAAGTCTACTCATGAGGTAGACCCGCCTGTATGGCCAGGCAATCGATGAA
>NC_033803.1:14856866-14873132 GCF_001876935.1 Asparagus officinalis
GGGTTCTGGGTAGCCACAATATCACGTACAGGGATGGGCCTTTCCATTTCCCACAACATGAGAGGAAGGAGTACAACACTCCAAGCCCATCAGGTAGCCGCTCACAGTACGAGTGACTAATAAAATCCACGAAGTTGTCAAACTCGCCTGTATGCCAGACTCACTTACACGAGTCAAGCTCATCCAAATCACTGGGATTCACCTACGGGTTCAAGCAACCATCCGAGTGATCAATAAGCTCGCCAGACACGCCAAAGTACTGTGCGGCCATAGTATCACGTACAATGATGCATCTTCCTATTTCCAGTACTCCAAACCCATCAAGTAACCGCTCGCAGTACTAACGACCAGCCAAGTCCACACAGACACCAAACTCGCCTGTTTACTTAATTCGCCTACATGAATCAAGTTTGTTCTGACATACTTGACTCGCCTGCACGAGTCAAGAGTGGAATTCGCTCGCATGTTCAAGAAACTAGCCAGGCGACTAACAAACTCGCCAACCCGCCAGAGTACCCGGTACCTGTACTATCATGTACAAGGATGGGTCTTCCCATTCCTCACGATGTGAGGGGAAGGAGTATAGTGCTCCGAGCCTATCAAGCAGCCGTTCATAGTACAAATGAGAAGCATGGCATCTCTCAATAGTAGATGGTCACATCCCATGATTCAGGGAGCCACCACGCTATCTCTCCTCTATTTAAGAGCCTCTCCTCGCTATAGGAAAGGGGTTCAAGGTTCGTTCATCGAGAGTTCATTGATAGAATCAGCGAACCAGACCATCAGCTTTCGGCTCCCAAGTGAGCGAAGGATCTGCTCTTTGCAACATTTCCGCAATGTAGAATCTTCCTTGAGTTCTCGGCCTCGATCGCCATTGAACTCAGAGACTCGAACTCGATTAACACAACCTTCTATTGTGCACTGAAGCTCTCCAGCAACCTCGATCGAATCGTCCAAGGGAAGCAGACTCAGTGCGAGAACTGAGTGAGACATCCTATCATTACCGAAGTCCCCACGTTAAATAAGGAGGGTATTCCCTCCGCTTCTGTTGTAATTTAGATTCATTAGTTTGTAATAAGTTGTTCTTATCAATACAAATAAAATCCCTATTTCGGGAAATCAAAATTTACACCTACAGAAGATGGCAACCATAGTGGGAGAAACTGTTTCCTTAACCGAAATGGTGGTAATGCAGTTCGACGAGATTGCTATTGGGACAACCGTAGAGTCCCTTAAAATCGAGTTCAACCAAGCCAAATACGAAGAGTATTTGTCTTCCTCCTCTGTTGGCGATGCGTCCCGCAAACGCCACGGAGTCGTGCGCAGAAGCTGACCTCAAGCAGTCGAGGCCTCTGTGCCTGAGGGCTCTACCCGAGTCATGGTAGGGGAACCTATTCCCCCAAATCAACCAAGGCCGAGCCGAAGGCAAAAAACATGGGGCAAAAGACCGCTAAGTGGGTTGTCAAACGACCCTCACAGGCCCCAGCTCGAGAAGAGAGGGTGGTTCACCTTGGTACAGACCACGCCGTCATAGTCTGCACGGACTCCCCTCTCTCTAGAAGAGCCCGCTAGGGGCGATGACAAGCCCTCGCCCAGCAGGCGGCCCAAACCTTCACCTCATATGACGGCCGAAATTATTATTCATGTCTGAAAAGTGCAAGATAGAGAAACAGCTCGACCAACGCTGGTGGGCTCGCCAAATCAGGTGAACCCTCGTGCTCAGGTGGACTTCACTCTGATCATAATATCCCCCATTTTGACGGGTCCGGTATTTCTGACAAGCTTGGCCACTCAGGCAAACTAATCAAAACGGGCAAGCCTGCCCACTCGAGTGGACTTCATTTCTCAGGTCACATCTCTAATGCAAACAGACTGCCCAGATCATGCGAGCCTGCCCGAGCAGGCAAGCCCTCGGAATCAGGCGAGCCTCATCAAGTCCACTCGATGGGTGATCGTTGCGAGCGAACGAGCCTTAACAACAAACGCAAAATAGTAGGCGAAACCTCCCAAACTCGCCTGCATAAACAAAGGGTCGAAGTTCGCTTGTAGGTAGGAACTCACCCAAGCGTGATGACTCGCCTGTCAATGCGAACCCACCTAACTCCAACACTTAACCATTCCACCCAGTGTACGCAAGAGGGTTCATCCAAACCTCTCTCATGCGATCGCTTGGTTTACCTCTCTGGTGCCGAGAGTTGTCGCCAACCACCCGCAGAAGATCTCCGGGGTTACCTAAATTACAAACACACCATACATGAGGCGAATCCTTAATATCACTGTGAAAGGCTTATCCAAACGATACTCACCGACTGCCAGTGTATAGCAACGGTGAAACCTTCGGTGTTCGAAAGGCTTGTGCTCAACGACATTCCCAACCGAGATCTTCTCATCGAAGGTGTAGCCACCAAAGAAGGCGCGCCATCGATGATTTATAACTCTCGTCTGCTACAGTTAATGTGATGGGGAAGGGTAAAAATGTACTTCCAGATTCCCCAGACTTGGACTCCTTCCTAGGGCCCAGTCACCCGCTGGTTCAACGCGAGCGTGACGGTATATTCCTGCACACCCGCTGTCGTACAGAAGTAAACATCCCGCTTGATTATGCTCTCCTAGAACCTCCTTCCGGTGGTGAAGAGGAAGTTTGCTCAGTGGCGGCCACATCCCAGACATCACACTCGAGTCATGGCGAGTCAGCGAGGGTGCACATGGCTGAAACCTCGAGTGATCAAATGATTGCCCAAAAGTTTGAAGAACATCAGGTCGCCATCGGGTCCATAAGAGACATGTTGGAGCAACTTCTGAATAAAAATAAGAAAAAGAAGAAGGCCATGCGTACCCCGCGGAAGCCGGTGGGAGGCAAGGAATGGGAACCTACTCCTAATCAGACGACTGAACAGGAGGATAATGTCGAACTCCTGTCGGATCACTCCTCGAAGTCATCGGTAGGAACATCGAGCACCGGGGGTACTACCCATGACAAGAGATTCGACGAGTTCCAAAGCCAACTCAATGCCTTGAAGCTCTAATAAAACATGAACAAACTAGGGGTGGTCAGACCATACCCTATCGAGTGGGACACAGTCCCCTACACGGTAAGGTTCAAACCCATCAGTTTGGTACAGTTTGATGGAAAGAGCTTACCCTCGTAGCACATCTATTAATTTATGGCTCAAATTGGATTCCTCACAGGAAACGACGCTATCCTCACCCGGCTATTCATCGGCACCCTCAAAGGGGTAGCGCTCGAGTGGTTCCGCAAGTTAGAACCCAGCTCCATCATATCATGGGCTGATGCGGAAAGGCTCTTCTTGGCTCGCTTCTTCGACGACAACACCGAGGTATCGATGGCCATTCTCCTTGCTGAAAAGCAAAGGAAGTCGGAGTCAGCTAACGACTTTGTGAAGAGGTTCAGTAACCGATCAGTTCATTGCTAAGACTAAGTCTCCGAAGCCACACTGATTGAGATGTGTCGCAATAACTTCTTGATCCATATTCTGTCCAAGGTTGGCACGGTAGAAACCCTAACCTAGAAGGAACTCGTCCGACAAGGCGAGAAGGTTGAGAATATGATCAAGAGACTCGAAGCTAAGGAGCCTTACCCCAGAAAGGGAGCCGCAGGGCCGAGCGCGCCTAGGAATCCCCCTCGATCGAGAGGAAAGAAGATCATGGCCGTCGACTCCACTCCGGCCCCCAAACCAACCCAAAAGCTCAAGCCAAGTTCATTTGAACAACGTCCCCTAAGGCAATACGACTTCAAGGAGGACCAAGTGGTGGCAACCATCGATACTCTCATCAAGAGCAATAAGATTAAGCTACCGGAAGTCACAAAGCCTGAGGAGACGAACAAAACCAGTGATCTGAGCTACTGTGCGTACCACAGGTTCCTCGGTCACCCTACCTCCAAATGTTATATCCTCAAGGATAAGCTTCAGGCCTTCTATGATGCGGTGGTCCTAAAGAAGGAGAAGGTATAGAAACAGGTGACCACAAATATGATCACTCTGAGTTTTAAAAAAGATCTCTCGGAGGTTCAGGCGCCAGCAGGAGTGGCTCCTATCCCCATGGTAATCCTCAAGGTTACTAACGATGATCCTCATAATCAACGAGGAAAAGGTTTAGTGTCCCAGATTTTGTCATTAGGTCAAGTAATGTGGGTCCACCCAGACCTCCTCGGCGATGAGCAATGGGCTTCAAGGCCTTCGAGGAGGACCAAAGGTAAACCTTGCAACACCGTCTCTGCTATCCCAGATAATGGCAAAATGGCAGTAGTCACCCTCACCGATTCTGACGAGAACGTTACCGTCCTAGCCACCAGGGCGGGCAGAGAATTCACCAAGAATTATCCTATAAGGCCGGAGGATCCGGCGGGACCCTCCATGCGGCCACCCGCAATAGCCTCTCCGAATCCCGATGCGACGAGCTCGAGTTAGCAACCTTTCCGTTTCAATGTACTCGCGCAGTTAAAAACATCCCAGCCAGAATCACCATGTACGAACTCTTGCATCTATCTAGACCTACACGGGAGGCTCTACAAGAGGAATTAGCCGATTCAGAGGTCTTCACCATACACTTCTCATCCACAAGGGAAGAAGACGCGGGACAGAAGTGCTTACAGTGCTGTCAGGCCTTCGAACGGTAGGTCCTCTGCATCACGTTCACCCCTGAGGACATGCTAATCAAAAGCACTTCTCACGATTGACCCTTGTACTTCACGGGGTACATCGGTTCTTCCAAAAGTGGATCGAATCCAAGTCGACCCAGGATCCGCATTGAGCATTGTCCCCTTGAAACTTATGCAGCACTTGAGGGTCCCCCAGAAGTGTCTTTCCACGATAACTACAACCATCTTCGGCTTTAACGCCACCGAGATGAGGCCGCTTGGTAAGATCTTCCTAAAGTGTCGTATAGGCGACATGAAGAGAGAGGTCACCTGCTACGTCATCGACGCCGAGCCTTCCTACAACGTGCTGTTATGACAACCATGGATCCACAACAACCGTATTGTCCCATCCACATTGCACCAATGCCTAAAATACGTGAATGATAATGATTGGGTAAAAACAGTAGTTGCCGACAAACAAACCTTCAAATGAGTCGAGAACTACTTCACGGATTCCCTACTTTATCAAGACTCTGACGAACCATTGGTCGATGAGCTCGGAAGTGGCAACGAAGCAGATAGTGAACCCGAATACGGCGACAGCCTTGTCCTGAATGATTTTCAATCGATTGTAATCGGCTACGAAAGCCACAATGTAACCGACAATGTCTAGGCGAACGAGAATATCTTAAATGAGAAGTTCAACTTTGCTTACTTATCATCTTGCTTGACATCCGAGGAAGACTTGCCCAACGATTCGATGTGCGGAGGCTTTACAACGACGTCTTTCGCCTACACTTTCCTATCTAACTCGTCATGTGTTACAAAGGGACAAATGATTGAGTCTTCGCAGGCTATATTCGTTGTGCCCGCCTAGGAGAGTTATTAAAGGGATATCATCTTCGGTAGGATAGACCATCCCTTGCGCACATTGTGGGACGAATCCAAAGTAGAAGAACCCGCACCCCAGTTTTCACAATACAGTCAAATAACGAAGCGTATGAAGAGGGACATGGGTTACGACTTCGCTCGTCAAGAAGATCCGAACTACGGCTGAAGACGGATGACGGTCATCTGACCCGCCTATGTGCCTAAAGGCAAACCCTCGAATTACTTCACCTAGACTCAAAGAGGCTTGGGCTACATTTCTTCCTCATCGGAGTTGTTCTGCAATTTTGGTGAGGACTCTGACGAGCCCCACTCAGATGATCGATCATTAACATCCTCGGCATGAGACTTAGACGTCAGCATGGGTAACTTGTTTAGAGACCTCACGGTCAATGTGGCTATGATTGATCCCACCGAAATGGCAAAGGATGACCAGGACCCACTTATGATGAAACGTGGGACCGCCACGTCAATGCTCAATGGAGCAAATGCTTCGAGCAACGTGAACCGCCCATTGAGGATAAAATCCTCCAAGTAAATATGGGCGATGAGGCGAACCCCAAGCCCATATTTATTAGTGGTAGCTTACCTCCCCAAGAGAAAAAAGGCCTCATTGCCCTCATACAGGAATACATTGATTTTTTTGCATGGAATTATGAGGACATGCCGGGCCTTGATCCCCGAAGCACCATGCATCACCTAAACATCGGGTCAGATGCCAAACCCGTCAAGTAATAATAGAGACGGTTTCATCCACAAATCATGGAGGCAATCGAGATCGAAGTGAAGAAGCTGATCGAATCCGGCTTTATCAGAGAGGAACAGCACCTCGATTGGGTAGCCAACATTGTTCCAGTCCTGAAAAAGAATGATAAGATCCGCATCTTCATTAACTTCAGAAACCTTAACGCCGCTTGCCCAAAAGACGAGTTTCCCTTACCCATTACGGATGTCATCATTAATAACACGTGCAGGTTTAAGAGAATGTCCTTTATGGATGGATTCTCAGGGTATAATCAGATCAAGATGCACCCTGATGATGAAAAGCATACTTCGTTCAGAACTCCAATAGGGGTATACTGCTACACGATCATTCCTTTCGGATTCAAAAATATTGGCGCAACTTATCAACGTACTACGAGCCTAATTTTTTGAGACTATCTGTGAAAGACAGTCAAGTTCTATATGGACGATCTGGTCGTAAAAAGCCACCACAAAGACAACCATCTCCAAGACCTAAGAATGATGTTCGAACTTATGAAAACACATCAACTCAAGATGAATCCAACAAAATCATTCTTAGGGATGTCCAGTGGTAAATTCCTTGGATTCGTAGTCATGAAAAAAGAGATCCATATCGACCCAGATAAGGTGAGAGCTATCTAAGAGCTTTAGCCACCCCGAAATCTCAAGGAATTAAGGAGCCTTCAGGGGTGATTGGCTTATATCCGGAGGTTCATCTCAAACCTTTCGGGTAAATGCCAACCCTTTGCCAATTTGATGAAGAAAGGTGTCTCCTTTGTGTGGGACGAGCCGTGTCAACGGGCCTTCAAAGAGTTCAAAGCTTATCTCTCGAGACTACCCATCCTGGCAGCTCCGATCTTGGGAAAGCCATTCCTCGTCTATATACGAGCCATGGAGCATTCTCTGGGTGCCCTCCTAGCGCAAAATGATGATACTGGCCATGAGCAAGCTATCTACTACCTACGTAGAACTCTGCAAGGCGCTGAGTGATGGTATCCCATGGTAAAAAAGGAGTGCCTAGCCTTGGTATTCACCATCCAAAAGATGTGACATTACCTAGTTGGCCAAACCATCCATGTCGTTTCCCGGATGAACCCTATCTGAGTTTTCATGATGCAGTCCGCGACCTTAAATTGGCGCCTGGCTAGGTGGGCACTCTTGTTGTCTCAGTACGACATCCACTTTATGTCGCGAAAATCAGTCAAAGGATAAGCTATCTGCGATCTCATGGCCAGCCATCCGCTGGGAGTAAAAATTGACTTGTTCGAAGACTTGCCAGATGAACCCTCCGAAGTCAACACAACCTCCCCAACAGAGGTTTGGCAGATGTTCTTCGATGGTGCGTCTCCCCTACATAATCATGTGTTACCCCGAGCCTTTTCTCTGACTGAGCCATGAACCAACAACGTGGATGAGTACAACGCGCTGCTCATTGGGCTCGAACTAGCTAAGAAGTTGGAGATAAAGCATCTCGAAGCCTAGGATGACGTTCAGCTCATTGTCAAATAGATGACGAGGGAATACGAAGTTAGGAATGACGATTTGATCCCCCTTCATAAAACAACTATCAAACTAGTTGATTCCTTCGAAAACTTCAACATCGAGCATGTGCTTTGCTCCAAGAATACGCATGCAGACGCTCTGGCGTCCATAGCAGCTAACCTGGCCCTACCATTAGGGACAGATCAACAGTCGCGAGCCGACAACTCTTCCAGCCAGAAGAAGTTCTGAAAGTGAACACTATACACCAGGTTTCAGATCAACCTGACCCGAAAGATTGGCGTCTCCCAATCATTGATTACTTCTTGTACGGCATGCTGCCTGAAGACGTCAGAGAGTGAGAGTCTGTCCACCGGCGTGCCTTAAGGTTCTACTACGACTCGACCACGAAAGCATTTTATCGTAGATCGTATGACGATTTGCTGCTATGATGCCTTTCAAAGACGGAAGCACAAGAAGCTCTGTGCGAAGCCCACGACGGTACCTGTGGGGCTTACCAGCCCGGACCCAAGCTTTGTGATCGTCTATGGAGGATAGGCTACTTTTGGCCCGGGATAGTCGGCGACGCAGTTGCTTATGCCAAACGTTGCCATACATGCCAAATCCAAGCCATTTACATACACCGACCTCTCGAAGACCTGCACCCAACGACAACGACATGGCCATTCGAAGCATGGGGGATGGATATTGTCGGGCTAATATCCCCACCATCAGCAAGTGGTCACCTTTTCATCCTCGCAATCACCGACTATTTCTCCAAATGTACTGAAGCCGTCCCCTTAAGAGAAGTCAAAACCATTGACGTGATTAAATTCATCAAGCATCACGTCATATACCGATACGACATACCCTAACGTATCATTCACGACAATAGAGCATAATTCGTTAGTCATGCATTTATCCGGTTCTGCGACAAGTTTAGAATCCAGAACCTTTCCTCTACGGCTTATAACCCTTCAGCGAGTGGTTTAGTCGAAGCCTTTAACAAAACAATCATCAAAATCCTGACCAAGCTGACCTCTACTAGCAAACGCGATTGGAACGAGAAGCTTGGCGAAATATTATGGGCGTATTGCACGACGGTTCGCATGCCGACCGGCATCATGCCTTACTCATTAGTATATGGCTGCGAGGCCGTGTTACCATTAGAGATTCAAATTTCATCTCTCCGTGTCACTCTAGTGACAGGGATGATGACCGAGGATAACCACTAACGGCGTCTCACGGAACTCGAAGCGCTGGATGAAAGGCGGCTTGAAGCCCAACAGCACATTGAGTTCTACCAAGCCTGAATGGCCAAGGCTTTTGACCAGAAAGTCAAGTGCCGATCCTTCAAGGAGGGAGAATTGGTCCTCGTTGTTCGACGGCCGATGATTCTCGGCTCTAAAAAGAAGGGCAAGTTCCAGCCCAAATGGGAAGGACCATTCGTAGTAGAGACGGTCTATTCGAATGGAGCTTATCATCTTATCAAATCAAACGGAGATAAGATCATGATGCCTATCAACGGCAAATTCCTGAAGAAGTACTACCCTTAGTCCTTCATTACACTCCCACTGGTGCATGAGTCTAAACTACCCCATATACTCCCACTGGTGCATGAGTCTAAACTGCCCCTTTTCCTCTAACCGGTACACGAGGCTAAACTTTTCCTAACTCGTGTACCCTGTCATATACATGAGTGTGAGACACCGCTTACGAGTAACCCTCGGAAGATACTACGTATAGTATTCTTAGGGATAACCCAAAACCCCCCATTCGGTCAAAGCTTTCTACAGTTAGGACCAAAACAAACTATCAAGTTAACCCCCACCTCTGATAGTCATTCCTCCGTCAGTCTCATTCAATTAGACGATGGATCTCTTAAATCCTGTCACGTTAACTATTACCTATGGCAAAATCAACTTACCAATCCTCTCCACTAGGATGGTGAGCCCACAGAGTTGTTCACATCGCAACAAATAATCCCATCACGTTAACTATTACCTCTGGCAAAATCAACTTACCAATCCTCTCCAATAGGATGGTGAGCCCACAGAGTTGCTCACATCGCAACAAATAATCCTATCATGTTAACTATCACCTCTGGCAAAATCAACTTATCGATCCACTCCCATAGGATGATAAGTCCCCATAGTTGCTCCAATCATAATAAAATTCTATCAGGTTAATGATCACCTCTGATAGCCAGCCTCGTCACTCCCACGAGTGACGTTGCCCGAGTAGTAACTTACCATGCGACGTATCGCTATCCTGGTCGGTCGTCACACTGATACATCCCTGAACGACCCGACCTATTCTGAATGTTCTAATATTCTCTTAGAACGATCGATGGGTAGCAGCCCACTATCCGACGGCTCCTACAACAATCAATCGTCACACTCCTACATCCCTGAATGATTCAATTACCCTGATATCATCATCCTCATGAACGATGATGTTCATTAAGAGCGGCTTACCAGGCGACATGCTCCAATCGACCCCCGAACCGTAACTCGCCAAATGGTGAGTCATTGTTGGGACCCTGATTTGGTCGCACGCACAAGTAACCGCTCTATTTGGGTTAGATTGTTAACCTTCAACATCTAAAACCCGCCTGAATTACAACACGAGAGTCAAAGTTAACCTAACCCCGTGCCTCGAACGGCCAAGGGCGGAGGAGGATCTTAGCAATTAAGTCTAAGATAAACTCCTCGAAGGCCCATCATGCTACGAAAAATAGTGTAGCCAACTCGACTCAAGTGACGAGCAGTAAAGGCGAGTCAAACACAATGATCGCCGAGGATTTGCTAAAAGTCCTAAGCATAAATCAATGCAGAAGAGTAAGGAAAAGCGATACGTGTAAAATCAAAGCCAGTCAAAGACATAACACTCTTCCAAGCTGAGTTTAAAAAAACATCATGTTTTGGACGAAGATGCAACGAGCATCAGCAAAATTATAGCAGTGCAAAAAAGAAGAAGAAGAAGAACATTCTAAATCAACTTTAACAGGCTGAAGGCGGTGAACCTAGCCTTGGCGACCGCAAGTTCCACCACGTGCCTAGCTTAGACCTTTTTCTCCTATCGCTGCTGAAGCTTGGCAAGAGCAGCCTCACCATCCTCCTCTTCCTGACGAAGGATCTGAAGCGCCTTTACCTCCTCCTCAGTGACGCGACAGACCCGCACTTTTTCATGCTCGAGCTTCTTTAGGTTTTCCTCTCCCTCGAAAGACCCGGCATAAGGAAGAAAGTGGCATCAAGATAGGCATCCATCTTAGCTAGCAAAGCACGATGTTTCTTACGCAGGCGTCTAAGCTGAGCCTCCTTCTCTAGGATGCGCCTCGCCAAAGCCTCGCGTTCAAACAGGGCACTCATCGCGAGAGGCATCAGCTCGTCTTTAGGGTCGGCATGAACCAGCCCCTCTAAGCGGTACATCAACCCCTCCAAATGGTGGAGCTCTCGCTCACATCACTAGGCGAACTGAGGGCCGCCCACACATCGGACCTCCTCGAGACGTTGAGCTACAAAGGGGAGCACATCATAGTACCTCCTAACGCCTTGTCTAATAGCAGTGGTCATCCTGTGTAAGTCGTCCTCTAACTTTTGCAGGATGTTGAGCGTCGGAGTGAGATTCATAGCGGTTGGCCACTGGATTGGGTTGATAGCAGCAGTTGGCGTGACATCAGTGCCAAAAACGGTAGAGGAAGAGGCGACCCCCTTGCCTTAAGAGACGTGTGAATCGATCTTAGGAGCCATGTTCAGGATGTGGACAGCTCTACAAGAATTTTCTTCAGAGGCGAACACTTATGAGCACGAGAACACCATCAGGAGAAAAGCGAAGACATTATGTAGAGGAGAATTAGACGGATGAGATCCGTGGGTTCAAATGGATCGAGCGGCTCAGATCCCCCATACCGCTTCGAATTCGACGCCTTTGAAGGCTGTAGCCTCTAGGATTCTGAATCAATGGTTCAGATCAAACACGAAAGGTGGAGTGTTCCATTACTTCACACTTAATGAGGATTAACACGGCCACATCACCCTAGTGGGCAAGCACTTGGGTCCGCATGCGGACGCGTGGCACAGACTCACCTATTCTTGAGTTTCGCTTGCAGCACAAACTCGCCTGTGTTTGAGTTTTGCCAAGCGTACAAACTCACCTGTGTTTGAGTTTTGCCTGTAGCACAAACTCACCTGTGTTTGAGTTTTGCCCATAGCACAAACTCACCTGTATTTGAGTTTCGCCTGCAGCACGAACTCACCTATGTTTGAGCTTCACCAGCAGCACAAACTCATTTGTGTCTGAGTTTCGCCTGCAGCACAAACTCACCTGTGTTTGAACTTTGCTTGCAACACAAACTAACCTATGCTTGAGTTTTGCCTGTAGCACAAACTCACCTATGCTTGAGCATCACTTGTAGCACAAACTCGCCTGTGTTTGAGTTTCTCCTGTGGCATAGACTCACCTATGCTTGAGTTTTGCTTGTAGCATAAACTCGCATGTGTTTGAGTTTCGCCTATGGCACAAACTCACCTATATTAGGTCTCGCCTATGGCATAAACTCGCCGGCACTTGAGTTTTTGCCTATCACATGAGTTAGGCGCTGGATAGCTATACACAAAAAAAAATGAAAGGAAGGTATGCACAACGTATCAAGGAATCAAGAAAGCGTGAAATTCATCCATTAGCCGTTTCAAGACAATACATTTGAACAAAGTTATGCTTTTACAATCCAGCTAGTCATAACATTGCACTCAAGAAACAAAAGTGTGAACAGGACATCTTGAATCTACTCCTATCCTACGAGCTTATTCTAGAAATTTAAAAGACGCGAGCTCGGTCCGGAGCGCGGCTATCTTCTCTGCATGCATGGCACGAGCTTCGTCCCCTGCCTCCTACCGGGCCCTTGCCTCAAAAGAAGCGTTAGCGGCAGCATCCTTCTAGTGCAGCATCGGGAGAATACGCCTCTCCCTTGCAAGATCACCGTGCACGGTCTCGCTTTGAATGCGTAGGCCCATCAAAGTTGATTCCCCCTCAGCATACGAGATCATGCCCAAAAGAATCGAGAAAGCGGTAGCTTCCATGTCAGTTTATAATAGGCATTGCCGAAGATCCAAACGACTGATAAGGGATTCTTTGTCTTCTATATCTCGCCTTTAGCACTCTTGCTACCACATTCCACGACGACGGGCGAAAACCAAGAATAGAATCACATCAGACTCTAAATTTGTCTACCGCAGATTCTCCAACTTTGTTAAAAGTGACTCCAGATCGAGGAGCCTCATCAAACAGTGTATGGAAAGCCTATAGTCGCCCAGGTATTAGAGGTGGGCCACGCGATCTGAGAGAGACTGCTTCAGGTCTGCGAAGCTACCACAGCCCTGATCGACGAGTGAGAGCACCTGTTGCACGGTGTTCTCCAATTCCTCAACCAGGACCTGCAAGTTAACAGAGTCTGAGGGTTTAGACTTCGGACCATGGCTGGGCATGGCAGCTAAGGAAGAGCTGTCACTCCCTGTCTTCTTCGAGGCGGATGCATTTGCTCATGGTGCCATCCTGAACAAGAGGGGAACGATGAATACCGTGACCTCTTCAACAAGAAGGAAGAGCAATATATAACAAACAGCCCAGATCGGGTGCGAGGAACGAAGAGCTTCCATCATATCGCCTTTAATGCGAAGCAACGTGCCAACATCAGCCTAGCTGGCAAGCATGTAAGACCGCGACCAGACACGTGGCTAGCCCAAATCAGAATTCATCTCACTTGTGGCTTGTTGGATTCGCCTATGGCTAGAGTTCGCCCATGGCTTGAACTCGCCTGTGGTTAGAATTCGCCTATGGTTCGAATTCGCCTATGGCTAAAAAATCCACCCACGGCGACCTCACATAGAAAGATAAAAGCTGAAGGATAGGAGGCAACAACAAGAGGGGGATATATGCACGAACACATTTTAGAAACCAAAAGAGCATAACATTCATCCATTTCTAAGACAATACGTTCGAACAAAGTTGTGACTTTACAATCAAACAAGTCATAACATTTCATTGAAAATGAAACAAGAAAAAATGTCTTAACACTACTTTGGCCCTAAGAGCCTAGTCCAGAAAGCTGAAAGACGCAAGCTCCGCCTTAACTGCAGCCATCATTCGGGCATGGTCATCCTGGGCTTTATCCTCGGCCTCCTTTTGGGTCCGGACCTCGAAGGTTGAAGCCGCAGCCGAATCCTCTTGACGCAGTGTCTAAAGATTTTGGGTCACCTCTTTGATAGCCCTACCAGCATTCCAGCTCTCAAATTGGAGCCCCCTCAGCGTCGTCTCTGCCTGTACCAGCTCTGCCCTTAGACGGGAGATGGTGGAGGTAAAGGCGTCTATCCGGGCCTACAGTGAATGCTGCCGGTCTGTCAAAAGGGTGATGTGGAACTCCAAGTCAGCCATGTCCCGCACCCACACCTCCTGTTCCCACGCACCCCGATGCCGGGCGTGAGACAAGAATGGCTCCACTTCAGCCACCAAATCCATATGCAACAAGTGCTCCAAGTGCGTGAGGCGTGATTCCAGGTAAAGTAGCCTCGTTGTATAGCGCGCAGCAAGTCAGGATTCGCCCAGCCGTCTAAAGTTGGCCACCAGATCCAAGAGGGACTGCTTGAAATTAGAATACGTCCCTAAACCAAGACTAACGAGGGAGATCACCTTCTTCGTAGCATTCTCTAGTTCTCCAACACGAGCCGGTATAGGGAGAAGTTTCAAAGGAACGGGCTCTTGTCCACTAGCAAGCATCATGATAGGGAGAACCTCGAGGCAAAGTCCTACTTCAGGCGGTGGAGCAGAGTGCGAAGCGGACACAGCCATAGGCTCCCTGGATTCATCGTCCGAGATAAGGATAGGCTCAGGCGGAGACCTCTCAACGGCCGGCGCACCGTCTCGAACTGATCAACACAACAAAAGGATTAAAAGCGTGTAATAACTCACGAAGATTTAATGCAAAGATACATTCGGTGGCGGTGGCCTCAGCAGTAGTAGAGGAGGAATCCCCCCGTTTCTTCTTCGATACGGTCACTTTCACTCGTGGAGCCATCTCAGATGCAGTGATAGAAAGCTTGGGTTTCCCCTGTAGAAAGCAGTGTGTGCTATAACTTCCTCCAACAAGGGAGATGAATATTATATACACATTGATCGGATGATCACCCATCGTTCGATTAGACAGTCCAAACCAAAACAGTCGAAAGTAAGGCTGACTGATTCAGAATCCTGTGTGGACGGTAGAGATCTAGCGGTTTTAAGCATGATCTTTAGCCAACGGCTCGGATCGGCCCCCTACTACGCCGCCTTTAATGCGAAGCGACGTGCCCACATCGTATAAACTAGTGAGCATATTAATACATGAATGGACACGTGGCCCACTAAAAGCAAAGCCCGCCTACGAGTCGAATTCATCATTCGAACTCGTATGGTTTGAGCTTACCTGATAGCCTGAGATCGCATACTACTTTGGCCTACCTAGTTCAAGTTTAATTACAGTTAGGGTTTTCCCGCCTTCATGTTCGCCTAAAACCCGACCCAGTTGGGATTCAGCCATGACTTGAACTAGTCTTAATTCCGTCGGCGGCTAAAATTCGCCTGTAGTTAGAATTCGCCTGTGGCCAGAATTCACCCGGTGCGAGTCCACTAACGTGTAACTTAACCTCGCCTATTATGAACAGTGACAAAAAACAAAAAAATGCACACACACAAAATGAGAGGAATAATGACTGTGACAAAAGCACGATTCCATTCACTAAGAAAGATCTGGATACAATGATACAGTTAAGCCAGATTACAAAGCTCTCAGTCGCGACTCCACCTCGTGAATCTCTTCAGCGTGCTTAAGCTTGAGCCTCTTCAGGATCTCTCGGTGAAGATCCTCCTCAGAGTGCAAAAGCAAGTCTTGGACATTGTGCCTTGCCTCCTTGAGGGCTTGGCCCTTCTCCTCAATGGCGTCAATAACCAGCTGCCGTCGAGACCCGAGTTCCTCTAATTCCCCTATCAGCTATTCGTGAGCCTTCTCCTGGGAGGCCAATAAGGCCTGTGCATTAGCAATGATTTGTTTGGTCTTCCTATCTCTGAAGACAGGCGAGAGATACCGGAGGCAGCCTTTTGGTGCTCTCGGCTTACTTGATCGTCCTTGGCCATAACGCATTCCAGCTCTTCTGTCAGCCTCGCCTCCAATGACATCATCTCCTCCAGTCTATACTCGCACTCCTCCAATGCTATTTGGACCTCCCGGACGCAAGACGGAGGATCTCAGAGCTCGTGGTGCAAAGGGTGAGCAGCTGTCGAATAGTCCGCTCTACCTCCTCCAAACGCGTGAAATACGGAGTGGCAGCGGAGGCATCAAGCATCTTGATCAAGAAGCCCATGGGATAGTCAAGAGCCTCCTTGAACGACTTGAAAGGGTAACTTTCTTCCAATGCAAGCTTGACGCTGTCAACAAGGGTGTCCTGGAGGTTAGCAAGGGCTAGATCCACCACCCTCTTGCATGAACGAGCCAAAGGATAGAGGATAGCCTCATCGACCACCGA
>NC_033803.1:14873141-14909743 GCF_001876935.1 Asparagus officinalis
CGATGTCAACGCCAATCCATGATCGAAGCTCTGGTGGCCACGGTAGTAGAAGTGGTGGTAGATACCGCTAAGACCGAGGCACCGACCGATGCCATTGGGGTCTCAGCCACAGATCTGACTATAACCTCGACGATCGTCGAGGTAGGAAATGAGGAAACGACCACTAGCTGAGTGGACATTTCCCCTTAGGCCAAAACCTCCTAGGCTGATGCTTCGCCCTCAACCAACGCTTCTTCAGGAATGGGGACTTCCCCTTGTTGGTCTGAAGCTTCTTCATAAGTCGACGCCGCTTCCTAGCTCGACATCGCCTCATGGATCGTGGCATCGTCTTCTTCTTCTGCTTCATCCCCCTCTCCAGTCGACTGACCAGCCCAAGCGGAAGGATCCTCTTTACCAGCAGACTCGAGGGGTAGATCAGCTGCAAATACAGGAAGAATGTTAGTAGTAACTCCTGAGAAGAGCCCTATTGGCAGTTTAGCAGGGTCAGATCAACAATGCTCGATCCTACTCTTACCTAAGTCGCCAAGCTCCGCTTCATCTCCAGTCCCCCCTTCATCATTGGAAGGAATGGAAATCACTCCCTCAACAGTACCTGCATTAAGTCAACAAAAACATCAGGTAGTGCAAATTCAACCTTATGCCCGAAGGTACGGTATTAAAGGTTACCTTCTGGCATAATCGTTGAAGTCGTAGAAACCCCCGCCTGCTGTCCCACATTTGATGATGAGGGGGGTAGCCTCCGAAGTAATCGGGACCATCCCTGATGCGGCAAACAGAGTAGGCGTAGTGGCCCTAGTCACAGGGGTAGTTACTCCAGGAATTAGCACAGGAGTAGCATTATCCTGGCCTTTCGCAGCTCTGGTTGACGGACCTTCTTGGCCGCCTCCGCCCTTGAGCTGCCGGTCGCGGCCTCCTGTTGTTGTTTAGAGAGGAGCAAACTACCGAGAGGTAGAATAGGCATCCCTATCTGTCCAGCTATCGTTCTCGGGACCTGTTCTAAATGTTCACCTATCCGGGCCAGCTCGTCAGATTCTCTATGCCTACCGGTAGGGTCTAACGAAGGGCAAGGAGACGGAGCTTGAGCCTCAGATGTCCCGAATCCACCTAAACCCACGTAAAGGTCCTTGTTGTCTTCGGCAGGGACCTCCGAATACCACTCTCCAATAGTCTGGCGACCATTCCGCCTTGAGGGACGGGGAGCTGCCCTTGGACGACGCCCATGTTCCGCCAGAAAAGAATTCTGAAACCGAAAGCCCTCAGGGTTCACACTGGCACCCTGATACCACGGGCAATAAAGGAGCGTATGGTGAAGGTCATGATCCTTAGCATGTTGTTCAAAATGCGCATTGGTACAGCCGGCATGGGTCCAAAACCACCCCCGCACGCCATCCACTAATCCCCCCCTTCATAATACAAGTGAGGGTTAGTATTTCCTATGTACAGCTGGTCATACCCGAACTAACGGGCAAACTTGCAAGGAATGTAAGGCTCAAGATAGCACATGGGGCCTGTTCACAAGACGTGATACCCCGGCCCGGATATTCACCAGTCATTGAAAAGCACCACAGGAGAGGACGGTGTTATGGTCCACCGTCGATACGTCCCGAAGAGATTCACCATACCCTCGACCACTGAAGTAGGGGGAAAATCGGTGAAAATTATAGTGACCAAAGTGGGACAACGTCTTCCTCAAAAGAGTGGGTAAGAACCACGCATCTCTTCAACCATAGCATGAGGTATCCCGCGAACAGAGCCTTGCCGGATATAGGAGACCTAGACTGATGATGGAATGATTGGAAGGTCGTCCCAAATTTGAACCCACCCTTGTCATTGTAGGCATATAAAATTGCTTATAGGTCCCTTAGCTCAGCTCGGCACAAACCGACAAACCAACGAGGCAACGAGATTGACTAATCGCACGCAAGCAACGGAATACGTCCATTCGTGTGCGGGATCAAGCCAAGTGTTCGAAGAGTCAACGAGTCATCCAACCAAGGGCATACTCGGACGAATCACGATCGAATCAAGATCGGTTTCGGACTCGAACTCAGAAGTGGATTTACTGCCAAATCAGGAATCCGACTTACTGCCAAATCAGGAATCAAATCAGAGTCTGGATCAACCGAATCACGGACAGAACCCAAAGGTGGAAAACAGCAGAAAACCAAACACCCGGAGGGGCTCGGAAACCAAGTCACCGAGGCGGCTCACCGAGCCACCAAGGTGGCTCGGTGGCCGAGCCACCAAGTGGTGGCTCGGCCGAGCCACCTAGGTGGCTCGGTGGCCGAGCCACCTTGGGGTGGCTCGGCCACCTCCGAGCCACCAAATGGTGGCTCGGAGGCCGAGCCACCTCCTTGGTGGCTCGGCGGCCACCAAGGTGGCTCGGCCACCACCGAGCCACCAAGAGGTGGCTCGGTGGCCGAGCCACCAAGGTGGCCGGCCGAGCCACCTCTTGGTGGCTCGGCATGAGCCGAGCCACCTTGAGGTGGCCGGCCACCTTGAGCTGGCCACACGTGCACACGGGCACGGGCACAGTAACGAGAGCCTATAAATAGGCCAAAGGGTTCTTCATTTCAAAGGTTTGGAAATTTTGGAGAGAGGCGAAGCCCTGCTGGATTGGAGACTCGGAACTTAAAAAAGATTGAAACTTTGGGACTTCGGGGACTCACTCCTTCAGATCTGGTGCTCGGCGATCATCAACGTCAAATAAGGCAGGTGTTCGAGAGGATCAGATCTCAGATCTACGCAGGCATACTCCGGATCTAAGCTTGGTCTTAGATCCCGAGACTTGGACGATTGTTTCCTTGGTGAAACAATCCTCCCCGGCTATTATTTCCTTGGTGAAATAATACCCGTCGTACTGCGTAGATCCGACCGGATCTAGATCTCGCGGTGGTCCACGGCAAACAACCCCGGCGCAGGCAAAGAACCCACAAAGCGAGCGACCGCAAAACAGGAGCTCGTGATTCGTTCGACAAACAAGGAAACAAAGTTGTAATTTTCATTTCTTTTCAATTTGATTTTCGTTGTAACCGGATCTTATAAAAAGACCGGATCTTTTGTAACTCAAAAAGTTGTAACTCAAGATGACAATGGAATCAATAACAAAGAAAGACACGAATTTTCCAGCGAACAAAATCAAATGCTGAGTAGGTGAACCCATCCTATTAAACGGCGTGAAGTTAATTAGATTGAACTTCGCCGGATATGGGATCGATTCCCACTCTCTTGGGTATGGACAGGGAATGCTCGTTTTCTTCATCTCTTGAGCGGAAATCAATGTATTGATTTTGCTCTCGAGATTTTTAATTTTCGGCGCAGGCAAAGAACCCACAAAGCGAGCGACCGCAAAACAGGAGCTCGCGATTCGTTCGACACAAAAGGAGAAAAGTTGTAATCTTTGTTTATTTTTATTTGATTTTCGTTGTAACCGGATCTTATAAAAAGACCGGATCTTTTGTAACTCAAAAAGTTGTAACTCAAGATGACAATGGAATCAATAACAAAGAAAGACACGAATTTTCCAGCGAACAATCTGGCGACCACAGTGGGAGCCACCGATCTCGCTGCCGAGATCGGAGCGTCGCAGCCGCGGATCTTGATCCCAGTCGTGGAGGAGGTCGAATACGAGTTCGATCAGACCAAGTTCGAGGAATACCTTTCATCCTCGTCTAGATCAACCTCCCCCCGCAAGTCCAAGAAGTCCAAGTTCTCTTCCAACAGAAAGGTGCGTTGGTACGAAGAAGTTGAAGCTACCAACGACGACCTCATCTCGATTGACGCCAAAGTTGCGTCAGATGAGGCTCCACCAATCTCCAACCAGATCAAGCTGGTTCCAACCAATTCCTCCGTCACCAAAGGAGCGGTGACTCTCTCAAAGAGAGCCCGCCAAAGGCAACGCCAACGCTTGGCCAAACAATTCGCCAAAGCGATGGAGTCCACCGACGGAGTCCGCTACAACGCGGGTCTGAAGAACAAGAGAGGCAAACAGCCTCAACAACAGATGAACGGCGCCTCTTCCAAGCCGCCAACAATGGAATGGGTCCGTGTCAAACGGAATCGTTCGACGCTGGAAGAACGCATCCGCAAACGCCGCGCACTATCAGCGCAGGCACGGGCTCAAGCCGAAGAAGCCCGTAGAAAGTTGCAGAAAGAAGTGGCCAAGAAGCCGCCACCAACTCGCAAAGTTTGGAGGCCAAAGTCTGAAGCGGCAATTCAGGCTAAGGAGCAACCTTTGCAGCCTCCAACCAAAATTCAACCTCCGGCGAACCCAGCTAAGTCGCCGAGAATTCCCATAGCTACTCCGGGAGATCATGCAGAATCCTCCCGAAGAAGAAAGCCAGTCTTGGAGCGCCTCGGTCCAATTCCCGATGAGCGAAGCAAAGCTCCGATCCAAGAACGTTTGGGCCCACTAAGAAAACCCCGAACGAATCAACACGCTGGGGGTCACCGCTACCTCCAACATGACAAGGAGCTCAAGGCAACTGCGCGCGCTAATTTGCGCATTGAGGTCCAAGAGCCCGCTGAGAATTCACGCCCAAAAAGGCATGTCTCAAGGCGCGTGACTCTTGAAAGTCCAAGGAAGGCAATTCGCCCTCAGATGGAAACATTATCATCTGATAGTGATAATGTTATACCTGAGAAGTCGTGCCCACACACGATAGGTTACTCCGACTGTCAAAATGACGAGTTGTACTATCGTGCTGGGGGTACGAACAGAACCAGAAAGAGGAGTCCCCGAGAACAGGAAACTCAGTGCCCTTGTTCAAAGCTCATTCGGGCGGTACTGTCTCAATGCAACTGCATCAAGGTAGTCCCCGAGAGAATTTCAGTGTTCGAAAGGCTCGGCACCGAAACGCCAAAACCAAGGTATAGGCGTTTCCGGCAAAGAAGAACGGTGGTTAAAGACGGAGAATTTCCGAGGGTCACCGCCAACATGACCAGCAAAGAGACATCGACACAGATTGATCTCAAATCGTTTCTGGAAGCGTCCCGGCGTGTAACCCGTCTGCAGTCCGGAGCCATCGCACGAGGAACTTATGGTAGGGTTCGGACAAGATTGCCTTCGGAAGATGAAGAATCGGATTCCTGCTCTGCTGTCGCATCGGACAATACAGTGTCCAGCGAAGGACAACCCCGCGAGTCATTTATGATAAGCGCGGAAGAAATGGCCAAGATGCTTGAAGACGCTTTGGCTAAGCAGAAAGAAAGTTTCAAATTCGAGATGGAGATGGCCATGCAGCAGATGAGAGAGATGCATGAGCAGCAAATCCATGCATTCAGGAACCAGCAAAGTGAATCGAACCGCCGTAACCAGATTATTCAGGAAAAGGAGCACGCAGATAGGGATGAAGCTCACAATGCCAATAACCCTCCTGTCAATACAGGGGGTGGTAACGAGGATGCCAACGAAGATACAAGTGAAGACTTGAAGATCAAAGATCTCGAGAGCAAAATCAACACATTGATCTCCGCTCAAGAGACGAAGAAAACAGGCATTCCCTGTCCATACCCACGAGAATGGGAATCGATCCCCTATCCGGCGAAGTTCAGTTTAATCAACTTCACGCCGTTCGATGGGAAGGGTTCCCCCACTCAGCATTTGATTTATTTCAAATCGCACCTGGGTATTATTTCCGGCAATGAGCCTCTGATGGTGCGGTCATTCGTCGGCACTCTTCGCGGAGCCGCCTTCGATTGGTACCGCCGCCTCAAGCCAGGAAACGTGAACAGCTGGGATGACATGGAGACCAAGTTCCTGGCCAACTTCTTCGACGACGACACCGAGATATCTATCGGATCATTGCTCGATGAGAAGCAGAAGGACGGGGAGTTAGTCGACACCTTCGTCAAAAGGTTCCGGAACAAGGCGATGAATTGCCGGGACCCGATCACAGAGGAATTCATCCTCCAAACTTGCCACAACAACCTTGCGTTGGACGTGTTGGAAGCAATGGGAACAGCACCGTCTGACACTTGGAAGGATCTGAAGGTGCGCGGTGAACAAGCCGAACGTTTCCTCCGAAGGAAGAAGGCCGAGAGGAACCTACCGACGGCTAATCCTCTGGACTCAAACTTCGCCTCTCGTGGTAAGGGCAAAACACCTGCAGCTACTGGTGGTGCTAATCAAGCGTCACAACAGCAATCCCGAAGGCAGCAAAAGACTTCGGGTCCGAGACTCCAAAGAGAGTATTCCTTCAAGGACGAAGACGTTCCAGCCATCTTCGAATCCCTCCTTGAAGGTAACAAGATCAAGCTACCACCTATCACAAATCAGGAGGAAGCTGACAACACTACGGACCCAAAGTACTGTGCATACCACAGGAGGGTCGTTCATCCCACCAAGGATTGCTTTGCTCTCAAGAATAGCATTCAGACCTTGGTTGAAGCCGGCGTCATAACGCTGAGGTAAGCCAATTGAGAATGGCAAAACTCCGACCGGTATAAGAGTATAAACTGCTTCCTAAAACTCCAAAGAGTATACGAGTATAAACTGTTTCTCAATCCTCCGACCGGTATAAGAGGTTAAACTACTCCCTGATACTCCAATAGGTATATGAGTCTAAACTGTTTCCCCACTTTTGACGGGAAGTTCCTGGAGAATATTAAGCTAATATTCTTAAGGATAACCCGGTTAGTTAACTGATAATAATGTCCGAACCAGTTCCGCAGAGGAAACTGGGGGTGGACGATTTATGTAATGGGAAGTTCCCAAAACCACAGCAATGTAATGAATAAGAACTCCCATTCTCACCATGTCTATGCACTCAACACTCTCTCTGTTAGAGTCTGGACGTAAAGTACCCACTTGGTCAAACCTTCTTACAGTTAGGACCACAGTCAAAATCCCCTCTCGATTCCCCCAATGAACGAGAGGTCCACAAATTGAGCGATCAAACCTTCCTACAGTTAGGATTGTCTCAAAACACCCACTTGGTCAAACCTTCTTACAGTTAGGACCACAGTCAAAATCCCCTCTCGATTCCCCCAATGAACGAGAGGTCCACAAATTGAGCGATCAAACCTTCCTACAGTTAGGATTGTCTCAAAACACCCACTTGGTCAAACCTTCTTACAGTTAGGACCACAGTCAAAATCCCCTCTCGATTCTCCCAATGAACGAGAGGTCCACAAATCAAGCGATCAAACCTTCCTACAGTTAGGATCGTCTTAAACCTTCCATTCGGTCAAACCTTTCTACAGTTAGGACCAAAACCAAAATCCCCTCTCGATTCCTCCAATGAACGAGAGGTCCACTTTCAAATCGAGTGATCAAACCTTCCTACAGTTAGGGTCACCTCAAACTCCTGTTTGGCCAAACCTTCCTACAGTTAGGGTCAAAACCATAATTCACTCTCGATAAACGAGAAATTCATCTTTAGTTCGGTAATCAAACCTTCCGACAGTTAGGGTTATCCGAATCTTTTCGATTCTCGGAGTGGAGATCCCACTCTCAGTTTCACCTTTCCGGATTCTGGGGGTGGAGATCCCACCTCGAGTCTCCTTTCCAGTTGAAGATAGAATATAAAATTCTTCTTCTTCATTGTCGGGAGATAGAATATAAAATTCTTCCTCTCCCATTTCGGGTTCGTCTTTGCCCCAAGAGAAGACACCACCTTTTTCAAAACCCAAAATTTGTGCCTCACAGGTATGGAAGTTTATCCCGAATCCTAAGCAGGGATAAGTCTGCGCCTAACACGCGCTGCCGGTTTAGTCTTTCTCCGAAGAAGAAGACACCAGAGTTCGATTCTGGGGTATTCTATCCTGAAACCTAAGCAAGGATAAGTCTGCGCCTAACCTGCGCTGCCGGTTAGTTCTTAACCGTTAAAAAGAACACTCGTCCGCATATTCAACATTTGCGGCAGGTTGTTATTAATAACACCAAAATCCATGCCTCACACGCATGGGGAATTTCATCCTGAACCCTAAGAAAGGATATGTCGACACCTAACACGTGTCGCCGGTTTAGTCTTTTACCGATTGAAAAAGACACCAGAGTTCGATTCTGGGGTATCTCATCCCGAAGCCTAAGTAGGGATAAGTCAACGTCTAATACACGTTGCCGGGTAGCCTATTCCCGTAACAATGGCGAAACCTATGTATTCAACATCATAGCACAAAGTCTCAGAGAATTCACTCTCTTAGCACAACGTTACATGCGGAACGGATTTAGACAATCCGCATGCTAGCCCGACTCAAACGGTAGTCGGTAAAGGCTAATCAAACCCGTTGAAGGCTGGGGGTTAGCCAAAAACCCTAAAGTCAACGCCTAACACGCGTCGCCGGGTAGTCTATTCCCGTGAGAAAGACGAAGTCTACGTATTCAATATCGTAGCACTAAAAGGGTTAACTCTTTTAGCTTAACGTCACATGCGGAACGGAAGTCTAAGGGAGTTCATTCCTTTAGCATAACGTCACATGCGGAACGGACTTAAGACAATCCGCATGTAAGCCCGATTCAAACGGTAATCGGTAAAAGCATGACAAATCCGTTGAGGGCTGAGGATTTGCCAAAAATCCTAAGTCAACGTCTGATACACGTTGCTGTTTAGTCTTTTCACAGGAGAAAGACGAAGTCTACGTATTCAATATCGTAGCACTAAAAGGGTTAACTCTTTTAGCGTAACGTCACATGCGGAACGGACTTAAACAATCCGCATGCTAGCCCGACTCAAACGGTAGTCGGTAAAGGCGCATCAAACCCGTTGATGGCTGGGGATTTGCCAAAAATCCTATAAATACGAGAGTCACTGACGCATCAGCTTCTTTAGTTGGTCTCGTGACCTGAGCAACATACGACGTTCAAAACCCTAAGGTCTACGCCAGACAACGCGTAACCTTAGGTCAACGCAAGTCAACGCGTTGCGATCAAAAATTCAACGTACGACGTTCAAAACCCTACGGTCAACGCCGGACACCCGGTCAACGCGTAACCCTAGGTCAACGCCAGTCAACGCGTTGCAAGCAAAAAGGTCAACGTACGACGGTCAAAACCCCAGGGTCGACGCCGGACAACGCGTAACCTTAGGTCAACGCAAGTCAACGCGTTGCGATCAAAAATTCAACGTACGACGTTCAAAACCCTACGGTCAACGCCGGACAACGCGTAACCATAGGTCAACGCCAGTCAACGCGTTGCGAGCAAAAATTCATTCGAAACTCTAGGGTCAACGCCGGTCAACGCGTAACCCTAGGTCAACGCCTATCAATGCATTGCAATGAAAGAACTAATACTCCGAAAGGTATACGAGTATAAACTGCTTCTTAATACTCCGAAAAGTATACGAGTATAAACTGCTTCTTAATACTCCGAAAAGTATACGAGTATAAACTGCTTCTTACTCCGAAAAGTATACGAGTATAAACTGCTTCTTATACTCCGAAAAGTATACGAGTATAAACTGCTTCTTAATACTCCGAAAAGTATACGAGTATAAACTGCTTCTTAATACTCCGAAAAGTATACGAGTATAAACTGCTTCTTATCACTCCGAAGAGTATATGAGTATAAACTGCTCCTCAATCCTCCAACAGTGCATGAGGTTAAACTGCTTCTTAAATACTCCAATAAGGTATATGAGTATAAACTATTCCCTAATTTTTGAGAAGTTCCTGGAGAATGTTTTCTATAAATATTCTTAAGGATAACTCAAACAATAAGACGCCGGACAACGCGTTGCAGATAAAGACTCGACGCCAACAATCGATGGTCAGCTAAATCAGGAACCGACTTCAAAGTTCAAAATTCCGACAACGGTCAGACAATAAATGCAGCACCGAAACCCTCTCAAGCATTCGACAAAGCACCGAATAGCCTGGAGGATTGAAGGAATCAAGAACGGAAGTCATTCCAAGATCCCTTTACACCGACTGAAGGTTGGGACAAGCATATCCAAAGTATTCCAGACTCTTCTATAAAAGAACGAGACTGAAATACTTTGGAGGGGGTATCTGTAGGCATATAAAATTGCTTATAGGTCCCTTAGCTCAGCTCGGCACAAACCGACAAACCAACGAGGCAACGAGATTGACTAATCGCACGCAAGCAACGGAATACGTCCATTCGCGTGCGGGATCAAGCCAAGTGTTCGAAGAGTCAACGAGTCATCCAACCAAGGGCATACTCGGACGAATCACGATCGAATCAAGATCGGTTTCGGACTCAGATTCAGAAGTGGATTTACTGCCTAATCAGGATCCGGATTTACTGCCAAATCAGGTTAACGAATCAAGTCTAGATAAATCAACCACAGAACCAAATCACAGATAGAACCAAGGCGGAAAAACACCAAACCCACCACCTAGAGGGGCTCGGCCGAAGCCGAGCCAACTTCAGGTGGCTCGGCCCAAGCCGAGCCACCTCAAGGTGGCTCGGCCATAGCCACCCTGAGGTGGCCGGCCCAGATCTGTGCCTAGGCACAGATCTGGGTGCCTATAAATAGGCTAGGCCTTGGTTCATTTCAGAGGTTGGAAATTTTGGAGAGGCGAAGCCGTGCTGAACTCAAGACTCAGAACTTAACAAGATTCAAGCTTTGGGACTTCGAGGACTTGCTCATCCAGATCTGGTACTCAGCGATCGTCAACGCCAAAAAAGGCAGGTGTTCGAGAGGACCGGATCTCCGATCTACGCAGACGTACTCCGGATCTAAGCTTGGTCTTAGATCCCGAGACTTGGACGATTGTTTCCTTGGTGAAACAATCCTCCCCGGCTATTATTTCCTTGGTGAAATAATACCCGTTATACTGCGTAGATCTGACCGGATCTAGATCGCGCGGTGGTCCACGGCAAACAACCCCGGCGCAGGCAAAGAACCCACAAAGCGAGCGACCCGGCGCAGGCAAAGAACCCACCAAAGCGAGCGACCGCAAAACAGGAGCTCGTGATTTGTTCGACAAACAAGAGAAAAAGTTGTAATCTTTCTTTTATTTTATTTTGATTTTCATTGTAACCGGATCTTATAAAAAGACCGGATCTTTGTAACCGATAAACTGTTAACAAAGTAATCAATGGAATCAAAAAAGAAAGCAACGAATTTTCCCGCGAACTATCTATAGTTTGCGGGAAAATTCGTTGCTTTCTTTATTGATTCCATTGATTACTTTGTTAACAGTTTATCGGTTACAAAGATCCGGTCTTTTTATAAGATCCGGTTACAATGAAAATCAAAATAAAATAAAAGAAAGATTACAACTTTTTCTCTTGTTTGTCGAACGAATCACGAGCTCCTGTTTTGCGGTCGCTCGCTTTGTATGGGTTCTTTGCCTGCGCCGGGGTTGTTTGCCGTGGACCACCGCGCGATCTAGATCCGGTCGGATCTACGCAGTACAACGGGTATTATTTCACCAAGGAAATAATAGCCGGGGAGGATTGTTTCACCAAGGAAACAATCGTCCAAGTCTCGGGATCTAAGACCAAGCTTAGATCCGGAGTTCGTACGCGTAGATCTGAGATCTGGTCCTCTCGAATACCTGCCTTATTTGGCGTTGACGGTCGCCGAGCACCAGATCTGGATGAGCAAGTCCTTGATGTCCCAAAGTTGAGATCTTTTTTAGATCTGAGTCTCCAATCCTGCAGGGCTTCGCCTCCTCCAAAATCCAACCTCTTGAAATGAAGAACCCCTTGGCCTATTTATAGGCTCTCGTCACTGTGCCCGTGCCCGTGTGCACGTGTGGCCAGAACTCAAGCCGTCGGCCACCTCAAGGTGGCTGGCCGAGCCCCTCTAGGTGGTGGGTTTGGTGTTTTCCGCCTTGGTTCTATCTGTGATTTGGTTCTGTGGTTGATTTATCCAGACTTGATTCGTTGACCTGATTTGGCAGTAAATCTGGATCCTGATTAGGCAGTAAATCCACTTCTGAATCTGAGTCCGAAACCGATCTTGATTCGATCGTGATTCGTCCGAGTATGCCCTTGGTTGGATGACTCGTTGACTCTTCGAACACTTGGCTTGATCCCGCATGCGAATGGACGTATTCCGTTGCTTGCGTGCGATTAGTCAATCTCGTTGCCTCGTTGGTTTGTCGGTTTGTGCCGAGCTGAGCTAAGGCACCTATAAGCAATTTTATATGCCTACAGTCATGATCAAGGGTCTCGACGGCTCCCCCTTCAGCCATCCTTCTATCCACTTCGGCCTGGTCACACTCGCCCAGCGGCAATATAGGCCTTCCCTTGACATCATTTTCAGGGAATAGGTAATCAGTCTAATTCTTATGACTGATCCCTAGAGCCCTCTTCTTCTTGCCTTTGTGGTCCACTACCCCTAGGATGTTGAGACATATGTGGTAGTGACCGAGCAGCTCCCATAGGGTCTCGACCACCAGAGGGGACCAAGCCGAAAGGTAGTCAATCTCATCTTGACTTGGTACGTACTCCTCATAGGGGAAGCTTCCCAAAGATAACCCTGACACATAAAGTTATACCGAGCTCACCATTAGGAGTGAAGAACGTACCACTGTCCGGACAATAAAGTTCTAGGATACTGTGGAACTGAGGAGCGTTGATCTTCAGACTGTGTTGAGTGACCCGGATAGCCAAGTACAGCTCTGAACCCGTAAGGTCGGAGTTCTCAGCCAAGATGTACTCGGTAATCTTAGACCACCAAGTACTGCTACCAGGCGCATAGTGATTCCACCCTGGAGCCCTTAAGTCCTTCAGGGGAAACTGCCCCTAGCCCGGAAGAAACGATGATGGAAGGTCTCCTCCTCCGCAGTCATATCCTCGATGGGCAGTTCGTTGTGTAGCAGGTCGGGATGCAAAACGGTCACGCGCTTGCAAGAGCTGTTGACCCCATACCCAGCCGTGGAGCTCATGAAGACCCTGCAAGTCATCCCGTCTTGAGTCGGGGTCAGATCCCAGTTCATCATTCTTGGAACCGCAAGTGACCGCAACTTGATGATTGAGAACCCTCTCGGCATAGTGGGAAGATAGTAGTGGATTCTATCCACAACACGGAGCCATCTGCTCTCCCCAAGCAATAGAGCCGAAGGATCACTAGTGGCTTCACCAAATAAGAACCAAGGCTTTTTCAGCTCCATCCTAGCTACGTCTGTCAATGCTGCGTCTGTAGTCAACTCACGCAATAACAAGTGGTGCCCGTTGGTCACTCTCTTGACCAATTCATCTGGCTTGTCGGCAGCAAACGTGAACACATGATCAAGGAGAGGGAATCAGGAAGATGCCGTATAGCCCGTGCCACCTGCAAGACCAATTACTACACCTTTCGGGAGGGTCTCATCAGAAAAAGTGGCTGTAAGGCAAAAGCCGAAGAGTTGGAACAGAATCCACTCTTGGAGTCAGAAACTTTCTCGAATCCCCTAAACAAGCGAATCTCGCCCGACGAAACCAATTTTTCCTGGCAAGCGTTGAATTCATCTAACAAAAGGCAAATCCGCTTGACAAAAGTAGAAATTGCCTTCACCTGATTCCGCCTGTCAAAGCAGAATTCATTTTCACCCGATGAAAGCCGATTTCGCTTGTCAAAGCAGAATTTGCCTTCACCCGATGAAAGTCGATTTCACCTATCGAAGCAGAATTCACCTTCGCCCGATGAAATCTAATTTCACCTGTCAAAGCAGAAGTCACCTTCACCTGTTGAAAGCTGAATCCACCTAAAAAGGGTCAGTTTCACCCAAATCGGGAAAATTACCAAAAATGGCAAAATCCACTGAAGAAGACGAGCAGTGCTCTTCTTCCCAACCCAGCATCAGTCGTCAATACGAAGTCGTTAAACAACCCACTAGACTTACCCAATTGTGTCCCAGGAGCAATGGCGGCCGTACCGACGGCGATGCCACCGGGATAGCGACCGGAACCCTTTCCCTTCACAACGCATTTCTTAGCTTTCGACGCCTTATTAAAAAGTCAGAGATGAAGGTGGAGTTCTTTCTCTCTAAAAACTTCGATCAAGCAGAAATCCCTGAGCACAGTAGTCCTCAAGGGAAGGGAACGAAGCCTATTTAAAGGCGAGATGCTTGCGGTTGAGAGACATGGCCAGGATCAAAATCAACGGCCCAAATCGCTCTCAACAGTTTGGTTTTCGGCAGTTATAGAGGAATCGTCGAAACAGGGAACGGGTCGGGAAAGTCGAAACCCAGAACCCGAACCAAAATTCATGACTGAGTCTAACGGCCGAATTCGAAAACTACGGCCACAATTAGTCATCGAGTGAGGCGCACGGAAGCGACATCGCTTTGTCAAATCGCATTTAATACGACCTGACAAGCCCACGCGGCCTTAGCTGGAAGGCACAAAGCTTCGCCTACGAATGTGTGGCTCACCTTCTGCCAATTCAAACTTCACCTGGGAGGACAAATTTTTCCTGTGAACACGTGGCTCGCCCTCCACTATTTCAAATTTTTCCTGTGAAAATGAAACTCTCTTGTGAACGTCAAGCTCGCTTCACCAGTGAGAACGAGTCTCTCCTTAACCGCTCGTCTGTTTGGCCTAGTTCACCTGTGAAGGCAAATCTTGATTGGTCGAGCTCATCTGAAGTGTCAAGCTGTCAACTCGCACGAATGGAATGGTCTCACCTACACAGTCAGACGTACCAAGTGATACAACCTATTAACGCACCCTTCGGGCGCACCCGCAGATAACGGTCATTTCAGTTTAAGTCGTAAAGATACAACCAAACTACGACCTGACGGTTATAATTAACTCAAACACATGCCTCAAATGGCTAAGGTTAGAGGAGAAGTCTTATCATTTACCCTAAGAGATACTACTCAACAACTCATTGTACTAAGGGGAATAGTACGGCTAGCCCGATTCAAACTATAATCGGTAAAGGCTTATGAAACCCGTTGAGGGCTGAGGATTTGCCAAAAATCCCAAAGGTCCGATCACCAAGGGAGAAACATACACATGAGATATAGAAAAGGCAATAGATAAACAGAGAAAGCATAATTCCATTCATAGCTAACAAAAGGCAATAGATAAACAGAGAAAGCATAATTCCATTCATAGCTAACTTAAAAGTTATGATGATACATTCAAAACAAAGTCATGATAAAAGAAAGCATAATTCCATTCATAGCTAACTTAAAAGTTATGATGATACATTCAAAACAAAGTCATGATAAAGCAAAAAGAGCCTCAAAATATCGACCCACTCTGTCGAACCTACGCCAGCTTAATAAAGGAGGCGAGTTCAGCTTTAGTGGCAGCTATCTTCCTTGCCCGATCTGCTTAGACCTGATCCTCCACCTCCCTTCGGATCTTAGTCTCGAAAGACGCAGCAATGATAGAGTCTTCTTGACGAAGCATCTGAAGGGCCTGCATCTCCCTTTCAACTGCTCCATGGATGTTTTCACTTTTGAGTTGCAAGCCTTTCAGAGCCGTCTCTTCCTCCATAAGTTGGGCCTTCATTTGAGCGATAGTGGAGACAGAGGTATCAATCTCTGCCTGTAGCAGACGTTGCCGTGTAAGCAGACCCGCGACAAGAGCCCCTTTGTCCGATAGGTCCCTCTCCCAAATCTCCCGATCCCATGTCCCTCTGATCTGAGCATGAGCCACACACTGCTCCACGTTCGGTTTCGAATTAACCCGCAGCAGGACTTCCAAGCATGTCAGACGTGACTCGAAACTAAGAAGATTGACAAACAATGTGAAGCCTCTCGAGCCTCACCAAAACGCCTGAGATCGGCGATGCAGTTCATGAGGAAAGGTTTAAAGTCTGCATAGGTCCCCCATCAAAGGCTAGTGATAGAGACCGCTTGCTTCATGGCATTCTGTAGTTGCCTAAAGACACCTTGTGCAGATCTGGAGCTCGAAGAGATGGATTCCCGGTCAACTAAAACCATGGCAATGGGTTAGATCAAAGGGATAACCCCATCACCAGGAAGAGGAGATTGAGAGGACTGTTGGGGGGAAGCGTAGGTGCATTCTTCCTCCTCGTCGTCCAAAAGGATGATGGGTTCATGTTGGACAGCCTCCCTCTTCCCCTTCGAAGCATATGTTCTCACTCCCGAAGCCATTTCAAATCTAGGAAGTCTGAGTTTTCTCCCTCTTCCCCTTCGAAGCATATGTTCTCACTCCCGAAGCCATTTCAAATCTAGGAAGTCTGAGTTTTCTCTAAGAAGGTTTGAGCAAGAGAACTTACCACTCCCGAAGCCATTTCAAATCTAGGAAGTCTGAGTTTTCTCTAAGAAGGTTTGAGCAAGAGAACTTACGAGTGTAGTGCTCCTACAAAGGAGATGAATCAACACTATATACGCAAGATCTCGACCATCAAGATTCGGTGACCACTTGAAGCAGACAGTTTCGATTCGACGGTTCTAATCGAACGGGCACGAACAAAGCAAGATGTTTGGGATGCCGCACTGGATGGCCAGGATCGAACAATTCACGTGTGATCTCTTGTCAGATCAATGGTTGAAATGAAAAGAATCATCGAACCCGCATCTTGAAGCGAGCACGCCAAGACGAGGCATCGTCTTAATTGACACGTGTGGAAATTTCCCCCAAGAACACGTGGCTCATCCTCATGAGCCCGAGTTTTGTCAGAGGGGTCCTAATTCGAATGACGCTAGTCTCTCCTATGTACGCTCACATAGCTCGAGTTCGCCCAAAAGACTCGACCCAACCGAGGCATTCAAATTCACCTTAACTCATGAAACTAACTATAGATCTCATTATTCAAAGTATCCTAGACCACACGCGAGTCAGTTTAGGTCTGAAAACTTTGAAGGGGGTCTTGTAGATAGTAAAAATTACCTTTACATATAGGGCCTGAATTCTGCCTACTTATTTAACTCACATGCACGAGTAAAATCTACTCAAAAGTCGAGTTCGCCAGCATGAGTCAAGACCACGCGGTCGATGAACTCGCCTGCATGTCTAGACAACCCGCCAAGTGACCTAAAACTCACCGGCACACTCGACTTGCCTGCACGAGTCAAGTCTACTCATGAGGTAGACCCGCCTGTATGGCCAGACAATCGACGAACTCGCTAGACTCACCTGGGTTCTGGGCAGCTGCAATATCACATACAGGGATGGGCCTTCCCATTTCCCGTAACGTGAGGGGAAGGAGTATAGCACTCTAACCCCATCAGGTAGCTGCTCACGGTACGAGTGACCAGTCAAATCCACGCAGTCGTCAAACTTGCCTGCATGCTAGACTCGCATGCATGAGTCAAGCTCATCCAAATCACTGGGATTCTCCTGCGGGTTCAAGCAACCAGCCGGGCGATCAATAAGCTCGCTAGACATGCCAGAGTACTGTACGACCGTAGTATCACGTACAATGGTAGGTCTTCCTATTTCCCGCCACGTGAGGGGAAAGAATACAGTACTCCAAACCCATCAAGTAACCGATCACAATACTGACAACCAGCCAAGTCCACACAGACACCAAACTCGCCTCCATACTTAATACCCCTACACAAATCAAGTTTGTTCAGACATACTTGACTCGTCTGCATGAGTCAAGAGCGGAATTCGCTCGCATGTTCAAGAAACCAGCCAGGCGACTTACAAACTCGCCAACTCGCCAGAGTACCCGGTAGCTGTAGTATCATGTATAGGGATGGGTCTTCTTATTCGTCACAACGTGAGGGGAAGGAGTACAGTGCTCCGAGCCCATCAAGCATCCGCTCATAGTACAAATGAGAAGCATGGCATCTCTCAATAGTAGATGGTCACATCCCATGATTCAGGGAGCGATCACGCCATCTCTCCTCTATTTAAGAGCCTCTCCTGGCTATAGGAAAGGGGTTCAAGGTTCGTTCATTGTGAGTTTATTGATAGAATCAGCGAAACATACCATCAGCTTTCGGCTCCCGAGTGAGCGAAGGATCTGCTCTTTGCAACATTTCTGCACTATAGCATCTTCCTTGAGTTCTCGGCCTCGATCGCTATTGAACTCGGAGACTCGAACTTGATTAACACGAGCTTCTACTGTGCACTGAAGCTCTCCAGCAAACTCGATCAAATCATCCAAGGGAATCGGACTTAGTGCAAGAACTGAGCGAGGCATCCTATCGTTACCGAAGTCCCCACGTTAAACAAGGAGGGCATTCCCTCCGCTTCTGTTATAATTTCAATTCATTAGTTTGTAATAAACTGTTCTTATCAATACAAATGAAATCCCTATTTTGGGAAATCAAAATTTACACCTACAATGATTGCTCATTTTTTTTTTACCAGAGTCACTCTGGGGAGAAGCACTAAAGACAGCAGCTTACATTCTGAATAGAGTACCAAATGAAACAGTTGCTAAAACACCTTATGAGCCTTGGACTGGTCGAAAGCCTAGTTTAAATCACTTACATATTTGGGGATGTCCAGCTGAGGCAAAGCCTTATAGGCCAAATGAAAAGAAATTGGACTCCAAATAATTAGCAACTACTTTATTGGATATTCTGAACGTTCTAGAGGCTATAAGTTCTATGATCCCACACTCAAGACTATTTTCGAGATGGGAACAATAACATTCTTTGAGGATGTTGAGTTTTGGGGAGAAATAAGGTTAGAAACATTGCTTTTGAGGAGGAATTGGCTTCAGACTGAATCCATACAGTTGCTTTTTGATAATATTCAGGTTCATATACCAATTGTTGCTCAAGAAGTAAATCTAGAACATCAAGATGACAATGTTGAACAACTCCCTGTTCTAGAAGAACAAACTCAACAACCTCAAGAACCAGTGCCATTACGGAGATCCACAAGAGAAAGGAGAAATGCTATTCCGGATGATTATATTGTATTTTCCTAAGAATATAAGGAAAATAATGGAATGTTAGAAGATGATCCAGTCAACTTCCTTCAAGCCATGAAAAGTTCTAACTCTCAAAAGTGGATTAATCTCATGAATGAAGAGTACAAGTCTATGCAAGACAATAAGGTTTGGGAACTTGTCCCATTGCCAGAAGGAAGATGTGCTGCTATTGGGTTGCTAGCAGATGTGTGAGGGAAGAATAATTTAAGCAGGACATGTTCATGGGCTAAACGATGTCCTTTTTGCTAGGGAAGGATCATGTGAAGAAAGATTATTTCAAATGGCAAGAGTGGTTTCAGGGGAAAAGAGTGGAGGATATGTAGTGACCCAAACTTTGTATGTAGCGGGTATTAAGGGAAATCAACTAGACAAAGTATTAATAGTTTGGAGAATGAAAGCTAACAAGTTAAGGTGTTTGATAGTTTATAGGAATACATAATATGATGGTTGGTTATTATATTTCAAAACATTGGCTCATATATGTTCCTAAACAAGCATATATGTTCCTAAACAAGCATATATGACTTCTTAGTACAACGATTCAAGGAGATTGTCTATACAGTGGTTAACACGAGGTACGACGTCACAAGTGTAGGAGAGGTCACAATGGTGACAAGAAGGGGAAGATGGTTGTTTAGGATAATGTTTAGTTAGTCCCAAAGGTGAGAGAGAATCTAATATCTATTGGGATGTTTGACTCTATAACATTGTCGAATCCAAGTGCAAAGAGAAGTGATCACGGTATACCAAAAAAATCTCATAATGGTTGGAAAGAAGTATGGAGATAGCTTATATCGAGTGTCTGATGATGTTTAAGGTAGAGATATGTCTTCAAGAGGGTGTACATCCACGAGGAGAGGGGTCTACTCTGAACTTGTATTCTGAGGGGGAGACAAAATGAGAGTTTAACTTCAAGTGGAGGAGTCAAGGCAAAGTATGCAACAAACCGGCAGCCGAATTTAGAGTGTGCAGCAATGGAGATTGGTGCAATCTATCAGAAGACTTGACATCAATGTGAGAGCGGTGATCCCTCAGTGCCTTCTAGTAGAGTGGGATTACGGTGATATCTCAAAGGTGTTTGTTTTCTCTGGTTTTACAACATTTATAGTGGAAGATTGTAAGGAGGATCGACGTTTTCGAAGGTAGCTTCATACAAGCCTGAGATGAAGATTGTTGGGAATTGTCTTGTATTTTAGTCCATATAACAACGACAAAAGAAGATGGCAGAAGACGTATAAAAACTACAACGAAAATGGCAAAAGAGTATCAAACAAGCAGAGACCGCCGATGGTCTTTGCTGATAGTTGAGTATCAGAGCATCAATGGTCAGAATCGACGATCCATTGGCTAAATTTAGTCAAAACACTGTTCAGATCAGTTTGAAATTGGATTTCTTTGGGAATTCCTTTGTATTTGGGATTGTACTCTATAGATGAAGTTGTTTCTAAGGTGAAGAGTAGCATATAGTTAGAGAAAAAATAGAGAGACCTAATAAGAAATCTAGAATTTTGAGAGATCTTTTAGTGACATTGAGAGAGAATTTCTTGTGGGATTTATTAAGATCAAAAGAAATGTTACATCTTTGTAATCTCTAGAATAAAAGAAGCCTCAAACTCATTCCGTGATGTAGACAATTGTTGAACCATATAAAATACGTGTCTTTGTGCTCTTATTCTATTTTCTATGATATATTGCTATTCTCTATTGTTTAAACTAGTTGGATTGCACGTGCAATGTGCGTGGTAAATTTTTTATTATTTATTATAAATTTATAATTTTATTTAAAGAAATTTTTTATTAAATTATTAAAGGTAAGCAATAGATCAAATATATAGACATAAGCTAAAAATTCAACATTTGAACAATCAAATTACATTTAGTGATTGATTGGGTAATAGTATATTGGTTGCAGCTATAACGTGATCAATCAATCAAATATTGTCACAAGAATAATCCTTAAAGTAATGTTTGATGATTATGATGTAAATCCAAACTCATGGCATTAGAAGTTTGACTAAGCCTTTGCAATACCTAATGTGTGAGTACATATATTCACGCATGAAAATTTCAAAATCCTATATAAATTCCAAAACACTCATTAAACTTTGTCCTTCCATTTAAATATCACATGCTATCTTTAGCATTCTCTGCATTAAACCGCCTCATTTTATGTTTAAGATCCACAAGAGAATCACTTGCTACCTTTGCCTTTGAACTCATTTTATGTCAACAAACTTTAAGGGTACTTTTTTGAAACTTTTAAAATTATAGATTTTCAAAGTCCCATTTGTATCTTTGATTTTTTTAAATATTTTTTTGTAGAACCTTTATTCTAATTCATGAGCAGATCCTCTTGATTGAATTGCTATCCAGAGTTGCATACCTTCTTTTGAGTGTCATTGACTTTGAAAATGTCTTCAGCTTGTTCGCACAATCGCTACCTGCAACCAAATTAGGTGGACATTATTAGAATATATTGCTTTTTCAAAAATAAATGTTTAGGTTAAATATCTTTCATTTCTTTTTAATTAAGTAGAAATCCTGGTCTGATTTATATATCAGTTAAAATGTTTTAATCAAGTGGGATGAGTGTACTCAAGTTCATCAATCATTATAACAAACTATGAACTAATTTTAAGGTCATGATAAAGTTCTGTATATAAAGAATAGATAGGGGGCAAGTAGTAAATCAACATTTTTTTCTTTTTTGTTTTATTTCTTTTCTTATAACTATTTTTTTTCTTATAACTTAATGATATGTGAGGGCAATCTCTCACTTGCGCTTTCTTGGCATCTTGAGTTTTTCCTACCCTATCATTTCACAACACATGCGGTTAAGAATGTATGTTAGAACCATAATGCAAGTAACTTGTTCAGAAAGAAATGGCTCAGATACTATCATAATGGTGTGCTCTATCATGTTGTATTTCAAGATAATATTGAATATACTAGACATTTGCCGTTGGCAATAACTGAAAATAGGTATTGCTTATTCCAGGATATTTGATCTCTAGAACCATGTTTATGGATATCTAACTTTGAAGTTGAAGGTAAAACTTTCGCGTCAGATGTCCATATCGTGTGTCTGTGATTCTTTAGTAAAGAATATAAACATAACTCTAGTAAGGTATTTGTGCTTCTAAGAGTATGAAGATCGCCAACTTAGAGCCTTCATTAGTGGACAACGAGCAAACCTAGTCATCATTTGTCATATAAGGAAGGATAAGGTTTGATAATCCTATATTATCAGCATTCAGTAACAATAATACCTTGTAAACATCAAGCAATAATATAGTTCATAAAAAGAAACGTTCATGACTATAAATTTTAATAAAAGATATCTAGCAACATTTATCAATAAAGATAAGCTAGAAACATAACAGAAAGTAAAAGAGGGAAAGACAAAAGGATACTCACCTATTAAAACTGGTGAAAAAGGCCGCATTAATATCCAAACCTTCCCGGTTGTTATCCTCAACTACCAAAAAAGTTTCTTTAAATATTAATATCCGAACCCTCTTAAGTGTTATTTTCAACTTTCAGGCCCCACATCACATCTACAAACAAAAAGATAACAACTTTCAATTAGAAAGATAACTTAAAAGGGAAGAAGCTTAAAATAGAAAGAAACAAAGATATTAGCGTAATCAAAGAAAAATGAGTAACAGTTGATATTCTAAGGTGATGCAATGAACAAACTTGACACTACTTAATGAAATTCATATATTAAAGTTTTCAAAGTAATATAGGAATAGGTGCATCATTAATTCATGAAGTGTGTTAATTTTAAAATTTGCACATAATAGGAGGGAAAATAAGAGGCTTTATAGTGCCTCAAAGGATACAACAATATCATTAAATCGTGCTTATTGAACTCCTATAATGTTTGGGGTCTGGATTCTCTATAATCTTGATTGTAGAGAGTGATTACATGCTACAATTAGTTAGATGGGCTAGTATTATTGTCTTGTCTTAGTGAGCCTTACAATTAAAAGTTTTTTATATTATTTAGATAATTATTATCATTCAAGGGGTCCACTGTGAATAGGTGCACAAAAATTAACAAAGATCATAACACTTTTGCAATGCAGTTCATGTAACGGATTAAAAAAACTTTTCATCATTAATAAAAAACAGATGAAAAAAAGAAATAGACGCTCCCATTTTTAATTAGTGAGCCCAAAATATGCTTCTTGAATGCTTCAAAAGCTATTGCATCTAAGTGGTCACTGGGGCAATGCTACTTGTAAATGGACTTCCCTAACAGATTGGATATACAAACGAAGATAAGAAAGCAAGATATATCCTCTTTATCATATTATGAAGACACTCCAAAGCTTAGTCATACCGTTTCATTCCAATATCTCTCATGCCGCTGCTACAAAAGAGGAGCAATGTATAAGTTATTAATATAGTGGGAGCATGTACTACTTGGTCACGTACCAACAAAAAGAAGCATATTATGTTAAGCATATTGTCGAAATTATAATCAACTATCTTGAGAAATATTAAGCACGTCAAAGAGAAAATAGATGTTAAGCACAAATTTATACGCTCTAAATAGAATACACTATGAATGAAAAGATGTGACAATTGCTCTCATAACAGGTACAAGTACAAAAGAATTGGCATGGATTTAGAAAACTATGGTTTGATTTCAATTCAGGTTGTGAGCATCCATTGTCAAGGAATGTGAAAATACACACACACGCTTCTGTGCCTTCTTATTTTTATATGTTAGATATTTTTCTCGATTCGATAAGAAATATTCACCCCATTCACAAAAGGTAGAGCAAATCATATCTCCGGTCTAACATTAATTTTGGATCAAGTCTAACAGTCCTAATTTGAATTCTATCTAATTTTAAAATGGAGAAAAGAAAAGATTAGTAAACACATTCAAGAAATGTATCAAATACAACACATCTTACTTGAGGATATATATTTCTCTATTTATAGACTACAATAAAATAAACAAAATTGTTGAACAATACAATTGGAATAATTATATTTAAAATGAAATCCTAAAACTACTAAAATTAAAAAAAAACGAATAAACTATGATCATCCATGGCATAAGAAATCATAAACTCTAAAAAATACAAAGCAAAAGATTAGAGTCTTACATTGTGTCATTGATGGTTTGACAATTTTGCTCAAGCCTGAAAGTCTATGATACCTAAAAATTGTGTGTGTACTGCTTGTAGTAGACCCAAAGAAAAAAAGAATAGAAAACCTTACTACATTCATGAACAACCTATAATATCTTGCATCTTAATTCAAAACGCTAAAACTTGACCTAATAATGAGTACAAGGAATATGGTGGGTAGATTATATCAAAACAATAAAACTTGACCTAATAATGATATTCAAGAAAAACTTATCACTAAAAAGTTTTGGAGGCATCAACCATCGACAAGCGAATAAGGAGATCCTCTCCCTTTTTCTAGAGGGAGCACCGTCTTCTACATGCCCCCTAGTTCTTGTTGGCCTTCTTGTTTTGATGATGTTTAACAAACAATTTACCACTAATGTTATTTGTCTAGTATTTTTGTTTTCGTATTTATTGTAGACAAACAACGTAGTTGGAGGATGGATGGAATAGAGCTTCAACGATCATATCCAAAGGAGGTTGGCGGAATGTCGGTGAAGCCTTGCTATTCAAAGTTCAAGATCCAAGTTCAAGCTTCATCCGCGAGATTACCAAGTCAAGCTTATTGAAGATCAAGATCATTGCTTGGGTAATTTAGTTTAGGAGTTTATATTATGTGTGTTGGTACTTTAAGCTCAATATCATACACACACACACACACATTTATTGGTTTCCATGTATATATATAGTTATATATATACACATATGTTTTGGTTTGATAGTTTTCAAGTTTTACTATGAAACAATTGAATACAATTGGAAAACATATTTTTGTTTCATACTTAATACATTTATATGATTTCATCAATATCAATTTTATTTAGTTCCATGAAATCATGTTTTAAGTGTATTATATGTGTATTTTGATAAAATACTATATTCATTATTTATAGACTTCATAACAATAGTTTATATCTTCTATTAAGTCTATAAAATCATTTTGTATTGTTTCAAAACTTGGTTTAGCTAAAATGTCAAAACTCATGTGTTTATATTTTCGTGTTTTGGACCTCCTTGCAAAATGATGATATTTTACATTTGGGAAGTCCTTTCTGATAACCAGTCACTGTAGCATGTTTATTATCATGTCTACAATCATTTCCCAAAGTTTTACATTTTTTGGAATTTATTTGATATTTTTAAACAGTGTTTTAAAATCAGATAAACAGTTTTCAGAACCTGGAATATCAGTTTCCGGTCGACCGTACCGGTCGACCGATCATTTGTTCATTTCTCACCATGCAACAGAGAGTCTGTCGGTCGACCGGTCCGGTCGATCGATGAAAATTTTCGGTCGACCGATGAATTTTTCGGTCAACCGACGATGTTGTTTTCAGCTTCCACCGGTTAGTTTTTTGACCGTTGCCTTGGGGCTGTTTTGTCTTTTGTTTTGGGAGTTTTGGCTGCATTTTGAGAGGGTATAAATACCCCATTGCCTTCAGCTCTCCAATAAACCAAGAGAGTTTTAAAATAAGTTTAAGAAAGTTTTAATCAAGGGTTTAAGTTTGTTTAAAGTGTGTTTATAAGCTTTTAAGCATTTAAGTGTTTGGATTTTGTGAATCAAATTCCACAAGAGCTTGAGGAGATTATCTATTGAAGTTTGAGCTTCCAACTATCATCCCTCCATCTCTTGTTATCAAATTGAGAAGTTTTCTAAACTCAAACTCTAGCTTTACATTTATATACTTGTTTGATTATCATTGTTCTTAAGCTAGATTTTATATTTGAGTTTAGTTTGATTTTGATTTATATCTCTTTGTTCACACACAACCTATTGAGCTTATTGTATTTACATTCATAGTATAATTTAGGGTTGTGGGTTTGTGACATTGAGAGTGAGCTTAATTGAGTTCTCATCTTGTTAGAGAGAACAATCATTTGTTATATTGTGCTTATTGTGAGAATCACTTTGTAATACACTTGTACACCGAGTGAGGAGTGTGTGGTGAGAGTCGGGGATCGTCCCAAGAGGAGTGGCGTCGGTTGACGTGCCTAGGGAGAGGTTGTAACCGAGCACTTGAGGGAGACACGGCTAGGTCCAACACTTAGTGGGTGTAGAGTGTGATTGCAAGAGTGTGAGTTGTAGAGTTTTCGGTTAGCTAGAAAACCGAGTGTGTAGAAGAAGTTCCGGCTTCCAAACCGGATTGTGTTAGTGGATTTCTCCCCGGGAGTGGGGAGCGGAGACGTAGGACGGAAGGTCCGAACTCCGTGATCATATTGCTTGTTTGAGTGTGCTTTGGCGTTCATTCATATTTATTAATTGGCATAAAATCGGATTAGATTAGCATAAGACCCTAATCACCCCCCCTCTAGGGTCTAACAGTTCTCTGCTACTGAGGCCCTAAAAATCCACATCTTCTACATGCCCCCTAGTTCTCTGCTACTGAGGCCCTAAAAATCCACATAAGAGAAATATATAAACTCAAGACTGACCTCTCGAAAAATCCGGTGGTCGATATAGTTAAACAAGAATTTTCAAGGTTCGTGACCTAGAACCACTAAGAAATTTCAATCAAAACCCTGACAAGATGATATCTTTCAGGAGAAAAACCAAAAGGAAAGTTGTCCTTCAAAAAAATAGTGAATTTATTAGAAAAACCTTACCACTGAAAAAAAAATTTGTGCCTTATCCTCATCATGAACTATAAATTAGAGAGCATGTGTGTTGCACGTGCTGCTCCTTCTCGATGTCGCATAGAGCTAGGCCATAAGTGGTTCAATAGTTTGATTGTGGTGATTGCTTTGAGAACATCTATATCAGTATATCCTTATAGAGTACCTAAGACAATCAGCAAGTTAACACAAATTTTATAAAGAAAAACCTACATATCAAAAATACGGGATACACATTTCCTACAACAGCAATATCAGTATCTCACCAAGTTAGAAATCCAAAATATCAAACATAAAGCAAACTTAGTGTAATATTATAAGTCCTTATAAGTAAAAGCAGATTCTACAGGAACAAAAAAAGAAAAGTTATATGGCATAACAGATGGTAGATTGCTAAGAAAACTAAGAACAATATGTATGAAATTTAAATTTCTTTATAAGGTGCAACATATCTGAAACCTCTTCTTTGAGGAGATTCTCCAGCTCTGGACATAGGAGATATCAACAACTCAAACTAATTCATCACTCTACTCAAAGTAGTTCCTCACATCACATATAATTAATGAATGCGTACAACTAATTTCCAAATTCTACCAAAAAATCATTAAAAGTGTAAGAAATTATACGAAGTAAAATAATAGGACTATATCGGAAGAATCACAAGTTAACTAATTTTTAAGCAACAAGACAAGATAATAGAAACGTACAAGTTCCAGTCATCGACCTGTTTAAGGAAAGGAAGGAACTGGCCATTCCCAATGTTTACATTTGCAGAAAAGAAATTGATAGAAACTTCTATAAACAATTATATAATAAAATAATAAGCATAGAAGGAAAGAAATTTCTATCAACATAGTGATAAAGGCCAAAACAATCAGTGACCAAGAGTTAAGAAGACAGCCCACTATACTTGCCTTGGTATAACCTGAAAATTCCATGTATATCAATAGGCAATAGAGATTTAACTTTGAATTTTCTTTTATGTTAAAAATCTAGCATAATATTTATTGCAAGACCAAGTTTCGCAGGAGTCAAATACCAAAACCATAGGGGAAATGTCTAGTAGTGTTTAATTGAAACCAAATCCTTTGTTCTGGAGCAAAATATCACGCAGTGTCTAAACAGAACTAACATAACTTTCTTAAGATCTTGTTTTGGTATCACATAACCCTAGTCCAATTAGCCCCATCACTCAGTTTTATGATGCTAATTTGTCTTCTTGTCAATTTATGTAGCATATGCGAGTATTTCCAAACTCAAAATTACACAAACCTCCAAATGACAAGCCATACCAAAACACTACCCCACTGTTACTTTTCTTTTTGAGGAATAGCACATGATGCCTGGGAAATCCTAGATTCAAATTGCTAAATACCTACATTGTATTATAATACTCTTAAGTAAAACGTAACCACTTTAATAATCTGACCAAGGTTAAAGTGTGCAATATTAATCAACTGTTATTTTGACAATACTGAATTTATAAGCTAATCAAAATAGTTAAGCTTACTTCAAAGCACCTCTGCAACATCTAATGGTCTTTTCTTCTCTAGCAACTGTGGTATTAACAAGAAACAAGATGAACACACGAACAAGCTATTAGTGCAAACACAATAATCTCATGAAGAAAATAATTAGTACTAAAATAATAATATGCATAAACTTGAATGAGGAAAACATAGATAAGACAATTGATAAAACGTAATCAACAAATGATATTGTGATTCACTTACATTTATTACATCTTCAAAACTATTCTGGAACTAAAGGATATAGATCCCCGCAACATAGTATTTGTAGAATGCTACGTACACATATCAGATTTTTCGCCAAATTAAAGGATAACAGAGGTAGCATGTCTACACTGAGATGCTATTTGTTGTATTTAGGAATCAGGGGGCTATGAGCAAGTTGGTCGTATAGCTCTAATTTATAGTCAAGTTAATGCCCCTGAGCTATACTCTACACCTAATGAGGAAGATGAGGGAGATAATGTGGAAAATTGTAGCTCAAGTCAATGAGTTTTTTGGCACTAAACTTAACCAAGAGTTATAATATGCAAACAAATTAACTCACATTTATAGAGCAGGTAGTCGAGCTCCAATTTTATAGAAAATTTTGCAATGATCCATTGAAGATCTTTTCCTTTTCAGAGGAAATGTTGGAGAAACTTTGCAAGAAGAGGTTCAGGTTTAAGTTCTTGGGTATATGAATTATGTTTGTCAAATTTAAAGTGACACGTACCATTAGTTCCATTTGTTCCATGGGTGCATATTATAGTATATATTAAAGTTAACACCAAATTACAAGCTACAAACTTTAGACTTACCAGTCTTATGCTGAAGACTCTTTATTGAGACCCTTTATTGTGATTTGCTTACTGACCATGCATTGTTCATAAGCTTAGAAGTGGTCACTTCACAAACAAATCTATAAGTATCATTCATTTTATGAAATATGTAGCTAAATGCTTTGATTGATAATGAATCATTACTCTTATCATTCTTGCTATGAAAATACTATATATTTCATATAGACATCTCACTCTACATGTTACTTGCTGTATTTGGTGTATTACTTATCTATTAGTTTGCAATATAAAACACTCAATCAACTTGCACAAGAGCCATAAATATGAATCGTAATGGATAACAAGAAAAACACATCATTAAACTATTAATTATAGCTTTCTCACCTGGAATCCGAGGAACTGATTCTTCTTATATCCAAAAGAAAACCTAGAATTCAGAAAAAATTGATGAAAAATTAGAGAACTTGGATGAAAAAATTTGAGATCAAAGATTTGGGGACATTAGGAAAGCTGAGAGGGTCGACTCACGAGCTCGACATTGAGATTGTTGTCTCCGATTACGAGAGAAATCAATGGAACAAATTAGGTAAGAAATTAGGATCTTGGATTGGGATTTTGTTGTGAATTATTTGGAGATGTAGGAGATGGAGAATAGAAGAAAGGAGGAGGAAGACTAAAAGGGTTGGTATTTTTTTGAAAACCGGAGCAGAATCGTAAACAATGGAATGAAGAACGAAAAGGACGCACGTTTAAGGTTTTGATTTTCTGATTCTTGTGTAGCATTAAAAAAGGGTAGCTTTGTTAAATTTAAATTTATGATAGATAAAAGGCATTTTGGGTAGGAAAAGTTTTTCTAGTACTCCATCTTTTAAAGGGAGAATGATTAGTAGTTTCTCAAAGTTTTGCACATCTCACGGTGATTGGTACATAAAGGAGGAGATAATCAGATGTCCCTAACGCTTCCAGGGGATAAATTTCGGCATTGAATGCTGGGTTGTATGTAACAATCATTATCGTGTTGCGGGTAGGGCGCACCAACAAACCAAAACTCAGTATTTAATTTAATCTTCATTTGTAAGTTTAAGTTAAAGCATGGGTACTAATGTCTAGAAAACCCTTTATTTAAATACTCTCTGATATAAGATTATACTCAATAAATTTCCAACCGAAGAACCCTTTTTGCAAGTTATATTAGAAATAATGAAATATTCATGTATGATAAACCGTAGCTCTTCTCTTGATCAATAATAGTGTAGTAAGATGGTCGAGTGGGCCAAAACATCTATCAGGATATGATTTGAAAAGATTCGAGAAGCTCATGATTCCATAGACCTAAGCCAAGGGAAGCAAGTAGGGCCCCAAAGAATTGCACTCAATTCCTATGAGAAATTATTTTGCAGCAAATTTATATACAATTATACAACGGGAAGTAATAATGTCAAAGAACAATGACATGACAATTTGTCGATGACCATGAAAGCATTGAGTGCAGTAAAAACTTTGTGTATGCTGCATGTGGAAAAAAAAAATAGAGAGAAAATAAGAGGCACGAAGGTTTCTAACTGTTATTCTACTTCCTAGGATCTGAGATGAAAGCTTGGAAGGAGGGTGAATATGATGTTGGGATTTTTAGATATCACAAAAACCCTAAAAATTATCAAACACAGCAAATAAAATCACACGAAATTTAACGTGGAAAACTCTCAACAGGGAAAAACTATGGGATCAAAATCAATCCCCTATCACTTCCAAATTACAATCCTTTGCACGGACAAAGACTGCCAAACTCTCACTCTCACAATACCCTTGAACCCGGTTACACCTTTTAAAGCCCTGATTACAAGAATATTGTCTCTCTCCTTCTCTCTACTCTAAAACCCTAGAATAGGACGCCATATTTAAAGACACTCCTGACTTGACCGTCTTAACTTAGCCTCTAAGAAAACTACTAGGACTGGGCCTAGCCTTCAAACCAGCATCCGACTTGGAGTTTGAGTCGGTACCCAACAAATCCTCCCTCGACGAAAAATCTCCAAGTGTCTCAACAGCTTTAAAAAAACTCACTCTCTTCTTCTTGCTCTACACCTCTCCCATATGAACAGATCACCCATCTAAATAGCAAATATGGTTGCTATTCTTTCTCCATTGACAAATCAAATCACCATATTTATACACTTTGTACCACTCTCCTTCACCCACATACTTGTACCCACGCAATGCCATCTCACCCAATAAAATTAAATTAGCATCACATGACGGCACTTATCTCACATGATGAAGGATTCCGACCTTCCCAGTGTGAAGCTTGAGGCGAACACTTCCAACGTCTTCAACCATCATCTTCTTATTGTTTCCAACGATCACGTTGTCAAATTCTTCATCTGTCTTTAATGTGTCAATATAATTTTTGTTATGATAAACATGCATAGAGGCTGCATAATCTAACACCCAAGTGTTCCTTGCATCAGTACCTATACTATGCATCAACAACACATCTTCATCACACATAACTATCGAGAAGTCTATCTTCTTCCCATTTTCTTGAAGCTTCATCTGTCTAATACTCTTTAAATCCTCTCGTATCTAAAAACATCTGAACTGAATGTGACCCTTCCCTCTGCAATAATAACACTCCCTTTCGCTGTCGTCTCGAGCCTGAGATTTTGACCTTCCTCGAAAACTATCACATCTCCCCTTACTCCTCTGTCGATTAGAACCTTCAAAAGTAAGTGCACTCTCACTACCATTAGATGCGCTCTCGTTTCCCATTATTCTTTCATTCTTATGTAGGAGTGCTGTCATATCGTCGAACTTTAAAGTCTGCTTCCCTGTAATTATTGTCCGAAGTAATGGCTTGTACGACTTCAGCAAAGAAGACAATAGGAGTAGCGCTTGCTCCTCTTCTTTAATCTTTTCATCAATATTCATAAGTTGGTAAACTAGCTGATTAAAGGCATTGATCTGGTCCTGAATTGAAGTACCTTCTTTCATCTTCAATGAAAAAAGCTCCATCCTCAAACACAATCGGTTGGTTATCGACTTCGACGCATAAATTCCCTCGAGCCTTTCCTACAGCCCCCTTGGTGTGGTCACTTGCATAACATTGTACTTGATCTTGGAGGCGAGTGCCAAACGAATTGTGCTAACCGCCCTCTTTTGTATAGAACTCCATTCAGTATCCTTCAACCCTTCAGATTTCTTTTCCTCCAAAACATGATCAACTCCCTACTACACAAGAATATCTTAATTTGTAGACTGTCATACCGTATAATTTGTCTTGCCGTTGAATAGCGGAATATCAAACTTCGAACCCGAAGAAGTGATCATCCTATAACCACAATAAAAATTCAAATGAATCACTATAGAGAATAAATTTGATAAAACCAACATCAAAAACAAACTCACCACGCCAAAATCCGCCTCCAAACCCTTGACCAAAAGATAAATCAATCTGCACCGTCGGATTTAATTTAATAATTTGTAACCAAACACTCACCCACATGAATAGTGTTCTTGCCACTATAGTATTCTGACTGCTACAGTATTCCCGGTGCTACGGTGTTTTTTTCATTCCCCGGATGTCGATCACCGCGCTTCAACCACTAACGGCTTCACAATCATACACCACTCAAACCTCCACAGACCTACAAATCCCGCTCTGATACCACTTGTTGGGATTTTTAGATCTCACAAAAATCCCATAAATCACCAAACACAGCAAATAGGATCACACGAGATTTAACATGAAAAAACCTCAATAGAAAAAACCACAAGAACAAAATCAATCCACTATCACCTCCAAATTATAATCTTTTTCATGGATAAAGACTGCCAAATCCTCTTTCTCACAATACCCTTGAACCTGGTTACATCCTCTAAAATACTGATTACAAGAATATTGTCTCTCTCCTTCTCTCTACTCTAAAACCCTAGAATAGGACACATTATTTAAAGACACCCCTGACTTGCCCGTCAAGTTAACTTGGCCTCTAAAAAAACTATTAGGACTAGGCCTAGGCTTCAAACCCCCATCCAACTTGGAGTTTGAGTTGGTACCCAACATATGATTGCCTACTATTTTTCAAATTATCATCGAATGTGCAGCGAAAAACAAATGATATTGATAAAAATAATAAGCAATAAAACAATCACAAAAGAAACAATTAGAACACACGAGAAATTTTTATAGTGGCTCGGATAAACAATCCTACATCTAGTCTTCCGTCTCACGAAGGGGTTTTTTTACTCTGAAAGAACTCTCCTGAATCACAGACCCAATTCAATGGGCATATAAGACCACATCCTAGTTTATCCCAAACTAGTTTCTAAGCTAACTTCTTACAACAAGTAACCCTAGCTTTAGCTAGTCCCCAATCCTCATTTAAATTGGCTTGAGTACGTTGTAAAAGAAAATGAATTTGAAATAAATAATAAAAAACATTTACGCTTAGAAAAATCTTACATGATCAAACTCAAAGAAGATTTAAGTAAAGATTTAAAAAGCTGATGCAGACTCTAAGATCCAAGACTGTTGTCCTCATTGTAGACTGATTAGATCGTGATGTGCAGCGAGTGAGCTATTGACGAGGTTCTCGGGAATCAAACGGCTTCTTTGATGAACTCTCCTAAATTCTAGCTCTTCTCTCTCTTTTTCATTTTTTCTTCAGGTTAGGTCAAAAAAATGTTGTAAGATGTAGGAGAAGAAATTGAGAGATAACATGCAACCAACGGCTATGATTTAATATTGAATTTTGTAATCAGCCGGTCGATCATTGATGGTGACACTTGACCATCGGTGGTGACCTAGCAAACATCGATGGCGGATGACCCCATCGATGATTTGAACCTCACTGGACTTGCATCCTTGGTGGTCAACAACACCATCGATGATCCATAAGGTGATAATCGATGGTCTATATTGAATCGTCAATAGTTGATGTCCAGAAATCAGCTTTTGAGCTAATTTCCGATAGTTTTTAGCTCGTTCTTGTTCTGAACCTGCATACTCCCGTACTAAATCATCTTAAACACAATTTCGACTTAAATAAATGTTTGTTATTACTCAAACAAGAAATATTGTACGGAGAACGTCCTAGCATGCTTCAGCATTGGGTGCACCTGTATAAATTTACTAAGAGATAGTACTTCATCCGATGGCATAATAAAAATCAATGCCCTGCAATATAACTGTAGTACACCTAGAAATATTAGCAAAAAAAACAAGCAGAATTGCGATATTTTTCGTTAAGTGTTCCAAGAAAAAGGGTCGTTATGATGTTGATATTGGTTCAATTGTGTAATTAGTTTTCATTTAAATTTATGAATCTTCGTAGTTCTCTCTAGAGGGTGTAACTTCCAACGATCTCTCTTTCTATTTATAGGTATAGCTAGCTCAATCATCCATAAGAATTAAATATATTCTCCAGCAGGCAATCTTCAACATTATTTACAGTAGATCAATTGGTGTAAATCAACAATCATGTAAAGGAACATGACTACCAATATTTGTATTATTTTTAATCTTTTTGTCGGTTGACTAGATCTTAGTCACTCTCCAGACGTTAAACACCATTGAACTTCATTATGGACTTTCATGAGAAACCATAGACGATTTAGAAAACAGTTCTAGATAGATTTGGATCCAGTCCACCACAACAACAATAAAAAAAACAAAGGAAAAAGAAGAGGTAGTGGAGATACCATTGCGATATCACAATTGTTGATTTGTTTAGCGGGCAGTTGTGATTCATTTTATATCTAATACTCATCATACCCTTATGAATTTTATTGTTCTTCTATTTTACCCTAAAAGGAAAATCACAGCCACTTATTAGACAAATCAACTATTATGATATTACAGTGGTCTCTTCACTATTTTTTTATAGTGCATAGGATCCGAATCCATCCTAGACACCATCTATCATTAATTGGTTGATCAGATTTTGCTCGGCTAAATACCCATATTGGTATTTTAATTCAACCTCATTTACCAACAAGGTATTTTAATTAGGAAATTCGGCGATAAGACATTTTAATTGAATAAAATTACCATTTAGGTCCTTTTTCTCGTCGACGGCCACTTTTCCGGCGAGAACTCATCACGTGCGTTGCACGTGGGGGCTTAATATGTGTTTAAGATGCTGATGTGCTCTGTTTTCTGACGTGGTAGGGAATTAACTCTCTACTGTTCATCATCCCCCCGCCTCTCTCTCTCTCTCTCTCGTTTTCTCCTTCCCGAACCCACGTCCACTGCCGCTCCTCCCCTTGACCACCGCTCCGGCCTCCGTCGCCCTCAGCCGAGGTCACCCCCGCGGAACTAAAGCCATAATCCGTCCGTAGCTCGTCCCTCCAACAAAGAATTCAAACCCCGAAAGTTTCACAACAGCAAGAACCCAATAAACCCAAAGACTTCATCCATTTCTGTGGGTGATCTTCTCACGCGCAGAAACTCATCACAATCAAGAATCGCAAGAAACAAAAAAAAAACTCCATTACCTCTCTCTCTCTCTCTCATTCCTCTTGAGCTCCCCAACACAAACTCCTCCGTTCATCCTCCAACGATGGAAGAAAACAAGAAACGGAAACAAGCCATGATCACGACCCAAGACTCGGAGACCGAGCAGCGAAAACAAGACTCATCAGAGGACAAGAAACAGAAGCAATCCGTCATCAGAGGAGGCTTGGGCAGCAGCAGATCTGGCGGCTCGGGTTCGGAGTTCGTCGGCGTGCAGCGGGTCGACGGCTGCAGGCGTCGGGTGGCGCGGTCAGGGGGTCTCGGCGGTCGCGGTACGGGCAAAGTGCATGAAGAGGTCACGAGCGAGGACTGGTGCGTCGGCAGGGGGGTTCGACGTGCCGATATGCTGGAGGCGGACGGACGCGAGTCAGGGGGTATCGGCGGTCGGCAGTGCTGAGGGCGACGGAGGCCAGAGCGGTGGTTGAGGGGAGAGTGGGGTGGACGTGGGTCCGGGAAGGAGAAAAAAGAGAGAGAGAGAGTGAGAAGAGGCGGGGGATGATAAAGCAGTAAGCAGGGTTAATTCCGCTGTCACGTACAAAAACAGAGGCACATCAGCATCTTAACACATGATTAAAGCCCCCACGTGCAACGGCACGTGATGAGTTCTCTCAGTCCGAAAAAGTGGCCGACCGGAGACGAGAAAAAGGACTAACATGGTAATTTTTATTCAATTAAAATGTCTTATCGCGCGAAATTTCCTAAATTAAAATACCTTGTTGGTAAAGGGGTTGAATTAAAATGCCAATATGGGATATTAATAGCCGATTTTGGGCTGCTATACCTCCAGTAATCATGGATATGGACATTGACTAATACATTCATTGCGGACAAGTGCCACAATAAATAAGGAAAATTATGAAAAGTAAAGAAGTTTTCAGAAGAGAGGGGGGAGGCGGGGTGAAGAAGAATGAGATAAGGATTCCTTTTTAATATCAACCTCAAAGTTGCATGTTAGTATTTCAAGTCTCTAAATTGTTACAGGTGCTAAATACCCATATTGGTAATTTTAATTCCACCCATTTACAAAGAAAGGTATTTTAATATTAGGCAAACCTGCTTCAAGGCATTTTAATTGATTCAAATTACAACCAAGGCCGCTTGTTTGCTGTCATCGCGCGACACAGATTTTCTTGCCGGCGACTCTTCGTCAGCATGTGTGGCATGTGATGAACTTAAACTAGTTTTTTAGCATGCTAGATGTGGCAAGCGAGATTTTCTGACGTTAAGGCGTATGAGGCGGAGAATTTAACCCTAAAATCCAATTCAATCAGCGACCAAATAAAGGATAGATTCAG
>NC_033803.1:14909768-14956578 GCF_001876935.1 Asparagus officinalis
GAGATGAAGAAGAAGAGAAGGGATTCTTTTTAAAATTCACCTTCAATTGTCATGTTTATTTCAAGTCTCTAATTGTTACAAGGCTAAATACCCATATTGGTATTTTAATTCCACCCCATTTACAAAGAAGGTATTTTAATTAGGCAAACCTGCTTCAAGGCATTTTAATTGATTCAACTTACAACCAAGGCCCTTTTTCTCATCGGCGACCAGTTTTCCGGCAAGAGCTCGTCACATGTGTGGCATGTGATGACTTAAACTGTTTTTTAGCTGCTGATGTGGCACGGATTTTCTGACTTAGCAGTGTTGAAAGGCGGGAATTAACCCTCTAAAAATCCCAATTCACCCAAAATAGGATAGATTCGCCCCTTTTATTTCAAAATTTGAACACGAGAGAGAGGGAGAAATAGAGAGTGAGAAATCGTGGAGGAGGCAGTTGAAGAAGATAGACTGCAAGGATTCCACCTTCTAATACCTGTCAAAGCATTCAAACCATTCCACTGACATTGCTTGCTTTAGAACGAGAGCTTGAACTTAATGACGACGATATAATATCTTCTCTTCCACGTTCAATCTCAGCTTGAATGCCCCAATTTGATAAACCCTAGTTTCCAATCTCACCCAATCTCAGCTTGAATCCCCTCTTTTATTCTCCCAACTGTTTTATCCACGTCAGAAAATTCGTGCCACATCAGCAGCTAAAAAACACTTTAAGTCATCACGTTCCACGCACGTGACGAGGTTTCGCCGGAAAACTAGTCGCCGACGAAAAAAAGGGCCTTGTTGGTAAGTTGAATCAATTAAAATGTCTTAAAACATGTTTGCCTAATTAAAATACCTTCTTGATAAATGAGGTGAAATTAAAATACCAATATGTGTATTTAGCCATTGTTACAATTATGGTTAAAACTGACATATAGAAATACAAATCTTATTATAATATTATTTTTCGTCTATATCCTTATTTGAGAGATTCTGTTTCCGATAAATTCAGTGAGGATTGTTTGCCAAGTAATTCAAATTCGGTGTTGAATCCATTTGCCTTATTGCTTCCCCACAAGCACATTGTAGATGGAATGACTTTGAGCACGGAACGCAAGTCGATCCATGAAGTGTTGCCACGGTAGAGACTTGGTAAGAATGTCAGCTCATTGATCCCTGGTGGATATATCAAAAACAACATGTTGTTCGCTTGCAAGGCATTTTTGAACTAAATGATAGTCAATTTCAATATGTTTTGCTCGAGAATGGAACATCGGATTAGCTGCAAGGTATGTGGCATAAATATTTGTCTTACCGTAGTACTAGAGTTGGACAAGGAAGACGTATCTCATGTAATATGGACTGAAGTTAAATAATTTTTGTAGTCGCATTAGCAACCGATTTGTATTCAGCTTTAGTACTTGATCAAGCAACTGTAGCTTCCTTCTTTAAGCTCCAGGAAATGAGATTATGTCCACAATAGATAGCATATCCACTAGTAGAGTGATGATCCCAATTGCTACAAGCCAAGTTTGCATCGCTAAATGCATGAAGACAACAAGGAGGATCACAATACATGAGAAGTCCATGCATTGCGCTAGGAAACCCTTAACCTAGTACTGTTGGTCAGTTAGAGCATTCATATGCTAACAAGCATGGCTCAGAAGGAGATATCCAGATGAGTAATCATAACATATTGAAGAGCACATCCTTCTACATAAGATCGGATCAACAGAGGAAGAATATGAAGAACAATCAGCACCCACAGCAGTAACCGTGGGAGTGGAGATAGGCCATGCTTCAAACATCTTTGATCATTAGAAAATCTCCAATATATATCAAGATTCGGATACTAAGCACCCATGAGGATGCTTAGTCAACTCAATATTAACGAAGTAGTGTGTGGGACCCAAATCACGTAAAGCAAACTCACAACTGAGACCAAAAATAAGGTCAGTGATACCTCTATGATCCGATTCAGTAATCAGAATATCATTGAGGAAAAAGATCATCGAAGAACAACAACACCAATTCAGTAATCAGAATATCATTGAGGAAAAAGATCATCGAAGAACAACAACACCAATAAAATAGCTATAAATCACCCAATAAATTGTAAGTCAATAAGGTTACTACTAAGGCATTTGAACGACACTCTCGAAGCTTGTCAAAGACTATACAAAAAACGATGTAGCCAACACTCGTGATCTTGGTATTGTGGATGAATAAATTCCGGATGTTGTTCCAAGTAGACCACTTCTTCTAAATGACCATGAAGAAAGACATTAAAAACATCTAATTGAGGAACAATCTAACAACTACTAATCACAATTGCTAATAGAAAGCAAAACATGGTAATTTTAATTAATGGACTAAATGTGTCAAAGAAGTCTACATCAGGCTGTTGCTGTTGTGGGTCCAGCCTAAGATAAGGCCCACATGAGGTCCACATGAGTTAAAATTCTATTTAGAAGAGGATTTGGAGGATCTAGTTGTAAGAGAAATAGGTTTGGAGGACCTAAAAATAGAATTCCTTTATAAAGGAATTCTATTCATGAGTAACCTGTAATTTTTTCTGGTGCTACAGTAAACCGTGAATAGTAACCCGAAGGAAGAAAAGAGGGGAGAGATAGAGAAAAAAAAAGAGAGAAAAGTTCAGATTCTGGATAGCTCGATTATCCGATTGTAATGATTCAAAAGCCGTTGTCTTCAGAACGACAACGCCGTCGAGAGTACTATGTTGGTTTCTAAGCGGGTGTTGGAGATTTTCGATGAGATGGGTTTTAGAGTTTTGGTGCCCAAGACATAACACTGTATCTTTCTCTTGTGATTTAATCCTTAAGTTCAGGTGTAACTTAGAGGAGTTGTACTCTTGATTCATAGTGAAATATTTCTCTCTGGATTGTCCCGTAGACGTTGGCATGATTTGTCGAATAACATTAAATCGTTGTGTTTGATTGCTTGTCGTATTTTCATTTGTGTCGTTATTCGTTTAGTGTTTAATTTTTGCAGATTAATCTCCATAAAATATCTAAAAGTAGTATCAGAGCCCTAATTCGAGGCGTACTTTGGGATGGAAAAGTGTTGGCCTTCTTGTTTTGATGATGTTTAACAAACAATTTACTTCTAATGTTGTTTGTCTAGTGTTTGTGTTTTTGTATTTATTCTAGGCAAACAACGTGTTGGAGGATGGATGGAATAGCGCTTCAACGTCGATATCAAATGGAGGTTGGCGGAATTGTGGAGTGAAGCATCGTACAATTCAAGTTCAAGATCCAAGTTTAGCTTCATCCGCAACGTGTACCAAGTTGAGCTCAATGAAGATCAAGATCAAGCTTGGGTAATTTAGTTTAGGATTTATATTATGTGTGTTAAGTACGTTAAGCTCAAAATCTATACACACACATTTATTGTTTCTTCGTATATATATATTGTTATATATATATACACAAGTTTTGGTTTCTATGCATATATATAGTTTTATATATATACATACATAGTTTTAAGTTTTCATGTTTATAAATATGAAATCACATGTTTCATATTTACTACTGTGTTTTGGTATTTATTGCATAGAATATGCAATTTTGTGAAAATATTATATTCTTAGTTTTTTGGACTTAACAATAATCATATACATACTTTATTAAGTCTATATAATCATTGTGCAAAATTTCAAAACATGGTTTAGCCAAAATGTCAAAATTCACATGTTTCCATTTTCGTGTTTTGGACTATTTTGAAAAAATGATGATTTTTCATAAATGGGAAATGCAATTTGGAAAATTCTTTTTGTAACATGTTTGTTTTCATGTTTATATACATTTCCCAAAGTTTTATTATTTTTGGACTTCATTTGTTATTTTTAACATATTTTCTAAAGTCTCAAAATCAGCTTCTAAAACCTGTTTTTTCTGCATATTAGTTTTCGGTCGACCGATCCGGTCGACCGCACATTTGTTCCTTCGACAGCATGTAGCAGAGAGTTGGTTGGTCGACCGGTCTGGTCGACCGAGAGCTCCATCGGTCGACCGCACCGGTCGACCGAAGATGTCCGCTTGTTTTCTTTTATTTTCGACCTGGATAACGGTCGACCGAAATTTCCGTCGGTCGACCGAAATTTCCGCCGGTCGACCGCCGTATGTTAAACGGCTAGTTTTTGGTCCTTTGCCCAACGACTATTTTCTGGGTTTTATCTGGGGTTTGCTGTTGGTTTTTCTCTCCTATATAAACCCTCAAACCCCTTTCTAAACTAAGCTAAGAAGTTTTTAAAAGAAGTTTTTAAACAAGGGTTTAAGTTTGTTTAGTTTGGTTTAAGTTTGTTTTTGGGTTTGCTGTTACAAAGAGGAGTTCACATCAGCTATTGAAGAGTTCATCTTCAACATTTTTTCATCCTCTCTTTGTGTTTATAGAGAAGTTTCCTTAACTCTTTTCTCGTAGAATTTTCATTATTGATTTAATATTCTATTAATTGACATGTTTGGCTAATTTGAGTATAAGATTTTCATTTTACTCATCTGACACACACCACACATTTGAGCTTTAGTATTTACATACATAGTATAGTTTGGGTGGTGAGAGATTGTAACTTGAAGTTGTGCTATTCTTGTGTTCTCATCCATAGTGGTGAAACAACTCATTTGTTATACTTGGTGCTTTATTGTGAGATTCACCTGTAATACACTTGTACACCGTAGTGAGAAGTGTGCTGTGAGATGTCCGGGGGATCGTCCAAGGAGGATGCGTCGGTTGACGCAGCCTAGGAGAGGTTTGTAACCCGTAGCACTTGAGGGAGACACGGCTAGGTCCAACACTTAGTGGGTGTAGAGTGGGATTACAATAGTGTGTTGATTGTAAAGTTTTCGGTTAGCTAGAAAACCGAGTGTGAGGTGTAAACGTTATTCGGGTGAGCGTAGAAAACCCGGTTGATAGTGGATTTCTCCCCGGGAGTGGGGAGCGGAGACGTAGGACGGAAGGTCCGAACTCCGTGATCATATTGCTTGTTTGAGTGTGCTTTGACGTTCATTCATATTTATGTTCATATCTTATATCGCTATTGTGCATTGCTCATTTCTATATCATCCACTATCTTGTTTAGATTGTTTACCCTTGTGTTATTTATATATCCTTGCATATATAGGATATATCTCATTGTTCATATTGCTTATCCTAGCTCATATATCTTGTCGTATTTCATACTTGCTAGGATAACTTATTAATTAGTTTTTAATTGGCATTTAATCAGATTAGATTAGCATAAGACCCTAATCACCCCCCCCCCTCTAGGGTCTAACAAAAAGATGGATAGTTTTGACACAATGATAAATATGGATGGTTCCAATCGGCAAGTATGAAAGTCTAAGATGGATAATATTATGTATTATAAAGATTTACATGACCCTATTTAGAGAGATAAAGTCAAGCTAGAAAAGATGATTGATAAAGAATGAGAGAAACACCACAAGAAGGTGATCGGTTATATTCTAATGTGGATTGACGTTAGTGTGTTTCATCATGTAACGGGTGAGACTAATGCGAAATCCCTTTGGAAGAAGCTTAAGGATCTCTACGAGCAGAAGAACATGAAAAACAATGCGTTGATGATGAGACGGTTGGTGAACTTAAAATTCCAAGAAGGAAGCAACATAGCAGGGCACTTGAACGAGTTCAAAAGTTTAATTAATCAGTTAGCTACCATGAAGATGACTATCGATGATGAGCTACAGGCTTGTTCATCACAGTTAACTTCCCGCAGACAGCGTTTTCTCCCAAGGCGGTGAGTGGTTAGAGTGGCATTGCATATGCTTTCTCTGAAGAGATGCACATTATCAATGAGGCTCATCATTTCGATATAAATGGGCCGGAGGATATCTCTGAGCTTGTGCAAAGGGGGAGTCATTGTACACTGCAGCAACTGATATGATGCACTGCTCACAAAGGATCATGACATAACTCAGCCTCTGAGGAAGCCTAATTATATGTTCAGTGACTCCGTTAAGAATCCTGACATAATTTCTTGTGGCTCGGAGTAATGGTTGAATAAATATGATGGGGATTTCAGATTCCTTCCTCTGATTCCTCGACATTACTTCTTGGTTCATTTGTGAGGATTGGTAGTGACTAGGGATATGTCTTGGCGTCTAACTGAGGACCAAGAACGAGTGCATTGTGGATTCATCAGTCAGAGCAAAACTCCTAGTTCTAGTGACCGAGCCTCTATTCACGGCGTTCATAATGGGGTGTTAGGGTAGGATAGCATGTCGCAGAATGAGTTGATGATAAAGGCGTATACCATGAAGAATCGCCTCGCTCGCTTAGATAGGGAGTTGCCTATTAAGAACTATAAATGCTTTGCTTGGGTCCACTCGTCTGCTGATAAGTGGTGGACAAGGATGATGAGTTATATGCTCGGATACTGGGGTAAGGAGCTAAGTGAGAAAGGATTGTACGTTCCCATTTGAGCTAGCATGTACGGTCTCCCTATAAGTGTGAATCATTTCTTCGCTCTGTTTGAGATCTACAATCTAGATACGAATACATTTCTTACCAAGAATAGAGAGTTAGACCTTCCTCTCCATGAGATGATGAAGGTATCTGAATTACCAATGGGGATATGTCATATCAAGAATACTTCCCCACCACCTGTCAGCTAAATCAGATGAAGGGGGTCGGATCGCTAAATATGATATCCTGTGGGAGCTAACTTGTCACTATCAAACTACAATGGCGGATGCAGATGTGAAAGCTAAGAAGAACTTCCCTCAGATTAGCCTAAAATAATTCGCTGATTATCTCTTTAAAAATCTGAAAGATTCTTTGGGCAACAAAGTCTGTGAATTGCCCCCTTTGACCCCTTCTGACATCAACAAGCTAATAGAGAAGATTCGGGCTCAGTCTTACACCACTCCCTTAGCAAGAGGCAAATTCCCGATGGGTACAAAATTTGAAACCTTCTTGTGGCATGATCAAAGAAGAATAAAGACAACAACCCTTTTTGCGGGGTACTTAGCCATATGGCTAAAGAAGTGTGTGGTACCGCATCAAGTTTCTGAAACATTACCTATCGAAGTCTTGTTCTCGACCATCAAGCTAGCGGTTAGGCGTAAGCTTTCTTTACTTCCTGCTATGATTGCTGACATCCACAGCGGGCTGCGGTACTTGGCCATCACTTTTACACAATAAGGAAACAAGCCTTCGAGTGATATTCCCACCTCCAAAATAGAGCTTCCATATACTTATCTGATGGCCTGGCTCGTCCTCCATTGTCCTGACTTGATAACAGCTCCTGAGATTGTAGATCCAGACCTCCCTCTACTACAGGCCTTAGAATAATGTAAATGGGAGGCCAAGCAATGGCATGAGGTGACAAGGCAATTCAGGATTCACAAGTGCTGGGAGTATTTCAAGTGCTTTTCTCAATTCTCCAACCATTATAATGAGCTGCTTGTTGATGAGGAAGAGCCCAAGAAGAACATGACTATTTTGGATATGGGCTGCTTCCGTTGGCTGATGAACATCCACCCCGGTTATCTAGTCTTCCAGGTGAAGAACACATGCAACAATGAGCCTTACTTCCCTTGTCGGTTCGCCCGTCAGTTTGGTTACGGCCAACTATATGTCTCGAACCCAAACAGGAGATTGAAGGTTCATAGAGGTCTTATTGATGGTGCTCACACATGGTTTTAGAGCATCACCGGTTGCACGAATGCCAAGTTCAGTCTTCTGGTTGCAGAGCCTCAGTTGTAGATGACCTTCTTATGCTGCGACTGGCTCATAGCTGCCAACACACCCACAAGAAAGAAGAAGATCTTGGAGTTGGAGGTGGAGAAAGCATCAAGACTCGCCACCAAAACAGTTCGAGAAGTTGTAGCTTCTAGAAGAGGGAAAGAATTTGCTGAACCCTCTGGCAAAGGGAAGCTAGTCGCTAAAAGCAAGGAGGAACTTTTCATGGATGTATATTGGTCATCCAAAGTAAAGGGTGGAGCTGAGGGTATTGGAGCTGGTGTAGGGGGCGACGAAGAAGAAGATGTATCGAGTCTTCCACCTACTTTCTTCTCAGGAGGGGGTGTTAGTTTGCCCATTGCCCATAGAACTCATCGCTCCGACCAGTCCAAGTCTCATGAACAATCATTGTCCCCTCTAGAGTTCAAGGGAAAGGAGACCCCAAAGGAACTGAGAGAAAACATTGTTCCCACCTATCCCTACTGAATGACGGTGGAAGTTCAGTGTGGAGATGAAGAAGAAGAGGCAGATTCTGTTGAAACTAGGCTTGTCGACAGAAAGAGATCATGTTCTTCAATCCAAGTTCAAGCTCAAGCTCAAGCTCAAGTTTCCCCTAAAGCCGAGTTGCGCACCAAGTTTCTCCAAGATAGTATTCCTCCTTCTAAAGGACCTGGTCCAATGAAAAGGAGAAAGTGGGTCGCGTATAAGCTACGCACTACAACATCTACATCTTAAGAGGTACTAACCAGAGATATTCCTGTTGAAGGAGGTGGTAATATTTCGCCCTTATGTTGCTTTTAAAAGTTCCATTTCAGGCTTACTGATCATATACTCTGGTCTTCTATTCATAGGGGATTGTTTAGAGGGTGAAATCCAACATGAACCTACATCTCCCGGATTCATGCCTTCTAAGGGACCATGCTTCACTCATCAAATGCACGAGGCCATGAGTGAGAACCCTTGGACACCAAAGCTGTTATAGATATCGGGGTCCAACTCGATCCCGCTGTCGAAGCCATCCTAAAAGCCTTCAGCCCAGGTATATCTAGCATAGATACTACCTTATTTGGGTGGCAATTCAGAGAAATGAATGATTCAGAATTTGTACCTCCTCTAATTTCTTGTGCACTACATCTTCTTTTAGAGAAGCTAAAGGAAGCGAGCGCTAGTGCCGGAGTTGCTAAAGCCACTAAAGGTAAAATTGTCTTCCACTTGACATAAATTCTAACTTTTTCTCTTTGTAATCAAAGCTTAGCCCTTTCCACATACATTGCTATGGAAGAGTCGGCTGAAGAGGAGGCTGCTCATGATGACATAATTGAAGATCTTCCTGAGCATGACTTCGGCCAAATGATTACCTTATTCGAGTTTGACCATAACTTGATTACCGATATGCTATTAGAGCCAGGCCAAAGTGAAGTTGTACGACCAACTGTGGAAGCTAGTTCATCTGTAGGTATGCATCTTATTCCAACGCCCCTTTTACTCAGTTGTTAATTTTGGGTAATCATGTGGGAATTTTAATTATAGGACTAGTCACTGGTGTTTGTTCGTGGGAAAAATTACTTTCATTGAAGTCATTGTTCTCTTCAGCAACAGTTAATCGGTTACAAAAGATCCGGTCTTTTTATAAGATCCGGTTACAATAAAATCAAAGAAAAAAAGAAAATTACAACTTTCCTTCTTTCGAACAAATCGCAAGATCCTGTTTTGCGGTCTCTTGCTTGTGTGGGTTCTTCGCCTGCGCCGGGGTTAATCCGTGGACCACCGCGCGATCTTGATCCGGTCGGATCTACACGGTATGGCGGGTGTTATTTCACGAAGGAAATAATAGCCGATGGGATTATTTCACCAAGGAAATAATAGCCCTAAGTAATCAAAATCGACCAAGCGAAATCGATACTCTTCTCGGGATCAAAAACCAAGTTTTGATCCGGAGGATAACCGTGTGGATCTCAGATCTGATCTCTCTCGAACTCCTGCCTTGTTTGACGTGGATGATCGCCAAGAACCAGATCTGAAAAGTTCAAGTCTTCCAAGCTCCAAAAACTCCGAGATTTAGTTCTTGATCCAGCAGAGTTTCGCCTCAAAAAAGTCCAACCCCCTCAACAATGAACCTTCTGATCTATTTATAGGCTCAGATCTGTGCCCGGTCCAGGTGGCTCGGCCACCTAAGTGGCTCGGTCAGCCACCTAGGTGGCTCGGTGAGCCACCTAGGTGGCTCGGCCACCGAGCCACCTAGGTGACTCGGCCACCGAGCCACCTAGGAGTGCCTCGGTTTTGGCCGAGCCCTCCAGGTGTTTTCTTCTTCACCCGTTTTCTGGTTTCGCAGTTTATCCGAACTTTATTGTTGATCTGGACTCTAATTTGCCAGTCCGGATCCTGATTTGGCAGTAAATCCGCTTTGGTGTTAAAGTATTTCAGTCTCATTCTTTTATAGAAGAGTCTGGAATACTTTGGATATGATTATCCCAACCTTCAATCGGTATGACGGGACTTTGGAATGGCTTCTATTCTTGATTCCTTCAATCCTCCAGGCTATTCGGTGCTTTGTCGAATGTCTGCAAGGGTTCCGGTGCTGCATTTATTGTCTGACCGTTGTCGGAATTTTGAACTTGAAGTCAATTCCTGATTTTCTGATCTTTAGCTCGTGTTTGTTGTTTCAACATAGAACTAACCATCGATTGTTGGTAACGCGTTGTCCGGCGTTTGACACAGTTTATACTCATACGTCTGTTGGAGTCTTGAGAAATAGTTTATACTCTTTATACTTTTCGGAGTGTTGTTGAGTTATCCTTAAAAATACTTTTAGAAAAATACTCTCCAGAAACTTCTCAACAAAAATAGGGAATAGTTTATACTCGTATACCTTATTGGAGTACTTTTCATGTCCGAATGAGCTGAACCGGCCCGATAATGACCCAAAAAAAAGTAATAATTAGGCCAAAAAAATCTTCTGACCCTTCCGAATATATGGGAGAGGAATGAATAAATAAGGGACTGAACTGTTGGTTGATTTGAAGTCGTTTCAACACTCGGTTCAGCTCCAATTTGAATTTTAGTTCAAATCTGGTTCAAATTGGTTCAACCTGGTTCAAGACTGGTTCAGGACTGGTTCAGGACTGGTTTAGCCTGGTTCAGCCTGGTTCAGGCTAGTTCATCCTGGTTTGGTCTGGTTCAGCCTGGTTTGGCCTGGTTCAGCTTCATTTGAACTGATTTAGCCTGGTCTGGTCTGGTTCAACTTGGTCTGATCCTATTGAGCCGACTGTGAGACCAACTACATCAGCTGATACATCAACAGTGGTTACACCTCCACTACCCCCAGTGACTCAAGGGGAAGGAGGTATAAATTAAGCAACTGAGAAATGTCATTTATTTCCTCATCAAGGCTTTTGACGGATTTCCCCCTTTTTGTGTAGGGCTTTCTTCTCGGCTTCATGTCCTCGTGAAGGAGTTGTTATCAGACAATGATCCTGAGAAGATCGTCCTCTGTATAGAAGTCTGTTCCTTCTTCTCATTCGTGAATACTATGATTGGCAAACTCTTCCACGGCGGACTTTTCCTTCACCAATTTAAGCCTTTCCTTGATCCCAAAATAAATTCAATAAGGGATGCAGGATATCCGGATCTAGCGAAGGCTATAATTGATGACCTTGATTGCCTGGAGCACGAGCTTCAGATGTTACTTGAGCTTCGTGATGCAGGTGCCTATTCATTCATTGCTGCCAATCTGGATACTCGCTTACAGACATGGCGCGATACTCGAGTTCTTGCTGAGCTCGAGATTCAGGTGCAGCGGGATCGGGTAGACCGAGTTGAGGCCAACCTTGCTGTTAGATCATCTTCGCTTGACGATCTCGACCTTTCTATTGCCTCGTGTGAGACCAAGATAGAACAGTTTCGAAGAGGACTTCGTGAAGAAGAGGAGACTTTGAGTATCCTTCAGATGACGAAGGTACAAGATCAGCAAGCCCACACTGCCTTATCTGAGGAGTTGAAATCCTTGAAGCAGAAGCTGGTCGAGACGGAGGAGATTGCTGTGAAGAGTTTAGCCACCACTGAAGAGTCCCTTAGAGCTGAATTGTAGGATGAGCTTAGGCAAGCTTATGATGAGAAGCTGTCTAAGTTTAGTCAGCAGATTTTTAGCCATAGGCTTGATGTATGATTTTATTTCCTGAATATGTTGACTTTTGATCCTCTTAGTGAAAATGGTTTTATCTTTATCTTTATTATGATTCCTCATTCTGTTTGGAATGATTGACCATAATACTCACAGGATTTTTGGCAAACCCTCAGCCTTCAACGGGTTTGATAAGCCTTTACTGACTACCGTTTGTGTCGGGCTAGCATACGGATTGTCCAAATCCGTTCTGCATGTAACGTTGTGCTAAGAGAGTAAATTCTCTGAGACTTTGTGCTATGATGTTGAATACATAGGCTTTACCATTTGTTACGGGAATAGGCTACCCGGCGACACGTGTTAGGTGTTGACTTTAGGATTTTTGGCTAACCCCCAGCCTTCAACGGGTTTGATAAGCCTTTACCGACTACCGTTTGAATCGGGCTAGCATGCGGATTGTCTAAATCCGTCCCGCATGAGACGTTGTGCTAACGGAATGAACTCCCTTAGACTCGCTGCTACGACTTCGAATACGTAGACTTCGCCATTTATTATGGGAATAGGCTACCCGGCGACACGTGTTAGGTGTTGACTTTAGGATTTTTGGCCAACCCCCAGCCTTCAACGGGTTTGATAAGCCTTTACCGAGTACCGTTTGAGTCGGGCTAGCATGCGGATTGTCGGAATCCGTTCCGCATGTAACGTTGTGCTAAGGGAATGAACTCCCTTAGACTTCGTGCTATGATGTCGAATACATAGACTTCGCCATTGTTACGGGAATAGGCTACCCGGCGACACGTGTTAGGTGTTGACTTTAGGATTTTTGGCTAACCCCCAGCCTTCAACGGGTTTGATTAGCCTTTACCGACTACCGTTTGAGTCGGGCTAGCATGCGGATTATCGGAATCCGTTCCGCATGTAACGTTGTGCTAAGGGAATAAACTCCCTTAGACTTATAGGATTGATTATCTAAATTGGGAAAAAGGGTTCTTCGTTTATCGAAGTGGTATTTTAACTTTGGCTATAACCATGGGAAGGCTTGACCAAAGAGAAAGAGAGGGAGTTCTTTCGTTTATCGAAAGGGGACTCCGAAATGAAAATGGACCTCTTGTCTATGGAAAGAGTCAAGAGGGCCAGATGGATACTTTTGGTGGACTCACTGTCAATTGAAACTGATCAGTGAGGGATTTTGGTGGTAAAAAATGATTTTGGGTTATCCTTTAGAATATTAAGTGTAATATTCTTCAAGGAACTTCCCGGTAAATGGGTTATCCTGAATGTACTAGGGATAGTACTTTTTCAGGAACTTCCCATTTATTGGCATTAATTGCCTGGCGCCCTCTTGAGTAATCAGGCGATATGCGCCGTTTGAGTAGACTGTGTCTATCACAAACGGTCCTTCCCATTTGGGTTCAAATTTACCTTTCTTCTTGGAGTTGCGGGAGGCTGCGTAAGTGATACCGCTAGTGCTGCCAGTGCATCCGCATAGGTATTCTGGAGACGAGGGATGTATTCAATAAAGAATTCTTCAAAAGAATCTGCCATTTTGATGGCCTCCTGGTGGTACGGGATCAGGTCTTGGTTCCTTACTTCATACTCTCCACGGACTTGGTTGACTATCAATTGAGAATCCCCAAAAGCTTCGAGATATTCGACTCCCAACTCCTTGGCGAAACTGAGTCCAATGAGAAGTGTGTTGTACTCGGCTACGTTATTGGAACATGGACTAGTCAGTGAATAAGCCCGAGGCATCACATGCTTCCCCGGGGAAATTAAGACAACTCCGGAGGAGACTTTAGAACATCCCGGGGTTATTGCCCTATTAACTGCCCTCGAAGCACCATCGAAATATAATTGCCATACTTGTTGGTGCGATGTAGTGTTAACCTCGTGGGTTTCATCCGGCAAGTCATCATATACTTCTGTCGTATCCGTTGTCGGGTTTGCCGTCAAAAGATCACAAATCGCTTGTCCTTTGATCGACTTTTGCTGTTTGAAGTGCAAATCATATTGGGACAAGAGAAGGGTCCACTTCGCTAACCGCCAATTCATAGAGGCCGGTTGCGTCATAAATACCCGTACTGGATTAACGTTAGAAATGACGTAAATCGTCTGTCCGACCAAGTAATGCCGCATCTTTTGCATTGCGAATACCAATGTGAGGCATTCATTCTCAATCATCGGATATCGAGATTCGGCGCCTACCAAGGTCCGACTTAGGTAATAGATTGCCTGTTCGTGACCGTTATCATCGTCTTGTGCTAGTAAAGCACTTATAGAGTGGTTCATCGCCTTGAGGTAAATCAAGAACGGTTTACCTGATTTCGGTGCAACGAGAACAGGAGGATTCGTCAGATATGTTTTGATATCTTCGAGTGCTTTTTGGCAGGGGGGGGGCCCAAAAAATGACACACCTTTCTTGTTTAGCTTAGAGAATGGTTGGCACTTCCCAGAAAGATTTGAGATGAACCGCCGGATGTAAGCTAAATGCCCTTGCAATCCTCTGAGTTCTCTTAGATTTCTAGGTGGTTGCAGTTCATGTATCGCCTTCACTTTATCAGGATCGATGTGTATACCTTTAGTGGTGACGACGAATCCAAGGAATTTTCCGCTGGACATTCCAAGGAAGGATTTAGTGGGGTTCATCTTCAATTGATGACTTTGCATGAGATCAAACATCGTCTTCAAGTCCTTGATGTGATCTTTTTTATTGTGACTTTTTACAACCAAATCATCAACATAACACTCGACTGTTTTCCTGAGATGTTCTTGGAAAACCTTAGTCATTGCTCGCTGGTACGTGGCGCCTGCATTCTTTAGACCGAAAGGCATCACCGTGTAACAAAAGACACCGAGGGGCGTTCTGAACACTGTATGCTTCTCGTCATCTGGGTGCATCTTGATTTGGTAATATCCTGAAAAGCCATCCATAAAAGACATTCTCTCAAATCCGCATGTATTGTCGATAATGACATCTGTGATTGGGAGAGGAAAGTCGTCTTTTGGACATGCCGTATTCAGGTCCCTGAAGTCGATGCAAATCCTGATTTTACCGTTCTTCTTCATGACTGGAACAATGTTGGCTAGCCAGTCTGGATGTTGCTCCTCTCGGATAAATCCTGATTCGATCAATTTCTTAACCTGTGCCTCAATGGCTTCCATAATCTGCGGATGAAACTGTCTTTGCTGTTGTTTGACAGGTTTGGCATCCGACTTGATATCGAGGCGGTGCATTGCCACATAGGGGTCGATCCCTGGCATGTCTTCAAAGTTCCAAGCGAAGACGTCAATATATTCCCTGATGAGAGCAATTAATTCCTCCTTCTCATTTGAGGGAAGACTATCGCTGATGAATATAGGCTTTGGATTGGCCTCGTCACCCATGTTAACTTGGACTATTTTATCTTCAGTGGGGGGGTCTCTCTGTTCGAACCTATCACCATACTGCATGTTCAGGTGATGAACCCACGGGTCCTCCCATGTTGGCATTTGATCATCATTCTCCATTGTGAACGGATCAGCTATAGCCATGTTCGCCATTAGGGCTTTGAATGCTTCCCCCAGACTTGTATCGGAATCCCATTTCGAGGAATCTGACGGGTACCCATCTTTGTATTGCTCAGATGATTGGTTATTGATTAACCAGCAACATTCGTCTTCTGAAGAAGATTCATACCCTAACCCTCGTTTGAATTTATAATAATCATCCGGTTTCCCTTTTGGTACATATGCCGCTTTGGCTGGAATACGAGGACCCCGATCGAAGTATAGACCTTCTCCGAGTGTGAAATCATATCCCTGTTTTTCCATGAGCTTGCGCGCTTCCGGACTATACTTAGATAAATGCCGACCAGGTTTGTCATCATTCTCATCTTCCCTTAAGAAATGATCTGGTAATGGAAAACCCTCTCCTTTACCATAAACCACTTCTCTTTGGCCTCCTATTTTGGTAGGGATGACCAGGGTCGTTCCGAAAGAATGCTGGAGGCGTTTCTTTGTTACATAGGACGATCGAAGCGGCGCATATAAATCGGGATTATCATACAATTCTTTTATCACTGCCATCTGACGATTGTTCATCGTCAAGGTTGATTACAAATGGTACAATGTCGTTTAAAACATAACCTCCATTGTAATCAAATCCGGTTTCGGTATCAGCTTCTTCTCCGCTGTCCGTGCCATGGGCCGATGATTCAGTATCGGATTCGTTATCATAAAGGAGAGAATCAGTGAAATAATTCTCATAACCTTTGAATGGTTGCTTATCCGCGACCACCGTCCTAACCTTATTATCAGAGTCGACATATTTCAAATACTGATGGAGAGTGGAGGGGATTATAACGTTACTATGGATCCATGGTCGACCCAATAGTAAGTTATATGAAGTCTCGGCATCGATCACATAACATGTGACTTCCGTCTTCAAATCACCCATTTGACATTTTATCCGGATCTTACCCAAGGGTCTTGACCCGCTAGTATTGAATCCGTAGATGACAGTGCCTGTGTACGCCAATTTACTAACTGGAATGTCGAGGCTATGCATCAAGCGAAGCGGCATAATACTCACAGCAGAACCCGGATCGACTTGGATTCGGTTGACTTTGCTGGAGCCGATGTACCCAATGAAATATAGGGGTCGATCATGGTTTGAATTATTCGTCTGCATATCCTCTTTGGTGAAGGTAATGTAGGGAAGGTTTTTAGCCGCTATATTGCAGTGTTGAATTAACGGTTCTGACTCTTCAAGTACCGGCTTGATCCGAGTAAGGAACACTTCTGAATTGGCCAAGGCTTCTTGCAAAGCTTCCCTGGTTTCTTTAGACAACCGTAGCAACTCATACAATGTTATCCGTGCTGGGATGTTAGCTAGTTGAGCCATAATATCGAAGACGTGCGGAGTGTTCGAGCTTTTCGGTTTATCTCTTCCAATCGGACGATTAAAACGAGACTGCTTCGTATTTTGAACCTCCTGGGGCTTCTTTTCTTTCTGTTTATTAACCGGCTGTCATCGAGCTTCTTCAACCGGTCTAGGAGTCGTAATCACACCCAGCTCCGTGAGAGTTTTAGCTGGTCTTTGTTTAGTCACCCCCTGCTCAGCTAACTGATCACTAGGTGATGGATAGTTGAAGTGGTGCTGATTTCCACTTCTAGTGGCAAAGACTTCTTGTTCTTCTTCGGAGAGCGAGAAGGTAGGAGCTTCATTACCATCCTCTTCGAAGATCGCGGAGGTAGCATTGTAGGACTTGCCATTACCCTTTCTGGTCGAGGAAGTCGTCCACTAATCGTCTTCAATAAGATCAGGATGGACCCAGAGGATTTCGCCGTTTGGGGCTGTGTGTGGCACAAGTCCTTTTTGACGTTGTCCATATGGGTCGTCATTCACTATCTTCATTCCTACTTTGGTGATGCGTTCTGGTTCAAACCATGCTGTGGGCACTGATCCAAAACTAATTGATACTGCATTTGCTCCGACATTCTTGGACGGCTTCGGGGTTATGATGCCTACATCAATTAACGCCTGGATCTTATCCTTGAGATGGTAGCATGACTTTGTAGGGTGATGGACCGCTCTATGGTATGCGCAATACTTCGGATCCGTCACTTTGCTGGCCCCTTCTTGATCCACGATCGACGGCAGCTGGATTTTGTTATTCTCCAACAGGTACTTAAAGATGCCGGGAACTTCGTCATCTTTGAAGGAGTACACTTTAGGGAATCTTGGCTCCGAAGATTTCTGCTTCTGAGGCCGTTGTTGCCATTGCGACCGAGATTGTTGTGGTGCTTGTTGCTGCGGCTGTTGCTGAGGTTGCAATTGGAAAGTTTGATTAGCATCAACTGCATTAGCATGTGCCTTACCTTTCCCTCGTGGGACGAAATTCTGCTGTGGAGCATTCGTCGCCTGTTGGCCTCTTTCCGCCTTCTTCCTTCTGAGGAATCGCTCGGCTTGCTCTCCTCAGACCTTCAAATCCTTCCATGTTTTGGACAGTGCCGTCCCCATTGCTTCCAACACATCTAATACGAGGTTATTGTGGCAAGTCTGGAGAATGAACTCCTCAGTGATTGGGTCTCGACAGTTCATCGCCTTGTTCCGGAACCTTTTGACGAAGGTATCAACCAATTCCCCATCTTTTTGTTTCTCGTCAAGCAACGACCCGATGGATATCTCGGTGTCGTCGTCGAAGAAGTTAGTAAGGAATTTAGTCTCCATGTCGTCCCAGCTATTCATGCTTCCTGGCTTGATGCGGCGATACCAATCGAAAGCGGCTCCACAAAGAGTGCCAACGAAGGACCGTACCTGTTGGCCTTCTTGTTTTGATGATGATTTACAAACAATTTACTACTAATGTTGTTTGTCTAGTGCTTGTATTATCTATTCATTGTAGACAAACAACGTTGTTGGAGGATGGACGGAATAGAGCTTAAACGATGATATCCAAAGGAGGTTGGCGGAATGTCGATGAAGCCTTGCTATTCAAAGTTCAAGATCCAAGTTAAAGCTTCATCCGCAAGATTACCTAGAAGAGCTTATTGAAGATCAAGATCTAGCTTGGGTAATTTAGTTTAGGATTTATATTATGTGTGTTATATACTCTAAGCTCAATTATCTATACACACACATTTTATTAGTTTCCTTGTATATATATGTAGTCACATATATATACAACACAAGTTTTGGTTTTCATGTTTATAAATATGAAATTACATGTTTCATATTTATTATTGTGATTTGGTTTATCTACATAGATATGAAACAAATATATTTTCATATACATACTCATAGGTTTCATTTTCTATTGTATTTGTGAAAATACTGTATTCTTAGTTTATAGACTTCAATATCAGTTTATACATGTTTTACTAAGTCTACAAAAACATTTCACAAAGTTTCAAAAGTTGGTTTATGTCAAAACATCAAAATTCAAGTATCTCATATTTTCATGTTTTGGACTATTTTGTAAAATGATGATATTTTTCATTTGGGAAGTCCTTTTTCGAAACCAGTCATTGTAGCATGTTTATTATCATGTCTACAATCATTCCCCAAAGTTTTACATTTTTCTGAATTTATTTGATATTTTTAAACAGTGTTTTAAAATCAGCGTTGTTTCCTGAAATGTCAGTTTTCGGTCGACCGGTACGGTCGACCGGTCAAATGATCATTTCTCAGTATTTTTCCAGAGAATCATTGGTCGACCGGTACGGTCGACCGAGAGCTCAAATCGGTCGACCGACATAATTTTCGGTCGACCGACGATGGTCCAGAAAGTTTTCTTCGTGTTTTTGCTCTCATCGGTCGACCGACGGGATTTTCGGTCGACCGACAATGTGACCGTTGGACTTCCAACGGCTCTTCTCTGAGCTGTTTGCTGGGGGTTTTTGTCATTTCGTTTTGGGGTTTTTGGCTGAGCTTTGAGTGGGTATATATACCCCATTGCTGATGTCTTTTCAAATTGAAAAAAGAGAGTTTAAAAACAAGTTTAAGAAAGTTTTAAACAAAGGTTTTGAGTTTGTTTAGTTTGTTTTTGGGGTTTGCTGTTACAAAGAGGAGTTTGCATCACCAGTTGAGGATTTCATCCTCAAAATCTTCTCATCCTCTCTTTGTGTTTATAGAGAAGTTTCCTTAACTCTATTTCCTAGCATTTCTACTATTGTATTTCATATCAATCTTATTGCTAGTTCTTATTGAGTTAAGTTTTATTGAATCTCATTGTTACACACACCCACTTGAGCTTATTGTATTTGCATACATAGTATATTAGGGTTGTGAGAGATTGTAACATTGAGTTGTGCTTAATTGAGTTCTCACCTATTGTAGAGAACAAATTTATATTTGTTACATTGTGAGTGGTGTAAGGTTTTCGGTGAGCTAGAAAACCGAGTGTGTTGTGAAGTTTTCGGTGAACTAGAAAACCGAGTGTGAGGAGTGAACGTTGTTCGGTGAGCGTTGAAAACCGACACTGTGAGGTGTAAACGTTATTCGGGTGAGCGTAGAAAACCCGGTTGTGATAGTGGATTTCTCCCCGGGAGTGGGGAGCGGAGACGTAGGACGGAAGGTCCGAACTCCGTGATCATATTGCTTGTTTGAGTGTGCTTTGGCGTTCTTTCATATTTATGTTCATATCTTATATCGCCATTGTCATTAGCTCATTATCTATATCATCCACTATCTTGTTTACATTGTTTACCCTTGTGTTTATATGGTGAACGTAGAAAACCCGGTTGTGATAGTGGATTTCTCCCCGGGAGTGGGGAGCGGAGACGTAGGACGGAAGGTCCGAACTCCGTGATCATATTGCTTGTTTGAGTGTGCTTTGGCGTTCATTTATATTTATGTTCATATCTTATATCGCCATTGTCCATAGCTCATTATTTATATGATCCACTATCTTGTTTATGTTTATATCACCCTTAGTTACATATCCTTGCATATACCATATTGTATATCTCTTTGATAGGATATATCACATTGTGTTAGTTTTATATCCTTGCATATACATTGCCTATATCTCTTGTTAGGATATATCTTGTTGTTAACATTGCTTATCCTAGCTCACATATCTTGTTGGTTTTAATACTTGCTAGGATAACTTGTTAATATATTTTAATTGGCATTTTTATCGGATTAGATTAGCATAAGACCCTAATCACCCCCCCTCTAGGGTCTAACAGTACCATCAGAGGCTCATTACCAGAGATAACCCCCAGGTGTGATTTGAAGTAAATTAAATGCTGAGTGGGTGAACCCATCCCATTAAACGGCGTGAATTTAATTAGATTGAACTTCGCCGGATATGGGATTGATGTATTGATTTTGCTCTCGAGGTTTTTAATCTTCAAGCTTTCACCTGTGTTTTCGCTAGCATTCTCGTTACCACCCCCTGCATTGACGGGAGGATTATTAGCATTATGAGCTTCATTCGCATTTGTGTCCTCATCTTCCTGATTAACCTGGTTACGCTTGGATTTGTTGGTCATGCATTTCTCTCATATTCTGCATGGCCATCTGCATTTCGAACTTGAAGCTCTCTTGTTGTTTAGCCATGGCTTCTTCGAGCATCTTGGCCACTTGTTCCGTATTTATCATAAGTAACTCGCGGGGTTGTCCCTCGCTGGATACTGTATTATCTGATGCGACCGCAGAGCCGGCATCCGATTCTTCATCTTCTGAAGGTAATCTTGTCTGAATCCTACCATAAGTTGTTCGTATGATGGCTCCAGACTGCAGGCGGGTTATACGCCGGGGTGCTTTCGGAATCGACTTGGGATTATCCTGTGTCGATGTCCTTTTGCTGGTCATATTAGCGGTGACCCTCGGAAATTCCCCATCTTCAACCACCGTTCTTCTTTGTCGGAAATGCCTAGGCCTTGGTTTTGGCGTTTCGGTACTGAGCCTTTAGAAAACCGAAATTCTTTCGGGGACTGTATTGGTGCAGTTGCACTCAGATAATACTGCCCGAATGAGTTTGGAATAGGGACATTGAGTCTTTAGTTCTCGAGGACTCCTTTTCCTGGTTTTACTCGTACCCCCAACACGATAGTACAACTCATCGGCTTGAAGGTCAGAGTAACCTATCTTGTGTTGGCACGACTTCTCAGGTATAACGTCATCATTATCGGACGACAATGTTTCCTTCTGAGGGCGAACTGCCTTCTTTGGGCTTTCAAGAGTCACGCGCCTCGAAACACGCCTTTGTGGGCTTGAGTTCTCAACGAGCTCCTGGACTTCAATGTGCAAATTAGTGCGCCTAGCTGCCCTGATCTCTTTGTCATGTTGAGGGTGGCGGCGACTCCCAGCATGTTGAGTCGTTCGGGGCTTCTTTATCGGGCCCAAACGTTCTTGAACTGGAGCTTTGCATCGCTCATCGGGAAGTGGACCGAGGCGCTCCAAAACTGACTTCTTTCTTTGGGATCCCGGATTAGCTACTGGAATTATCGGCGATTTAGGTTGGTTCGCCGGATGTTGAACTTTTGCTGAAGGCTGCAATGGTTGCTCTTTAGCCTGAATCGCCGCTTCAGACTTCGGCCTCCATACTTGACGGGTTGGTGGCGGCTTCTTGGCCACCTCCTTCTGCAGTCTTCTGTGGGCTTCTTGGACTTAAGCCCGTACCTGCGCTAACATAGCGTGGCGCTTGCGAATACGCTCATCAAGTGTTGAACGATTCCGTTTGACACGGATCCATTCATTCGTTGGTGGCTTGGAGGAGCTGCCATTCATCGGCTGTTGAGGCTGTTTGCCTCTCCTGTTCTTCAGATCCGCGTTATAGCGGATTCCGTCAGTGGACTCCATTGCCTTCGCGAATTGCCGCGCCAGGCGTTGACGTCGCATCTGGCGGGGCTACTCGTTTGAGAGAGTCACTACCCCTACAGCGGCGGAGGAATTAGCGAGGAACAAGTTTGACCTGTGTGGAGTCGGTTGGCGACTGTCACCCGATGCAACTTTGGCAATCAATCGGGCTGCTGCAATCTCGTTGGGCATTTCTGGCTACTTCTTCGTCACAACGAACTTTTCTCCTTGGAGGATAACTTCTTGGGCTTATAGAGGGGGAGGTGGATCCGGACGAGGATTGACAGATACTCCTCGAACTTGTTGGTCGAATTCATACTCGACTCCCTCCTCGACCGGCGGATCGGATCCGCGCTACGACGCAACGATTCAGCAAGCGAGATCGTGGGCTCGCCACTGTGGTCGCCGCAGATATATTCGCTGGGGACAAAATTGTTTCATTGAAGTCCATTGATTCTTCCTCAGCAGACGTTAATCGGTTTTACAAAGATCCGGTCTTTTTATAGATCCGGTACAACAAAATCAAAGAAAAAGAGAAAATTACAAACTTTCCTTCTTTTCGAACAAATCGCAAGATCCTGTTTTGGCGGTCTCTTGCTTATGTGGTTCTTCGCCTGCGCGGGGTGTTTGCGTTAATCCTTGCCGACCACCGCGCGATCGTTGATCCAGTCGGATCTACACGGTCATTAGCGGGTGTCATTTCACGATAGTAAATAAAAGCCGAGGCGCGATTACTTTTCACAAGAAATAATAGACCCTAAGTAATCGGAAATACGACCAAGGCGAAATCGATAACTCTTCTCGGCGATCAAAAACCATAGTTTTGATCCGGAGGATAACCGTTTGTGGATCTCAGATCTGATCTCTCTTGAACTCCTTGCCTTGCTTTGACTGTGGAATGATCCGCCCAAGAACCCAAATCTGAAGAAGTTTCAAGTCTTCCAAGCTCCAATAAACTCTGAGATCTTAGTCTTGCATCCGGAGTAGCATTTTCGCCTCGAAAAAGTCCAACCCCCTCTACAATGAACCTTCAGATCTATTTCATAGGCTCAGATTCTGCTGCTCGGCCCAGGTGGCATCGGCCCACCTCAGGTGGCTCGGTCAGCCACCTAGGTGGCCTCGGCCATGGTCGAGCCACCTCAGAGGTGGCTCGCGCCGAGCCACCTAGCTGCGCTCGGCCACCGAGCCACCTAGAAGTGCGGCCGGCCGAGCTACCTAGCTGTGCGCTCAGCCATGGCCGAGCCACCTAGATGTGGCCTTCGGCCACCGAGCCACTCCTAGGTGGCTCAGTGAGCCACCTAGGTGGCTCGGCTATGGTCGAGCCACCTAGAGGTGGCTCGGTTTTGGCCGAGTCCTCCAGGTGCTTGCTTCTTCGCCCGTTTTCTGGTTTCGCGGTTTATCCGAACTTCATTGTTGATCTGGACTCTGATTTGGCAGTATGGATCCTGATTTGGCAGTAAATCCGCTTCGTCGTGTGTCACTTGGCTTCGTTGTTGTGGTCTAACGCCCATGCTTGGATATATCATCCGATGGTTCGTTGGTTTGTCGAATCACCGTGCCGAGCTGTGTTAAGGGACCTACAAGCAGTTTTATACGCCTACAGTGTTGATACGACTACTATTCCTAGGGTTACTGAGAAGCCTCAAGACATAAGTATCTCGGGTTTGGAGCAAGAAGTTATTGAAGTCCATCCGTCTACCTCCAGACCCAAAAAAGTTGTCCCTTCGGACCCGATGGTTATAGAGGCTTCAGCTAGAATTTAGGCTAGCCCCATTGCTCAAGCCACAAGACCAACCGATGAAGCTGGTGCATCGGTAACTACCAAATTCGAACAACCTCCAACGACTCCTGAGGCTGAGTTAGCAGGGTCAGGACAAGAGTGCCAATCTGAAGGATCCTCAACTAGCATTGCTATATTCGCTCCCATAGTTACTTTAAGGTCTCAAATATTAGAATTGTCCTTAACAACTTTTGGAGTGCTTGCGTATTCTCCTTTTCTTGGAATGCCTTCTTCATTGATGTATGATTCTATCAAGGCGTTAATGTCGGATGAAGATCTAGATAAAGTTGTAATCTGCACAGAGCTCTATAGCTTCACTTCTTTCTTAAACATGATGATTGATAAAATCCTTCACAAGGGATTGCCCTTCAACAATTTCAAGCGACCCCTAGATCGACATGTGACAAAGATTAGGGAAGAAGGATATACTGATTTAGCAGACTCCATTGTAGAAGATTTGGCTCGCTTAGAGCAGGAACTCCAAAAGTTGAACGACCTCTAGACTACCGGTGCTTCTTCATATGTATCAGCTTATATGGAATCTAGTTTGAAGGCATGTCATGATGCGTAGGCACCTGCTGAGCTTGAACTCCAAAAGCTATGGAGTCGTGTGCAACAAATGGAAGTAAATCTTTCAAGAAAAGTGAAAACTAAGACTAGCTTGCTCTAATCTCTAGAATTGAACCATGCAGAGATAGTCCGCCTTAATAAAGCCCTTGAATACACTAAATATGCTCGAGCCATTCTGGAACGTGACTTGGCCGGCATGGAGAGTGCTCACGTGAAGATGCTCGAGAGACTGAAGCCTCAGAAAGAGAAGTTGGCTAAAATGGAGAAGGAGGTTGCAAAGGCTCTTACTACCACTGAAGACTCCGTGACAGCTGACTTGAAAATGAAGCTTTCACGGGCTTATAAAGAGGAGCTTTCGAAGCTAGAAGAGCAGATCCGTTGTCGTAAGCTATCTATGGAGTGATAGCATCATTTTTTGTATCTTTCATTTTCTCTTTTATGAATAAAGCAAACTTTGTGATCTTTTAAATCTTATTATGATTACTCATTCTGCTTGGAATAAATAAACATAATACTTATAGGATTTTTAGCAAACCCACAGCCATCAACGGGTTTGATGAGCCTTTACCGACTACCGTTTGAGTCAGGCTAACATGCGGGTTGTTAAAGTCTGATCCACATGTAACGTTATGCTAAAAGAATAAATTCTCTTAGACTTAGTGCTACGATATTGAATACATAGACCTCATCATTTTTACAGGAGTTGACTACCCGACTACATGTGTTAGACGTAGACTTATCTCTGATTAAGGACCGAGTTAAAATTCACTATGCATGAGAGGCATAGATTTAAGTGTCATTAAGTCAGTAATAACAGCTGACTACACGTGTAGACTTTTGGAGTTTTGTATCTTCTCTTGGGACAATGACGAACCCTATTGTGTCTCCTCTTGGGGCAGAGATGAGCCTGGTGTTGAAGGGAAAGAATGTATTTTTTATCTTTCTCTTCGAAATGGACTCTTTGTTCACGTGAACTTAGAGTTGAGAAGTTCTGGATACACGTGCATCAGAGAATCTGGAATGAAACTTAGAGTGAGATCTCCACTCCAAGAGTCATGTTTGAGTCATGCCATGTGGCGTTGACTCAGAAAAGACCTTTTAACTCATGTGAGCAAAAAGGTGGAATTTGGATAACCCATAACTGTCTGAAGATTTGATTACCAATTTAAGTGGTTCTCCTGTTCATGAAAAGAATCGAGAAAGGATTTCGGCATTGGTCCTAACTATCTAAAGGTTTGACCAAGTGAGAGTTTGAGATGACCCTAACTGTCTGAAGGTTTGATCGTTCAAATTTGAAAGTGGTTCTCTCGTTCATGGAAAGAATCGATAGGGGATTTTCGCATTAGTCTTAAATGTCTAAAGGTTTGACCAAGTGGTGGTTTAAGATAGTAAATATAACAAGGGTGTTGTTGATTATGAAAGTCACTTTGCCCATAAGGACATAGTGGATGTTTTGGTGTCAGGTTCTCGACGGTGTTTTCTTGCGAAGACTTAACACAAGGGACTTGCTAATTGCTATGGATTAGAAATTAATGTAATGTGGAATATCGAATATTGTGTCAGGATTTCAATAGTGGGAATATTGATCACCTAAACACAGTGGAAGAATGTGTGAGTTTAACCATGAAAGAAGGAGGGTAGGTATTTTTTACCTCTCGCTTTTTTTATGGCTAACCATTTTGATTTGGTTGTCCCACCGTCAATTGATTGATCAGTGAGAGATTTTATAGTGGAGGACTACAAATTGTCGAATGTTCAACAATTATATAGTAAAAATTTTATTAGGGAAAATCGAACAGATGAGATCATCAGATTTTCATTCCAATGAAAGAGTGGTCAAAGAACGACAGTAGGAGTGTTGATAAATTAATCCTAACCATTAGAAATAACCGAGGAACACAGATAAAGGAAAGAAGGTATTTTGTTATCTTTCGCTTCACAAGCAGATTTGAAGGAATTCAAATGATTTGTCCCAATTGGATTGGAGCCAATGAGATATGCTTCACATCTGAAGGGATCTTAGAATAATAGTAGGAGAATGTTAATCATCTCAATAATGATTAATGAGAACTATTCAGATGGTTGGTTTTCATCTCAAATAGTTAATTACCGCTGGGTTATCCCTAAGAATATTATGTGTAATATTCTCTAGGAACTTCCTATCGTATTACATTGTCGTCGTCATTGATGCGGAACGATATGTATGAATATGCACAATATGTACAATAATTCAAATTGCGTGCATTTAATGGGTTATCCTGATTGCACTAAGGATAGTACTTCTTCAGAAACTTCCCATTAATTGGTATCGTGATTTTATTACCATCTTGGGTGATCAAGCGATAAGCTCCGTTTGAATAGACTATATCTACTATAAATGATCCTTCCCATTTGGGTTGGAACTTGCCTTTCTTCTTTGAGCTTAGTATTATTAGTCGCCGAACAGCAAGTACTAAGTCTCCCTCTTTAAAGACCCATTTTTGAATCTTTTTGTCGAAGCTTTAGGGATTCTAGCTTAGTATAACTCAATTTGTTGTTGAGCTTCCAAGCATTTCTCATCTAACATCTCGAGTTTCTCGAGGTGTTTTTGATGTTGTTCTTCCTTCGTCATCCATATTGCAAGAGCGATACGAAGGGATTGAATCTGAATTTTCAAGAGAAGAATGGCCTCACACCCATATACCAAAGAATATGAAGTAGCTCCAGTAGGCGTGCAGACTGTGGTACGATAGGCCTAGAGAGCATAACCAAGTTTGTCATCCCAATCTTGCTTATTGGTTTTTACTAGCTTCGTTAAGAGATGATAGTCTTGTTGAAGGTCTCAGCTAAACCATTTGTAGTGGGATTGTAAGATTTTGACGCGACGTCTTGAATCCTAAACTTTTCATAGAATTTGATGAATGCGTTGCTGACAAACTGAGAGCCGTTGTCATGCATGATTCATCTTGAAACACCGTATCGGTAGATATTATAGTGCTTGATAAACTTAATGACGTCGTTTGTCTTTACTTCTCTGAGTGGAATCGCTACAGCCTACTTAGAGAAGTAATCAGTGATTGCTAAAATAAAGTGGTCACCTTAGGCTGACGGAGGAAAAATAGGACCAACAAAATCCATTCCCTAAGTCTCAAATGGTCAGGAGGTGGCCGAAGGGTGCAAGTGCTCCGTTGGTTGATTCATGTAGTTGGCATGTATCTGACATGCGTGACACCGTCGAGCATACGCAACTACGTCATTGACCATAGTTGACCAATAATAGCCCATTCCTCTAAGGCGATCATATAGTTTAGGACCCGGTTGATGTGCACCACAAGTTCCATTATGTGCTTCCTTGAGGACTTCTTCTGTCTCTTTGGTTGAAAGACATCGGAGCAACATGTTGGATATCTTGTCTCTAAGATATAATTTTGATGATAACAAATTATTTACTATATGTATTATATATGCACTAACATATTAATGCAGATAATAACATACGATATGCTCAAGATATGTGAACTAAGTGCAAAATGAGTTCAAGGCAACAAGACAAGCAAAGAAGAAGATGTGCTTAATCGTAAATGTGTAATTTTATATTTTCTTTGCTAAGAATTTTTGTACAAGCATTGATCACTCATAACACATACAAACACATAGTATTTAGAACACACTAACACATGCTTAGTGTGTGGTTAACTATAGAAATCCCCTAAGTTAACTATTAGAGTTTACAGATATAGAGTGAGTCTCAAAACATATCATATATCTCTATCTATATATTAGTAGTCAACTAATACACTTAGTAGTCGACTACTCAAGATTTTGTCAAAGTTACAGAATTTGTAAATTTACAGAGTAGTCGACTACTATGCTTAATAGTCGACTAATCTAAGTCAGTTCAAAGTTACAGAAACTTCAGTCATACAGACTAGTCGACTAATGCTAACAGTACTTGACTACTAACTAGTTTTCTGACTTCACAGAGTCTGAATAGACTCAGTGCAGTAGACTACTAAGACTAGTAGTCGACTACAGAGACAGTTTTCTTAACTTTCTGAACTTGAATATTTGAACGTTTATAGTCATTTTTAAAATGATAATTGGTTTAAATTTTAAGTTTTTCAAAGGCTATAAATAGGTGCTAACTTCAGAATTTGTTTACCAACTCTAATATACATAAGATTCAAATTTTTTGCAAATTCATGCTCTACTGATTCAAATTTTCATTCTAAGTGTTAAGAAAAGAAAAGTTCTGAAAGTGCCTTTATTCCCCATCATTACTAAAGATTGTTTAGGCATTATTCAGAGAGTTAAAAAGTTTCTAAGCCACTGCTACACTTCACAAACACTTCAAGGCTTATAGGAATTTGTGATCTTACTTCAAAGAAGGTTTCTCCCGGGTGTGAGAGAAGATCTTTTGGTTTAGAGATTGGTTGCAATTGGCATGGTATTGTCAATTAGTTAGGTTTGGTTTGATTTTGTAATTGGTTTCAAAATCATAGTGTAAATCTCAAGTAGGATTTGCTTAGGGACTGGATGTACATTCGGGGTGGTGGAACCAGTATAAATCTCTTTTTTGTGATTGTTAAATTTCTGTGACTGTTGTTATTTGTTCTTGCAATTTATAATCCATCTTGCAAAATTTTTAAATAAACACTATTCACACCCCTCTAGTGTTTTGTGTGTGCTTCTACAGATCCTACATTTGGTATCAGAGCAAGGTGAATGATGGCAACAATAAGTACATCACAATTCAAAGAGGGTCACTCCACACAATGACTACCATTATTCGATGGTAATTACAACTACTGGAAATGCTGGATGAAGATCTACCTCCAATCAGTTGGCTATGATCTTTGGAACATTGTTGAGACTGAGTTCACAAACCCAACCACTCTATACACCGAATGGACACTTGCTCAAAGGAAAAATGTGAATTTGGACTCCAAGGCAATGAATGCGTTGTTTTGTGCCCTGGACAAGAACGAGTTCAATCGCGTGTCTACCTCTACATCTGCACATCAAATTTGGCATACTCTTGAGGTAACACATGAAAGAACTAACAAAGTTAAAGAGTCAAAATTTTTTGTTCTTGTTCACAGGTTTGAACTATTCAAGATGAAAGAGAAGGAGACCATCACGGAGATGTTTACAAGATTTACAGATATCACAAACTCCTTAATTGCACTAGGCAAAGTTTACACTCAAGTTGAAATGGTGAGGAAAATCCTAAGAGCACTCACTCCAGAATGGGAGAAGAAGACTACGACAAGAAGATGCCAACGATTTTTCAACTATAACCGTAGAGGACCTCATCGGCAATTTCATGGCTTATGAAGTTCAACTCGAGGACAGAATGAAGGCTGAAGAACCAAAGAACAACAAGATTCTTGATTTCAATGCATCCTCCAACACCGAAGAATCTGAAGAAGATGGTGAGGATATTGCATTGATAATAAAGAAATTCAAACGATTCTTAAATAAAGGTAAGTATAAATCAAATAAGTTTAAGAATACTAATGATTCTTCTTTGTGTTTCAATTGCAATAAACCAGGACATATAAAGAAGGATGCTCCACTTCTTAAGTCAAAATTAAAGTCCACCAACTTTAATAACTTCAACAACATCAAGAAGAAGAAGAATAAGGCTTTGGCAGTGACGTAGGATGATAGTTATGCATCCTCTTACGAAGAAGAAGAAGAACAAAAAGAAGAAATTGCACACATGTGTTTCATGGCACACGAAAATGAAGTAATTGAATCCTTAAATAATGAAGAATTAGTAGAAGCATTCAATGAACATTATATTAAATTTAAGGATCTAAATTCTAATTATAAGATTTTTAAAAATGAAAATGAGAAATTAAACTTACAATTAGTTTCTTCAAATTTTACACAATTTGAAGAATTGAAGGAATTAAATGATATATTATTTTATGAAAATAAATTATTGACTAAAAATAATATTTATCTTAAATCTAAATGTGATATCATGAAAAATAGTATTTCAGATTTAGATAAAAATATGATTTCACTTAAACTTAAATATGAAGAGTTATTTTTAAATATAAACAAGTTTAACAAAGGAAAAGAAGACTTAACTAATTTATTATCTTTTCAAAAGTCTTCTAATCAAAAGTTTAGTTTGGGATATGCTCATAAGAAGAATGATTATGTTACTAGAACACGTCATGCATTATCTTCTATGACTAAATATGTTAAAAAATTTCATGCACCTTTATCAATGAATCCTCATAATGATTCTCATACATTATCGATGTTTATTTGCATACCTAAAGATACTTGCATGCATGATAGAGATGTTTATATTTCATATTTTAAGAAAAACATATGCAATTCTACTAATTATGTTTATGTTAACAAGGAAAAACCAAATTCCAAGTGGATTTGGACTCCTAAGGGTAAATCCAAAGGACCCAACATAAAAGGGTACTAATTTTTACATGTCTATATTTCAGGTACCTCGAAATAAAAAATGAATATTAGATAGTGGATGTTCCAAGCATATGATGGGAATCTTGAAAATGTTGTCTTCGATACAAAACAAGAAAGGTGGAACAGTCATATTTGGAGACAACAACAAGGATAATGTTATAGGTATTGGAACAGTAGGTAATCCACATAAGCCTTTAATAGATAATATTTTATTAGTAGGAGGTCTTAAACATAATTTGATTAGAATTAGTCAGTTATGTGATAAATGTTTTAAAATTATTTTTGGAAAAGATACTTGCTTGATTTATTATGACGTCCCAGGGTTCACACAAAGCTGCAGTCCAAGGTAAAATCTGGATTGTCAAACCTACCATACATCCACATAGTGCATTAACACGTTTCACCAATCACAGTAATATTTTCTAGTAAAATCAATAAGAAATGAAGGTACAAAACAGGTAAAATGAGGAAGTAAAAATAATAGACATGATATAGAAGGAGAGATCTCATAAATAAAAGAATCATGTCTCAACTGAAGTACATCCGATATCTGACATAATAAAATGTCTCAATATGAATAAACTAAATCTCATACTAAGACACTCTGCCTTTATAAAATGAATACAACTCTAAAGTTTGAACAATGAGCGTAACTATACGGTGGAGCTTCAGCTACTAAGACTATGCGACAGCGACTATGCTAGAACTCCGTCATCCTACGGCTCTCCGAAACTCTGAGCTACCTGAAGGAAACAATTTAAACAAAAAGAATAATAATAATAGCATCAGAGTGCTACAGCAAGATCACCTCCATCCGCCCCTAGGGGAAGAGATGCTAGATGAAGTGGAGGCTCTACCTATTAAGCATAGTCTACCTAAAATTATTTTTCCCGTAACTAATGGAATTAATATTTAGACACCTACAAACGAGATGTAGTACGTCGAGGGAAATTATCCAAATAAGGAAATCCTTATGTATATACCGTATGTCTCAAGTTATAGATAACTAAACATTAACACCAAACTAAAGATAAACAATCTAAAGAAACCAATAATTAGAAACCCACAACACGAGACTGGTACATCGAGCGAAATAATCTAAACAAGGAAACCCTCATGTATATACCATATGTCTCAAGTTGTGAATTGCTAATCATTGATCCCAACTAAGAAGTAAAAGAGAAGCAATACGTGAAAGTAGACTACAACACTAAACCTCAAACATGATGAGCAAATGTTACAATCTCGGACTACCATCGAGTAGTGGCGCAGTCATAAGAAAAATATCATTCAAAATAAACATCTCCATAGATCATGCCATGTATGTCAAAAGTATCTGAATTGTACCCTACCCTCGGGTAATCTAACATGGCAGCAAAACTACATCTGTGTATGTATATATATATCTCTATATGAAATAACAATACTCTTGTAAGGTACAACACACTATCGTGTGGAAATAACATCCTTACTCAATCGTTCTATGGCAATAGGTATATCTCCCTATTCTGGATGATGTATCCAGATGATTGTACAGCGGAGCGTAGCCATATCATCCTAATCTGAAAAACTCCGATCATCTTCGAGTATTGGTACAAGCGCGGTCTTATTGCGGGAAAATGCCCAATACTCCTGGTGTGGTACAGCTGCGATCTCATTGCGGGAAAACGTTCATCACCAAGCATGCACAACTAATGAATTATGCATTATCATGTGTTACCAACACTATCAACTCTAAACATGTGATACGACTCAAACAAAACGTGTATTCAACACCCGTGCACGTATCTTGACGTGCGGATCTATTGGCCTTCTTGTTTTGATGATGTTTAACAAATAATTTATAACTAATGTTGTTTGTCTAGTATTTGTGTTTTCGTATTTATTCTAGGCAAACAACGAGTTGGAGGATGGATGGAATCGAGCCTTAACGATCATATCAAATGGAGGTTGGCGGAATTGTGGAGTGAAGCAACGTCAATTCAAGTTAAAGATCCAATTACAAGCTTATTCCGCAAAGTTTACCAAGTCATGCTCATTGAAGACCTTCATCAAGCTTGGGTATATTTAGTATAGGTTTATATTATGTGTGTTTAATACTCTAAGCTCAATATCATATACACACACAATATTGGATTTTCTCACAAAATGAGCTATTTTGAGAAAACTTTGTGATATTGTTTTATTGACCATGTTTACTTTATATTCATGTGTTATAATGTTTATGAAGACGTTTCATAAAGTTTCAATATGCGTTTAAACTCTTTTTGTCAAAAACATGTTCTTAACAAATTCATATTCATGCATGTTTTTACAAAATAATGAGTTTTCACAATTGAGAAATAAAAATTGAAAATTTATTTTTGTAACATGTTTGTTTTCATGTTTATAAATATTTTGCAAAGTTTCATCAAGTTTGGATTTGATTTGTTATGTTTAATGGAATTTACAAAATCATGTTTTTGTTTGTGCACATGTTCGTGCATGTTTTACAAAACAGATGAGTTTTCATAAATGGTAAGTGATATTTAATAAATTCTTTCTTTGACATGTTTATCTACATGTTTATAAACTTTTTTCAAAATTTTACTATTTTTGGAGTTGATTTACTGTGCCCAATTGATTTTACAAAATCGTGTATGTCAGCAGATTTTTAGAAACTGTATTTCTGTGTTCAAACATTTATTTCTCTCAACTGAGAAATTCTTTTTCAGAAATTCTTTCTCTAACATGTTCTTATACATGTCTAGAACCTTTTCTCAAAATGTAATAATTTTTGGAGTTGATTTACTATTTTTAATTGATTTTACAGAACTGGATATATAGTGCTACAGTACCAGCGGTCGACCGCACTACAGTGCGTTCGACCGACGAACTCTCTGGAAAACTCCTCCGTTTCTGACCTTATTCGCGGTCAACCGCGATTTTCCTCGGTCGACCACCGTAGTTCCAATGGCTATTTTTAGAGCCGTTGCAGAGTGTTTTTTTTTTTTGGTCTTTTTCTTGGCTTTCTCTTACCTTTGGGGTTTCATATAAATACCCCCTTACCTCAGTTTTTACAGAGACACAAGAAATGTTTTAAAGAGTTTTAAAAAAGAGTTTAAGCTTGTTGAAGGGTTTGGTTTATGAAGAAAATTTTACAAGAGCTTGAGGAGATTAGCAATTGTATTTTAGGCATTCAATCCATCTCTCTCTCTTGTCATCTAGAGAAGTTTTCCTAAACTCAACTCTAGCTTTTATTTATAATTATTTGTTAATTATCATTTCTATTAAAGTTAGTTTTATATTAAGTTTAGATTTGATTTTACTCATTGTTACACACACCCACTTGAGCTTATTGTATTTGCATACATAGTATATTAGGGTTGTGAAAGATTGTAACATTGAGTTGTGCTTAATTGAGTTCTCCCCTTATATGAGAGAACAAATCATTTATTGTTACATTGTGAGATTGTAAGGTTTTCGGTGAGCTAGAAAACCGAGTGTGTTGTGAAGTTTTCGGTGAACTAGAAAACCGAATGTGAGGAGTGAACGTTGATCACACTGTGAGGTGTAAACGTTATTCGGGTGAGCGTAGAAAACCCGGTTGTGATAGTGGATTTCTCCCCGGGAGTGGGGAGCTGAGACGTAGGACGGAAGGTCTGAACTACGTGATCATTTGAGTGTGTTTGAGTTTGTCATTGGCGCATTTGCTTTTGCATTTATCTTATATCGCCAATTGTGCATTGCTCATTTATTTCATCTACTATCTAGTTCTTTTTGTTTACCCTTGTGTTAGTTTACATATCCTTTCATATATCATTTTGTATATCTCTTTGGTAGGATATATCACCTTGTGTTAGTTTTATATCCTTGCACATACATTGCCTATATCTCTTTGTTAGGATATATCTTGTTGTTCATTTGCTTATCCTAGCTCATATAACTTATTGTATTTCATACTTGCTAGGATAACTCATTAATTAATTTTTATTGGCATATAATCGGATTAGATTAGCATAAGACCCTAATCACCCCATGATTCTAGTATTGCTCCTAAATTCAATGTTTTCCCTTATGCTCAATGGTGTTTTAGATTCAAAATATTTATTCAATCTAAAAATATTAATTTATGGGAAGTCATTGATTGTGCTTATATTGTGCCCACATTAGAGAAATCCAAGTGGAATAAAAATGATAAAAGATTATTTATTATGAACAAGCTCTTGTTGGAATTCTTACATAATGTATTTGATTCATCTTTGTCTAACAAGTTTGTTCATTTTGATAGTGCTTACACCTTATGGAAACCTATTGAAGCACATCAAAGGGACTTGGAGGATCCCGCTTTAAGTTCAAAAGGAGCTTCATGCACACGAGCACTAGGCGATAGCCCTAGTGAGGTTTGCGAGTTCGAATCTATTAATGATTTACCTAATGATGAACTTGCTTGTGCTAGTGAAAGATTATTGCATGCCTACAAGAAATTGCAAAATGATTTAAGATTTAAAATCCGATCATGAGAAGTTAGCTTCCAAATTTGATATCATTTCTCAAGAAAGTATTGCTCTTCAAGAAAACAAAGATATGTTAAATTTGGAAAATAAAAATTTGAAATTGGATATTGCTAACTTGACTCATGACAAAAATAATGCCATGTTAGAAGTAGAGAATATACAAAATGATACTGCTTCCTTTATAAATGATCATTTATGTTCTACTTCTAAAAATGCATATGTGCCTAAAAATAAATATTTGAATCTTATGAATAAATGCATTTCATCTTTAGATTCAACTTTGAAAACATGCATTAATAATCATAAGAGGCTTATGGATATGTGTGCCAAATCTAAGAAATCATCCACTCATCATGCACACATATATAGCAAAGTTTACAAGTGCTCTATTTGCGGCCGTAAAGGCCATCTAGCTAAATTTTGCTATGATGCACACAAACATAAAAATGTCAATGCTCCTTGTGCATCTCATGTAGCTTCTTCATCACATGTACACACACATGCACCCATTGTTCATCATAAGCATGCTCATGTGTATAAATGTGATCTTTGTGGACGTTTTGGCCATTTGGCAAAATTTTGCTATGATTTGAAAAAGAAATCTCCTTTGCCAAATGATTTTATTAAGCCACAAAAGTTTAAATGTGATGTTTGTGGTAGATATGGCCACTTAGGAAAGTTTTGATTTGATAATATTTCACATTTGTAAAATAATCTTAAAAGATCATCTATGGTTGCAAATGTTTCCCGTGCACGATCTAATGGTCCACACAAACAAATGGATTTCTTTCATTACACGTATTGCAATCGGAAGGGTCATTTGAGGGATTATTGCTTTGACCGTGTTAGTGCACCACATATGCCTAAGAGGGTTCATAACCCTAGGGCTTTGATCTTAAATGATAGGGGTCATGTCCCTAAATCTTTTGGTACCAAGAGTTCTTGGGTACCAAAACAAATTTGATTTTTAAACCAAGAATTTTAATGTCTTATTTTTTTTCTTTTCTTGGTTTTGAAAATTATGCTTTGAAACTTTTTATGAAAACAAATTTTCTTTGATCAATTTTTTTTGTTGTTTTCATGATTATTAGTTTCGATCTTGTTGAGAGGCTTGCAGTTATATACCCTCCGGGTTTATTGGGTGTTTATTCCCAAATCATGTTTATCGGATGCTTAAATATTCATATCGGTTATTACTAGCTCAAGAGCTAGATATGGTTGTCTCTCATGATTTTTGAATCAATGATGATTTGGTCTTACGTTTTTGGATTTAAACTGTGATTTATGATTTCATTGGTTGATTTGTCTTCATTTGAAAACCTTTTACATGATTTTTATGTTCCTTTTCTTTTGTTTTCATAAATCTAATTTTGATCTTTATGTTTTTGTTAATGAGACACTATTTTCATATTGACATATTTATATGTGTTCTCATTATCTTTTTGTATGTGAGTGATATTTAGCATATTCATGTATGCTTGCTCACATGTTTTGCCTTGATCTTTATTGCATATATTTTATATGGCATTTTGATAGGGGGAGCTTTTCCCTATTCTATGTTTGTTTTTATACTCACCTATGCTTATTGATAGGGGGAGCTTTCGCTCTCTTAATTCTTTTGTCCCCTTTTTGATGTTGTCAAAGGGGGAGAAATATTGTGAGTATATTATTTCTTGTTTATATGCATATGAATTATAATTTATATATTCATTTCCTTTCATGCATATATCCTTTTTGTAAATTATTTGTCATCATCAAAAAGGGGGAGATTGTTGGCCTTCTTGTTTTGATGATGTTTAACAAATAATTTATAACTAATGTTGTTTGTCTAGTGTTTGTGTTTTCGTATTTATTCTAGGCAAACAACGAGTTGGAGGATGGATGGAATCGAGCCTTAACGATCATATCAAATGGGGGTTGGCGGAATTGTGGAGTGAAGCAACGTCAATTCAAGTTAAAGATCCAATTACAAGCTTCTTCCTCAAAGTTTACCAAGTCATGCTCATTGAAGACCTTCATTAAGCTTGGGTATATTTAGTATAGGTTTATATTATGTGTGTTTAATACTCTAAGGTCAATATCATATACACACACAATATTGGATTTTCTCACAAAATGAGCTATTTTGAGAAAACTTTGTGATATTGTTTTATTGACCATGTTTACTTTATATTCATGTGTTATAATGTTTATGAAGATATTTCATAAAGTTTCAATATGCGTTTAAACTCTTTTTGTCAAAAACATGTTCTTAACAAATTCATATTCATGCATGTTTTTACAAAATAATGAGTTTTCGCAATTGAGAAATGAAAATTGAAAATTTATTTTTGTAACATGTTTGTTTTCATGTTTATAAATATTTTGCAAAGTTTCATCAAGTTTGGAATTGATTTGTTATGTTTAATGGAATTTACAAAATCATGTTTTTGTTCGTGCACATGTTCGTGCATGTTTTACAAAACAGATGAGTTTTCATAAATGGGAAGGGATATTCAATAAATTCTTTCTTTGACATGTTTATCTACATGTTTAGAAACTTTCCTCAAAAGTTTACTATTTTTGGAGTTGATTTACTGTGCCCAATTGATTTTACAAAATCATGTATGTCAGCAGATTTTCAGAAACTGTATTTCTGTGTTCAAACATTTATTTCTCTAAACTGGGAAATGTTTTTTCAGAAATTCTTTGTCTAACATATTCTAATATATGTCTAGAACCTTCTCTCAAAATTTCATAATTTTTGGAATTGATTTACTATTTTTAATTGATTTTACAGAACTGGATATATAGTGCTACAGTACCAGAGGTCGACCGCGCTACAGTGCGGTCGACCGACGAACTCTCTGGAAAACTCCTCCGTTTCTGACCTTGTTCGCGGTCGACTGCGATTTTCCTCGGTCGACCGCCATAGTTCCAACAGCTATTTTTAGAGCCGTTGCAGAGTGTTTTTTTTTTTTGGTCTTTTTCTTGGCTTTCTCTTACCTTTGGTTGTTTCATATAAATACCCCCTTACCTCAGTTTTTACAGAGACACAAGAAATGTTTTAAAGAGTTTTGAAAAAGAGTTTAAGCTTGTTTTAAGCTTGTTTAAGGGTTTGGTTAATGAAGAAAGTTTTACAAGAGCTTGAGGAGATTATCAATTGTATTTTGGGCATTCAATCCATCTCTCTCTCTTGTCATCTAGAGAAGTTTTTCTAAACTCAACTCTAGCTTCTATTTATAATTATTTGTTAATTATCATTTCTATTAAAGCTAGTTTTATATTGAGCTTATTGTATTTGCATACATAGTATAATAGGGTTGTGAGAGATTGTAACATTGAGTTATGCTTAATTGAGTTCTCATTTATTGTAGAGAACAAATTTATATTTGTTACATTGTAAGTGTTGTAAGGTTTTCGGTGAGCTAGAAAACCGAGTGTGTTGTGAAGTTTTCCGTGAACTAGAAAACCGAGTGTGAGGAGTGAACGTTGTCGGTGAGCGTTGAAAACCGACACTGTGAGGTGTAAACGTTATTCGGGTGAGCGTAGAAAACCCGGTTATGATAGTGAATTTCTCCCCGGGAGTGGGGAGCTGAGACGTAGGACGGAAGGTCCGAACTCCGTGATCATTTGAGTGTGTTTGAGTTTGTCATTGGCGCATTTGCTTTTGTATTTATCTTATATCGCCAATTGTGCATTGCTCATTTATTTCATCCACTATCTAGTTCTTTTTGTTTACCCTTGTGTTAGTTTACACATCCTTGCATATATCATTTTGTATATCTCTTTGGTAGGATATATCACCTTGTGTTAGTTTTATATCCTTACACATACATTGCCTATATCTTTTTGTTAGGATATATCTTTTTGTTCATTTGCTTATCCTAGCTCATATAACTTGTTGTATTTCATACTTGCTAGGATAACTCATTAATTAATTTTTATTGGCATATAATCGGATTAGATTAGCATAAGACCCTAATCACCCCCCCTCTAGGGTCTAACAGGATCCACAACTCGTGTTCACGACTACCTCATGTGTAAAATAATCAACAAGCAGTATATTATAATGCATGTATAACATTTAGTTTAAGCAAATCGGACAGCACTTGTCATAATCCCCTTCAGGATACTCATATGTGTGCTACGACACTATACGTGTGTACTCAAGGCTATACGTGTATCATCATGCGGCTCACACCCCGCGATCACATCCGAAATGGAAGCAAACAATACTCAGGAAACTCAAAAGAGGCAGACCGATCGACCGCCCAAAAGGCGTCGGTCGATCGGACCAGGAACGTGCACAAACAGTGATTTTTCGGTCGATCGCCCCTAGAGCGCCGGTCGACCGGTCAGAGAAAAAATCTGCTTTCTCAAGTTTTCAGGTTTTGTTGATTTACAATATCATAACTTGTTCAAAACAAAACTTTCTTATCACGAAACATAGAACAACACTTAAGATTTGATAATTACTTATAAAAATTATCTTGAACATGATTCAAACTCTTGGGTTAATCTAATTAGGGTTTAACAACCTAATTAACAAAATTTGTCGATTAGAACATGATTTCTTAACATGTTTAACATATGCTTGCTTGTAAAAACTCATAGATCAGATATAATTTGATTTAAATTCACTCATTTTTCTTATGTTTCACAAACCTAGGTTTTAAGAATCTCTAATCAACATGTAATCTCAATTAAACGTTAAATTAGGGTTTAAACATGATTAGAACATGATTAACAAGTTAAAAATAAGATTTTAAACAACCCTAATGATTATGATCATGTTTCTATTATAAACAGCAAGAAGAACATGTAGATCTAACATTGGATTAAGATTTATATCAAAAATCTACTTTTTATCATGTTGAAATTAGATTTAAGCATCAAAATAACCATATTACTTCATAAACACATGTTTTAAACTACGGGTAAGGTTTGGATGCAAATGATCTTGACTTAAGCTCATGTGCAAGCCTTTAAAACAAATAGCAAGCAATTCATAAGTGCAAACAACCCGTTCTCCCTTGCCACACGTCGATAATCTCACCCTCGTGTCGGTATTGTTCTTCACAAAGCTCTCAAAATTCATAAAAAATATATAGGGTTTTTGAGGGGAGAGGGTGGCTACTAGGGTTCAGAGATATGATAAAAGAAAGGAGTTTTCATGTAAAACATAGGTATTTATAGAGGTAAACCCGAAACAAACTTGTTTGACCCGAACCAGGAAACTTAGTCTGACTGGGATAATCACCTTCGGTATTTTGGATGTAACTTTTTCATTGGACCTCAGAATAAGGTGATTTAAGATTTGTTGGAATGCTCTTGAAGAGAACTACAACTTTAGTCTTTTGAGTTTTTCCAGATTCTAACTTTATCATTATGTACAATACGTATACTCTTAACTAATCGTTTTTTCAGATTTCAGGCTCGTGTATATAGTGCATGATTTCACTCATATATTCACATATATACATTGAATTAATCTCAAATTAATTTATAGCATACTCCAATATTAATAAATATTATTTATCACTATATAATACATTTATTATTATTTATCAACATATTTTCAAATTCACGGGGTTTTACATTTATCATTCAGATTTGAATAATATCTTGTTTAGAGGCATTAGAAAGAACAATATTTATGTTTTATTAATGAACTTTGTTTCTAATGAATTTTATTTAGTTGTATCCAATGTTGATACATTACTTTGGTATAAATGTTTTAGGCATGTGAATATAAAAAACATTTCACGCATTTTAAAACACAATTTAGAACATGGTTTGCCAAAACTTGCATTTAAGAAAAATCAATTTTGTGATGCCTGTCAACAAGGAAAGATGCATAAATCTACTTTTAAATCTAAATGTGTTGTTTCTATGAGTAGACCATTAGAATTATTACATATAGATTTATTTGGTCCCTCTAGAATTACATCTTTAAATAGAAATAGATATGTATTTGTCATTGTTGATGATTACTCTAGATTTACATGGGTTATGTTTTAAAGCATAAGAATGATGCTTTTGAGGAATTTTCTGAATTTTGTAAAAAGATTCAAAATCAAAAATCCGATGCTATTGTCACTATTAGAAGTGATCATGGTGGTGAGTTTGAAAATGAGTTATTTTCTAAATTTTGTAATAAAAATTGTCACTATTAGAAGTGATCATGGTGGTGAGTTTGAAAATGAGTTATTTTCTAAATTTTGTAATAAAAATGGTATTTCACATGAATTTTCTTTTCGGTGAGTTTGAAAATGAGTTATTTTCTAAATTTTGTAATAAAAATGGTATTTCACATGAATTTTCTTTTCGTTACGCTCCTCAACAAAATAGAGTTGTTGAAAGAAAAATAGAATACTACAAGAATGTACTAGAACAATGTTAATTGAGTCTAATCTACCTAAGTGTTTTTGGGCTGAAGCTATTTCTACCGCATGTTATGTTTTAAATAGAGTTCTATTGAGACCTATTTTTAATAAAACATTTTTTCAATTTTTTTACAATCGCATTCCAAAAGTTTCATATTTTAAAGTTTTTGGGTGTAGGTGTTTTATTTTAAATACAAAGGATTCCTTAGATAAATTTCATTCAAAATCTGATGAAGGGATATTTGTTGGTTTTTCTATTCGCAGCAAAGCTTATATAATTTTCAACAAAAGATCTTTAATGATTGAAGAATCATTGCATGTTTCTTTTGATGAATTTTACGTAAATACTAGTAAAAATAATAAATTTGATGATGATGATTTTATTGATCTACCATCTTCTATTATTGATAATTCTATTAATACTCATGATTTACCAAAAGCATATGTAGATGTTAGAAATCATCTAGGTGAATTGATTATTGGAGATATTTCTCGTGGTGTTCAAACTAGATCTCAACTGAATTTATATATACATGATGTTTTTGTTTCTACAATAGAACCTAAAGATATTAGAGAAGCATGTTTGGATGATTATTGGATTATAGCTATGCAAGAGGAACTCAATCAATTTCTATGAAATAATGTTTGAGATCTTGTGCCTAGACCTCAAGATAAATCCATTATGAAACCAACTGGATATTTCAAAATAAATTGGATGAATCTGGCCAAGTTATTAGAAACAAAGCTAAATTGGTGGCACAATGTTATAAACAATAAGAAGGCATTGATTATAATAAAACCTATGCACCAGTTACTCGTTTAGAATCTATTAGAATTTTACTTACATTTTCATGTTTTACGAATTTTAAACTATTTAAAATGGATGTTAAAAGTGCATTTTTAAATAGATTTACTAAAGAAGAAGTGTTTGTGGAACAACCTCTCGGATTTGAGTATGAAAGTTTCCAAACTATGTTTTCAAACTTAAGAAAGCTTTGTATGGTCTTAAACAAGCACTCCGTGCTTGGTATGATAGAATAAAGAACTTTGTTTTGTCTTCCAGATTTGATATTGGAAAAGTTGACTTTATATTATTTATTAAGAAAATAAATAAAGATATATTGTTAATTCAAATATATATAGATGATATTATATTTTGATCTACTAACAATGATCTTTGTCAAGAGTTTGCTATGATTATACGGGATGAATTTAAAATGAGTCATATGGGTGAACTCAACTTCTTCGTTGGACTTCAAATCAAACAATTGAAGGAAGGAACTTTCATCAACCAAAGCAAATATGCAAAAGATTTACTCAAACGCTTTGGAATGGACAATACTACAAGCAAAAGAACTCCAATGAGTATTACTACATCTCTTGACAAGGATGAGAATGGTAAGAATGTTGATCAAAAACTTTATCGAGGTATGATTGGATCACTTATTTATCTTACTGCTAGTAGACCTGATATAATGTTTTGCATTTGTTTGTGTACTAGATATCAATCTAACCCTAAAGAGTCACACCTTAAAGAAGTAAAAAGAATTTTTAGATAGTTTAAAGATACTATATATTTTGATTTATTTTATTAAAAGAATACATATTTGATTTAATGTCATATAGTGATGTTGATTTTGCTAGATGCAAACCCGATAGGAAAAGTACTAGTGGTACATTTTACGTTTTGGGACATTCACTAGTATCTTGGTTTAACAAAAAGAAAAACTCAGTATTATTGTCAACAACTGAAGCTAAATATATTGCTGCTAGTTTTGCTTGTGCTCAAGTTCTATGGATGAAACTAACACTGTCTACTTATGGTATAGTTTGTCCCATATCTTCCATAATGTGTGATAATACTAGTGCCATTAATTTATCTGAAAATCATATTCAACATTCACGTACAAAACACATTGATATTAGACATCACTTCTTACGTGATCATGTGCTTAAAGGTGACATTTCGTTAGATTTTATATCAACTGATAAACAAGTTGCAGATATTCTAACTAAACTTTTAAAAGAAGAAATTTTTATTAATTTAAGAAGGAAATTAGGTATTTGTTCAATGTTAGATTTAAATTAATTTTTAGGTCATAACATATGCATACACAGCATTAGTAGTCGTTTAATAAGCTTAGTAGCCTACTATTCTGACATGCATTAGAAATAAGACACACTGTCATTTACAGATTAGTCAACTAATTGGCTTAGTAGTTGACTAATCTTAGTGAAAATGTGTTTACAGAACTCTGTCGAATACAGAGTAGTCGACTATGAATCTAAGTAGTTGACAACATGCACATAGATTTCACTATATACCCAGTTTTGTTTCTTATTAGATCTTTATCTACCATACCCAAAACTCAATACCCATTTAACTTAAGTTAGATGCATCTCATCCATTCATTTTATGCTTGATCTATCCTATACCTTTATCAAATTCTTTTCAGATTAAATCTTAACCATTCATTTGTTTAGAAGATCTAATCTTGACCATTGAAATTTCCTTAAGACAAACCCTATAACTCCTCAACTACCCACATTCCTTCTCTCCAAAAAACCATCAGAACTCTTCCCCACTTCATGACCTTTGAACCCACAACCTAGGGAATCCAATGTCTTCCATTTTTTAAAAAGCTCTTCCTAGTCTTTGAATTTCTGAGGTATTTTAGTTCCTGTAGTCGACTACAATGACTACTAGTCGACTATTATCTTCTAGGGCAATCTCAAATTTGGGTAATTCCATTCCTACTTGATCTTTTCACTTTCACTAAGAAATTATGTCTGGATCATAGAAATCCAAGCAAAATCCTTCCAACATTGCTGATAAAATCACTATCTACTTGAAAAGTCCTAAATTAATTGAATATTTAAGACTAACTCAAATTATGAAATTCTTCCGGGTGGATTTGTCAAATTTAAGGACTTTGTTTTACATAACTTTAGCTCATACTTTGAAAATATTGGATTATTAGAGTTGTTTTCCTATGAATATCAAAAACCCTATTATCCTTTCTTAGTTCAACTATTTTACACCAATATAACTCGTCTTGAAACAATTAGTGGTACTGAAAAGCTATCTACACTTGTTAAGGGAATTGAAATTGAATTAACTCCAAAAACACTTAGGAAAATTCTCAATATCCCTTATAAAGATGTACAACTTCGTAGCATCAAAATGACAGATCAAGACTTGTTTACTAATCACATTTTACTTCCCGGTCATGGACTACCCTTGCAACATAATAAACTTAGACCAATTCCTCATTTTATGGCAAGAATCCTTGCGTATAACATCTTTCCTAAAACCAGGAGTTTCCCTTTTCTATCTCAATATTTAGCTTTGGTCTTATATGCTATAATAGCGAATATTCAAGTTAATTGAGCTGAAGTAATTTTTGATAATCTTTTTGTTACACTAAGAGCTTTTCTTCCATATGGTGTCTTCCTAACTAAAATTTTTGAAAAATTCCATGTTGATCTCGAATCTGAGGATTATGTGGTTCGATCGGTTGAGTTCTTTGACTCTAATACCCTTGCTAGGATGAAACTCACAAACTTTTAACTTCATGACACTAATCCTCAAGATGAACCACACCAACCTCTGTAGGTGTAAATTTTGATCTCCCGAAAATAGGGAACTTCGTTTGTATTAATAAGAAGGCTTATTACAAACTAATAATCAAATGTTTACAACAGAAGCGGAGGGAATGCCCTCCTTGTTTAACGTGGGTTCCTCGGTGGCGATAGGACGCCTCGCTCGGTGCTCGTGCCGAGTCTGCTTCCCTTGGACGATCCGATCGAAGTTGCTGCCGGAGCTTCTGCTCTCTAATGAGGGAGCATTTGGCAAAGGTCCAGGTTCAACCTTTGGGAGATTAGCCAGTAGAATATGCAACAGCCAATCCCCCCCTCCATGCTGGCTGAAGATGGGTTTTAATAGGCAATGGATGACATGGGCCATCCCTTGATTCATGGGATTTGACCACGTGAGGGAGACAGCTTGACTGCTCCTTGAATTATGGGATGTGACCACACGTCGTTCAGAGATATCCTGCTGTTCACCTGCAACAGGAGCGGTCATTCGAGGAGCCATGTTGTGCGCCATGTTTTACATCATGTTTTACAGCGGCTGTCAGGTACTCGAGTGGATATGGCCAACTCACTGAGCGCCGGCGGCCCTCCCTTCTGCTTGGACAAGTGAGGTAAGCGGCATTTATGAGGGTGAAGACTGTTTCGGTGCCTGTCCGCTCATTCGTTCTGTGGACGGCCATCTGACGGGCCTGGAGTATTGTGCCCCTCCTACCCTTACATCACGGAAAATAAGGAAGGTTTGTCCTCGCGAGCTTGGGACTGCAGGCAGACTTGGGTCTGCGGGCAGACTTGGGTCTGCGGGCGAGCTTGATCGTGCAGGCGAATTTCGAGCTGTAGGCGAGCTTCAACTGCAGGCGAGCTGGGACCGCAGGCGAGCAGGCAGACTTGGGGTCTGCAGGAAGATTTGGGACTGCAGGCAGACTTGGGTCTGCAGGCGGATTTGCGACTGCAGGCAGACTTGGGTCTGCAGGCGGATTTGCAACTGCAGGCGAAGCTGGGGACTGCAAGCGGATTTGCAACTGCAGGCGAAGCTGGGGACTGCAAACGAACCTGGGTCTGCAGGCGATCTTCAAGCCGTTAGGCGAGCTCTATAGCATGGATCGAAGAATAGGCCGTAACTTTCAAACCGTAAGTCGGAATTGGACGAATTATATATGAAAATCACCTATCTCGACGAGATGGAGCCATCCGAACCTAGCCGAAGGCTTCGGTTCGCTTCCTCCGTTTTGCCAAATTCCTTACGGTTTGGGAGATATCTGTGTTTTCCCCTCTTTCTGCTATTTCGGGCAGGGTTTTAGCAGTTTTGTTCTGAACTTCTCTGATAAGGATTAAAGGCAATTTTTATTACCTACAACCTCAAGCACCTAACCCTTAAGATATTCCTCAATCCTCAATCCAAGCACCTCCTTCAACAAGCTACAAACCTCCTCCATTGCAATCAGACCCTCTTGT
>NC_033803.1:14956600-14984653 GCF_001876935.1 Asparagus officinalis
ACAATACAACACTCTTATGTTCAGAGACTGGTCAACAAGCAATTTATGATCAGAATACATTCATATTGAGCAATCAGGAAGATATAAAGAAGATGTTGCATGACATGAATCTAAAGTTTGATTCATATTTTCAAGGACCTCCACCTCCCGCAGGCCCTTCATACTAGAGTGCATCCATTTCTTTCACTATGTACTCGTTTGTGTCAAAACATTTTGTAGTAACTTGCATAGTTTGTTTAAGACTTATGTAGTAATTTGCTTTTGAACAATTGCACTTTGTAATTCCGTACTATGTGTGTTTAATGTTGGTACTATGGGTTTTTAATATATTATTCTTAGTATGTTGTGTTCAACTAGAGAAATTGCATATAATGTGAGCTAAATATGTTGTGTTCAACTAGAGAAATTGCTTATAATGTCAGCTAAATATTTTTAACCGTAGATTGTTATGATGAAAGTTATCGAAATATTGATCTTTATAGCAAATCTTTGCCTACCTATTTGGATGGATGAAGTTATGAACTATGTTCACAATTTGGATGATTTATTTGAAGTTTTAGCTCATGAAGATGAAATTCTTGCATGTTTAGAGTAATGTTTAATTCTTTTTGTTAATGACCAAGGGGGAGATATGATATATACTATACTATGATACATATAATTTTTTGGGATTCTAATATGCTTTAATTCAGGGGGAGTAAGTATATAATATTCATAAGTTTTTAATTTTTTGGTGATATACTTACTAGTGCTTAAGTTGTTTGTCATTGTCAAAAAAGGAGAGAATGTTGGATATCTTGTCCCTAAGATATACTTACTAGTGCTTAAGTTGTTTTTCATTGTCAAAAAAGGAGAGAATGTTGGATATCTTGTTCCAATCGAGCGGGCATAAACAAATCAAAACGTTTGGAATGCCGTACGGAATAGCCAAGATCGGGCGACTCACACACGACCTCTTGTCGGATCAACGGTTGAGATCAAAAACATCGTTGGATCCGCCCCCTTGAGGCGAGCGCGAGAAGACGAGGCATCGTCTTAATTAACAAGCATAGGAACTTCCACCACAGACACGCGGCCTGCTCTCATGGGCCCGAATTTCAAAGGGGGAGGGGGCCCAACTCGAACGGCACCAAACTCGCCTGGGTGAACTCGCACCACTCGAGTTCGCCCAAAGGTCTCGACCTAGCCAAGGCAGTCAAATTCGTTTTAACTCATCAGGAACCTCTTTATTCAAAGTGTTCCAGACCACACGCAAGTTGGTTTAGGTCTGAAAACTTTGAAGGGGGTCTTGTAGGCAGTAAAAATTACCTTTACAGATAAGCCTGAAATCCGCCTGCGTATTCGAGTCCCCTGCACGACTTGAAAATTAGGCCCACCCGTGTACTTGACTCGCCAGCACGAGCCAAGACCACATGATCACTAAATTCACCTACATTTGGACAATCCGCCAGGCGATCAAAAACTCACCAGCAAACTGGACCCGCCCACGTGAGTTAATTTTACTCGAGAGCTAAACTCGTCTGCATGCCCAGACGATCAGCCAGGCAATCAATATCCTAACCACAGACTCGCCAGAGTACCAGGTGGCTGCTACATCACATACAGTGATGGACCTTCCCATTTCCCACGATGTGAAGGGAAGGAGCACAGTACTCCAAACCCATCAAATAGCCGCTCCCAGTATAAGATGACCAGTCAAATCCATGTAATCACCAAACTCACCTGTATGCCTGACTCGCCCGCACAAGTCAAGATCATCCAAGTAAGTGAAATTCGCCAAACTCGCCTGCACGAGTCAAGAGCTGAATTCGCCCGCGATAGACAAACTCACTGAACTTGCTAGAGTACCTGGCTATCGCTATATCACGTATAGGGATAGGCCTTCCCATCTCCCATGACATGAAGGGGTAGAGCACAGTGCTCCGAGCCCATCAAGCAGCCGCTCATGGTACAAGTGAGAAGCATGGATCTCCCATCAGTACATGGTCACATCCCATGATTCAAGGGAGCGACCACGCCGTCTTTCCTCTATTTAAGAGCCTCTCCTGGCTACAGGAAAGAGGTTCGCAGTTAATTGATTAATTCAATCAGTTAGCCAGACTATTAGCTCTCAACTCTCGTCTGAGTTGACGACATGCTCTCTGCATGACCTTTTCACTGTAGCATCTTCTCCTAGCTTTGGTCCTTGACCGCCATCAAACTCGGAAACCCAAACTCGACCAGCACGAGCTTTTACTGCGCACTGAAGCTCACTAGCAACCTAGATCGAATTGTCCAAGGGAAGTAGACTCGATGCGAGAACCGAGCGAGGCATCCTATCACTACCAAAGTCCCCACGTTAAACAAGGAGGGCCTACCTTCTACTTCTGTTGTAAATTTCAATTTATTAGTTTGTAATAAGCTATTCTTATCAATACAAACGAAACCCCCATTTCAGGAAATCAAAATTTACACCATACAGTAACAAAAGAAAGCTCAAACTAGGTAAGATTTATCTAAATTTATTTTATAAACTAATATAATTACTTTTATTATTAGTTTTACAAACTTTTCTTTAATATCTTCATTACGTGTGAATTCTAATATGACTTATTATCGTGAATTACATGTTTTGAAGTTAAATATGTATCTCTCATGCTATTTTTATAAAATTCTTTTGTGAACCAGTATGTATTTCTCTTCCTTTCACCTTTGGATAATCCTTATTTAGATTTTCTAGTATATTGTATATCCTAAGTTATTTTTTTCCTTTTGATAATAACAAAAAAGGGGAGGAAAAAATTAAATTTGAAACATTGAGTTCTTTGTTTGAGGGGGAGTTTTGATGATTCCATGATGGTTTTGAAAAGTTTTTGAAACTTTTATTTTTTCACTTAGTTTAAAGGGGAGTTTCGAGTTTCTAGAATACTTGTACTTTTTCATGCATGCATTTTCATAAGGGAGATTTACATTGCATATCATACATGTTAGGACTTTATTATGTACTAAATATATATCTCACCATATTTTTAAATTATGTATTTCAAATTTCAAGTTTTGTTATTGTAATGATCGTAAAATTTAATACTAGTTAAAATATTTTTTTAGTATTTTAAATATTTTAATTGTGATTTTTAAAAGAGTATTTGTATTTCTCTCAATTTTCTAAAATTTGCTATGATTTAAAAGTCCAAATTTTATATTTATTTAAATGATTTTAATATTTATAAATTTATTTTGTGCGGTAAAAATTTTTGGAATTAATCTGTTGTGTTATCGATACTATTACGTATCATTTTAAATAATATGTTGTATTATTTTTACTATTACATGTTATTTCCTATAATACGTTATATTATTAATTATGTATTATTTGTATAATTTATTGTATTATTTCTACTATTGCATATTATCAGTTGCATTAGTGCAACTGGTACGTTTTATTGTGTATATAATTATCCCATAATTATTTGATTTTAAATATAAGTAAATACATTTTTATCATTAATTATTCTCGTTTAACTGTACAATATGTGTATATTTCGACTATTGTGAATCAACTGTTGTATTAATACAACTGGTACGATTTAATTTGTAGATATTTATTCTGTAATTATTTGATTTTTTTTAAATATAAGTAATTATTTTATTAATTAAATTTGTTTACTTACCTAACCCTAACCTAACCCTATAAATATTCTCATATTTTTTCCTCTTCTGTTCACGTGAATCTGCCGCACAACTCTTTTCTCTCTCTCCTCTCACCCGTACTCTCTCTCTTTTTTTCGCGTCCGACCACCCCTCTCCTCAAACACCACCGCCTCCTCCCTCTTCATTCGTCCGCTCGCCCCTGCCTTCCGCGACCGCACCCAGCATAAGTGCCTCCCCTAGTCGCCAACGAGTTCCACCAATGCCAGCACCGTCGGCCTCCTCCTCGTCGACGCGTGTCCACCCACTCACCACCGTCGCACAGCCCATAGCCACACCCGTAAGCCCCCCGCACCAGATTCGACAGCCGCCCAGGATCCAAACCCGTCGCGCCATCTCGCCGCCCCGAGCGCTGCCAGCACCAATGCCCTCAACCACCGCTACCAGCCCTTCTGCTCCTCTCCTTCGCCTCACGCCACGACCAGCAACCCCTCAGCCCCGTCACCCACCGCGCCCCCATCTCAGACCCACCCTCAGCGGCTAGCCTTCAACCCGCTTATCCCTCGCCATTGTCAACCCTTCAGCCACCCCTTATCCTCGCCATCCTCCTGAACAGACCAACGACCTCCATCCCCACTCGCGTGTCTCCTTCAGATCCAACCATCGCCCTCATCCCGTCGAGATCCCAGCCTCTCCTGTTAGCGCCCTAGCCGACGCCGCGCTCCACCGCGCTAGATCCGACCCGCGTAGTCGACGTCGACTTGTTCGACGTACCAGAGGCAAGATCTTGCCTCTCAGTTAGTTATTTTTTACATTTATTAGCAATTATTTTGGTTAGTTAAATATGATAATGTTGATAATATGTATATTGTGATTATTTGGTATGGATTGTTGATGATTATTTTTAAATAGTATTTTAATAATGAGATATTTTAATGTAGTTATATCTAAGAATGAACGAACATGAAATGATGAGCTACGTGTCATTATTAGATTTTTGAGATATTATTGAAAAGAAATAAAACAAATGTAATTTATAAATTTATATATATATTTTAAAAGATTATTTTAAAATGGTTATGATGAGAAATAATTTTTAAAGAAATTATTTGGAAAAAAAGGAATATTTATTTTTTTTAAATTCATTATGATAATATAATTGATAGTCGTAGAGCGCGACATTTCATGTGCAAAATGATATCGGTTTCTAGTTTTCTTTTACCGCATTATTATGTTAGAGATTACATAATTACAGATAACTTGCATGAGAAGTTTGGACACCCCAGGAGTGAGATATTAACGAGATCTGTTTATGTGTGTATTTATGTTGTTGTAGACACGGTTCATACATTCCGTATTTGTTCGTAGCTATTATTCATGTCTTACGATCTTTATGTTAATATATTCAACATGCTATGATGTGGTTGCATGAAATTAGTGTTATTATTATCTCATTGTTGTGAATGAGAACTTTAGCAGTTCATGACTTAGTGGCCTTGTGCGTCATGAACAGACTTAGTGACATGTGTGAGTGTATTGACTGAGTTTAGGTAGTGAACCCAAGTTTAATAAGGATTATGATTGTTAACTTAGAAAAACAAGAAGAGTTGGGATGGGAAAGTCCTTGTTCATATGGTCGGATGTGACTGTTGATGTATCTTCTAGGCTCGCGCCTGTGAATTCGTGTAGTCACAGGGGTTGGTTTGCTGGGCTAAAGTGAATTCGTGTAGTCACTTTAGTCAGTGACTTTGTGTAGTCGCCCGAGTTCTACTTGAGTTCGGACCAGACCGAAATCAGATTGGGTGTAGTCCTCTGACCGATTCGTGTAGCGGTATTGGATGCACGTAGGGGATTTGTGAACAGTCAGCTATCTGATAATATGAGCGATGACTCTGTGTGAGATATGGACCAGTGAGTTTTAGGATGGTTAGTATTCGACCCCGATACTGTATTCATATAGATGTATGTTATCATATTTAGGTGAGGATTACCTCCTGATTTATTAGATTTCCAGTTGTATGTATCATTATCTTTCCTACTGGTATTATTACTATCATAGCATAGGTCATACGATCGTTTCATTTTTCTATGTAGGATCTTGCCGTGTGCCATGCACGTTGACGTACACCTGCTTTCTCTGGTGTGCGTCAGACTTAGGGGACGAACAGGTCCAGTTTGATGATACAGCAAAGCCGGTGTATGTCCAGCCGGAGTGTCTTTCCGAGGGAGTAGAAGAATAAGCTGAAGCGTAGTGGTTTTCTTTTGTAGTAGTTGTGGAACATTAGAACTCTTTTACCGTACTTTTCTTTAGTTGATGATGAATTTATTATTTTTAGCAGTACTTTCTTCTATTATGAACTATGTATTTTTATTCCTAGTTGGATCGTTTTATAATAAGGGCATGTTTGACCCAAACTCTGTGTCTCGGATGATATTCTATTTGTAATATGTCTCTTTTCCATTCTGAGTTGTTCATTATATTCTTGCTATCTGTGATCGGTAACTTATGCATTTGTATTTATTTCTTGACGCTTAGCATATTAGGTTGAGGAGAAATGTTTATTTTTATTTATTCTCCTTAATCTAATACGTCGCGTGCTTGTTCACGTTCTGATTCCCGGGTATTTTGGGAAGTGAGGTGTGGCAGTTATTATCAAAAGAGGGAGATTGTTAGAATAATGCTTAGACAATAATGTTGTTCGTGCAATATCTCTTGTTTGATTAATAAAAACTCTTATTTGCTACTGATCAGTTTGTAAGATAATATATTTTAGGAATAAATAGGTATGAACAAATTTCGGTTCAAAATAATGTAAAAATCAACACCAACAAGGAATTTCAACATTGAACCATCAATAGTCACGAGGCACCATCAATGGTTACATGGAACCATCAATAGTTATGGGGCACCATTGGTGGCCATGTCAACTCATCGATGGACTATAGTCAATAGCTGGGGAAATAGAAATCAGAAATTGAACCATCGATGGTTTACAGTCAACCATCGATGATCAAGAGGACGATTGATGGGCTACAATAAACAATCGATGAATTCTAGAAATTATAATTTGCATAATTGATGGACTACAGTCAACCATCAATAATCAGCATCAACCGTCAATGATTGTGAACAACCATCGATGTTTGCGATGTGCTGATAAATTTTTAGAGTTACTTCAACCCGTTTGATCTCCTATTTGGACTCTGATCCAGATTATTTTTCCAATCCTATCAAGACCTATTTAAGAGGAGATAGAGATCATATTAAACAACAAAGAGAATAACAAAATAAGATAGATCTTTTCTAGATAGATCTTTTCTAGAGGTTTGAGAGAGAATTTGTTTTGAGATTTTACCCCTAGAGTCTCCTTCAACTTCTTCTCGTCGTGCTCAGCATCAGAGGACTGTTTCAGTAAAGAGAAGTGTCCTTTACATTCAACTACAACATCACTTCTTTATAGATCTTCAACATCAACGTTTTTGGAGAGCAATCTATCTAAAGGTCTTAAGATCTTTTTAATTGTGCGTTAATTATTTTTGGGTTGGTTTTATTTTTCAAACTTGTAAGCTTAACGGCATACTTAAGCGGAGGTAATAGAGGATTATTGTACTCAAGCCAGGTGAATTGAGGTGGCTAGCTAGGTCTAGGTTTCTTATAGTCATTACGAGGAGTTGAGTATCTCGACTGATTTCGATTTCAGGGTCCTATTTGTAAAGCCTAATGAATCAGATTGTGATTCATATAAACCTCGGTTGTAGTGAAGAAGGTCATTCATGAGAAAGAAGAGTAGATGTAAGATTTTGACACAAATAATTATAAAAATCTCATGTGCTCCCGTGTTGGTTGCTCTTAGTATTTGACATATTTTATTTACGCTACATATCTGAGTTTAATCAAAAAATTATAGCAATCCTATTCACCCCACCTCTAGGCTTGCATCCTAGTTCTAATAGATAATTATCTTGATTTAATTTGATATGTGGAACGGAGTGAGGCATATTTTTTAGTGAGGGCATATTAATTTGGCATGTTAGTGATGATGTTTCAGATGTGTCTGATGTTGAAGATGTCATGATTAGATTCGAGATGAAAATGTGGTGCTAGCCAAGAGTCTCCGATGCCATGTAAGATTGGAATATATATATGAAGAGGAAGAGAGTTTTACACGGTGGGGTGGGGGTGGGGGTGGGGGATGAAGAAGATGAGAAGGGTTTCTTCTTAGAATTTTCCTTCAATTATCACGTTTATATCAAGTCTCAATTGTTACAATTATGGTTACAACTGATATATAGAAATAAAAATCTTATCATAACACTAGTTTCTATCTATATCCTTATTTTAGAGATCTATTTCTAATGGATTTGATGAGAATTGTTTGCCAAGTAATTCAGACTCGGTGTTGAATCCATTTGCTGTTGGTTTCGGTTATAGACCCAAACCTTAGAACAAGCATGCAAAGTAAAGATTTCTCTAAGTTAAGAAGTTTAGGCGAACTTGATAGTTCAGGCAAACTTGGAAGATCAAACGAGCTTTGGAAGTTCAGGCGAACTTAGAAGTTTAGATGAGCTTTAGAGGTTTAGGTGAACTCCAAGTGCAGGCGAAGCATTTCAGGCGAGCTTGACTATGTTCAGGCGAACATAAGTCATACTGGCGAGCTTCGGAGTCAGGTGAGCCTTCGCAGTCAGGCGAGATTCATAGTCAGGCGAACTCACAGAAAAAGATAGATTGGAATATGCCTTTTTTGACGTAGGGTTTCCCTATAAATAGGGAACCCTAGTCACGATTTACAGCCAAGAATTTTTTCGCCGACTCCTATAACGAGTTTTTCCATAGACAAATTATCCTGATTCCTGTAGCGGTTTTCTTGATCGATTTTTTGAGAGAACGTACTTTTGAATAGAGAGATCTCAGGAAGATTGAGATCATCTCTTTGCAAGCATTTGTAATCCTCTTCAATAATTAAAGAAGTTTCTGGTGTGGCTTCCGAGGACATAGGTAAGTTACCAAACCTCGTTAAAATTTTGGTGTTCTCTCTTCTATTTTTTTCCCTTGCAAAGTTTTCTTTTATTTGCTATGATTTCTTTTTGCCTTCTTTCAACACAAGATTTGGAGGACACGTTCTGCGAAAGGGTTTATTTAACAGGTTGTCGATAGGAGGAATCCTCCCCAATAACTGGTATCAGAGCATCATTCGGATTAGATCTGTGTGAGAACTATGGCAGAAGAAGTCAAATCAAAGATTAAGAAGTTTGACGGATCAGAGTTTGGCTACTAGAAGTCACAGATGGAGGATTATCTGTACCAGAAGGATCTTTACCATACGTTGATGGGTAAAGCAAAAGAAAAGAAGAAGGATGAGACCGACGAGGACTGGGAAATATTGGATCGAATGGCTCTAAGGTAGATCCGATTGTTGCTTGCAAAAATAGTCAACCATAATATATTGAAGTAGAAGATGACGGTGGGGCTTATGGAAGTATTCGTGAAGATGTACGAGCAACCGTTAGCTACAAACAAATTGCATCTCGTCAAAACGCACTTCAACCTCAAGATGACAGAAGGATGTTCCTTCACGATGCATCTCAGTGAATTCAACATGATTGTTGATCAACTTATCTCCATCGACATCACGTTTGATGATGAAGTATAGACCCTACAGATACTATTGTAGCTGTCATATAGTTAAGCAGGTTGTGTGACCACAATTAGTAACTTGGCAAGGAAGAAGAAGTTAAAGCTGAGAGAGGTTGTCAGCATGATTCTATCCAAGGAGGTTAGAAGAAAATCGTCTGAATCAGATGGTTCAGGTTCAATCCTAAATCTTGAGCAGAGAGGTCGAAGCCAAAATAAGGGTAACCAGAACAGAAATTGATCAAAGTCAAAGAAGAAAAGGTCGAACTCGAAGGTGAGGCCTATCAAAGGGAAATGTTAGAATTACGGTCAGGAGGTCCATATGTCTTTAGTCTATAAAGCACCAAAGAAGGATGCAAGTGAGCAGGAGGCTCATCTTGTGTAAGATACCTTGATCCTTGGTATGGACAGTGATTCTAATACATTGGTTATTAATGCGGGAGCCTCATTCCATGGCACTATTAATAGGAAGCTTCTTCATAACTATGTAGAAGGGGACTTTAGGAAAGTGTACTTGGGGGACAACAAGCCTTGTAGTATTGTTGGAAGAGGTGACATGCAGATACAGATGAAAGGCTCTAAGTGGAATCTGAAGAATGTCAGACATGTACCGAAACTAAAGAGGAATCTTGTTTCGGTTGGCTAGCTTAGAGCAGAAGGCTATGTTATAATATTTACTGGGAATTCATGGAAAAACTCCAATAGTACTATGGTGGTTGCCAGTAGCAACAAGGCCGGAACACTCTATCTAACTTCACATGCGAGTGACACCCTCACAATTGCAGCTGGCAATGAGAGTGCAGATCTGTGGCACAATAGGTTAGGACACATGAACGAGATGGGTATGAAGATCCTACACTCTAAAGGAAAGCTAACCGGCATCAATTCAGTTAAAGTTGGTATTTGCGAAGACTACATCTACGGGAAGCAGAAGAGGGTCATCTTTCAGAAGAGTGGAATACCACCTGAAGCTCACAAGCAAGAGCTTGTTCATATAGACGTATGGGGTCCAGCTAATATGTGTTCTCTTAGCGGTTCGGCATACTATATCACCTTTATTGATGATCACTCAAGAAATGTGTGGGTATACTTCATGAAGCACAAGTCAGAGGTATTTGGAATCTTCAAGAAGTGGAAAGCCATGGTGAAGAATGAGATAGATCTGAAAGTGAAGTGTCTGAGATTAGACGATGGTGGAGAATATGAGCTCGAGGAGTTCAAGAAGTTTTTTCCTCTGAATAGGATTCGTTTAGAGAGGACTACTCCAAGAACACCGCAATAGAATGGTGTTATAAAGAGAATGAACAGAACATTAACAGAGCGTGTAAGGAGCATGCGTCTACATGCAGGTCTTCAGTCCCACTAGACTTTAGGATTCCAGAAGAGGTTTGGAGTGGCAAGAAGGTTAATCTCTCACACTTGAGAGTCTTTGGTTGCATGTCATATGTTCATATCGGTGACCATGTTAGGGACAAGCTAGAAGCTAAGTCACAGAAGTGTACATTCATTGGATGCAACATTGATGAGTTCAGATATCGTTTGTAAGATGAGAAGAATAAGAAAATCATCAGGAGCCGAGACGTCATATTCAATGAAGAGGTTATATACGAGGATAGGAAAAATACCAAGGATAACCAAAGAAGTGGAAGCAGCACTAAGGATGCAGGTACAACTGAGTACATGAATTTGGAGGAACTTCTAGATGGGGGAGATAATGTCAATTCTGACCAAAGAACGGAGGAGACTCCGGGTGTAGAGAAGACTACCTAGGGCGAGGAGCTTAGGAGGTCATCCAGGGTACTCAAACCGAATCCTGGATATCTCTCATCACTAGATTATTTACTTTTGACAAATAGCGGAGAATCGAAGTGCTATGAGGAGGCTATACAAGTGAGTGAATCTCAGTAGTGGGAGCATGCGATGCAAGAAGAGATGGATTCTCTCCACTCGAATGAGACATAAGAGTTAGTCCAGCTACCTACACAGAAGAAAACCTTACATAACAAGTGGATTTACCGGGTCAAGCAGGAGAGCGATGGAAGAAAGAGATACAAGGCCAGATTAGTTGTGAAAGGATTCTAACAGTGGAAAGGAGTGGATTATACGGAGATATTTTCCCCCATTGTGAAGCTTACAACCATTCGATATGAAGATTGCCTTTCTTCATGGTGACTTGGATGAAAAATATATATGAAGCAACCTGTTGGCTTCATTGAAGAAGGTAAAGAAGAGATGGTGTGTAGGCTCAAGAAGAGCTTATATGGTTTGAAACATGCTCTAAGACAGTGGTACAATTATAGTCTAACGTATGTGATGGTTTGCACGAGGCCGGATATCGCCCATGCAGTGGGAGTTATGAGCAGGTTTGTAAGAAACCCAGGGAAGCAGCATTGGGAGGCCGTGAAGTGGATATTACGCTACTTAAGAGGGACTACGGATATTCCATTGTGTTTTGGGAGAAAGGAGTTGACACTGTAGAGATACTTGGATGCAGATTTCGCTGATGATCATGATACGAGGAGAAGTACCACGTGGTATGTTTATATCTTAGGGTCAACAGTAGTGAGCTGGGTCTCACATTTGCAGAAGATAGTGATGTTGTCCACGACTGAGGCAGAGTATGTTGCACTGACTGAAGCTAACAAGGAGATGATTTGGTTAACCGGATGTCTGAAAGAGTTGGGTCTAAAGTGGAGGAATAGAGTTCTTTATTGTGATAGCCAGAGTGCTATACACCTTGCCAAGAACCCAGTATATCATGTCAGAATGAAGCACATCGATGTACGTTACCATTTTATATGCTCACTGATAGAGGATGCAAAATTACTATTAGAGAAGATTTTGGAGAGCCAAAATCCTGTAGATATGTTGACAAAGGCGATGACCATTCGGAAACTAGAGTTGTGCGCAACTTCAGTTGGTCTTCATGCGTAGGAGATGAGGGAGGAGCCACACTATGAGAAAGATATTAAATTAAAGAAAGAGATTCTCCGGGTAGGAGAAGGTGCTTGCTAAGTTGAAGAGAGCTTGTTGACGGAGGTTTGGTCTCTAAGTGAGAGATTTTTTATTTTGGGTGTAGACCCAAACCTTAGAACAAGCATGCAAAGCAAAGATTTCTCTAAGTTAAGAAGTTCAGGTGAACTTGATAGTTCAGGAGAACTTGAAAGATCAGGCGAGCTTTGGAAGTTCAGGCGAACTTGGAAGATCAGGCGAGCTCCAAGTGCAGGCGAAGCAGTTTAGGCAAGCTCCAAGTGCATGCAAGCTTCAAGTGCAGGCGAAGCAGTTCAGGCAAGCTTGACTATGCTCAAGCGAACATAAGTCATACTGGCGAGCTTCACAGTCAAGAGAGCTTCGCAGTCAGGCGAACTCACAGAAAAAGACAGATTGGAATCTACCTTTTTTGACCTAGGGTTTCCCTATAAATAAGGAACTTTGGTCGCGATCTTTAGCCGAAAATTTTTCCGCCGACTCCTGTAGCGAGTTTTTCCAGAGAGAAATTCTCCCGATTCCTGTAGCGATTTTCTTGAGCAATTTTTTGAGAGAACGTTGTTTTGAACAGAGAGATCTCGAGGAGATTGAGATCATCTCTTTGCAAGCTTTTGTAATCTTCTTCAATATTTAAAGCAGTTTTTGGTGTGGCTTCCGAGGACGTAGGCAAGTTGCCGAACCTCGTTAAAATTTTGGTGCTCTCTTTTCTATGTTTTTTTCCTTGTAAAGTTTTTTTTTTTTTTTTGGTAAATGAAAAAAAAAAAGTTTTCTTTTATTTGTGATTTCTTCTTGCCTTCTTTCAACACAAGATCCGGAGGGTACGTTCCGCGAGAGGGTTCATTTGACGGTTGTCGATAGGACGAATCCTCCCCAACATTTGCATTATTAAACACCACCCTTTTATTAAATAGGTCATAATCACTTTATCATCATAATTTGGACTTGATACCACCTCTTGCAAGGAGAGTAATCAGACCTCTCATGAAATTAAATGATCTATAAACATCTATTGGTTGAAAACCAACTTAGTCCAGAAAGGTATGCGACAACTTACTATTTAAATTCAATATGTACTCTTTCTAATTATTTCGAATATTCATGAATCTCCAAGTTTAATCACCTGGATTAATGATAACCTTTTCATAAGGGTTTTGGCCCTACTGGGGATTTACATTATAACTTCCAAAACTTTAATGTCCTATATAGAGTACAGAACCCTCCACATATAGGTGTGACCCAGTGCTCATCTGAAGCAGTATGGCTCTTGTGCTTCATGTCCTATATAGCATGCATTTGCGGTTCCAGTTCCACTGTGCATCGGTTCTGTAATGATTGAATAAGACAAGCCAGATTGCAGACTTTTTTTTTTATGAAAAAGAACTTAATGTCATCATGCTGGTAGCTTTTTGCGAGCTCAAAGTCAATTTATGCCAGTTCCCTAAAGGCTTATATCAGAAAACCTCCCTTTAACTTTGGAAGACTATCACAAAACACCATTAACTTTTAAAATATCAAAAAACCCTTCTTAACCTTTCTTAAGTTTTAGGGGTTATCAGAAAATCCCCTTTAACTTTATGGTTTCATCAAAAAAACCTCACAATGGTGTTATTCCTCATTATCCTAAATTATCAGTGGACAAGAGTACCCCATGTAGTGATTTTTAGTTGGCAAGTTTTTCTGCAAGAAATTAGATTAATATGTAAAACTAAAATTTAAATTTATTTTATCACGCGGGGGTGAAATCTCTACTGGGGAGTGTTTCTGTTCGTTAAAACCTGGGATAATAAGGGATACCACCATTAGGGGGTTTTTGCGATAAAACCTTAAAGTTAAACGGGGTTTTCTGATAACCCCTAAACATAATGGGGGTTTTCTAATATTTTGAAAATTAAGGGATGTTTTATAATAGTCATCCAAAGTTAAGGGGGTTTTCCTGATATTAAGTCTTCCTTAGATAAGCATATTTCTTGTTACATGAAAAAATATCCATTGAACTTTAATCATTCAAATCTTCTTAACCTCATATTTGTCTCAATGGGAGAAAGATAGTGAATGTTAGGATTAGTTTTTGAGTAACGCTAAAGGTGGAATTATGAACAATACACATTATCTATATATGGAGTTGCAAAAATTGTTCCAATGTACCTTAAATAGCTATTCATACAACATTATTAAGATTTGATAGATTAATATTTAAAATAAATGTTTAAATTAAGCACACCACAAACTTCATAATCGCCTTTTATTAGCGCTAACTCGCTAAGAAATCAGTACCATGTGCGGATAACATTAGGTACATGAAAATTAGTATCCCACCTTATAGTGATATATCTAGTTTTTCTTGTTATTATATATGTTTTATTTATTCTATATTATTGCAGTAGGAATTGACATATTTTTCCATTTAATTGACTCTGGAAAAAGTACTTAATTTGTTAAGAACTTTTCTCAGGTTAGTTTTTTTAGTAGTTAACTTTAATTAGTTATATTCAACATGTATCAGTTATATGACATATCCTATGCTACTCATTACAACTCAGACAGACACAATACATCCTTACCATCACATAAATAACATCTGCACTGTATATAACTGCAAAATCTATTTTCATATGTGGTGAATGAATTAAAAATTTTCATTGACCAAAAAAAAAAGAATTTGATGGGTTTAGTGTATATGTATATACATCTATATATTAAGTATTTCAACTATATTTTTCTGACACGCATCTATCATATTCCCCAAACTATTAACAAACAAGGTAACTTACTATTCATGAAAAGAATTATATCATGCTTAATTTTGCAATTAGCTATTGCGTCCAAACTAATCTCTAATCATATTCACACACGGCCACTACTCACTCTGTGACTGTCCTCCATAAATGACAAAAGGCGGATAATATCCGAAGATCCTCGAGCACTCAACCACCTTCTGCCTGTCCACAAATGCTTTCTCGAAAACCCTAACTTCTCCCTTCCTCCTCTGTTGATAAGAAATCTTTAAAGGGCTCTAGTTCAAAGAATTAGCCGTCTCTTTAATAAATTATCTAAATTTTCTTGATGGAAGGGCGAGGAGGACCGACTTCTCGCTGTTATGTTCTTGAGCTCCCTTCGCTGTCGAACCTGGAATTTCGACAGCATCAGCCTGAAGTGAATCATGAAGGTCTGTTCAGTTTCACAGTGGCATCTAAAGAGGATACTTTGATTCCTTTTGATGGTCATCAGGCTCTGGCAAATGCTTGTAACCCTAACTCCAGGACTTGGTCCAATGAAAAGGTATATAATAATATAGTAATGCTTGAGAATTTGATTAATACTACTGTGATTAGTTTGGTATATATATTGATATAGATTCGTACAATCAGATGAGGATTTCAGATCCTAAAGCTGGTATCGATCAAGATCTGTCAGCCGGTAGAGATGGAGGTAGCAGTTCATGGTAAGTATCACAACATAAAACTATAAAGTCTTATTTTAGCATCAGAGTATGTTAGAACATAAAACTGTAACCCTAAATTTTTACCGTAATTAGGAGTTATGGTATTATGAAGGGTAACTTTGTCTCTTTCATTGTCTGATATGGGATTCTGTTGATGGCTTAGGTGGAAGAGGTCTGGGCCGGAGAAGGGGAAGACGAAGGTGAGGAGGAAGATGAGAGAGCCAAGGTTCTGTTTTCAAACAAGGAGTGATGTAGATGTATTAGATGATGGATACAAATGGAGAAAATATGGGCAGAAGATTGTTAAGAATAGTCTCCACCCAAGGTAATATAAATTAGTACCTTCTTTATTCAAACCCTAATATACAAATGTTTATGTTTATTTTTGTTTCTTTCTTGATCACTTGTTCTTATTTGTGATATTGTCCTCACATGCACTCTTTAGTCCTCCCTTCATTATCATTCATCAGGGAATCTAGTTTACTGGTGGTATTTTTGTTTGTTTCCCACATGCAATATTTTTGCAGGCTTTTCCTGGTTGAGGGATAGGCATGCGATAGATTGGATCTAAGACTAACTGATTTGTATTACAAAATTGTCAAACTATTTGAACTTTTATATTCTTTCTTTCTCTGTTTTTTGAAAAAAAATTCAAAAATAAAATTAGGAGCACTAATTGACAAATGCGCTAAAACAAGGAAAGACTTACCTTATTTGGATCAGCTGGATTCCTTCAGTCATCAGCTATACAGTAGAGACATATTTTTTTTAAATCATATATAATTGTCGATCATCAGACAATTTGAGAGAAAATGGAAATGATTAATTACAATTTTCTTACAATATTGTTAGTTTACATTACACTATAAATTAACATTAAGAACGAATTTTCCTCAAAATTAAAAAAACTATTAAGATGAATCACGATCATTCTAAGATATTAGTGGATGCTTTGTTTAGAAAGTGGTATTTCCACATCAAGATTGCAATGAAAAAGGATGTATCTTCTTCTTTTCTATCACTTAGTTTGGAACTTCTTTACGTCAAAAAGTAAAGGCAACATTAGCGGGAGTTCAGCTTCCAGTTTATTGGCACTGGAAATAGAGGTGCAAATGAACATAAGTATTAAACTGTTCAATTATTATTCATCCAAATATTTGGTCATATTAGATTTGGTAGTTTATTAATAGTAAAAGAATAATTTTAGAATTTGACTCACAAATGAATAGTATTTAACTAGAGGTTTATTCGATGTGGTTGATTATTAAATATTTATTTATGCTTTACATTTTATTCCTCTAAATTTAATTTATCATAGCTATTTATCCTTTAAAGTTGCACTAGAAACATTCATCATGTCGACATATATCATAACAAAATATCTATAACAAATAAATTTTTATTCTAATTTTAATTAAGGTTATATTTTTAAGTTTCTAAAACAAATTTGCTAGAAAATGAATTTATATAGATCTAAAATCTGTAATGCAAAAGTTTTGGTGGGATGTCTGAAGGCGTACGATAGTTTGGCGATCTGACGGCTATCTTGCGCCCCTGCCTGGAAATTAATGGCGAGGAAGAAGAAAGCTAGCGGAAGGAAGATTCTGAAAATTGGTTTGAGGTATTCAAGCTCCAATCTCCTAGTCTCCGAAGATCACACTGATACTTTTTTGGAGGGAGATGATGAAGATTTTAGTATACTCCAATCTCCTAGTCTCCGAAGATCACACTGATACTTTTTTGGAGGGAGATGATGAAGATTTTAGTATAATGGGATCAACTGGTCCAAAAGGGGAACACTGATACTTTTTTGGAGGGAGATGATGAAGATTTTAGTATAATGGGATCAACTGGTCCAAAAGGGGAAAAGATGAAGAAATCAATGGAGGAAATACTCAGATCCTCTGATTTTTTTTGTTAATTCGCAGCATCCTTTGGATTCTTCTCGAGTGAATGGAATTCAAGCTCGACTGCTCAATTCTAGTGAAGACAGCAAATCTCGTAGGATTTCATGGGCGGAGGAAGTTGATCTTGAGGTAATCTCTTCTGATTTTCCCATTCTTCAGAGTTCTTCTTCAAATTCTGCAAGAGTTCCTGGATCATCCACTAAGATTCCTGAAATGTTATCCGATAAGTCTACTGTTTCATCGAAGAAAGATACAGGAGTTAATCCTATGAATTCAGGAAATATTCTAAATGAGGAAAATGCTATAAGTCACCATCCTGTATCTGATTTAATCAAGGATGATGATGTTTGTGATCAGATTAAAGGGCTGAAAAATGAGGAAATCAATGAGGTTAAAGAATCTAAATCTTTTGTAAGTCTCTTCACTGATAATAGGAAATCAGGAAATGGATTACCCCTAAAATTCTTGCCATCTACACATCATAACACAGTCTTGTTCTCTAATAATGAGTGGAAGGAGGGAGAAGAACTTTGGAAAAATGCCTTAATTGGGCATGTTATTGGTTTGAACGTAAAATTCAAAGCAATGGAAGCCTATGTTAACAATCTTTGGGGTAAAATCTCTATACCTAAGGTTTCCTTAATCAAACAAGGATTATTCCTGTTTGATTTTCAAACAGAGAAACAAATGAAAGAAGTGCTTGAGGCAGGTCCATGGTTCTTTGGTTCCAGACCATTGATGCTAAAACCTTGGAGTATAGACACTGATATAGATAGGTTGCAAGATCAATTTTATCCTATGTGGATTCAACTTCCCAATTTGAGGTTAAATCTATGGAGCTCAACTGGAATTAGTAAAATTGCTAGCCTCATTGGTAAGCCAATTTCAACTGATATGCTCACGGCCACTAGGCAGAGATTGAGCTATGCTAGAGTGTTACTTGATGTAAAATTACCAATGGAAGAGTCATTACCTGATTACTTAACAATCCAAGGTCCTGATGGAAAAAGTTATAAGCAACCAGTGATATATGAATTTAAACCAAAATGGTGTTTTTTATGTTGCAAGATTGGTCATGATACTGAACAATGTAGAAGCAGGAAGATGAGGAAGATTTGGGTTCCTGTTAATAAACATGTTGAAAAAGATTCTCAAGATGTTGCTAGGCATGTTACTGAAGCTGAGCCTATTAAGGTGAATCTAGAAAATGAAAGTAATCTAATTAGAGCATCAAGCCTGGAAACTCTGGATGTTGAAAAACATGCACAAGTTGGAAAACATGCACAGACTGGGTATTCTTCTGGCTCTCAGCAGGCTAACATCTCATCCCCAAATACAAATGCTCACTTACAGCAGGCAGGCTTCTCATCTCCAGTTATTAATGCATCAGGATTCACTAGTATAAAAAGAGCTATTTTAGCCAAAAGAGTTTAATTTTCTTGCTGGAGCAGTGTCTGCAGAAGTTCAACCTTCACGGTTCTCTATACTTGAACAGTAGACTCTTAATCCCTCTTGTGCAGATAGAGGAGGGAATTCTCACTAATATGCATTTTGCTATCTAGAACATTAGAGGATTTAATAAATCCTCTAAGCATTCAATAGTTAAGCATTTTATACAAGAGCATAAACTCTCCTTATTAGCTCTCCTGGAAACCAAGATTCCTGAAAATAAACTTCATATGCTAGCAAGAGCATAAACTCTCCTTATTAGCTCTCCTGGAAACCAAGATTCCTGAAAATAAACTTCATATGCTAGCAAGTAAAATTGCAAAAGGCTGGCATTGGATATCAAATATGCATGAAGCTAGAAACTGCAAAATTTGGATACTTTGGGACAATGAGTCCTTGATAATTCAGAATGTTATCTTATCAGAGCAATTCATCACTCTATCTATTGAGTCAAGAGATGGGAAATTTTCCAGTTTTTTCACAATTGTATATGCTCTTAACCAAATGTCAAGCAGGAAAATCCTTTGGAGGAAACTATTGGAATATAAGCAAAATGTAACTGGCCCATGGATTATTGGAGGAGACTTTAATGCAATTACAAGTTGTGAAGAGAAAATTGGGGGGCTGCCAGTATCAGAAACAGATACAGAAGATTTTCAAAATTTCATAAATATTAGTCATTTGATGAACTTGAGTACTATTGGCTGTTATTTTACTTGGTCAAATAAGCAAGAGGCAGAAAGTAGAATCTGGTCTAGATTGGACAGATGCTTAATAAATGAAGACTGGTTACTTCTTTATACATCCAGTCAGGTGGAATATCTCTTGCCTAAATGCTCTGATCATTCTCCTGCTTTAATTTCCATTGCTGATGATGAAATTGAGGGTAAAAGACCATTCAAATTCTTTAATATGTAGGTGAAGCATTCTGATTACTTAACAACTGTTAGATCTATTTGGGAGCAAAGTGTTAAAGGCTACAAAATGTTCAGTTTCCACACCAAGCTTAAAAAGCTGAAATATGCTTTAAAAGATTTGAACGAAAAACATTTTATGAGCATAAGTGAACAGGTTTGCAGAGCAAAGGAAGAGCTAGAGGATATACAGAGGCAGCTTAGTAATAATCTTTTCAGCACAGTCTTAATTGCAAAAGAAAAAGAATGCATTAAGAAGTATGACAGGCTGCTAGATTGCGAATACTCATTCTTCAAGCAGAAAGCCAATATTAACTGGTGTTTGCAAGGGGATAAGGGGTCAAAATTATTCCATTCTGTCATGAGAAAAAGAAGACATCTCAATAAAATTTTGTCACTTCACACTAAGGAGGGGATCAGAATTACTGATAAATCCCAGGTGATTGCTGAAATTACTAAATACTATAAAAACCTGCTTGCCTACTCTGTTCCTATCTTAACTCCTAACTCAGAGGTTATTGCAAATGGACCTCAACTCACATCAGATCAAAAGTTAATGCTCAGCCTGCCTGTAACAAGAGAGGAAATAAAGAAGGCTATCTTTTCTATGTCAAATGATAAAAGCCCAGGACCTGATGGTTATAATGCTTTCTTCTTCAAAGCCACATGGGAAATTATTAATGATGATTTATTTGAAGCTGTTGAGGAGTTCTTCAACTCAGGAAGATTACTTGGTACATTCAATACCACTTCTATTACTCTGATTCCTAAGATCCTTAATCCTCATTTTGCTTCTGACTACAGACCTATATCATGCTGTAATTGCATATATAAAATCATCTCAAAAGTCATTGCTTCTAGGATTTAAAAAGTTATGGGTTCTTTGATTAGTGATGCCAAAGTGTCTTCATTAAGGGTAGACTTATATCTAGCAATATCCTATTGGCACACGAAATGGTTAAGAACTATGGCAGGAAGTATACATCCCCTAGAGTAATGTTGAATATTGATTTGAGAAAAACATTTGATACAATTAATTAGGATTTTATCAGAGTAATGTTGGAAGGCTTGGGATTTCCAGAAAACATGATTTTCTGGAAGGAATGCATTACAACACCTAAATTCTCCATTTCTATTAATGGTTCTCTTCATGGTTATTTTCAAGGTGCTAGAGTGCTTAGACAAGGAGATCCTATTTCACCGTACTTGTTTGTTATTGGTATGGAATATTTATCTAGGAAACTAAACACTCTCAAGGAGGATAGGCTCTTCATGTTTCATCCAAAATGTTCAAATCTGAATTTGACTCATCTTATTTTTGCAGATGACCTTCTTTTGTTTTGTAAAGCAGAAATGTACTTTATATCAAAATTATGGGAGTGCCTTAAGGAATTCAGTCAAGTTTCAGGGCTTGAACCAAATCCCTCTAAATGCACTGTCTTCATGAGTGGGATTGATGATATTTTGAAGCATCAGATCTGTGCTCTTCTTAACTTCTCTGAAGGTATACTACCTATTAGGTACCTGGGTATGCCACTGGTTTCAAGAAGGCTCTCTTGGCTTGATTGCAGTCCTCTTATCAAAAAAATAGCTGACCAAATCCAAAGTTGGCAAAGTAAAAACTTCATGTCATATGCTAGGAGGTTGCAGTTAATTAAGTTTGTTATCTTGGGCATACAAATTTTTTGGACTAGCAACTATATTCTACCAATTAAAGTTCTAGAGAGGATTGACAGTATGTGCTCTGATTTTTTATGGGGACATAAACTTCATTTGGTCTCTTGGAATTCAGTTTGTCAAGACTTCAAACAAGGTGGTCTGGGTTTGTTTTCTGCTAAACACTGGAATTATTCAACAGTTGCAAAAATGCTTTGGATGATACACCTCAAAAAAGACATCCTTTGGATCAGATGGATTCATGGTCATTACTTGAGATAAATTGATATATGGCAGGTTCAGGCAAGAGCAAATGATTCTTGGATATGGAGATAACTTCTAAAAGTAAGAGATATATTGAAGAATAAAACTGGAAGTGTGGCTAATTTGATGAATGCTATTAATAGCTGCTGCATTAATGGCAAAGTTAGTATCTCCTCTGTTTACAGAACTATCTTCTAGCAGCAAGGTTTGTTCGAATGATCTGAAACTATTTGGGGGGGGATGGCATTATCTCAAGCATTCTTTCATATTGTGGCTTGCGTTCCTCTCTAGATTACTCACACAAGACAGGTTATGCAATATGAGGATGCTAAGTTCTAACCAATGTGTTTTATGTTCAATTCAAGCAGAGACATGCTAGCACATCTTTTTTGAGTGTTAATATTCTGCTAATGTCTGGAATAGAGTGATGGAATGGATGAAATTCAATTGGAGATCATGCTTATGGGTCTTGATTATGAACTGGTTCAACAGGAACCTGAGACGAAGAAGGTATAAAAAGAAATTGAAGAGAATTGCACTGTCTGTATCAGTGTACATGTTATGGCAAGAGAGGAATTTTAGGATTTTTCAACAGCAAAGAGCACCAAGAAGCCTTGACATCCTCTTCTGTGCAATTAAAATCAGTGTGTATACAAAAGTTTTGAATGATAGAATTCCACAGTTTATGACACAGTTCATAGAAAACCTGTCATAGTGAAGACTGGATTTTTTTAAAATCAGTCTTTTGATTTGTATCTTTGATATGTACAAAACTTCTCATACTTGGTGATGAATAAGATTTTCATTCATTTACCCAAAAAAAAAATCTGTAATGCAATGAAGTAATTCTACTTCTACATTATTCAATTATACTAAAATCTGTAATGCGATGAAGTAATTCTACTTCTACATTATTCAATTATACTAACTTTTAATGTTATATAACATTATAAATATTGCTATTGATAAATATATACATTAATAATTTATAAAGGTATAAATTTAATAATTTTAGTTGTGGCATATCATAATAATCAACATGTAGTTATGCAAAATGTAAAACAAAAACAAAACAAACAAATTACCAACATAGATTTGTCCTCAAGGAAAAGAAACAAATGCCTCAACCAAAGTGTGCTAGCAAGAATTTATGAATCTTTAACGAATATTTAGATACTAACCATATCAAATTTGAATGCCTTATACCTATTCAACAAGAAGTTGAATTCAAATTTGATAGATCAAACCAAATTCGAATTTGAATGTAAAGGTATGTAATTAGATTCTATTCGTTGCTACCACTTACTGCAAAGACTTTATCCAATTTGTTACAATGATACTTGCATGTAGCACTTAGTATATTTAGAATAGGCTAGCTGAAAAACCATTTGGTCCCTGTACCGGTAAATCATATTCAAATTGATCATCATACTTTATTTTGTCTTAACATGATCACTGTACTAAGGCTTCATACTCAATTTGATCCCCCTACTTTATTTTAACTTTCAGCATTTTGCAATAAATTGCCAATAACTTTCAACATTACAATAAACCCTTTAAGAACATTAAAAAAAATCACCCTACACCGTAAATAACTTTAAAAATCACACTATAGCATCAATAACTCCCCAATCACACTAAATCCTCAATAAATTTTAGAATTGCAAAAAAACCCAATATGTTTCAAAATCTTATAGATAACCCCATAAATTAGAACCAAAAAACAACATAAAATTTTTTTGAAGGACAATTTTAACAAAATAAAAAAAACAATTAGGATTCTTAACTTGAGAGAACAAGAGGAAAATGAATTACAAAAAATAAGAGATTTCTAATTTTAGATCGAAAATATAAAGATTGAAAATATAAAAAGGTCATAAGGGGGGTTTTAATGATTTAAAGTGTGATTTTGAAACTTATTAGAGGTTTAATTTGATTTTTGAAAGTCCTTAGAGGATTTCGTATGATGTTGAAAGTTAATGGAGGTTTACTACAAAATGCTGAAAGCTAAAATAAAGTAGGGGGACCAATTTGAGTATGAAGCCCCAGTACATGGACAAAGTTGAGAATAAATAAAGTAGGGGGACCAATTTGAATATAAAGTTCCAGTACAGAGACCAATTTGAGAAAAAAATAAAGTATAATGACCAATTTGAGTATAAAGTCTTGGTGCAGGGACCAAATTGGCCTTTTAGCCTTTAGAATAAGCCAAAATCATATAAGGAAAATACAAAATAAAACAATGGCCTAAATGTATTATCAATAATTTAGTGCTAATATTAGTATAGCCTTAATGCTTTAAGATAATCAATTAAGCAAATTGCTGATGCACGAGCTCCCGATAGGGGATTAAGGGTTGATCCTAAGAGCTTGGGATCCCTTGATCTACTTTGGTGGCCGATCCCTTAATAGGGAGAGGGTCTTGCAAAACTATAGCACATTAGAGGGCCAGAGTTAAGATCATTCCTAGTTCCTCCGACGATCAATTAGTAATGAGTTTGAGTGGAGAAGAGGTACAGTTAAAGTGTTTTATAGCCAGATATTGAGGAGGGCCCTTTGTGAGACCAAAGAAGCATCTATGCTCTGATTTGGCCCTCAAGGAGGTCAAGAAGGTGCAGGTCAATGTAGCTAAAATCACGACTAGGCTGGTCAGGTTGAGCTCTACCATCGTTTAGGCCGAAAGGTCTGAAAAGAATAAAAGAAAGCTGAGGAAGTTGGGCAGCCGAGGCCCTTCTGGGAGCACTAAAGCTCCCAAAGATAAGGCCGAGGTCGTAATGGAGGCAGATGCACCCTCTGTTGCTCAGAGAGGAATTGCAAGCGAGCTATCAAGCGAAATCCCACACACCCAAGAAGCTGTAGTGGGCGAAGCTTCTACCGCTCCAATCCAAGATGCTCCTTAGGCCACGCCTCCTGATGTTGTTCACGTTGACAATGAGTCCCCTACCAGAGGAGAGAGGATCTAGGTCTAAGAAGCCGAGCTAGAATTAGTTGAGGCCCCAATGGAGAAGGAGGCGGCCCTGACGTGGCTGCTGAGTTGGCCCACCGACTTAGGAAGGAGGAGGCTGCTGAAGAGACATTCCCTGCTGAGGATTTTTGATGATATTCTCCCCCCATCACATTGATAAGCTCGACATGAATAAATAAGGTGAACTAAAGATGCAGCTGACGGGTTCATCTAGAGTTGGCCCCCGCTATGACAAAGAGCTATCTGAGGAATTCAGATTCGAGCCCATGTAGCATCTTGATAGAAGAGAGTCAAAACTAGAGTCCTAGCTCGCTTAGAATAAGGCTCTAGAGTAGTTTTTCTTACCTCGGGATGATGAGATCCTCTCAAACATACCCAATGTTGGCCTCCACTTGTCCTTCAAGGAATACATGGTTCAAGGGATCTTGGTAGAGCAAGAGTTGTTTGCTCCATATGAGCATGTACGAAAACTCTACCTCAATCTCCAAGAAGAATTAGAAGCTCATAAGGCCGCTTGGGAGGCAGTTGGCCTAAAGCTGGTTGCCAAGGAGGATGATCTGGTAACCTAGAGAAAGAGCGAGGGAATATGCCGTTGGGATTTGGAGATGCAGGATATACATGATCAAGGGCCTGAAGGGTTTGAATATTAAGAAGTCATCTGAATCAGCAAACTCCAGGAAGACGTCAGTCATCTCGAGCATGAGCTTCATGAGTGAGATGACAAGATAAAATATTTGACCGAAGAGGTCGAGGTCGATGTCAAGGTCGAGAGGTGAGAGAGCACCATTGCCTACTAGCAAGCTTGTCAACAACTTCAAGTAGAACTTTCGAAAGTGGTTGATCCGAACCTCGTTCCAAACAACTGAAGACAAAGACGCCATCAATCAAATGATCGCTAGAGAAGAATGCAACAGCAAGCCAGAAATTGCTCACTATAGAAGGAGATTCGAGAGGTTTTTGGAAGCAAGTAAACTTCCTCACATCTCAGATTGGTCGCACATATAGGCATGGAGGTAGGCACATGGCAAGATTGTTATGGCTGACCCAGTTATTGATAGACAACTAAGATCAATACCAGAATTGTAAGGAATGCTTGGGAACCAAAGCACCTCCCTCTAATTGGTGTGCATTCCATGCTCGAAGAACGAGACGATGCTAACACATGATCTCCCATGACATCAGAACATCACGTCAGATGCGACCCCTTAGTGATCCCTCTTAAATGCATCTCAAAATCCCAAACTAGGCTAAGAAATGGATAGGTGTTAACCCCTCCCCCCCCAGGAGTTGACCCCATACTAACTAAGCATCAGATCAACTTCACCATAGATAGGAGGACTCAAGCAATATCGATACTCGACCCTTCCTAAGGAGGACCGTGCCAAAAGGCATCCTCACAGGAAGCCACTACATGAGTTGACCCTACTCCTCTACACCCTACGAGGCTGGGCTAAGAACTTTCGAATCCAAGATGGCCAAATAAAATGGTGGTACATATTGACCCGATCACAAGACCAACACGAAAAGTGTCATGTGCCGATCCACTTACAGAGCGGAGTCGAAAGGCAGTTTTTCCTCAAATCCCCTTTCGACAGACAATCACCATCATATTGAATGCATGATCAGAACCATCATTGCTTCAGCTAAAAATCTGTATGAATCATCGGACCTTATCAGCATCATGCATTCCTTGTCAGCATCATATTAAATGCATAGGTGAGTCATCCCCTCTACAACCGACACCTGTAAAGTAACCGTCGACTAAGTCGTCTGATTGGACTCGACCAAAGTTACACAATTACTCCTCCAAACTTGCTATAAATAAAGGCATTGTCTGGTGCACAGAGATAAGCAATCTCTAGCTATAAAACCCTTTAACCCTACCTCTTCTCCATTCAAGCTCACTATGGACTTGATCGTCAGAGGAACCACCGGAAATCCTAACTCAGACCCTTTGACGTGTTGTAGTTTTGCAGTTAAGGGGTTGGCCAGCAAAAGAGGTCAAGGGACCATGAGCTCTCAGGATCAACCCTTATCCTCAGTTGAGATCTCGTGCATCAACACAAACCCAAGGTTACAAAGAGTTTAAAAATTAAACATTCATTAAAAAATTAATGGAGAGTTCTAAATTTATTTGTGATCCTACATTAAAAAATTAAACAATAAGATATGTCTTTTACCAAGTTGGAGGACTAAGAATGTTAGAAGATAAAATTATGTCCCTCAAACCCTCACCATAATTTTAGAGTTTTGATATAGTGGTTGGGTTTTTAAGATGACATCAGAACAATCCATGTTCGAATCTTGCTAGCCCTGAATTTCTAAGGAGATTTATAAAAATTAATTAGTTTCTGAGTCTAGATTTTTGGTGTACTTTAAAATATAATAGTTAATATATTCACATTATATTCACATTAGAAAATATGATCTAACTTCTCTCAATCTTCATGTATATACATGTGTGAAGAGATCTTTCTCAAGTAGTTATAGTTTGAGCAGTGACAACTATACATAAGGTTATACTATTCTCATGCTCTTACATACAAAAAAGTAGAATATTTTATTATAAATTGTAAAGAGAAATTATGATTTCATATATACCCTAATTCTTTGTGTCTAGTTATATAAGAATTAACTATTATAGTACACTTATCATTTTCCATATAGTTTTACTCTAATCAGTGTTAACATAACTAAAGTCACATTTTGGATGGGTGCTTTTGTTCCCCTTGCAAGGTCAGTTTGCTCAATAAATAAAGAATTTTTTTATAAAAGTTCCGGATAGAAAGATACTTGACAACTTAAAATTAGTCTAAGAATTATAACTTTAACAATCTACATATACAACAATAACAAAGCTTATATATCCAAATTTTGATGACGGCTATATGAATACTATTTATTCATTTATTTATATTAAAATATATAGATTTACTATCAACATTGATCTGGTCACGTCTAATTGGGTGGAAACCATTGAAAATGTTTGGGCAATATTAACTTTGTTAAAATGTCCTATGTTATAATCTAGGGACAAATGGTTTTAGGCCCTAATTTCACAAGGGAAATGTGACTAAGTTCCAAGGCTTAGCAAGCATATGCCCCAACCCTTAAAGTGGATTTAAAATGTAATTAACCCAATAGAGTACAAACCCATCATTTGGGGCTCATAGCATTTTTTTTCTTTATTTGTGCTCATTTAATGGCAT
>NC_033803.1:14984668-15027648 GCF_001876935.1 Asparagus officinalis
AACCCTTCTTCTCATTCACTTGTGTTAACCTTCACATCAAAGAAAACAACCCTTGTCTCTTCTTCTTTTTGGGGGAATTTATGCAATTTTGTTAGGTCATTTACAATTTCTAAAACTTTCTAGAGGTTTTCTACAATTTTTTGGAAGTCAATTGCAATTTCTACAACTTTTTTGAGTTTTTACAACTTTTTAAGGGGTTATTTGTAATTTCTTCAAGGGGTTAAATTTATAAGTTAGTTGTTAAACTTATAAGTTTGTATATTTATTAGTTAATTGTTAAACTTGTGAGTTAATTATTAAACTTATCAGATAGTTGTTAAATTTATGAGTTAGTTATTAAACTTTTGAATTAGGTATTAAACTTATGAGTTATTTGTTAAACTTATATGATAGTTGTAAAACATATTATATATCCACGTTGTCCAAAATTATCTTCAATATTATTAATCTAATGGTTCAAATAAATTCGGCCATACGATATATGTATATTCAAACATTTGGGGCATGGATCATGATATCTTCACTTATAATTTAACAATTAACACATAAATTTAACAATTAACTAATAAATTTAACATCTAACTCGATCAGAAGTTTAACAAATAACACTTAAGTTTAACAACTATCATATAAGTTCAATAATTAACTCATAAATCTAATATATATAACTAATAAGTATAACAACTACATCATAAGTACAACAACTAACTAGTAAGTACAACAACTAACTTAGTTTTACATGAAAACCAACTTAACTTTTACCCAAATTGCAACTTACAATATCATTTTTTATAGAAATCACCTATTTATATTAACAAATTTTTAATGTCACACTTTGTGATATTTTTTGTTTAAAATAAAATATAAAGTTCCTATTATACCACTAACCTAACGTAAGTTAGAGAATGAGAGGAGGAGAGGAAGCAAGGTTGGCGGTGATGTGGTCGGTAGCAGGAGGGGAGGAGGTTGGCAGTGAGAGTGGAGAGAGATGAGGAGGCAAAGAATCAGGAGGTGGAGACAAAGGGGGTGAGGGAGGTGAGAACGGAGATGTATGAAGGGATTACGGTTTGAAGAAACCCTAGAGGTGGAGGAGTTATGGCAGGACGGAGAGGAAAAGAGGAGATGGAAAGAAGGGGGCATTAGTCAAGGGGGAGGAGATGGAGAAAGGAGTAAGGTTTATAAAAACTCAGAAGTGGAGATAGTGAAGAAGTTGGAGGGGAGAGAGAGAGAGAGCATAGGCAAGCGAGGATATTGAGGAGGACTAGGAGTGGGAGTAGGGAGGCAAAGGAGGATATGGAGAGAGTAGAGGGATAAAATGCCTATTTCTATATTGTTTTGAGTTGAATAATGGAAAATGTGTGATATTGAGAAGATGTTAGCAAGTATAGGTAATTTCTATAGTAAAAAAATTTAGGTGGTTAGTTTAAATTTGGGTAAAATAATCTAAAAAATTATAGAAAATCCCTTAGAAATTTTCAGAAAGTTCTAAAACTTGCAAATAATCCCAAAAATTATAAAAAAAATCCCTTAGAAAGTTCCAAAAATTGCACATTGCTCACAAGAACTGTAGAAAACCCTCAAAAAGTTTTGAAATTGAAAATGAGAAAAATTATAAAAATCCCCTAAAAAGTTTCAAAAATTAAAAATAACCTCAAAAATTGCAAAAACCTCTAGAAAGATCCAAAAATGGTAAATAACCCTAGAAAGTTGTAGAAAACCCTTTAGAATATTTCAAAAACTATAAATGATCACTAGGAAAAATGCAAAAACCCCTAAGAAATTTTACAAAATTGTGAATGACGCCAAAATTATAGAAAAACCCTTAGAAAATTTTAAAAATTGAAAATGATCCCCTAAAAATTACAAAAAACTATCAAAAAGTTTTATAAATTACAAAATAAACCAAAAAATTATAAAAAACTAATAAATTTTAGAAATTGCAAAAAAAAACCCTAAAAATTACAAAAAACCATAGAAAATTTTAAAAATTACAAATTAAATCTTTTTTAGAAAATCACAAAAAAGATGAAGAGGGAAGGAGTTTTTTCCACTTGGATGTGAAGGTTAACACAAGTGAGAGAGGAAAGGGGGGGAGGTGATGATATTAAAAGAGCATAGAATGGAGATAAATAAAGGGAAAAATGCTATGAGCCCCTAATGATGAGTTGGCACCTTAAATTAGGGGTTAATTGTATTTCGAAGCCACTTTTACGGTTAGGTCACACATTAACTAAGTCTTGGGCTTAGTCACATTTCCTTTATGAAACTGGGGCATGAAAGCATTTTTCCGTATAATCTATTATAATATTGTCAGACTTTTTTTTAAACCAAAAAGAGTTGTACAAATATTTCAAAATAAATATCTTAAAAATAAAATTAAAGCATGCATAATAATGGAAGCAGCATGTTTTTTAAAGAATTTTTAATAATCATTTATAGAAGTCCTCACATTTTATTTTAAAAAAATTTGTTCAGCCTATAACATTCACTTAAGACTTTTCCAATTAAGAAATCGTGTCATGCAACATTAAAGTTTTTTATGCTCACAAAAAGAAATTGACGAACATAAGACACACACTCTTCCTCTTTCATTAGTAATCTTGGATTTTTGAGAACTGATGAGAGTGGTCTCGATCTCTAGCAATGGATATTAGGGCTTTGAGAAAATGAAAATGATGCGGATAACCAGTGCTTCAATGTATATAATTTTGTATGCAATCAACATTATCCAATCCTTAATTTACTCAGGGATAAATGCTATTAGATAGTGGTTTCTAATTGTTAATTATTGCATAGATAGCCTCTTTTGTTTAGTCCCACATCAGGTAGAGTAATAGAATAATGCTATTCACATTGTATATGTAGACCACAATACCAATGAATACATATATCCTTTTTCTCTTGATTTGCTCTATTTATAACATAGTATCAAAGTCATTCAATCAATTTTCTCCTTATATCTCAACCCCACAAATCTAATCTGCACCACCGTGCATCAGATGTGTACCTATGTGCATCAGATTTGCACCAACGTGCACCAGATCTGCTCCACCGTGCACCAGATCTGCACCATCATGCACCAATGTGTACCAAATCAGCTCCACTGTGCACCAGATCTGCACGAGGTGCACCAGATCTACACCAAAGCTCCAACAACAGAGCCAAAACCACACCACGTGCACCAGATCTTCATAGACTTTACGTCAATTACTTGGCTCATCAACTAGATCTTCATAGATCTTGCGGCAATCATTTGTCTTACGAACCAGATCTTCATAGATTACGCCGATCATTCGGCTTATCAACCAGATCTTTATTAGAGAGTATAAGAGTAATCCATTTTTGCAGTTTTGCCAGGATCACGATATTAGGTGACACTTCACAGTTCGAGAGACACCGCAACAGAATAGGGTGGCTGAGAGATTGAACTGTACCTTGTTAGAGAAGGTGCGATGTATGATAACACAGAGTTGATTGCCTAGATCCTTTAGGGTCGAGGCGTTGATTTATACGAGCCATCTCATGAACAGGTTACCATGCACTGCAATATAGGGGAAGATTCCTATAGAGCGTTGGTCTGGTTTAATGGCTAGTAACTATGAGTCGCTTCAGATATTTGGGTATCCGGCTTATTATCATATCAATGATGGTAAATTGAATCCGAGGGTGAGAAAAGCAGTCTTTGTGGGATATAGAGAAGGTGTCAAAGGCTTTAAGTTATGGGATCCACAGGACAAGAAGATAGTCATTAGCAGAGATGTCACATTTGATTGATGAGACCTCAAGTTCCTCAGCAGGTGAAGGAAGACCAGATTCAAGAGATATCACCGCAGGTAGAGGATGATGTGACTCCACCCACTCCAGATATCATTGTATCTATTGAGGCTCCTACAGAGGTAACACTAGGAGGAGATGAGATGACAACCGGACATATAGAGGATACAGTGGATGGTGTGACTCATGAGCAAGGTCATGTTCAGGAGTCCATTGCAGCAAATAGACCTAGAAGGGTAATTCATCGTCCAGCTAGATATAATGATGTCATGGTTGCATATGCCTTATCAGTGAAGGTTGTTGATGATATGGTTCCTTCTACATTCAGGGAGGCATAGTCTAGCTCTGATTCGTATAGATGGAGGGAAGCTATGGAGGAGGAGATGCGATCTCTTCAGAAGAACGATACTTGGGAACTTGCAAAGCTACCTTAAGGTAAGAAAGCTATTGGTTGCAAGTGGGTATATGTGAAGAAAGAGGGATCTTCTATTGGGGACATTAGGTACAAAGCCAAATTGGTTGCCAAGAGATATGCACATCTTGAGAGCATTGATTACAACGAGATATTTGCACCTGTTGTGAAGTATTTGTCGATTCGGATTTTATTGGCATTGGTGGCACAACTGGATTTGGATTTGGTCCTGATGGATGTTAAGACAGCCTTTCTACACGAAGATTTAGATGAGGAGATCTACATGATATAACTCTTAGGTTTCAAAGCTGTAGGAAAGAAAGATTTGGTTGCAAGCTGAAGAAGTCTCTTTACGGTCTGAAGCAATTGCCACGACAGTGGTATAAGAGATTCGACAGCTTCATGATTGGTATAAGAGATTCGACAGCTTCATGATGAGGAGATCTTGACAAACGCCTGTCTACTTCAGGTTATGTGTTTACATTGGTAGGAGCACCAGTATATTAGAGATGTACACTTCAGTCTATAGTGGCTCTCTCTACTACAGAGGTGGAGTATATGGTGTTGACTGAAAATGTTACGGAGGCTTTATGGTTGTATAGATTGTTGGAGGACTTAGGGATTGCACAGGAGACCCTTCGGGTATATTGTGATAGCATGTCGGCTATCTATTTGGGGAAGAATCATGTTTATAATGCACACACGAAGCATATTGATGTCAGATTCTATTTTGTTCGTGACATTTTGGATGATGGAGATGCCATATTGGAGAAAATCCACACAAAGGACAACCATGTGGATATATTGATCAAAGTTGTTTCAGGTGTGAAATTTGATCATTGTATGAAGCTATTGAATATTCTTCAATGTTGAGGGCCTTTAGAGGCAATTTGGGTGAACTACGTTCGGCTTGATTCCTTGGGCAAGAGGATATGTAGGTAGTCTTTTCGGTGCAGTCAGTTGGGTTTGTTGATTTCGATGGGGGGAGATTGTTTGAGCTCTCCTTTCGGTTCCCGACTTGTTGTGGATTGAGTCTGTTGTTATGGGTTGTTTCCACTTCGTCCTGGATGCAACAAGAGGGACATTTGGATGATTTGATGTTGGCTCGGTTTTGGAAGAAACTCCACCGAGGTGGAGATTTGAAGGATTGGGGAATAGTTGAAGAAAGCTCATGAAACACGACAGAAAAACATACAGGAAGCTTCACGGTTGACCGCGAGATCAGCTGCGGTCGACCGAAAACGTGCACGATACCTGGGAGGTTTGTGGACTTTTGGCGGTTGACTGTAGCGTCACGTGCAGTCGACCGGCCAAACCCTATAGGATTTTTTGGTTTCTGTCATTGCCTTGCGGTCGACCGCGACGTCCGCGACTATCGACCGTGACTCGGGTCTGAGCTGGGCTTTAGGTTTTTAACTCATTTTATTTGATGTTTGTATATTACCCTAAACATGATTAATTAGGGTTAAGCAAGGACGTTTTGAACAGTCTTTGAGAAAGGATTATTGCGTCCAATTGTGGGAGATTGGTGAGAGATTTAGAGAGCTTTGTTTTAGGGTTTTGAGTAATTTTGTAACCTTATTTTATATTCTTTTCATCTCTAATAGGAAGAACTCCCCCTCCTTGCCCCGTGGACATAGGCAACTTGCCGAACCACATAAAATTCATTGTCTTTTTGTAATTTGATTTGTGCTTGTGTTTAGTTGTGATCTACCTCGTTCTTGTTCGTGTGATTAGAGTTCCGCTACGCATAACATGAGATCGTTATGTTAAGATACACGCCCACAAGAACACCTCGGAGATGCCAAACACAACCAAATGATCTTGGAATCACAGAATAAAACCAGTAAATATGAATTCAATCACAATACTCATATATATAACATAGTTCACTCTTATAGAGCTACTCCATGGTGCAATGACGACGCCCAATTCTTTTATATTCTTTTCGAGGTTACAAAGGAAAAAGATAAAAGAGGACACCCTCTCTTGATCAAGATACTCTCCAAGAATTCTCACAAAAGCAAATCACCATCTATATATCTTTGCACCACTCTCCTTCACGCACATACTTGTACCCACTCAATGTCATCTAATTCAACAAAATTCAATTAGCACCATGGCGGAATATATCTCACATGATGAAGAATTCTAACCTTCCCAGTTTGAAACTTGAGGTGAACACTTCCAATACTTTCAACCTTCATCTTCTCGTTATTTCCAATGACCATGTCATCAAATTTTTTATGTCTTCAATGTGTCAAAAAAATCTTTATTATTGCAAATATGCATAGAGGTTAAAGAATCTAACACCTAAGTGTTGCTCGTATTACTATTGGTACTTTTCATCATAAACACCACATCTTCATCACACACAACTGCAGAGGAATCCTCCTTCTTTCCATTTTCTTAAAGCTTCACTTATCCAATGCTCTTCAAATCATTGCATATCTATGAGCATAAGAACTAAATGTGACACTTCTCTCTGCAAATAATAGCACTACTTCTCGCAATCGTCTCGGGCCTGAGATTATGATCTTCCTCAATAATTGTCACATCTTCTCTTACTCCTCCCTCAATCAGAATCTTGAGAAGCTAGTTTGCTCTCACCACCATTAGATATGCTCTCCTTTCTTCTCTTCCTCCCGTTCTCTTGTAGTAGTATTTTCATATCATTAAAATTTAAAGGTTGTGTTCCTGCAAGTATCGTCTGAAGTAACGACTCACACAATTTTGGTAGGAAGATAGTAGGAATAATGTTTGTTTTTCTTCTTTAATCTTCTCATTAATATTCATAGGTTGACTTACTGGCTGACTAAAGACATTAATGTGGTCTTGAGTAATAGTATCTTACCATATTCAATGAATAAACCTCCATCCTCGAACGCAATCAAGTGTTCGTTGACTTTGATGCATAAATCCCGTCAAGTTTGTCCCACAACCTCTTTGACGTGGTCCCCATAATGTTGTTCTTGATCTGGTGAGCAAGTGCCAAACAAATTGTGCCGAGTGCTTTCTTTTGCATGGAACTCCATTCATCATCCTTAATCTCTTCTCCTTCAAGACTTGATCGACACCTCATTACTCCAGAAGATCTTAAATGGTACACTACAATATTGCAAAATTTATCTTGCTAAATAGTGAAATGTCGAACTTCGGACTTGAGAATGTCACCATCCACTGATCACAACCAAATCCAAAATAGTCACTACAAAAGTTGAATTTGGTGGAACCAACTTTAAAAACTTACGCAAAACATTGATAAACCCGAGGAACAATTAAAAAGATCATCAAAACACGCTTTCGATTTGCTAATCAGCTAACAAACTAATCCTATCCACTGTACCTAGGCAGAAGGCAAAATACCACACAACAACAAACACCCAAAATAATGCACACCAAATACACAACGACACCTAAGTGATCTTCCTTCTTTCTTTCTCTCCACTCATGAATAAGAAAGAACCCAAAACTTCCACTCACGATGCTCTGCCCTCATGACTTCCGTCGAGATCTCTGGCAACCAACGCCCTTTCCGACCACCTCTGACTACAAAAAAAAAATTCCTCAAAAGCGATTAGAATCCAAGAACATTTCCACAAACCAAAGTCCTCGTGATTAATGGACATCGCTAATCCTCCAACTATTGGAAAACATCATTGACAACTTCACCTTGCATAAAAGACCGACACAACAGTCCTCTCGATTATTGGTGTAGATCATCACTTCAATTATTGCTAATGCGTTCACTAATCACACTACTCAAACCTCCACGAATCATTGAACCCACTCTAATACCACTTGTTGGGGGGTTTTAGATCTTGCAAAAACCAGGAAAATCACAAAATGTAGAAAAGAGAATCACACACAATATTTAACGTCAAAACACCTCAATAGGAAAAAAACCACACGATGAAAAATAATCCACTATCACCATTTAATTAGAATATTTTGTACAGAGAAAAACTACGACACCCTCTCCTCTCACAGTACTCTTGAATCTGGTTATATCTTTCTCTCCTTTGGAAAAGCCCTAGAATAGGATGTCTTATTTATAGACACCCCTGACTTATCCACCAAGTCAACTTGACCTCCAAGAAAACTATTAGGACTAGGCCTAGCCTTCAAATTCAGATCCAAGTTAGAGTTTGAGTTGTCACCCAACGTGAACAAGTTTAAAACTTTATCATTATAGCTTCAAACAAATAAGAATATTACTATTAGAATATAAAAATAATAAACATCAACTCTCATCATAACTTCAGAGTTTTGATATAATGGTTAGCGAGACTTAATTTAAGATGATATTAAAGCAACAAGTTAAAATCCCACCGGTCACGAATTTAATATGGATTTTCTAAAGAATTAACACTACTGTGTGAATCCAATTTTCGACCCATAAAAAGGGTGCTTAGCCTACAGGGGCATGTTAGAATATAAAAAGATAAACCTCAACTCTCACCATAACTTTGGAGTTTTGGTATAATAGTTGGAGGGACTAAATTTAAGATGAGTGCTTCGGACACAATAACACGTAAACAATTTATTTTCATAACTAACTTTTCATCATAATTTTTTACAAAGCAAACAAAAAATTAAAATCTTAGAAAATTGTGGATTTCATGAATTTCTTACATTGTCACAAATCCAAAATATAAATCCAACACCCAAGCAGCCCTTAAGGCATAATGTAAGCGCTAGTTCAGATATTATGTTTCTTCATTTCTATTTTCCTTGATAATTGCAGAAGCTATTTTCGGTGCACTCATCATAACTGTAGAGTAAAGAAAAGAGTTGAGAGACTATCAGAGGATTGCCGCATGGTTATTACCACATATGAGGGGAGGCATACACATGCTCCTGATGATGATACGAACTCATCTGAGCCAGAATGCTTCACCTCATTCTAGCAAATAATTGATGTATAATAAATCACCTTCATTAGCTTAATTTTGTATGAAATTATGTATCCGTAGCTATTTTCTTATTTTTTCCTCCGTTGATCTTTTGAGGACAAATTATTTGCATGCTTTTAATTATGCATGTAACAAGCTGAAGTTTTCAATTATATATGATGCATGTTTGTCCCTTTTGCACTTGTTCTTTGGGGTTAATTACTGAAAACTATGATCAGATCTTGAATAACATACTGTGCATCCCTGAGATGTTCTCTTTTTACTTATATGTGTATTTTGGGCTCTTTGATCCGGATCCATTTGTTACCTTAAACGAAAAAAAATTCAATGTACACGTCTGAGGGAGTACTGAAACTGTTTTGGTTGAATAGATTCAAGTATATGATGATACCTCAATTCATGGTTGAATTTTGTCCTGAATTTTTCTTTAGTAAGATGCAGGCTAACATTTTGAGTTCTCTCTGTTGAAATTTCATTAATTTTCAACAAAAAAAAAAAACGAAAGTATTTGATACCTGTCTTTGCCGAAGAAAAGAGCATCTTAATTGTGCACGTCGGTCTCGAATAACTTTGTGATACATACCAATATTGCATTGGTGGCATACATGAAAACCTAGATTTATACAATTTTGTTGGTGGGTAAATTTTGAAAACAGACCATTTTGCAAAAATATTCCCAAAAATAGATCCGTTTTGAAAATATTCGCAAAAAACAACCTAGTTTCAGATCTGAGGCTGAAACTGGGTCGTTTTTTGCAAAAACAATTCCAAAACTTCACGGGAGTTGAACCCCCGTGAAGTTTTTACATAACAAAACTTCACGGGAGTTCAACTCCCGTGAAGTTTGGGAACTTTTTTTTTCAAAAAACCGACCTAGTTTCAGCCCAGTTTCAGTCCTGAGGCTGAAACTAGGTCCTTTTTTGAAAATAAAGTGGAAACGGGTCTTTTTTAGGAATATTTTTGCGAAGGGGTCTGTTTTCAAAATTTTTCCTTTTATTGGTAGAAATTATCACTTAATCTTTCAAAAAGAAAAATTATTGCATTAAAGTAAGGTGTGTAATCAGAAATCATCTTAATCTGCTCTTAGTAGTTGTTGTATTTTTTTAATGTTACTATTGTCTCCATTAATATTATATAGAGAAACTAATTTTTAAAAATTCGAATTGTTAGATCGTAGGCTAACATTATATATCTAATTAATTTGATTACATGAAGATTTTAACAGAGAATCAACTTTTCGAAATCTTTTTAAAGTAAAGTCCTCAAAATTAATTATTGGCTCCACTCTTCTCCAACTTATCCCCACAAATAATTAACACAATCATGTACAATGAGTTTTAACATGAAAACAATAATCAGATTCATTGTACAAGAGTTATAAATATCACTTTAGAAAAAAATTTATAATTAGATTTCTAATTGTTTTATGCAAAAAAAAAGTGAGAGGGAAAAGGAATAATAATCCATTCATTAGCATGTTTCTAAAGCTAGGACCCCTTAAATACCGTCCTCATATATCGAAATAAGAATGAATTAAGGTTAGGTTCATATATCATTTCTTGTAGGAGTTATACTCAAAGAAAATCATACAAGGTGGGCTAAATATCATAAAAGCACCTCAACTTTGGACAATTTACAGATAACCTCGTATAACTTTTGAAATATCAGATAACCCTCCTTAAGTTTAGGGGTTATCAGAAAATCCCTCCTAGTAGCATTAAATTGCAATTTTTCACATGGTTGGTTAAAATTATGCAATGGAATGTTTTCCCTATGAAAATTAGGAGCGTTTTCTCTTAACTCCTATACTTTAGGGCTTCTTTGTCTTTTTCTTTTTTTATATATATTTTGAAAGGACAAAACTACCAAATTGGCCAAATTGATATTTAAATTCAATCCCAAAAACTACATTGGTATTTACAAACCCTCTGGCATCGTTTTGGTATTTAAGTCGTGTCTACACTGACAAGTAGGTCCAAAAATGGTTTTTCCGGGAAAAAAATGTGATACTCACGTGAGCCCAATTAGCCATTAAAAACAATCTGGTGTGGCATTGCTTAATGATGTGGCTAGGATTAAATGAGTTGGTTTGGGGGTTATAAAGGCGGGATCTCAATTGCCCAAAATCCTGAATTTTGCCAAATTTCCCCTTTCTGATTTTTTTTAACTTGCCAAAGAGAAAAGGAGACCGACTGTAATTTGTTGTTTGTTGGAAATATCTCTCAGTAGAGAACATGGGTTAGGGAAGAAGTGGTTTTATAGAGAATCAGAAAGACATCCTTTGACAATGAGAGAACATGGGTTGGGGAAAAGTAGCATTGTAGAGAATTTGAATTACATCCTTCATCCTCATTGTCGAAGAAGATGAGAAACATAGATTATAGTTTTAAATTTTGATCATGGCGGTTAAATGTGCATTTGTAGTAGACAATTGATAGAAAATCAAGTTTCTAAATGTAAATTTGTCTTATATTTAAAAAGTATAGTTTATGTGTATATCAATTTTGGTTTTTTGTAAGAGTTTTGGTGGTTTCTTAATATTTAGAGTACCATGTGAACTTGGTATGTAATTAGACTTTTCTTTGTGTACATGCATACATATGTCAGTGACTATTATGGTTAAATTTAAGCATGGTGGCCACTATAAATATCTTGTGTTGAAAGAATATATTGGTCATTACCACATATTTGCTCTAACACAACGGTTTATAACTGTCGCATTAGCATCTAAATCGCTGCAATTGCACAAGCGCAGCAGTTAGCAAATTGTCTCCATTGCTGTCGTTGCCCTAGCCATAAGACAGTGGTTATAAAACCTAACGCAACGGTTTCTAAGACAAGGCTAAACAACGTTTTTCACAAAATGCAAAACGTTTTCTGTAGCAGTTTACTGATTCCTAATGTAGCGGTTCCATACACAAAGGTAATAGTTATTTCAAATGCAACAGTTGCAACGATGGTTTTTTGATACCTTATGTCGCGATTTCGTACACAAGGGCAGCGGTTTTTCCAAAATCAAAAAATATTGACCTTTTTTTTCCATGGACAGCCCTTTTCTAATTTTTTTTCCTTCTGTTTCTTCCCAAAGTTATTAACAAAGCCACGCAATTCATCCATAATCTCTATCCCGGATAATAATTCAGGTTTTTTTCCTAACTCAACATGGCCATTAAAGTTTCTTCTATTTAACCGCCATGGATGATTATCACTCAAAAATCCCATGTAACACATTTTCCTACTGTATTTTAAATATTGCGAACAAGTGTCATAGTTGCAGCAAGGACAAGCCAACTTCCCTTTAGTACTCCATCCGGACAACATTGCAAATGCCGGAAAGTTGCTTATAGTCCAAAGTAAAGCTGTACGGACATAAAATAGTTGTTTACTTGAAGCATCATAAGTAAGCAACCCGACTTCCCATAACTCTTTCAAGTCATCAATCAACGGTTGCAAGTAAACATCGATATTATTCCCAGGGGACTGAGGCCCTAGAATAAGCAAAGATAACATAAAATATTCTGGCTTTATAGACATCCAGGGTGGTAAATTATAATTTATCAAGATCACTGGCCATGTGCTATGTGAAATGCCCATAGTCCGAAATGGATTAAACTTGTCACTAGCCAAGCCTAGCCTCACATTATGAGGGTCTTGTGCAAAATCAGGATGATTGGAATCAAAATTCTTTCATGCTTTGTCATCTGCTGGGTGCCTTAGATTCCCATCCTGGAGGCGGTCTTTTGCATGCTAGCTAATGGATTCAGCAGTCTGAGAACACATGAATAGTCTTTGAACTCTAGGTTCTAAAGGAAAATACCTTAAAACCTTGACTGGAACACCCTGCTTATTTGTCTTCCATCTACTTTCACCATATTTACTGCAAGCAACATTTTCTCCATCTTCTCCATGGTAAAGCATGCAATCATTAGGGCAAACATGTATCTTCTTGTAATCAAGGCCCAAATCCTTCACAATTCTTTTGGCCTCATAATAAGACTTTGGTAGATTTATTTCAGGAATTGTCTCTCTCCATATGGCTAGATAATCATCAAATGCCTCGTTGCTTAGGTTATGGATGCACTTGTGAAGATACAACTGGATGATAAAAGGGAGTTTAGAAAAAGTTTTACATCCCGGAAATAACTGCTGCTTATCTTCATCAACTAACTTATAAAATTTCTTTGTCTCCTTAGTTAACCTTTCTTCATGGTCACTTAGGCCATCTTCTTGGTTCACTAGAGACTCTTCTGCTACATCTCTAAATACATCATGTAATAACCCATCCAGGTTGTCTTAAGCATCATCAGCAACATCATCAGCTTCTTCATTATTTTTATCAACATCCATCCTTGATGACACACCCTCTCCATGAAAGAACCAAACATAATAATTCTCTATAAATCCTTTGACAATAAGGTGATCATAAACAACATCACGACTATACCAAAAATAATTACAGCAAATGCGACAAGGGCAACATATTTCATCCCCTACTGCTCCATTAGCAAATGCTCTCTCAAGAAAGTCATTGACATTATTAATGAACTCCACACTCACTCTAGCAGCATTATACATCCAATCTCTGTTCTTCGCCATTTATTATATGGTCCGGAGAAAGAAAAATTTGACTAACACTATTAATAACTACATATAAATATTGTGATTTATAAAATAAAAAAGAAGTTAATAATAATAATAATGTGAACAATCAGATATTTTAGCGATTGTGTTGCAGAAATTTAGAATCAAACATATCTTCTTGTGCAGAGTTAAAATAGAAACAGATCAACATGGTTTGGTAAAGTTATCAAATCGTATATGAGTTAGTCAAAACATATAATATGTTTAATAATTGCAATAAACATCAAGTGCAGTCCTTAAGTATATGAGTTAGTCAAAACATATAATATGTTTAATAATTGCAATAAACATCAAGTGCAGTCCTTAAACATTGTTAATTAAACATCAAGAATATAATATGTTTAATAATTGCAATAAACATCAAGTGCAGTCCTTAAACATTGTTAATTAAACATCAAGACATTGTTAATTAAACATCAAATGCAGTCCTTAAATGTGATAGCAAAATTTAATAAATATTGTCAGATGCCATGCATACACCTGTTAATGTGCTAAGAGCTAGTGAAACTTATACAAGTCAAAAAAAACTTGACCGCTTTTCTTGTGTTATGTATTTACAAAAATAGGAGAGAATGTGACAATAATAGTAAAATTTAGAATCGAAACAACGAAGGCATCAGAAAAAAATACCTGAAATCAAGGGAGGGGTCTTTCGATCTCCAGTACGAAAGATCGAACCTCCATATTTGATCATATATCGTGAGAAGAGATAGGTGGAGAAAACCCTAGAAAGCTCCCGTTAGCAAGATCTGGGCTCGATTTTTGGAGCAAACCCTAGAAAACAGAGAAGAAAAAAATACATGAAACCAACGAGAGTTCAGTGATGAGATTGGAGATGAGATCTTTGCCTCGAAGATGAGATCAGAGAGGAGATTAGAGATGAGATCAGAGAGGAAAATAATGACGCGTTCAGTGATGAGATTGGAGATGAGATCTTAGCCATGGCGATTTTAGGGAGCGAAAAATTTTGGCAGCGATTATTTTTAGGGATTTCATTTGAGAGAGAGAGAGAGAGAGAGAGAGAGAGAGAGAGAGAGAGAGAGAGAGAGAGAGAAGTATTTTGTTTAAGCAGTAAGACCATGGGCTTTACAAACTTAACTCCCAAACCCACGAACAATTATTAAGCATATGAACAATTATTTGGCCTATGGCAATGTTTTTTATTAAATATTGTATTAGGCACTACAAACTGTTATAATAGATGTCTAACACAATAGTTAAAACCGTTATGCCTTAACCGCTGCAACAGATTAATTATGTGGTAGTGGGTCATTTATTTGATGTGCAATTTGTAGACAAAGACTTGTTGGCTACAAGATTCCTAGGAGAAAAGATTCAAGTGTATGGATATGTACTAATGCTTTTACTTTGTGCTATGGCATACGTGGTGGAGGAGTTGGAGCTATCATGTCACTAGTTTTAGATATTGGCTTAGCAAAAATGAAGGGATATGCATGTCAGGAGAGAATAATTGAAGTGCATGCAAACCATTTTTTTGATGATCCTATTAATGTAGATGTCACACTCTTTGATGAGCCTCCCACAGTTGATGCCACTCAACCTAAGGAAGTTTCTAATTTCAATGACTTAACTCCTATGGAAGCTAGTGTTTCAAGAGGAGAAAGAAGATAACATCTAAGAGAAAGAAAATAACACCTAAAAGGGAGAAGTTTACTCCTGTGAGGAAAGTTCCATCAAGAGGTGAAAAAGGCAAGAAACTTGCCACTCTAATAGAACGGAGTTCATTCTTTACTGATGATGATGACTCAGATAAAACATACAAAATTGATCCCATTGAGTTGGTAGATGATGATATAGCTACTGATGATGAATAGGTTAAGGAGTTTAGAAGAAGAGGGGGAAAATGTTGTGAATGATGGAGTCATTGTTGGTCCAATTGCTACACAAGATATGAAGAATCATGAAGTTAATGATAGAGATACAACCTTTTCTATACAAGATATGGATGGTGTAAATAATGAAGCTAGTGTTTAGCATGGATATTAAAGTGATTTATCTGTAAAATCTATTGATATTGGAGTAGATAAAGCATTAAACAGTGATAATGAGGAGCTATATGAGTTTAGATAGAGGAGTACTTCCCTTTTAGATGCTTAGAATGGTATAATTTCCATAAACTTTAGTGCAAGTATTTAACAGGATGTTCGACAAGTAGGAAATCTTAGTCAAGCACATGAAGGAGAGGCAAGTGAACCACAAATATTAGAGCAAACAATAGGAGGACAAGAAATTGAACTCTAAATATCAAAGCAAACACACACAAGAGAGGCAATTCAACCCTAATCTCACATATGAAGATCTTGATTGTTTGGGCATAAACAGTACAAGATCAAAGGGACATTGCCTAGCAATTCAAAGTGGCCTAAATATTGGACAACTTATGATGGAGGCTACCAATTTGATTAGAGAAACAATAATGATGAAGGAGCTTTGGATGCAAGTGAGGATGAGGAACAAGTAGAAGTAATAATTAAATCTAAGAGGAAAAAGAAATAAAAAAATACTTTACAAATGGTTCAATGATAATGTGGACATAAAACAAGTATATTTTGAAGTTGGATTGGGATTCACTTCAAGCAAGGTACTAAAAGAAGCCATACTTACGTACTCCATTTAGAAACATTATGATTTTATATATAAGAAGAATGATAAAAAGAGGATTCATATTAGGTGGTCACTATGTCCTTGAGAGATGACTGCTAAATATGATCTTGAGGATAAAACATCATGGCAAATCAAATATATTTCTTCTACACCACACACTTTCTTTTAGACTTTTAAGTATAGATTGATAATTGAGAATTGGGTTGCTCAAACTTATCTAGACAATTTAATAAGAAATCCTAGAATGAGGGCACTGGACATTTGTGCAAAAATGAGTAAAAATTATGGCATAAATATAAATTTGAGGAAATGTGAAGGGCCAAGGAGAAAGCATTGAATGTTGTGCATAGCCTGATGCAGAGGCAATATGGATTGCTTAGTCCTTATATAAAAGAGATGCGTAGATCAAATCCAGGAACTAGCACTTTCCTAAAGCTCCATGAAGCAGAGGCACCACAACTAGCTATGTTCATGAGAAACTATATATATTTTGAAACAATAAAGGTTGGTTTCAATTCTGCTAATAGGAAAATATTTGGACTTGATGGCTATTTTGTGAAGAATGCATGTAGGGGTTAGTTGTTAAGTGCTATTGGAATAGATAGAAATAATTAGATGTTTGCAATTTCATGGGTAGTTGTTGAAGAAGAAACAAAGAACTCTTTGTAATAGTTTTGAAGAAGTTTGAACTATGATTTGGAGATGGGAGATGATGAAGGATGGACTGTTATGTCAGATCAGTAGAACGTATATTCCTAATATTTAAATTTTAATTTCAAACTCTATTTTTGATAGATTGTAAATATAAAAATAAATTTTTTTTCTTATAATATGATAGGGTTAGTACCTACAATTCATAAAAATTGGCCAGCAGTTGAACATAAACAATGTGCGATGCACATTTATTCTAACTAGAGAAAATGTCATAGTGGTAGGGGTTTGCAAAGACAATTATGGATATGTGTAAATACACAAAATAATGGGGGGAGTTTGCAACTGAAATAACCAAGCTTAGGTGTCAATCAAAGAAGACATTTGATGATTTCATGTGAAGGGACCCCCAGTACATTTTGTAAGTCACATTTTCAAACACGTAGCTAGCTGGTGTGATTTTATTGATAATAATATGCCATAAACTGTCAAGTCCTTTATTCTTCTTTCAAGATTTAAGCCTATTGTGCTAATGTTAGAGGACAGTAGATTAGCTTTGATAGAGAGAATGCATAAAAAAAAGAAATTGTAGAAAAGTTTGTGCATGGAATTGCACAAAGAGTGCATAAACAGTTAAAGGAAGCTTATAATCAACAAGTGAATTCTAATGTTCACTACAATGGATCTACTGCTGAGGATAGATTTGTGGTGATCTATAATCATGATAGTCATATTGTAGATGTAGGCAAGAGGACATATGCTTGTAGAGGTTGGGATTTGACAAGGTTCCCTTACACACATGCAGTTAGTGCAATAGCGTTCATGAGAAAGAGAGCAAATGATTATGTAGCTGAATGCATTAAAGAAAACATTTACATGGATGACTACTTATGAGAGGCTGTTAAGTCTTATGCAAGATAGTAAATTCTGAGATAAACTTGGTGAAGACATGATATTGCCTGAAAATATTACTAGGAGAAAAATAAGTAGACCAAAGTTAGTGAGGAGGAGAGACCCACGTGAAGGTCCAAGGAACTCATCAAAATCATCAAGACAATGTATCCCTCAAAGATGTAGCAATTGTTCTTCTAATGAGAAATAAATCAGAAATTGTCCAACTGCACTACCTCATAATCAAAGATAATCAACTCAACAGGTGATGTGTTGTGGAAATAGTTTCAAGATTGTAAGTGCACGATCAAATTATAGTATAGAAAAATGTTGATCAAATTATAGTATAGGAAAAATTCTAACAATGGTTCTAGATGTGTGTGTTGACAAAGAGGAGTGCAAGTCTAGAGATAATAGAGAGGGTGTGATTATTTATAAATAAACGAAAGTGTGACGCCCCTATTTTCACACATCGCTATAGTCTAAGGTGAATCCAGAGATATCAAACTTGCCATGCACTCACACTGTGCATAAACACATTTTACCAATCACAGTTATATCCTCTAGTGGAATCAAATAAAAGTGCCGGTACAAAATAGGCAAAATAAGGAAATAAATGCATAAACATGATGTAGGAAGATATATCTCATACAGAAATCATGACTCAATAGAATATCTGTATACAACAAAAATAATGAAACTGTCTCAACATGAATCAACTAAACATCGTACTAAGGTACACTTAATGTACAATATGAAAATAAAATTCTACTGTCTGAATAAGAACATAATAATTATTGTGGACCCTTTACTAATAACTCATGTAACAGCGACTATGCAAGAACTCTATCATCCTGCGACTCTCCGAGCCTCGGCATTGCCTGAAAGGAAGTTTAAAATAAAAAGAATAACAACAAAATCGTCAGAGCGCTAAAGTAAGATTACCTCCATCCGCCCCGGGGGAAGGGCTGCTAGATGAAGTGAAGGCTCTACCTATTAAGCATAGTCTATCTAGATCACTTCCTCGTATCTAATGAAATTAATATTTAGAAACCTACAACACGAGACGTAGTACGTCGAGCGAAATAATCCAAACAAGAAAACTCTCATGTATATACCATATATCTCAAATTGTAGATAGCTAAACATTAACACCGAACTAGGAAAAGATAAACTAATGAGATCAACAATTAGAAATTCACAACATGAGACTAGTACATCGATCGAAATAATCCAAACAAGAAAACCCTCATGTATATACCATATGTCTCAAATTATGAATCGCTAATCATTGATCTCAACTAACAAGTAAAGAAAACAATAAAGAAATATAAAGACATCATTATATCATATTTATAATATCTTCCACAATCACCGGGGAGATAAAATAAATACCAATATATAATCTCGTATACTTTTAAAAGAAAAGTATCTTAGTCATATATCTCAAAGATAAGTGGAACTCATAACTGACATCCGCCTAAAAACTTAGGCTATAAATCAATAGTCTCAAAGTCACGGACTACACTGTAGGTATCATGAACTATGTACATGGCTCATTAGTCTCAACGCAATCTTAGCATGTAGCCTAAGTGCGGAATGGTCTACCACATAGGTATCCAAATAGATGGCTCACAATCACCATAAATAGACGGCTTACCAGCCTCATCGCACACTCGTGCAGACGGACTGCTATACAAAGTATCCAAACTCGACTCAATGGCCTGTACGGCCTGTCATATGGAATATTGACGCACTACCTCAAGTAGCACTGAACTGGACTCATCAACGATATCCATCTTATGCATAAACTATATATATCATGTATATCGACATACTATCCCATATAGTACTGAGCTGTGCTTATTAACGATATCCAACGAGTGTATGAACAATCACTACTCTATTATAAACAACCCAACTCTTGTCAAAACCCCCTTTGGGTTACTCATGTGTGTGCAACGATACTATATTAGTGTATGCGTGAATGTACGTGTACAAAAGTACGGTTCGAACCCTGCGAACACATCTCAAAATAGTGCAAAAACAAAACTCATGAAATCTAGAAAAATGTCTGTAAGTTGACTTATGCCTGGCATAAGTCGACTTATGCCTGGCATAAGTCGACTTGTGGCAAGTCAACTCATAAGTCTACTTAGTCGACTTCCAGGTCGATATTTTGATATTTTCTGTGATATTTCTCAAACAAAACTCATTCTATTCAATATGGAACATAGGAACCAGGTTATAAACATGTACAACTAATGAACAGAGATCAGATTATAAGATTTAGCATTTGGATTAAAACTAATTAAGGTTAGTAACATGATTATACAAGATTTTTAATAAAGACATGAAATATCACATGATTGCCATAGCATGACTATTTATAAATATGAACAGAGACATAAAATTCGTTTAAACATGTATAAGTTATTTAGGTATCACAAACATAGGGTTTAAGCATGATTAATTAGCATGAAAAGATAATTAAACATCAAACTAGGGTTATGTGACGCCCCTGTTTTCATACATGGTTGTAGTCCAAGATGAACCCAGATATGTCAAACCTACCATGCATTCACACTGTGCAACAACAAGTTTTACCAATCATAGCAATATCCTCTAGTAGAATCAAAATAAAGTATAGGTACAAAACAGGCAAAAGAAAGGAAATAACTACAATAGACATGATATAAAAAGAAGTATCTAATAAATAAATCATGTCTCAATGAACAACCTAGAATACATCTGATATCCAAAATGAATAAATATGTCTCGATAAGAAACAACTAAAAATTGTACTAGGGCACACTGCCTTTATACTATGAAATAAACTCTAAGGTCTGAACAAAAATATAAAACTATGGCGGAGCGTCTAATAAATCTCATGTGACGGCGACTATATAAGAACTCCATCATCCTGTGACTCTCCGGTACTCCGAATTACCTGAAAGAATATTAGAAGAAAAAGAGCAACAACAAGAGCGTCAGAGCGCTATAGCAAGATCACCTCCATCCGCCCTCAGGGGAAGGGCTGCTAGATGGAGTGGAGGCTCTATCTATTAAGCATAGTCTACCTAGATTATTTTCTCCCGTATCTAATAGTATTAATATTTAGATACCTACAATATGAGGCATAGTACGTTGAGCAAAATAATCCAAACAAGGAAACCCTTATGTATATACCATATGTCCTGAATTGTAAACACCTAAACATTAAGACCGAACTAAAGATAAACAATCTAAATGAAATCAACAATTAAAAATCCATAACACGAGACTGGTACATCGAGCGAAATAATCCAAACAAGAAAGCTCTCATGTATATACCATATGTCTTAAATTGTGAATCGCTAGTTATTGATCCCAACTAAGAAAATAAAGAAAAAACAGCAAAAGAAAGTAAAGACATCAGCATATCGTATTCATAATATCTTTCACTATCACTGAGAAGATAGAATGAATACTGGCACAAATCCCATGTACTTTTAAATACAAAGTACCCTGGGTCATATATTTTAGCAGTGAGTTAAAAACATAACTTACATCTGCCAACAACTCGGGCTATCATTTAACTATCTCAATGCAACTCCTTGCAAGATTTTGATACTTAGCATTATCATGCGCAACATACTACCCTGTAGGTATCCTAATTAGTGTACACGGCTCATTAGTCTCAGCACGACCTCAGTGCGTAACATGAGTGTGGAATGGTCTACCATATAGGTATCCTAGAAGTATGGTTCACAAGCCTCATCGCACCCTCGTGTGAACGGACTGCTAGATAAAGCATCCAAACCCGGCTCATTAGCCTATGTAAATGGAATATCGACACACTACCCCTGTAGTACTTAACTGAGTTCATCAATGATATCCAGAAGGTATGTGTATAATATGTACTAAACTCTTTCTCAAAGTAATCTGGTCAAAACCTATCATAATTCCTTTCAGCATACCCATGTGTTTGCTACTATACTATTCGTGAATTTAAGTATAAAGAAGTGTAGCTCGAAATCCACAAATATATCTCAAACAAATACAAAACAAAAATTCAGGCAACAGCTATAGTAGTCGACTACTACGCTTACTAGTCGACTACACTGAGTCCATGCAGACTCTATAATAACATATATCAGTATCAGTAGTCGATTATTAAGAACATTAGTCAACTATCCTGCAAACACATAGTTTTTGTTATACGCAACTAGGCACAAGTAGCCGACTACTAAGCTTAGTAGTCGACTACTCTGTCAAGACACGTATTCTTTCGTGCATAAATAATGCGTATGTCAATTATACATATCATGACGTTAAAACGAGATTTATACTTGGCATATGCAACAAGAATTATCTGAATCATTAAATTAAATTATTATATCCTCCAAATTAGAGTTTAACATCCTAATTAAACAATTTCTTCAATTATCTCATATATAAACAAAGTGATTATCAACACATAATAAAAACCACTCATGAATAGAGGTAAAATTTTTTTAACATATTTTATCTTACTTATGTATCACAAACCTAGGGTTTAAGCATGATTAATTAACATGAAAACTCAAAGAAATATTCACGTAATATATCATTATTTCAAATCAGCATATCTACAGTTTTCTGTAGAACATATCATTAGTAAATTGAGCATATCTTTTTTAGACAAACTCTTTTTAATAATAGTTTTCTGTTTTGGAAATTAGATCCACATAGCTATCATTTGCCACTGGTTTGGTTTAGTTTGGAGTTTATATGATATCTCAAATTTCCAATTAAAAGTTGCACACGTGCAGCAATTTTCTACAGAATATATCATTAGTAAATTGAGTATATCTTTCTCTATAAAATTTATTTCTTAGAACGGTTTTCCATTTTGGAAAATAGGTTCACATAGATTTCATTTGACACTAGTTTTGCTTAGTTTGAAGTTTATATGTTATCTTAAATTTCCAGTTAAATATTATACACGTGCATCAGTTTTCTGCAATCTATGATAAAAACAAAAACTAAACATTTTTATAATTCAATTAGACAATAAATTAGGGTTAATACACGAGTTAAACATAATTATCAAGTTAAAAAAAATAAAAATTTAATTAACCCTAATAATCATAATCACGCTACTATCATAAACAATTAGGAAAAGCTAATGATCTAGCATTGGGTTAAGATTTATCATCAAAAATCTTATCTTTTTTATATTAGGTTAAGCCTTAAGAATGAAAACATTGATTAAATATTTTTATAATTATTAAACACTATGGGGATGAGTTTGGATGCAGATGATCTTGCCTTATCACGTGTGCAAGCCTCTAAAACTGATGTGAAACGACTCCTCATCACCAAACGTCGTAGATCTTGCCTTTTCCTCATTTCTCGCCTCACAAGACGCTCCCAAAATCTTAACTTTAGGGCTAAGGTTTGAGAGAGAGGAAGAGAGACAGCTAGGGTTCGAAACACTGATGAAAAGATGATAATTTTTGTGAAAACACATGTGTGTGTATATATATATATATATATATGAAATATACCCGTTTGACCCGAACCAGGAAACCTAGTCTGACTAGAAAAATAACCTTCGATATTTTGGCTATAACTTTCTCATCCGACCTCGGAATGAGGTAATTTAAGATTTTTTGAAAGCTGTTGAAGGGACCTACAACATTGGTCTTTTGAGTTTTCCAGATTCAACCTGTATCGGTGTGTAAAATATATAAACTCTTAACTGGTCATATTTCCAGATTTCTCTTCGTGCATGTTTTGTGCATTTGCACTCATATATTCACAAGTATACATTGAATTATTCTCAAATCAATTCCTATCATACTCAAACATCAAAATATATTATATTTTCACCATATAATATATTTATTATTATTTTTCACATAATATTCAAATTTTTAGGGTTTTACATTCTTTCCCCTTAAAAAGAATTTCGTCCCCAAATTCCACAATCGTATTCTAGAGATTAATAATATCAGAAAAGTATGTTGAGGGGATAATCCAAACAAGGAAACCCTCATATACACATCTCACACCATTAATATCCAGATATGAAACATAAAAATATTTATACTTAACAATCTAAAATGCTAATATTTCTACTCAACCCCTAACTAGACGGAACTAGTACGTCGGGCAAAAAATCCAAATAAGGAACCTATCATGTGTTCCGAATGATTAGGGGTTAAGTGTTAATATCTCTATTCTAGCATCAAGTATGAATATAACAATATAAAAAATCCATAAATATCAATCAAAATCAATCAACCCACCTGCTCAAACAAGTGCAGGTAGTCGCGATGCATAACATATTCACGCCCTCGAAAATCATCATCGATATCTATACTTAAAGGTCTAAAATGCAAATACTCCTAGTTAACCCCTAACTAAATGGAACAAGTATATCAGGTGAAAAATCCAAATAAGGAACCCCTCATATATATATCGTGTGTTCCAAATACTTAGGATCTAAGTGCTAGTATTATCATTCTAGCGTTAAGTATAAACATGACCATACAGATAACCATAAATCATAAACAAATCATACTAAATTTTTAATTTATTTGTTCAAACATGAGTGGGTAGTCGCGATGTATATCCTCCTCGCATTCTCATGAAGTCTCCTCAGTTCCTCTCCGGTTCCACTGAACTTTAACTAAGGGTATCACCTTATTTCTAAGCTTCTTGTCCTCCTTGGCAAGAATACATACCGGAATCTCAATCATAGTCAAATCATCGTGAATCTTGACCTCCAGTGCATCCAGCACTCGCTTCTCCTCCTCGTTGCATAGATGCTTCTTAAGCATAGAAATATGGAAAACATCGTGTATGCTCGATATCGAGAACGGACCAATGTACCTCGAGGTAAGCTTACCTCGTCTACCAAAATGTTGTACACCCATCATTGGTGATACTTTTAACAAAACATAATCGCCAACCTGGAATTCTAATGGTTGTCACCTCCGGTCTGTATAGATTTTCTGACGACTTTGTGCTGCAAGAATGTACTCTTGAATGACTGCTACCTTCTCCGTAATCTGTTTAATAAGCTCCGATCCAAGCAATAGACTGTCTTCTGGTTCTGCCCAACAAATAGGTGATCTGCAAGGCATCCCATACAATGCTTCATATGGTGCCATGCCATTAGTCCCTTGATAACTATTATTATAGGCAAACTCAATCAATGGGATGTGGTCCTCCTAGCTACCCTGAAAATCAATAATGGACGCCATCAACATGTCTTCCAATATCTGGTTCACTCTCTTCATCTGTCCATCCGTCTACGGGTGAAATACACTATAGTAAGATAACTGGCTAACGAAAAAGTTCTGGAAGCTTCTCCAGAAATGTACTAACTTCGTCAACCGATCCACTATTACCAAAACTGAATCGTTCCCCTTCTTCAATCTCGGCAATCCTACAATAAAATCCATAGAAATATTTGCCCATTTTCTCTCCAAAATGGGTAAAGGTTGTAGGGTTCCTGCTAGCCTCTGATGTTTTGCCTTCACTTGCTAGCAGGTGAAACACTTACCACATACTCAGCAATCTCATCACGTATACCGCTTCATCAAAAGTGTCTCTTCAGGTCCTTGTACATTTTTATTATGCTTGGATGCACTATGTACCTAGTATGATGTACCTCATTGTATAAGTTCCTTCTTCAGTTATGGATTTCCCGACATCACTAGTCAGCCTTTTATTCAAAGTCCTCCATCTGCTCCAATGGTCCAATCAGCCTTGGGTTCTTTAGAAATCTCCCCTTTTCGGGTTTAAATCCAAGTGTCTTCTAGCTGAGCTCTAACTGTTCTATCATTTTAAGATGGTTGCACGGACAAAGCTCCAAAAAAATACGTTGTTCCCACCTATCTCTGGTCTAAAGTTGAACTGCTTAAGTATGTGGAGATCTCAATACAACGAACACCTCAAAGCCAAAATCTGATGACGACGCTTCCTGCTCAAAGCGTCTGTTATGATGTTCACCTTCTCCAGATAGTACTGAATCACAAACTTATAATCCTTAATAAATTTAACCCATCTCTGATATCTCTAATTTAGCTCTTTCTGAGAGAAATGATACTTCAAACTCTGATGATCCATGAATAGCTTGAATTGCACTCCATATAGGTAATATCTCAATGTCTTCAGTGTAAAAACTACTGCAGCTAGTTCCAAGTCATGTGTAGGATAATTTTTCTCATGCATCCTCAACTGACGTGAAATATATGCTACCATTCTCTGGGTCTACATCAAAACACCTCCTAGACCCACTAACGACGCATCCGTGTAGACGACAAAGGTCTTATCACTGCTTAGGATGGTCAAAACTGGTGCTGTAGTTAACTTAGTCTTCAAAGTCTCAAAGGCCTCATGGCACTCCTTGCCCCAAATAAAAGATACACCCTTCTTCGTAAGGCATGTAAATGGCGTGGCTATCTTCGAGAAGTCCTGAATGAACTTTTTATAATAGCCGGCCAAACCCAAAAATCTACAAATCTCTGTGACTGTCGGCGACAGCTCCTAATTAAGTACGGTCATAACCTTAGTTGGATCCACTACAATGCCCTCTCTGTCGATGATGTAACCCAAAAATCTAACCACAGATAGCCAAAACTTGCTTTTACTGAATTTGGCATCTAGTCGATGCACCCACAAAATCTGTAATGCTAGTCGAAGATGCTGCTCATGCTCTGCCTACGATCTTGAATATATAAGGATGCCATCGATAATTACTATCACGAAACTGGTCCAAATATGAACAAAAAACCCAGTTTATCAAGTCCATGAATACTGTGGGTGCATTGGTCATCCCAAACGGTATGATAAGAAACTCAAAGGACCCATAACGAGTCAGAAAGACGGTCTTAGGAATATCTATCTCCCGAATCCATAACTGATGATAGCTAGAATGAAGATCAATCTTTGAGAAGTGTTACGCTCTGTGCAGCTGGTCGAACAAGTCATCAATCCTCGGTAATGGATACCTATTCTGGATAGTGACCTTGTTCAACTCCCGATAATCTATACAAGAACGCATAATGTCATCCTTCTTCTTAACAAAAAGGACCGGCGCTCCTTACGGAGAATGACTCCAACGAATAAAACCCTGAGACAATAACTTGTCTAGTTGAGTCTGTAGCTCCCTCATCTCAGCAGGTGACATACGATAGGGAGCTTGAGATATTGGTGTTGTGCCTGGCTACAACTTGATGCAGAACTCAACTTCTGACATAGGAGGTAACCCCGGTATATCCTAAAAGACATCCTGAAAATATGAGACAACTCTAGTCTCACACAACTCAGCACTCCGATCTCTCAGCATCACCTCCTTAATATATGGTAGAAATGACTTCACAAACTGGTTGCCCTGTGACGTCGCTATAATCCCATCGGACGCTCGCAAACTGACTATTTTCGTAAAACAGTCGATGCTAACATGGTAGGATGATAACCAATACATACCAAGAATGATGTCGAAATCCAACATCCACAAAACGATTAGATCTACAATAAACTCGGACTCATCTAACCTGATGACACATCTCCTACAGACGCTCCCTAATAGAGATACCTCCCCTAAAGGAGTAGAAACGAATAGCAGTACATCTAAGGGATGTACGACTAACTGAAGCCTATCCATAATGGCATGAGATATAAAGAATGGGAACTTCCAGAATTGAACATGATCCGAGCTAGAAAAGAGTTCACTAAGAAAGTACCTTCTACTATAGTACTGCTCGCACCGTGATCACATGATACGACTGCATAGACTCTGCCTGTGGCTGGAGACTATTGAACTGCTGGCAGTAAAAATACGAGACTATCTATCCCTTAGAAATCTCCTGAATGACATGAATCTAACCTAGTGGCCCATCAATTATCAAAACGGTTGGCGGTGTCTCAATCATCTGCTGCTGGCTGTAACAGTGACCCTGCAACTACTGATCCTGACCACGGTTCTGCTACTGACTGTGTCCTAGTCTCTGCTACTGGCGTTGAAAATTCTTGCCCTAATATTAGGGTCTTCTAAGTCTTACAAAAGGTTTCTTATCCTTTTCCTTATCTCCGGACAGTCCTGCTTCCATAATTTACTATCGGTATGTCTTCCTGCTGGGGCTAGTTCAAGCTAATTTATCGAAGTAGTAGGTGAAATCCTCCTATGAAATTGACATTCACTACTTCGGCATAAACTAAAGTTGGTATCATCCTCCGATGATACCCTTTATGGTGAATACATCTAACTTCTGCTTTGGTACTAAGTCGACGTTAAGAAATTTTTACATATTCCTTCCATTTATAGGTTGCACATGAATCTGGTGTGCCTTGATACTATGGTGCTTTCAGTGTCTGATATTTTTCTTATTTTTACAGAGACAATCCTTCTGCTCTATGGCTCTATCAACAGTTGATTGTGGCGATAGTGAAATCGTTAATATTACCTCTCCAATATGTACGGCTGGTACATGGTGGTGGAACTTCAGAAAGTAAAATCTGGCTCGTTACTCATTCCTCGAGTGTGCTAGTCTCTGCTTCTGTAATCAGTGTTACCAAATCGATCAGATATTGTGAAGCCTGCTGCACCTCGGGTTCTGCTTGTCCAGCTCTCCGGGTACAAGTTTTACCTCGACCATGTCCTCGTCCCGATATAAATACTTTTCAATCAAAGTAAGATAGACATAAAAAAATTTCATAATTTTTGAACAAACGTGTATAACGTCCTCGCTCTTTCTAGGAATTCCTAGATGACTCTATACATGAATCCTACGAAACTCAATTCTAGTTCCACTACTCGACACAGGATGATCCTAAGGATACTGGAACTAGAGCTCTGATACCAACTGTGACGTCCCTGTTTTCATACATGGCTGCAGACCAAAATGAACCCAGAGATATCAAACCTGCCATGCACCTATACTGTACAACAACAAATTTTACCAATCACAGCAATATCCTCTAGTGGAATCAAAATAAAGTGCAGGTACAAAACAGGCAAAAGAAAGGAAATAACTACAATAGACATGATATAGAAAGAAGTATCTCATAAATAAATCATGTCTCAATGAACAACCTGGAATACATCTAATATCCAAAATGAATAAATATGTTTCGACAAGAAACAACTAAAAATTATACTAAGGAAAACTGACTTTACACTATAAAATAAACTCTAAGGTCTGAACAAAAGTATAAAACTACGGTGGAGCCTCTAATAAATCTCATGTGATAACGACTATGTAAGAACTCCATCATCCTGCGACTCTTCGGTACTCCGAATTACCTAAAAAATATTAGAAGAAAAAGAGTAACAACAAGAACGTTAGAGCGCTATAGCAAGATCACCTCCATCCGCCCTAGGGGAAGGGTTGCTAGATGGAGTGGAGGCTCTATTTATTAAGCATAGTCTACCCAGATCATTTTTCCCCATATCTAATGGAATTAATATTTAGATACCTACAATACGAGGCATAGTACGTCGAACGAAATAATCCAAACAAGGAAACACTCATGTATATACCATATGTCCTGAATTGTAAACATCTTAACATTAAAACCGAACTAAAGATAAACAATCTAAATAAAATCAATAATTAGAAATCCACAATACGAGACTTGTACATTGAGCAAAATAATCCAAACAAGGAAACCCTCATGTATATACCATATGTCTTAAATTGTGAATCTCTAATTATTGATCCCAACTAAGAAAATAAAGAAAGTAGTAAAAGAAAGTAAAGACATTAATATATCGTATTCATAATATCTTCCACTGTTACTGGGAAGATAGAATGAATACTGGCACAAATCCCGTGTACTTTCAAATGTAAAGTACTCTGAGTCATATATTTCAGCAGTGAGTCAAAAACATAAATGGCATTCGCCAATGACTCGGGCTATCATTTAACTATCTTAATATAACTCCGTGTAAGATTTTTATACTTAGCATTATCATGTGCAACGAACTACCATGTAGATATCCTAATCAGTGTACATGACTCATTAGTCTCAGCACGATCTCAGTGCATAACATGAGTGCGGAACTACCTACCATATAGGTATCCTAGAAGTAAGGCTCACAAGCATCATCGCACCCTCATGCGGACAGACTGCTAGATAAAGTATCCAAACCCAACTCAATGGCCTGTACAAATGGAATATCGACGTACTACCCCCGTAGTACTAAACTGAGCTCATCAACGATACCCAGAAGGTGTGTGTATAATATGTACTAAACCCTTTCTCAAAGTAATCGGATCAAAATCCATCATAATTCATTCCAGCATACTCATGTGTGTGCTACTACACTATTCGTGAATTTACGTATAAAGAAGTACGACTCGAAATCCGCAAACATATCTCAAACAGATGCAAAACAAAAATTCAGGCAATAGCCTTAGTAGTCAACTACTAGGCTTAGTAGTCGACTACACTGAGTCCATCCAGACTCTGTAATAACATATATCAGTATTAGTAGTCAACTATTAAGAATATTAGTCGACTACTCTGCAAACACACAGTTTCTGTTAGACTCAACTGGGCATGAGTAGCCGACTACTAAGCTTAATAGTCGACTACCCTGTCAAGACATGCATTCTTTCGTGTACAAACAGTGCTTATGACAATTGTATATATCATAATGTTAAAACAAGATTTATACTTGGTATATGCAATAGGAATTATTTGAATTATCAAATTAAATTATTATATCTTCTAAATTAGGATTTAACATCTTAATTAAATAATTCCTTCAATTAACTCATATGTAAACAAAGTATTTATCAACACATGATAAAAACTACTAATGAACAGATGTATAATTCATTTAAATATGTTTATCTTACTTAGGTATCACAAACTTAGGGTTTAAGCATAATTAATTAACATGAAAACTCAAAGAAACCTTCACGTAATATATTAATTATTTCAAATCAGTATATCTGCAGTTTTCTACAAAATATATTATTAGTAAATTGAGCATATCATTCTCTAGACAAACTCTTTTTAAGAATAGTTTTCTATTTTGGAAACTAGATCACATAGCTATCATTTGGCACTAGTTTGGTTCAGTTTGGAGTTTATATGATATCTCAAATTTTTAGTTAAAGGTTACAGACGTGCAACAATTTTCTACAGAACATGTCATAAGTAAATTGAGTATATCTTTCTCTATAAAAACTCTTTCTTAGAATGGTTTTCTATTTTGGAAAATAGGTTCACATAACTTTTATTTGACACTGGTTTTATTCAGTTTAGTGTTTATATGTTATCTTAAATTTTTAGTTAAATATTATACACGTGCAGTAATTTTCTACAATCTATGATGAAAACAAAAACTAAACCTTTTTATAATTCCATTAGACAACAAATTAGGGATAACACACAAGTTAAACATAATAATCAAGTTAAAAAATTTAAAATTTAATCACCCCTAATAATCATGATCACGTTATTATCATAAACAATTAAGAAAAGCTAATGATCTAGCACTGGGTTAAGATTTATCATCAAAAATCTTATCTTTTTCATATTAGGTTAAGCCAAAAGCATGAAAATATTGATTAAATACTTTTATAATCATTAAACACTATGGAAACGGGTTTGGATGCAGATGATCTTACCTTATCACGTGTGCAAGCCTCTGAAACTGATGTGAAATGACTCCTCGTTGCCAAACGTCATAGATCTCGCATTTTTTTCGCTTCTCGCCTCACAAGACGCTCCCAAAATCTCAACTTTATGGCTAGAGTTTGAGAAAGAGGGAGAACAGCTGCTAGGATTTGAAACTCTGATGAAAAAATAATAATTTTTATGAAAACACATGTGTATATATATATATATATATATATGCAAACCTGAAATAAACTCGTTTGACCCAAACTAGGAAACCTAATCTGAATAGAAAAAAACCTTCGGTATGTTGGCTGTAACTTTCTCATCTGACCTCTGAATGAGGTGATTTAAGATTTGTTGGAAAGCTGTTGAATGACCTATAACTTTTGTCTTTTGAGTTTTTCTAGATTCACTGAATTAGTGTATAAAATATATAAACTCTTAACTGGTCATTTTTCAGATTTCTCTTCGTGCATGTTTTGTGCATTTGCACTCATATATTCACAAATATACATTGAATTGATCTCAAATCAATTTCTATCATACTCAAATATCAAAATATATTATATTTTCACTATATAATATATTTATTATTATTTTTCACATAATATTCAAATTTTTGGGGTTTTACAGGTTATTACATAAGTTAAGCATGTTTAAAAGATTTAAAACGGAAATAAATGAAACCCTAAAGATCATGATCATTATTCTATCAGAAACAGCATGAAAGTTTACTGATCTAGTATTGGTTTAAGATTTAATATCAAAAATCTAACTTTTAACACCATAGGGTAAAATTAAAGCATAAAAACACGTATTCAACATCATATTAAACATCTAAACTAGTTATTTAACTATGGGGATGGGTTTGGACGAAGATATTATTACCTCACGTCACTGTTGATCCTTCCAACACACGTACAAGATCTCTTCCCTTGGTACAAACATAGATCTTGCATTCCTCTCGGCGAATCCTTCACCAAACTCTTTCAAAAACTCAAAAAATTGAACTAGGGTTTTAGAGGAGGGGTGGGTGCTGTATTCTCATGAAAAAGTATAGCAAAATAGGGTTTAAATGAGTATATATAAGTCTGGGATAAAAAAACATGGATACGACCTGAAAACCTGAAAGAAAACTGAAAACATTCCATAAGTCGACTTATAAGTCAACTTGGTGTAAGTTGACTTGTAAGTTGGCTTATCAGGAAAAAACTATGTGTGCATATCTTTGTTGTTTTGGCTGTAACTTTCACATCTAAACTCAGAAAGAGGTTATTTAAGATGCGTTGAAAATCTATTGAAGAGACCTACAACTTTTATCTTTTAAGTTTTCCTAGATTATAACTGTATCTATGTATAAAACATAAATACTCTTAGCTAATCGTTTTTTCAAATTCAAGCTCGTGCATGTTGTGCATGATTTTACTCTTATATTCATATATATACATTGGATTGATCTCAAATCAATCCCTAGCATACTTAAATATCAAAATATTATTTATCAACATATAACATATTTGTTATTATTTTTCATATAATATTCAAACCTTACGGGGTTTTACATTCTTCCCCCCTTAAAAAAATTTTGTCCCCAAAATTCCGTAATCGTATCTTAGGGATTAATAATATGAGAAAAGCACCAAGAGTGGATAATCTAGACAAGGAAACCCTTCCGTACACATCTCGTACCATTAATCCCCATATATGAAATATAACAATATCTACATTTAACCATCTAAAATGCGAATACTCCCACTTAACTCCTAATAAAGTGGAACAAGTACGTCGGGCGAAAAATCTAAATAAGGAACCCCCTATATATATAGCATGTGTTCTGAATGATTAGAGTTAAGTGTTAATACCATCGTTTTAGCATTAAATATAAATATAACAATATGGATAATCATGAACACCAATCAAAATCAATCAATTTATCTGCTCAAATAGGTGCGGGTAGTCGCGACGCATAACATTTTCGTGCTCCCTCCAGAATCCTCCTCGATATCTATACTTAACAATATAGAATGTAAATACTCCCACTTAACTCCTAACTAAACGAAACTAGTACATCGGATGAAAAATCCAAACAAGGAACCCCCCACATATATACCATGTGTTCCGAATAATTAGGAGCTAAGTGCTAATACCACCATTCTAGCATTAAGTATAGATATGAGCATGTAGATAATTATAAACATAGGCGAATCATATCCAAATAATTTACTTGCTCAAATAGGTGCAAGTTGTTGAGATGCACATCCTCGTCGCGCCCCAAGAAACTTCCTCAGCTCCTTTTCGATTCTATTGAACTTTAACTAAAGGAATCACTTTGTTTCTAAGTCGCTTATCCTCCTTGGAAAGAATACACACATGAATTTCAATAATAGTCATATCATCAAGAATCTCAACCTCTGGCGTGTCTAACACTTACTGTTGATCCTCGTCACGTAGATGCTTCTTAAGCATCGAAACAAGGAAGACATCGTGTATACTCGACATCGATGCGGGAAGATCTAGCCGATATAAAATGGCTCCAATGCGCTCCACTATCCTGAATGGAGTGATATACCTCGGGGTAAGCTTTTCCCTATCAACCAAAATACTAAATTCCCTTCATTGGCGATATTTTCAACAATACATAGTCCCCAAGCTAGATCCGTAATGGTCTCCATCTCTGATCTACATAACTCTTCTGACGACTCTGCGCTGAAAAGTGCGCTCCCAAATTATTGCTACTTTTTGTAGTTTATCTCACTAACTCCGGTCCAAACAATACGCTGTCATCTAGTTCAATGGGATGTGGTCCTTCTAGCTGCCCTGGAAATCTATAACACAAGCCCGCAACATATCCTCCAACACTTGGTTATCTCTCTCCATTTGTCCATCTGTCTACGGGTGGAAACCACTAGGATATGACATTTGGCTACCGAAAGAGTTTTAGAAGCTCCTCCAAAAGTGCAAAGTGAAAACTGAGCATCAGTCTGATATAATTATCTCTAAAACTTCATGTAATCTCACTATCTCCTTGATGAATATCCTCGCATACTTCTTTCCTGTGCACATCATCTTCAATGGAATGAAATGTACTAACTTTATAAACCGATCAACTTTTACTCAAACTAAATCGTTTCTCTTCTTCGACCTCGGCAAATTCTACAATGAAAACCATAAAAATATATGCCCACTCCACTCCGGAATGGATAAGGCTGTAGGGTTCCTGTCGGTCTCTGATGTTCTACCTTCACTTACTGGTAGGTAAAACATCTAGCCATATACTCTGCAATCTCCCTATGCATGCCGCTCCACCAAAATTGTCTCTTCAGGTCATTGTACATTTTAGTTGTGCCTGGATGCACTGTGTACCTGATACGATACGCCTCATCAAATAAGTCCTTCTTCAACTGCGGATAACTCGGCATCACTAACCGACCATTCATTTGAAGTCCTCCATCTGCTCCAACGGTCCAATCAGTCTTTGACTCTTTGTAGATTTCCCCTTTTGAGTTTGAATCCAAGAGTCCTTTAGCTAAGCTCTGACCACTTTATTACTCCAAGATGGCTACTCAAACAAAGCTCCCAAAAATGTGATGCCTCTGCTGATCTCCGGTCTAAAATAAAATTAGCTAAGGGTGTGAAGATCTCGATATAACGAGCACCTCAAAGCTACAATCCCATGATGACGCTTCCTACTCAATACGTCTGCTACAACATTAGCCTTCCTCGGATGATACTGAATCGCAAACTCAAAGTCTTTGATAAACTCAACCCATCATCGCTATTCTGATTTAGCTCTTTCTGAGAGAAAAGGTACTTCAAACTCTGATGATCCGTGAAAAGTTCGAACTGTACTCCATACAGATAATGTCTCTATGTCTTTAGTTCAAAGACCACTGCTGCAAGCTTCAAGTCGTGCGTGGGATAATAATGCTCATTTTATCAGCTATCATGATATGTATGCCTACTCTCTGGGTCTACATCAAAGAACCTCCTAGACCCGATAACGACACATCTGTATAGAGTACGAAGGTCCTATCACTGCTCAAAATAATCAATATCGGCGCTGTAATCAACTTAGCCTTTAGAGTCTCAAAGGCCTCCTGGCACTCCGTGCCGGCATGTAAATGGCATCGCAATCTTTGAGAAATTCTGAATAAACTTCTTGTAATAGCCTACTAAACCTAAGAAACTACGAATCTCTTAAGCTATCTTCAGCGGCTCTCAATTAAGTACTGCCTCCACCTTTGCTAGGTCTACTGCAATACCCTCCTTACTGATGACATGGCCCAAAAATCTAACTTCAGAAAGCCAAAACTTATATTTGCTAAACTTGACATATAACTGATGCTCCCGTAAGGTCTGCAATGCCAATCAAAGATGTTGCTCATGCTCTGCCTCCGATCTCAGTTAGACAAGAATATCATCGATGAATATGATCACGAATTTGTCCAAATATGGACGAAAAACCCGGTTCATCAAATCCATGAATACATCAGGTGCATAGGTCAGCCCAAAAGGCATTACAAGGAACTCAAATGACCCATATCGAGTCAGAAAGACAGTCTTGGAAATATCCATCTCTCGAATCCGCAACTGATGATAGCCAAAATAAAAATTAATCTTAGAGAAATGTTATGCTCCCTGCAGCTGGTCGAACAAGTTATTAATTCTCGGTAGTGGGTACCAGTTCTGGATAGTGACCTTGTTCAACTCATGATAATCTATACAAAGGAGCATACTACCGTCCTTCTTCTTCATGAAGAGAACCATCGCTCCCCACGGAGAATGACTCTGGTGAATAAAACCCTGAGATAACAACTCATCTAACTGGGTCTATAACTCCTCATCTCAGCAGGTACCATACGATATGGTACTCAAGATATCGGTGTTGTGCCTGGCTGCAACTCGATACAGAAACTCAACCTCTCTTACTGGAGGTAAACCTGGTATGCCCTAAAAGACATCCTGATACTCTGAGACCACTCGCGTCTCGCTCAACTCGGCACACCCGATCCTGTATCATCACCTCCTCGACGTATGCCAGAAGTGACTCTGCAAACTAGTTACCCCGTGAGGTCGCTACTATCAACTCAGACCCATCGGATGCTCAGAAGCTGACTGTTTTAGAAAAAATAGTCGATACTAACATAGTAGGATGATAATCAATCCATACTGAGAATGACATCGAACTCCAACATCCAAAAATGATTAGATCAAAAAAGAACTCTGACTTATCTAGACTGATGACGTATCTCCTATAGATACTCTCAATAGGGATACCTCCCTTAAAGGAGTAGAGACGGATAACAAAAAGTCTAAGGGATATGCAACTAGCTGAAACCTATCCATAAAGGTATGAGAGATAAAAGAATATGAAGCTCTTTAATCGAACAAAATCTGAGCTGGAAATGAATAATCACTAAGAAATCTCTGCTCGCACCATGATCACGTGGTACGACTGCATAAACTCTGTCGGTGGCTGGCGACTATTGTGCTACTGGTGGTAGAATTTATGGGACTATCTATCTCTTAGGAATCTTGTGGATAGTGTGTATCTGGCCTACTGGCCCCTTGGTCCTTGGAATGGTAGGTGGAGCCTCAATCCTCTGCTATTGGTCATAACTGTAGCCCTACGACTGCTGACCCTGGCCATTATTCTGGTGGTGGTGATGAAAATCCTTACCCTATTGTTGGGGTCTTCCCGGTCTTGCAAAAGGTTTCTTATCCTTGACCCGGTCTCCGGACAATCTTTCTTCCAAAATTAACTCTTAGTACGTCTCCTTATCCTAATCGGGTTAGTTCTAGCTACTTATCAAAATAGTAAATGAAATCCTTCCATGAAATTGACATTTGTTGCTCCGGCGTAACTAAAACCAGTGATATCCTCCGGCGTCGTCCTTTAAGCTACATATAACTAATCTCCGCTTATGTACTGAGTCAACGTTAAGCATATCTAAAAATAATCTCATATATTCCTTCCACTTATAGGCTGCAAATGAATCTGATGTACCCTGAAACTCTGGTGCTCTCATCTTTTGTTGTCTTTCTCATTTTTACAGAGCCAAGCTTCATGTTATGTGTCTCTATTAACAGCTGGTTGTGGTGATGATGTAATCGTCGGTATTACCTCTTCAATAGGTACGACTTGTATGACTAGTGGTGGAACTTCAGAAAGTGTAATTTGGCTCGTTACTCGCTCCTCAAGAGTTGCTAATCTCTACCTCTACAATCGGCGTTACTAAGTCGATCAAATATTATGGAGCCTGCTGCGGCTTAGGCTCTACTTGCCCAGCTCTCTGGGCACGAGTTTTACCTTGACCACATCCTCATCCTGATATATATAATACTAAAAGGAGAGATTCACAAACATACATAACATAACATATAACAGTAGAAAAATCATATCATATATCATTCACGCAATTACTTTTCAATCAAAGTAAGGTAGTCATAAAAAAAATTGTAAATTTTGAAATATATGTATATAACGTCCTCACCCATTCTAGGAATTCTAGTGGACTCTATACTTGAACCTAGGAAACTCTATACTAGCTCCACGACTCGACACAGGAAAGATCCTAAAAATGCTGGAACTAGAGCTCTGATACCAACTATGATGCCTATGTTTTCACACATGGCTGCAGTCCAAGGTAAACCCAGAGATATTAAACCTGCCATGCACCCACACTGTGCATAAACATGTTTCACCAATCACAGTTATATCCTCTAGTAGAACAAATAAAAGTGCATGTACAAAACAGGTAAAATAAGGAAAAAAATGCATAGACATGATGTAGGAAGATATATCTCATACAGAAATCATGTCTCAACGGAATTTTGTATACAACGAAAATAATGAAACTGTCTCAACATGAATCAATTGAACATCGTACTAAGGCACACTTCCTTTACAATATAAAAATAAAACTCTAATGTTTGAATAAAAACATAATAATTACTGTGGAACCTATACTAATAACTCATGTAACAGTGACTATGTAAGAACTTCATCATCTTGTGACTCTCCGAGCCTTGGCACGGCCTAAAAGGAAGTTTAAACAAAAAGAACAACAACAAGAGCGCAAGAGCGCTAAAGCAAGATTACCTCCATCTGCCCCCAGGGGAAGGGCTGCTAGATGAAGTGAAGGCTCTATCTATTAAGCATACTCTACCAAGATTATTTTTCTCGTATCTAATGGAATTAATATTTCGAAACCTACAATAAGAGACATAGTACGTCGAACGAAATAATCCAAATAAGGAAACCCTCATGTATATACTATATGTCTCAAATTGTAGATACCTAAATATTAACACCGAACTAGAAAAAGATAAACTAATGAGATCAACAATTAGAAATTCACAACACGAGACTAGTACGTCGAGCGAAATAATCCAAACAAGGAAACCCTCATGTATATACAATATGTCTCAAATTATGAATCGCTAATCATTGATCACAACTAACAAGTAAAGAAAATAGTAAAGAAATATAAATACATCATTATATCATATTTATAATATCTTCCACAATCACTGGGGAGATAAAAAAACACTGACATATAATCCTATATACTTTCAAGAGCAAAGTATCTCGGTCATATATCTCAAAGATGAGTTGAGCTCATAACTGACATCCGCCTAAAACTTCAGCTATAAATCAATAGTCTCAAAGTCACGGACTACCCTGTAGGTATCATGAACTGTGTACATGGTTCATTAGTCTCATCATGATCTTAGCATGTAGCCTTAGTGCGGTACAGCCTACCACATAGGTATCCAAATAGATGGCTCACAATCACCATAAATAGACGGCTTACCAGCCTCATCGCACACTCATGCAGACGGACTGCTATACAAAGCATCCAAACCCAACTCAATAGCATTTACACATGGAATATCGATGCACCACCTCATGTAGCACTGAACTGGGCTCATCAACAATATCCATCTTATGCATAAACTGTGTATATCTGGTATATTGACATACTATCCCATATAGTACTGAGTTGTTCTCATTAACGATATCCAACGTGTATGAATAATCACTACTCTATTATAAACAATCCAACTCTTGTCAAAACCCCCTTTGGGTTATTCATGTGTGTGCAACGACACTGTACTAGTGTATGAGTGAATGTACATGTACAAAAGTATAGTTCGAACCCTGTGAACGCGTCTCAAAATAGTGCAAAAAAAAATTCATGAAATCTGGAAAAATACCCGTAAGTCGACTTATGTCTGGCATAAGTCGACCTATACCTCGCATAAGTCAACCTATGTCTAGCATAAGTTGACTTGTGGAAAGTTGACTCATAAGTCAACTTAGTCGACTTCCAGATTGATGTTTCGATGTTTTCTACGATATTTCTCAAACAAAACTCATTCTATTCAACATGAAACATAGGAACCAGGTTATAAACATGTAGAACTAATTAACAGAGATAAAATTACATAATTTAGCATTTGGATTAAAACTAATTAGGGTTAGTAACATGATTATACAAGATTTTTAATAAAGATATAAAATATCACCTGATTGCCATAGCATGATCATTTATAAATATGAACAGAGATATAAAATTCGTTTAAACATGTCTAAGTTATTTAGGTATCATAAACCTAGGGTTTAAGCATGATTAAATAGCATGAAAAGATAATTAAACATCAAACTAGGGTTATTACATAAGTTAAGCATGTTTAAAAGATTTAAAACAAAAATAAATGAAACCCTAAAGATCATGATCATTATTCTACCATAAACAGTAAGAAAAAATTATTGATCTAGCATTGGTTTAAGATTTAATATAAAAAAATCTGACTTTTAACAGCGTAGGTTAAGATTAAAGCATGAAAACACGTATTCAACATCATATTAAACATCTAAACTAGTTATTTAACTATAGGGATGAGTTTGGACGAAGATAATCTTGCCTCACATCGCTGTTGATCCTTCCAACACACGTGCAAGACCTCTTACTTTGGTACAAACACAGATCCCACCTTCCTCTCGACGAATCCTTCACCAAACTCTTTCAAAAACACAAAAACTTGAACTAGGGTTTTAGAGGAGGGGTGGCTGCTGTATTCTCACGAAAAAGTGTAGCAAAATAGGGTTTAAATGAGTATATATAAGCCCGGGATCAAAACAACACAGATGCGATCCAAAAATCCAAAATAAAACTAGAAACAGTCTGTAAGTCGACTTATAAGTCGGCTTGGTGTAAGTCGACTTATAAGTCGGCTTATCAGGAAAAACCTTTGTGTGCATGTCTTCGTTGTTTGGCTATAACTTTGACATCAAAACTTAGAAAGAGGTGATTTAAGATGCATTGTAAAGATGTTGAAGAGACCTACAACTTTTGTCTTTTGAGTTTTCCCAGATTCGAACTGTATCTATGTATAAAACATAAATACTCTTAACTAATTATTTTTCCAGATTCAAGCTCGTGCATGCCAAGCATGACTTCACTCCTATATTCATATACATACATTAGATTGATCTCAAATCAGTCCCTAGCATACTCAAATATCAAAATATGTTATTTATCAATATATAACATATTTATTTTTTACATAATATTCAAATTTTACGGGGTTTTACAGAAAGCTAGAATAATATGGGATAAAGAGAGTGAACAAATAAAAGAAAACAATGATTAAACAAGAAGGAGAAATAAATAAAATAAAAAAGAACAAAATCAATACTAAAAATAATCAAAAGAGAACAATCAAGAGAAGTAAAATATAGAGGAAATTAAACAGAGAAGATAGGAATTTAGAATTGAATTCACTAGTTAATTTCAATTAGATTTATAAATTGCTCTCTTTTTCATCACGTTTAACTTTAGATTTACTAACCATAAACTATCAAAACCAGTTAAGAAAAGCATAACCTATCAAATTATCATCCAAGTAAAAATTTCACTCATAAAAAGAATAACGAGTAGATAGTAATTCTAGATCATAAGCATAACCTATCAAACTAATCAAGATAAGCATATATTATCAAATTCTTTTTCTACCAATTAGTTCTCTAATTGATTATCATAAACTTGATTATTTTAAGCACAAGAGAGCAATCCACAAACCATAAAAAAATAAAACTAGTTTCATATAATTCTAGAGTTCCTACAAGATTTAGTTGCACATTTTACAAAATAAAAATAGAAAAATAAAATCTAGACTAGAAAGTATAAAAGAAAGAAATCTAAATTAAAAGAAATATAAAAACTAACTATAAAAATAAGAACAAGAATAATAAAACAAAGATTTAAACTACGAGTATAAAGAAAATCTAACTAATAAAAATAAAAGAGCATAATAGTGAATCTACACTATAAAAGAAAATTGTAAGAAAATAAATTCTACAAAGCATGAAAGATAAAAAATAAAAATAAAAGAGCATAAAAGTAAATCTAAACTATAAGACATGAAATAAATCTAATCTATCAATATAAAAATAAGAAGAAAATATAATCCTTAAACATGAATTTCTAAAATAAGAAATAAAGGAGAAAAATAAAAACTTATGTTGCAAGGAGTTGACCCTTTAAAAGCAAATCTTCATATTCATCTCCATTTTTATAAACAAAAAACAAGAAAAGAAAATTTAAAAGGTGGAGTTTTTTTTTCATTAATTACATATAAAGTTTATAATTTTGAAAGGCCTTCTCAAATAAAAGTAACTCTCCTCTTTAAATGAAGTTTTTATAAAAAATTTTATACTCAAACCCCTCACTCTCTACCTCTCTTGTGTTCACATACACCTCAGGTGTTTAACAGATCATAAACATCATAATACAACTTAAACAGATCAAGAAAATCCCTCAAAACAAACCACTGTAGTTCGAAAGAGTCATGCACACGGGGCGGTCGACCGGCCCTTAGGCCGCGGTCGACCGGCCAGCGGCCAGAAGACTAGTGACTGCAGTTTTGCAGTTTTCTGTTCATGTGCATGTTTCGTGATTCTAACTTGATTAACTTGCTGTAAAACATGTATAAAACATTTTAAATGCTAAATTAACACCTCTGGTGATTATCTAACACAAGAATCAAGAATCACAACATTAAATATTACATGTGAACCCTAAACATGCATGAATACATCAAATCATCGATAAAATCATCAAAACTTAGTTAAATCGCAAGTTAAATTATTTTCAGACCTTATTTTACTTCTAAAAATTTGTTCATAATATTTTAAACACAAAAAGATTTAATATTTAACTCATATATTACAAAAGAATTATTTTATACTCAAAATAGTTGATTAGGCTCAATAAATCCATATTAAAGCTCAATAAAACACTTAAAAACATGGGAGTAGGGTTAGCAGAGATGAAACTCACCTAAAACTTATTTAAAACCTGAAAGATACAAAGCCAAGACAGATCTGTTAGACCCTAGAGGGGGGGGTGATTAGGGTCTTATGCTAATCTAATCCGATTAAATGCTAATTA
>NC_033803.1:15028648-15079467 GCF_001876935.1 Asparagus officinalis
CAAACACTAGACAAACAATATTAGTAGTAAATTATTTGTAAATCATCATCAAAACAAGAAGGCCAACAAGATCCCTAAGCCACACGCCAAATCCAAATTGAAATCCCGCTTCAAAAAGCTTTTGAACTCTCACAAATTTAATCTAGGGCTTAAAAGAAGGGATGGTGGCTGTTAGGGTTTTAAAACTCTGAAATAAGATGAAAAAAATTTGTTTTCAAGAGGTATTTATAACATAGAAGTGGACCTGAGCCTCAAAATATTCGTTTCCAATTGAAATCAGGAAACTAGAAATATGATTGGTGGTCGACCGTGTCTGGTGTGGCGGTCGACCGACCAGTGCACAAACAGTTTGTGCAGTTTGGCCATCTGTGCATGTTTCTACTTGATTCTTTCACATCTACATACTTGTTTGCACTCAAAACACATGTTATCATACTCATACACCATCTAATGATATTTATCACAATAAATATCCACTTATCTCAATTAATCGCATATTATTTCAAATTATCACATATGAATTCAAATTTACGGGGTTTTCCAGCTATTTCATTCATAAAACAATTCATCTTAAGAATTTCATCTCTTGGAAGAGATACTAAACCAGCAACAATATTGCAAATAGCCTGATCATGCCATTCTCGTAATCCACATCCACTATTCTGAAAATATTCATAAAATCATAAAATATAAGCTCATAAAATCAAATTTTGGAAATTAAACGTGAAACTCACTTTTTAACATATGTAGTACCTTATGCTAGGATTTTCATCAGTGAATGAGATGAGATTCATGCAGTCTAACCTACATTTACACACTTTTTACCCCCTTGAGGTTTACTGCTTCATTCCACTTTTGAACGAAGTTCATCTCGTTGAAACCTATATTCATTCCACCATTCCCAGCATTGACGCTTCTCCTTGCCGCAATTCCACCTTTCTCTCCTCCATGCTCAAGACGCCAATCTTGGATTTGCCCAAATTTTGTACCCTAGGATTTAGTTAGTTGAGATCCAACCTTTATAACTCCTCCAACTCATTTAATACTAGCAACGTCACATCAATACCACATCAAAATCAACGTTACTAAGCAATGCCACATCAGAGTGTTTTTAACGGCTAATTGGGCTCACATGATAATCATGTGTGTTTTTCTGTCGAAAAAACCACTTTTGGACCTATTTGTCGCCGAAGACACAACTTAAATACCAAATTGACACTGGAGAGTTTTTAAATACCAATGTAGGTTTGGGGTCGAATTTGAATACCAATTTGATAGTTTTTCCGTTTTGAAAGTCATGGGAGATGTTGGTCTCCCTTCCTTTTTGGGTCGTCCTATAAGGGGGTGTTTGTTTCATTTTTTTGGTTAAAGTGTGGATTACAAATTCTAGGATAAAAAAGTGGAGTTTTTTTTTTTTTTTTGAGTTTATGGATTCCATAACATTTGTTTGATTCAAAATAAATTTTGGATATTGAATACCCAAATAATAAAAAACTAATATATTATAGCATTTGTGAAATCCCCTCTTTGAGAGAGGATTTAGGCTACATTTCAAATTCTAAAATTTATAATGCTACAATTTGAATTTGAAACAAACAAAATACAAATTATAGGATTACATATCCAAAAATATTAATAAAACAAACAACATTTTAAAAATCCTAACCCATATTAAAAAACATATGGATTTTAAATCCCATGGTGAAATCCATTTTGTAAAATTATAGGATTTGAAATAAGGGGTTTTTGTCTTTAGGCCCATTTGTTTACCTAGCTTTATTTTTAAACCCAAGTATTATTAGTTGTATCTTTAAGCCCAACTATCTTTTTGTATTAATCTTTAAACCCAATTCTAAAACACAATACTCTCATACATGGGTCCCCCTATATATTTTTCTTAAATTTCAATGTTAGCCTTCATGTAAGTGGGCCCTCCTCTCAACCTCTCTCTTGCTGTAAATGGCGGGAAAGCTTCCCCCCTCTCTCCCTCTGTCTTCTCTCTCTCTCCCATCCATTAATTCTCACCAACTTCCTTCTCTCTCTCTCCCTCTTCATCTCCCACTTCATCTCACATTCTCTCACTCCATTAATAGAAATGAACACTCTCTCCTAACCCATCAATTAATTCTCACCAACTTTCTTAGCATTTGAAGGTAAAATTTTTCAATTTACTCCACTACTAACTTTACAATTTATTATGATCATTTTATGCATGACAATTATTTGATATGTTAGTTAAATGAGTTCATAAAATTTTTCTTAAATTTCTTATTTTTGGTAAAATGTTAGTTAAATGAGGTTTTGTAATTAACCACCCATTAATTCCACATTATTATTTCACATGATTATTTCACACTAATTTCTCATTATTATTTATGAATTCATAAAAATTAATTAAAAATTAGTTATAGCACGTATCACATACGTATAGCACGTTATCATGTAAGTATAGCACGTTAACCTATAAATATAGCACGTTAACCTGTAAGTATAGCATGTTATATCGTAAGTATAGCACGTTCTCCTATAAGTATAGCAGTTAACCTGTAAGTATAGCACGTTATTATGTAAGTATAGCACGTTAACCTGTAAATATAACATATTATCATGTAAGTATAGCACGTTAACCTATAAGTATAGCACGTTAACCTATAAGTATAGCACGTTATCATGCAAGTATAGCACGTTATCATGTAAGTATAACACGTTAACTGTAAAACCCCAAAAATTTGTGTTAATATAATTAACATGTGATTAATTACGATATATGGATATTTAGTATGATAAATATCATTAAATGGTATTTGAGTATGATATTATGTGTTTTGAGTATGAGCGAGTTCATACATGAGAAAGAAAAGAGTCGAAACATGCACAATGGCCGAATATATGAGGAACTAGAAAATTCCAGTCTGATCGACCGTCGCGGTTGATCGCAGTCCGATCGACCGCGAAACCTGCAGAGAGTCAGATTCCTATTTTGAATTGGTATGGGTTTTCTAAAGCCCACATCCATTTTCTCTTATTTATATATCATATGTTCACGATATTTTCAGTTTTCTAAGGACCCTAACAACCATCAAAACCCCTTTAAACCCTAATTTGATTCTTGGTGGAGATTGGAGGCTTTCAATCAGAAGTTTCGTGTAATTTTTGGCTTTTGGATTGGAGATCTTCTTTGGCTTGGCATCTTAAACGTTTTTCTACAAATCTCAGGTGAGTTCATCTCTGCTAATCCCCCTCCTAGTTTTTAAAATATTTTTAAAGAGTTTTTAACATGTTTTATAGAGCCAAACTAACTAGTTTATCAATAAAAGTTAATTCTGTTAGACCCTAGAGGGGGGATGATTAGGATCTTATGCTAATCTAATCCGATTTTATGCCAATTAAAACTAATTAATAAATTATTCTTGCAAGATAGATATACAATATGTTACAAGTAAGAATAAGCAAAATGAACAAATGAATATATCCTAGCAATGGGATATTACAAATATATGAGCAAGGATATATAATCACAAGGGTAAATAATCTAAACTAGATAGTGGGCAATATAATCAACAAGCAATATACAAAGGAGATATAAGATAAGAACATAAAAATAAGTGCGCTAATGCAATCATAAACAAACGATATGATTACGGAGTTCGGTCCCCACTACCTACGTCTCCGCTCCTCACCTCGAGGAGATCTCCACTATCACAACCGAGTTTTTCACGTTTCCCGAACAACGTTTACACCTCACAATACAGTTTTCTAGTTTACCGAAAACTCTACAACTAACACACTCTTGTAATCCCACTCTACACCCTCTCAAGTGTTGAACTAGACATGTCTCCCTCAAATGCTCGGATACAACCTCTCCCTAGGTTCGTCAACCGATGCCACTCCTCTTGGGACGATCCCCGACTCTCGCCACACACTTCTCTCGGTGTACAAGTGTATTACAAAGTGATCTCATAATTAAGCACAATACAAAGTGTTTGTTCTCTACAATGATGAGAACGAATTATAAGCTCACTCTCTAAGTTACACAATCCCACAACCCAATTATACTATGAATATAAATACAATAAGCTTAATGGTTGTGTGTGTGTAAACAAAGAGAAAATAAAATCAACTAAACTCAATATGAACACTAGCTTAATAAAATAATAATCAAACAATATAAAATATAAAGCTAAATTGAGTTTAGAAAACTTCTCAATAGATCAAGAGTGGAAGGAGAAGAGTTGGATGCTCAAACACCAATAGATAATCTCCTCAAGCTCTTGTGAAATTGATTTCACAAACTCAAACTCTCAAATGCTTAAAAGCTTCTTAAGCAAACTTAAACAATACTTAACCCTTATTAAAACTCTTGTTTAAAAAACTTCTTGGATTTTTATGAGAACTGAGATCAATGGGGTATTTATAGCCTCTCAAAACCTCAGCCAAAAGCCTAACAGAAATGACCAAAAAACCAATAGAATCGGAAATCAAATTCTGTATAAAATGACCGTTGGAGTGAACGGCTGTCGACCATGAAAATCTCGCGGTCGACCGCGAGCCACTTTCGAAACTTAAAAAATTTCCAGAAACTTTGGTGGTCGACCATGGCGGTCGACCGTGGGAATTTTCGAGCTGACGGTCAACCGTGGCGGTCGACCGCGAAAGTTGCTGATGGCTCCGTAGGAAAAAACAAAGGCACGGTCGACCGTGGCGGTCGACCGTAAACTGACATATGAGAAAACAAGTTTGAAAGTTAATTACCGTGGCGGTCGACCGTAAACTGACATATGAGAAAACAAGTTTGAAAGTTAATTTTCTAATTTTAAAACATTGTTTAAAAATATCAAATAAATTCCAAAAAAATATAAAACTTTGGAAAATGATTGTAGACATGATAATACACATGCTACAAAAACTGGTTTTCAAAAAGGACCTCCCAAATAAAAAATATCATCATTTTGTAAAATAGTCCAAAACATGAAAATATGAATATATGAGTTTTGACATTTTAGCTTAACCATATTTTGAAACAATACAAAATGATTTTATAGACTTGAAGAAAGATGTAAACTATTGTTATGAAGTCTATAAACAATTAATATAGTATATTATCAAAATACACATATAATGCACTAAAACATGATTTCATTAAACTGAATAAAATTGATATTGATGAAATCATATATATGCATGTAAGTATGAAACAAAAATATGTTTTCTAATTATATTTAATTGTTTCATAGTAAAACTTGAAAACTATCAAACCAAAACATATATGTATATATATAACTATATATATACATGGAAACCAATAAATGTGTGTATGTATATTATATTGAGCTTAAGGTACTAACACACATAATATAAACTCCTAAACTAAATTACCCAAGCTTGATCTTGATCTTCAATAGCTTGACTTGGTAATCTTGTGGATGAAGTTTGAACTTGGATCTTTAACTTGAATTGTACAAAGCTTCACCTACTAATCCACCAACCTCCATTTAATATGATCGTTATGGCGCAATCCATCCAACCTCCAACATGTTGTTTGTCTATAATTGATACAAAAATACAAACACTAGACAAACAATATTAGAAATAAATTATTTGTAAATCATCATCAAAACAAGAAGGCCAACAATCTCCTCCTTTTTTATGATGACAAATAATTTACAAAAAGGATATATGCATGAAAGTAAATAAATATACAATATTATAATTATCATGCATATAAACAAAAGAATATACTCACAATATTTCTTCCCATTTGACAACATCAAAAAGGGGACAAAAGGATGAAGAGAGCGAAGGCTCCCCCTATCAATAAGCATGGGTGAGTATAACACATAGAAAGATATAGGGATTGCTCCCCCTATCAAAATGCCTCATGAATGTATGAAATGAATGCTAAGGCATACATATGTGAGAAAGCATAGATTAAAAACATGCTAAACATAACTCACATACAAAAAGATAATGAGAACACATATAAATATGTTAATATGAAAGAAGTGTCTCATTACACAATTTTAAAAACATAGTGTATAAAAATAGATTTATGAAATCAAAAGATAGAACATGAGAATCACGCAAAAGGTTTTCAAATCAACCAAATAAAATCATAAATCAAAGTATAAATCCAAAAACAATGTTTGATCAATAAAGAAAACTTCTTTGTAGGACTTGATCAAACCACTCATAGAATACATTGTAAAGCATATTTGAAATTTTTTGTGCTATATAATGAATTCAAAAGAACAAATCAAAACAAAATTTTCATAGTTCAAAAATAAGATTACAAAACATACAAGAATCATGAACTATGGAAAAAATTATCTTTAAAAGTATAAAGTCAAATCATCATTGATTTTCAAAAATCAAGAGAGGTAACTATATCTAGCTCTTGAGCTAGTATCAACCTATATAAATATTTTTAGCATCTGGTAAATAAGATTTGGGAATAAACACCCAATAAACCTAGAGGGTTATATAAACACAAACCTCTCAACAAAACAAAACCAATAATCATGAAAACAAAAGAATTTGACCAATAAAAGGAATTATTTTTATAAAAGTTTAAAATACATTTTTTAAAACCAAGAAAAAGAAAAATAAAAGTACTAAAATTCTTAGCTTAAAAATTATTTTGGCACCCAAGTATTCTTGGTGCCGGTTTATTTAGGGACATAACCCCTATCATTAAAGCTCAAAGTCCTAGGGTTATGAACCCTCTTGGGCACATATGGTGCACTAACACGGTCAAAACAATATTCATTCAAATGACCCTTCCGATTATAATTTGTGCAATAAAAAAGATCTATTTGTTTTTGTGGACCATTAGCTCGTGCACGGGAAACATTTGCAACCATAGATGGTCTTTTAAGACTATTTTACAAATGTGAAATATTTTGAAACAATGTTGGTCTACTTAAAATATTTTGCGATTTAGAAACTTTTCACAAATCAAAACAAAACTTAGCTAAGTGACCAACTCTACCACAAAAATCACAATGATACATATTAGCATGCTTATGATGAACAATGGGTGCATGTGTGTGTACATGTGATGAAGAGACTTGATGAGATGCACAAGGAGCATTGACATTTTTATATTTGTGTGCATCATAGCAAAATTTAGCTAAATGGCTTTTACGACCACAAATGGAGCACTTGTAAACTTTGCTATACAAGTGTGCATAGTGTGTAGGTGATTTATAAGTTATAGCACTAGATTTAGCACACTCGTCCATAAGTTTCTTATGATTATCAATGCATGTGTTAAAAGTTGAATCTAAACATGATATACAGTTTTTTACAAGATTCAATTTATTATTGGTCACAACATCTTTAATAATAGAAGTAGAGCATGTATGGTTATTCTTAAAAGAATCAAATTCATTTCTAATGCATTCTACTTCTAGCATGGTATCTTTATTAGCATGAGTTAAGCTAGAAATGGATGAAGTCAATTTTTCATTTTTCAATTTTAACATATCATTAAATTTTTTAAGAGCAACATTTTCTTGAGAAATGATATCAAAATTGGAGGCTAGCTTCTCATGATCGGATTTCTTGAGAAATGATATCAAAATTGGAGGCTAGCTTCTCATGATCGGATTTTAAACTAACATGCTTGCTTTTAAGATCAATAAAATTATTTTGCAATTTCATGATCGGATTTTAAACTAACATGCTTGCTTTTAAGATCAATAAAATTATTTTGCAATTTAGTGTAGACATGCGATAATTTCTCATATGCACAAGCAAGTTCATCAATAGATAAATCATTATCGGAATCGGAATCACTTACTACACAAGAATTATCTTCTTGTGGTCGTGTGCATGATGCTCCACATGAACTTGAAGAAGAATCCTCCAAAGCTTGTCGGATTGCCTCCAAGTCCCCTTGATGTGCTTCAATAAATTTCTAAAGTTTGTAAGCACTATCAAAATAAACAAATTTGTTAGAAAAGGATGAGTCAAAAACATTAAGCAAAAATTCTAACAAAAGCTTGTTCATTGTAAATATTTTATTATCATGATCGCTCCACTTAGATTTCTCCAATGTGGGCACAATGTAAGCACAATCAATAACTTCCCATAAGTGAATATTTTTAGATTCAACAAATATTTTAAATTTAGAGCACCATTGAGCATAAGAGAAATTTTTATATTTTGGAGCAATATTTGGATTATAGCCTAAACGAAATACATTTATATTCATGATATATATGTGAATATATGCAAGCAAGACAAATGTAATCATAACTAGATTAGCACAAATAAGATAACTTGGATCTTTAACTCAAGGCGATTAGTCCTTAAATCAAAGAGCACCAAGCTCTGATACTAATTGTTAGACCCTAGAGGGGGGTGATTAGGGTCTTATGCTAATCTAATCCGATTTTATGCCAATTAAAACTAATTAATAAATTATTCTTGTAAAATAGATATACAATATGTTACAAGCAAGAATAAGCAATATGAACAAATGAATATATCCTAGCAATGAGATATTACAAATATATGAGCAATGATATATAATCACAAGGGTAAATAATCTAAACTAGATAGTGGGCAATATAATCAACAAGCAATATACAAAGGCGATATAAGATATGAACATAAAAATAAGTGCGCCAATGCAATCATAAACAAACGATATGATTACGGAGTTCGGTCCCCACGACCTACGTCTCCGCTCGTCACCACGAGGAGATCTCCACTATCACAACCGAGTTTTCCACGTTTACCCGAACAACGTTTACACCTCACAATACGGTTTTCTAGTTTACCGAAAACTCTACAACGAACACACTCTTGTAATCTCACTCTACACCCTCTCAAGTGTTGAACTAGACGTGTCTCCCACAAGTGCTCGGATACAACCTCTCCCTAGGTTCGTCAACCGACGCCACTCCTCTTGGGACGATCCCCGACTCTCACCACACACTTCTCTCAGTGTACAAGTGTATTACAAAGTGATCTCACAATTAAGCACAATACAAAGTGTTTGTTCTCTATAATGATGAGAACGAATTATAAGCTCACTCTCTAAGTTACACAATCCCACAACCCAATTATACTATGAATGTAAATACAATAAGCTCAATGGTTGTGTGTGTAAACAAAGAGAAAATAAAATCAACTAAACTCAATATGAACACTAGCTTAATAAAATGATAATCAAACAATATAAAATATAAATCTAGATTGAATTTAGAAAACTTCTTAATAGATCAAGAGTGGAAGGAGAAGAGTTGGATGCCCAAACACCAATAGATGATCTCTTCAAGCTCTTGTGAAATTGATTTCACAAACTCAAACTCTCAAATGCTTAAAAGCTTCTTAAACAAACTTAAACAACACTTAAACCCTCGTTAAAACTCTTGTTTAAAAAACTTCTTGGGTTTTTATGAGAACTGAGATCAATGGGGTATTTATAGCCTCCCAAAACCTCAGCCAAAAGCCCAACAGAAATGACCAAAAAACCAACAGAATTAGAAATCAGATTCTGTATAAAATGACTGTTGGAGTGAACGGAGGTCGACCGTAAAAATCTCGCGGTCGACCACGAGCCACTTTCATAACTTGAAAATTTTCCAGAAGCTTTAGCGGTCGACTGTGGAAATTTTCGAGCTGATGGTCGACCGTGGCGGTCGATCGTAAAAGTTGCTGATGGCTCCGTAGGAAAAAATAAAGGCGCGGTCGACCATGACGGTCAACCGTAAACTGACATATGAGAAAACAGGTTTGAAAGTTGATTTTCTAATTTTAAAACCTTATTTTAAAATATCAAATAAATTCCAAAAAATGTAAAACTTTGGGAAATGATTGAAGACATGATAATACACATGCTACAGAAATTGGTTTTCAAAAAGGACAACCCAAATGAAAAATATTATCATTTTGCAAAATACTCCAAAACATGAAAACGTGAACATATGAGTTTTGACATTTTAGCTTAACCATGTTTTGAAACAATACAAAATAATTTTATAGACTTTTATAGACTTGAAGAAAGATGTAAACTATTGTTATGAAGTCTATAAACAATGAATATAATATTTTATCAAAATACACATATAATGCACTAAAACATGATTTCATTGAACTGAATAAAATTGATATTGATGAAATCATATATATGCATGTAAGTATGAAACAAAAATATGTTTTCTAATTATATTTAATTTTTTCATAGTAAAACTTGAAAACTATCAACCAAAACATATATGTATATATATAACTATATATATACATGGAAACCAATAAATGTGTGTGTATATTATATTGAGCTTAAGGTACTAACACACATAATATAAACTCCTAAACTAAATTACACAAGCTTGATCTTGATCTTCAATAGCTTGACTTGGTAATCTTACGGATGAAGCTTGAACTTGGATCTTCAACTTGAATTGTATAAAGCTTCACCTACTAATCCACCAACCTCCATTTGATATGATCGTTACGGCGCAATCCATCCAACCTCTAACATGTTGTTTGTCTATAATTGATACAAAAACACAAACACTAGACAAACAACATTAGAAGTAAATTATTTGTAAATCATTATCAAAACAAGAAGGCCAACAATTTCTTTTGTATTATATGTATAAAGACTTGGTCTTTTCATGTTACAAAGTTTGAGAATGAATTTATAGAAATATTTAAGATCTGAAAATGATTTAAAATATTGTTTAATCTGAAGAAAGATGATTTGTTCTTCATTTTGAGTTTTTATGCATGATTTAGGGATTTATATATCAAGTTAATGTAAATAATTATGCTATATATGTTGAGATTGCTTCCAGAAGTTTTTATCTACTGTAGGCATGCTTTCATGCAAGTATTATGTTGTTTTAATCATGTTTGGATCACATAAACACGGTATGAACACAACACATACAATCAGTACGAGATTCTGGAAAATCTGCCCATGGTCGACCGCGCCTTAGTGGCGGTCGACCGCGTGCAGGACAGAGTCCTGGGTAGACCCTAAAACCCGTCGCGATCTACCGCCGCAAAATCGCGGTCGACCGCTACTCAGTCTTTGTTCATGTGCATGTTTTGTTCGACTGTTTGAGTTTTCGAGCGAGTCTCTCGACCTTGTACTGTTATGATACAATGATTATGAGTTGTTTAACACCTGGGATGTCAGTGAATACCAGATATGGACACGCATACCGAGATATGTGCACGTATGTTTAGAATATGTTTTGTTAACATACTTTTTGTCATAATTTAATTTGATAAATAAATATGAAGAGTATAGTAAACTCATGTATCTGGAATAGGGAGATAAAACCTATTTTTACAGGACGATTAAGTAAGAGTATTACAAAAGTATCGTTATTTTATGTATCCGGAATAGGGAGATAAAACCTATTTCTGCATGATGATTGAGTAAGAGTATTATAAAAGTATCATCATTTCATGTATCCGGAATAGGGCGATAAAACATATTGCCGCAGAGCGAGTGAGTAAGAATATTACAAGAGTATCACTATTACACAAGGAGATGTACATATATAAGTATTATCAGTTGTAATTTTCCTTCTATATTGGATTCCTGAGAGTAGGGTACTTTCTTTGAGATCGTGGCTTACATGATATGGCTTATGGTTAACTTTTGTTTTGGATGAGATCCACCTTACATTAGAGCCGTCTAGTCGAGTGTAGTTTTGAGATGAGATATTTATTCTACATGTTTGAGGTTTGGAATGTTTTCTTTTGTTTGCTGTTTTTCATTCATAGAGTTTGGAGTTGGTATTTAGGAAGTCACAATTTGAGACATAGTATATACATGAGGGTTTCCTTGTTTGGATTATTTCGCTCGACGTACTAACTCTCGTGTTGTGGATTCCTAAATACTAATCTCCAGTTAGAGTTATATGAATAATTTCATACTTATATGTACTGACTCTATTTTCTATATACTCCTACCCATTTCCCTGGGGAGAGGTGGAGATGATCTCGCTATAGCGCTTTGACGCTCATTGTTTTCCTCCCTTTCATGCAGTGAGTCCGGTGCACGGAGAGTCGCAGGTTGATGGGATTTCTTCATAGATTCCATCTAGCTATTTATTATTTTAGTAGTTATTATAGAACTCCACAGTTAGTAGTTTATGTTCAGACTCTAGACTTGTATTTTATTTTGTAGAGGCTGAGAGCCATATTGATACTTTATTTGACTCATTGCACTTGAGGTTTATTTCAGACCCAGAGATATTTCTATTCTATTTTAGTTGGGCTCACTGATGATTATTCTCTTATTGCTTATGTGTACACCTAGTTTGTTCTATCTCTATTATTTGCATGTCGGTACTTTCACCTATTTTTTGTTTCCACTGGAGAGATAGTTATTGTGATGGTGAAACATATCGTAGCATGGTGTTTGGTACTTGGTAGGTTTGATATTCCGGGTTTTACCTTGGACTGTAGCCTTGCGTGAAACCTGGGACGTCACAATTGGTATCAGAGCTCTAGTTTTAATATCCTTAGGATCATCTCTGTGTCATATTGTGGAGTTAGGATAGAGTTTCCTAGGGATCATGCATACAGTCCACTAGGAATTCCTAGTATGAGTGAGGACGTATTATATATGTACGCAGAAAATTACAAAAAAAAAGTTTTTATGAACTATTTGCTTTGAATAATAAGGCATGCTATGGGTAATATATGATACGAATTACTTATTGGTATATGTTATATCCTTTCATGCTTGAGATCCTGTCTACTGTGTGTAATAAGCTCTACTTCTAAATTATAAATGTCAGGAAGAGGACGCGAACACTGAGGTACTCGTGCTCAGGGAGCTGAGCAAGACGATAGAGAGCCCGAGCCGCAGCAGGCTCCGTAGTACTTGGTGGATTTCATAGCACCTTTAGCAGCTAGACTGATAGCGCCGGAGCCGCAGCAGGCTCCGTAGTACTTGGTGGATTTCATAGCACCTTTAGCAGCTAGACTGATAGCTATTGAGGAGCAGCTAGCAGATCAGGTTCGACAGGAGACTCCCATTCGTCAGGAGACACCCATTCAGGAGGAGATACCAGTGGGGACATCAGTAGATTTACCACCACCTTCAGTTGATGATGGAGTGGCTGAGTAGGAGGTTTGGCTTTGTCTGGTAGAGAGGGACCAGAAGTTGAAGGCTCCAGAGTTTCATGGTTCGACGGATTCCATTGCGGCACACAAATGGAAGGAAGATGTAAGCAACATCTTGGATATGCTTAATGTGAATACTGTGCAGAAACAGAGGCTAGCAGCTTTCAACCTCAAGGGCGATACAGAAGGATAGTATCGGGTTAGTTTTACTCCAGAGCAGAGGTTGATGGCCTCGTGAGAGACTTTTTTTGTATTTCTTTGATGAGCACTATGTTTTGGCTGCAGCGAAAGCCGGGAAGGAGTTAGAGTTAGCTTGGTTGGAGCAGGGGGATATGTCTATGATGAATTTTGAGAGTAAATTCATGTTACTATTTAGATTCATTGGAATGTGGCACACTGAGGAGAGGTAGGCTCAGATGTTCATGATGGGACTTCGCCCAGGTTTACGTCGATATCTAGTATCTTGGAGGTTCCATTCAGTGCGGGAGGTGGCAGATGCTGCCATGGCTCAGGAGACAGACACAGCTATATTTATTAAGGGCAAAGATGATAATGCTAAGTCAGGATAGTTTGGGGATAAAGGTAAAGGTAGGAGATCTCTTACAGGCTCAGAAGGACCCCAGTAGCAAGGCAAGGGTCCACATCAGCAGGGTCCCCATAAGAAGGGCCATCATCTGGGTCAGAGGGCATAGCAGCAACACCGATTTCATGGGGCTTGATTCAATTACAATAAGCTCGAACACAGAGTAGCAGAGTGCCGCAACGCACCCACAGCAGGCCAACAGGGTAGGAATCAGTAATAGCAGCATCAGAACCGTACTTAGGGACGCGGTCAGGGTCAGCAGTTAAGGATTGAGGCACCTCTAGTAGTCCCGAGGATTAAGGGATAGGTACGAGCGATTCAGGAGACCCAACAGGGATATATAGTCCCATACGTTCCAAGCGATGCAGCGTAACAGTCTGGTAGAGTGTATGCAGTTGTTCCTCGCAATCATGGCGCGAACGGAATGGTGGTGGAAGGTACATTCCTTGTGAATTCCTTTCCAACACATATTCTTTTTTATTCTGGAGCTTCGTATTCTTTTATATCCTACGATTTTTCAGTTAGACTCCAGCTTGTGGTGCAGCCATTAGATTTTCCTCTATCTGTATCTACTCCTTTAGGGGAGATGTCTCTGTTAGAGAGTGTTTGTAGGAGATGTATAGTCAGTTTGGACGATTCTGAGTTCTTGATCGACTTGATCGTTTTGCGTATGTCTGAGTTCGATGTTATCCTTGGTATGGATTGGTTATCTTCCTACCATGTGAGTATCGACTGTTTTGTGAAAATAGTAAGTTTACGAGCATATGATGGATCTAAGTTAGTGGTAGCGACCTTCAGAGGCAACCAGTTTACGGAGTCATATCTGGCATATGTCGAGGAGGTGGTGTTATGGGATCGGGGCACAGATTTGAGTGAGATGCTAGTGGTCTCAGAGTATCAGGATGTCTTCCAGGACGTACCAGAATTACCTCCAGTGAGAAAGGTCGAGTTTTGCATAGAGTTACAGTCAGGCACCACGCCAATTTCCCGAGCTCCTTATCATATGGTGCCTGCTGAGATGAGGGAGCTACGGATCCAGTTAGATAAGTTGTTATCTCAGGATTTCATTCAATGGAGTCACTCTCCGTGGGGAGCACCGGTCCTCTTTGTGAAGAAGAAGAACGGGAGTATACGATTATGCATTGATTATTGAAAGTTGAACAAGGTCACTATCTGAAATAGGTACCCATTACCGAGGATCGATGACTTGTTCGGCCAATTACAGGGAGCATAGTATTTCTCGAAGATAGATCTTCGTTCCGGTTATCATCAGTTACAGGTTCGGGAAATGGATATTCCCAAGACCATATTCTTGACTCGATATGGGTCCTTCGATTTCCTTGTCATGCTATTTGGGCTGACCAATGCATATGCAGTATTCATGAATTTGATGAATCGGGTTTTTTGTCCATACTTGGACCAGTTCGTGATAGTTTTCATCGATAATATTCTTATCTATTTGAGATCAGAGGCCAAGCACGAGCAGCATTTGAGGTTGGCATTACGGATTTTGTGGGAGCACCAGCTGTATGCCAAATTTAGCAAGTGTGAATTCTGGTTATCGGAGGTCAGATTTTTGGGCTATGTCATCAGCCGAGAGGGCATTACAGTAGATCCAGCTAAAGTAGAGGCCGTACTTGATTGTGAGCCACCAAAGACAGTTACCGAGATTCATAGCTTTTTAGGTCTGGCAGGCTATTACAGAAAATTTATTCAGGACTTCTCAAAGATTGCCACGCCACTTACACACCTTACTAAGAAGAGTGTACAGTTTATTTGGAGTACAGAGTGCTAAAAGGCATTTGAGACATTGAAGACTAAGTTGACCTCATCGCCAGTATTGATTATTCCTAACAGTGATAAGGCTTTTATTGTCTACACTAATGTATCTTTATTGGGTCTTGGAGGTGTTTTGATGCAGACCCAGAGAGTTACGGCCTATATTTTGAGGCATTTGAAGACTCATGAACAGAATTATCCCACGCATATTTGGAGCTAGCAAAAGTGGTCTTTGCACTGAAGGCGTGGAGGTATTATTTGTTTGGAGTACAGTTTGAGTTATTCACAGATCACCAGAGTTTGAAGTACCTCTTTTCACAGAAAGAACTCAACCAGAGACAACGACGATGGATAGAGTTTATAAAGGAGTTTGAAGTACCTCTTTTCACAGAAAGAACTCAACCAGAGACAACGACGATGGATAGAGTTTATAAAGGATTACGAGTTCGCTATACAGTACTATCCGAGAAAGGCGAACGTAGTAGCAGACGCATTGAGCAGGAAGCATCGTCGCAGGCTAGCTGCTTTGAGGTGTTCACTACATCAGGATCTTTATACCCTCGGTCACTATGATTTCAGACCAGAGATTGGCGGGAGCCGTGTTTTCGTAGGAGCTTTATCAGTGCAGCCGTCTTGAAGAGATAGGGTAGTCGGAGCTAAGTTAGAGGACTATTGGATTCAAACCCGTAAGGGGGAGATTTCCAAAGATCCCAAGGATAATTGGACTATTGGAGTAGATGGAGGCCTTAGGATGAAGGGTAGGATTGTCATGCCGAACAATCTACAGCTGAAGAGGAAACTTTTTAACGAGGCACATCGTAGCAAATATAAAGTACACCCAGGCATGACGAAAATATATAAGGATCTGAAGAGACATTTTTGGTGGAGTGGTATGCGCAGAGAGATTGCAGAGTACATGACTAAGTGTTTTACCTGCCAGCAAGTTAAGGCAGAACATCAGAGACCTACAAGAACCCTACAGCCTTTACCCATTCCTGAGTGGAAGTGGACAGATATTTCCATGGATTTCATACGTTGCCTAAGTTAAAGAAAGGAAATGATTCTGTCTGGGTTATAGTGGACAGATTGACAAAGTCGGCACATTTCTTACCTGTGAGGACGACTTACACGGCGGACACATATGCGAGGATTTTTAATTAAGAGATTGTCAGATTGCATGGAGTTCCAAAGACGATTATATCAGATCGGGGCTTAGTCTTCACATCCTATTTCTGGAGGAGTTTTCAAGATGCTTTTGGCAGCCAGTTATCATTCAGTAGTGTCTTCCACCCCCAGACAGATGGTCAGACCGAGATGGTGAATCAGGTGTTGGAAGATATGCTGAGAGCATGTGTTATAGATCAAGGTAGCTGGGAGGACCACATCTCATTGATTGAATTTGTATATAATAATAGTTATCAAGCTACCATCGGGATGGCGCCGTATGAAGCATTGTACGGGAGTCCTTGCAGATCGCCTATATTTGGGCAAAACCAGAGGATAGTCTACTACTTGGCCCGGAGCTAGTTAGGCAGACCACAGAAAAGGTGACACTTATTCGAGAGCGCATTCTTGCCGCCCAGAGTCAGCAAAAGAGTTATACAGATCTGATGCGGCATAAACATGTACCAAAAAGGTTGCAAGTGCACAACCGTGTCAAGTTATAGTATAAAGATATCGATCCCACGAGGAAGGTGTTTGTAGGAGAAAATATAAAATCGGTTCTTATGTTGTGTGCATGACAAATAGGAGTGATGAGTGAATGTGATTGTGAAGAGATTGAGGTAGTGAAAATGGTGTGTAAATAGGTGCAAAGTGTAAGTGATAGTGGATTTGAAAAAGAATGAGTATGATCAATAAAGTGAGAAGGAAAAATGAATAAAATCAAGAAACAAATAAAAAATCAAGAATGAAGAACAAAATTCTAGAATAAAAGAAAATGCAAGAAATTAAAGATGGTGGATTCAATTATAGATATGGGTAATCTAAAATTGAACTCACTTCTTAGAAAAGGGTGATTCCCTAGAGGGTTCTAGCCTAAAGGTGAATCAAACAAAATAAAAATAAACAAAAAGAAAAACTAAACCCAAGAGGGTTCTAGACTCAAGGTGAATAGTACAAGAAATTAAAATCTAACTACAAAATAAATTACAAAATCTAAACTATAAAATAAATTGCAAAAAGAAAATAAATCTACTCTATAAGCATGAAAATAAATCTAATCTATGAGCATGAAATAAATCTAAGGCAAGAGGGTTCTAGCCTCTTGGCTATTTAACAAGAAAATAAAATCTAACTACAAGCATAGAAATAAATCTAAACTAATAAGCAATAAAAGAGAAAAAGAAAAGAAATATAAACCTTCAAATAATTCTCCATCTTCATCTTCATCTTCATCATCCAACAAAGAGAAGAAGAGAAAAATTTAAAGTGGTGAAAAAATTATTATTATTAATTGCAACTAAAGTTACAATTTTGGAAGGCCTTCTCAATTAAGAGTAGCCCTCCTCTCCAAAAGGAGTTTAATTTCTTTGATTTTGAACATTTACAGCACAAAGTCCATAAGCAAATCCGGTCCATGGAGAAAAATTCAAATCTGCACACAATGATTTCAAATCCACAATTCAGCAGCACAAGTCCTTAAAAATCAAAGCTGCAGCCCACATTCCAAGTCCGGTCCACTTGGACTTCATTTGATTTTCAAACCAACAAGCTAAGTCCGGCCATTTGGTCATGCATTTGATTTCGGCCCACTGCAGCTTCCAAAGTCCACAATCAGCACAAGTCTTTGGCATTTGTTTGATTTTCCAAGTTATAAAAATTCGGCCCATTTAACATCAACTGTCCAATGGAGTAGGTCCATGAAGCTTTATTTTACAAAAATCAAATCCGGTCCATCTGCAGCAATTAAGTCATGTCCTTGTGATTTTTGCATAAAAGTCCAATTCATTTTTTTAGCAACCAAGTCCAAATCCGGTTCCTTGCACACATGTGATTTTCAAAATTTAATTCTCTTATTTCTTCATTTACTCAAGGGTCTTTGTTGAGAGATGAGATTTTTGGGAGTTATTCTTTATTAACCTGCAATTAAAGATAAAAACAATTATTAGTGCTATATTTATTCATATAAAATAGATAATGAGGGTATAAAATTATAATAAAATGTGATTACCAAATACCCCCACACCTATACTTTTGCTAGTCCTCTAGCAAAGAAAATAAAAAGAAAATCCTAACTCACTTTCGCAGGAATCGCGGTTGTATTTAGCACATACAACAAGCCTTTAATCCCCTAGGTTACCCTAGTGGACGAGTTGTAGTCTCGTGAGGGTTTGCAGTGAATATACCCACAAAATTCGGTTAACTTGTCAAATTAAAGAAGTCAGTAAATAACTAAATTCACTTGATAACTTTTAGATAATCTAATTGGAGTCAGTTATCACTCAAGAAAACATTTTTATATATAACTCTAAGGTATATTTTTAAGAAAATCTTCTCATTGTAGCAATACGAAACCTAGCCAAACTTAGAAATTTAATTTAAAAGTTTTGAAAAGAACATGCTAACTCTTTGTTTTAAATAATTTTCAAGTTGCTTGATTTAAAATATTTTCCAAGACCATATATACAATTATAAAACATTTATTAGTTTTTTTTTTTTAACTCTTTCTTTCTTGGTGATTTTTTTCTACTTTAACGGGCTTTCTAAGTGACTATTTAACGAGTTTTGGGCCAATGGATCCCAACCCAATTGGGTTTAGGTCATTAAGTATGGAAATACTCATTGGGCTTAATTACTCGGTCAGCTTAGGCTTTATAAGATAGAATCACCTAGAATTCAAGAGTATTATTTTTTTTTCCTTTTTTTTTGGTGCCCATTTTTCGCACTCTTCTTTTGCAAAATTTTTTTTTTGTGTATGTATATATATTTTGAAAAATATGTAAATCAAGACACTTTGAAAAATTATTTTCAACTCTAAGTTAAGCATGCAAAAATTTTATTATTTTAAATAAAAGTCCAAGTTAAGGCTTAAGTAAAGTATACTACTTTGAAAATTATTTCTTAAGAAATTTATTTAGAGTTATCATAAAAGGTGAACTTAAGTAAATAACTAACAATGGATTAGAAAATTTTAAATTTATCAACTAAATCAATTATTACATAACTCCATCAATTTGGCAAGTGACTATATTTTTATAATTTTTTTTAAAGAAAAAGGGAAAAAAAAGAAAAAATAACTAATTCTCACCCCCACACCTAAATTTTGCATTGTCCTCAATGCAAACTCTATGATGCATAAAGTAAAGCAGATAAGAAGTGAAGCACTTACATTTGGTCCGCTGATAAAAATCTGCAATTACCTTTGGTCTGAGGAGGATGAAAACAAAATTTTATTCTTCTTTCTTTTTTTTTCTTTTTTTTCTTCTTTTTTTTCTTTTTTTTCTTTTTTCTTTTTCTTTTTTTTTTCTTTTTTTTTTGAAAATTGAACAAGAAACTCTCACGTGAGAGAAGAATAAATTCTTTTTATTATTCTGAAATAAACAAAATAAACAATGTAGAATAAAATATTCAACATGAAGAGTTCCTGTTCTACATTGAATCCTACCTTACTGTTGAAAATTCTTCCCCGGATTTTAAACAAATTCAGAATGATATAATCAATAATGTGAATTTCCAAGCATTTCGGGGTGTTTAGTAATTCTTGTAACAAAGTAAGGTAGGTATTATTGGTGTCAAGCATTTTACATTTCTTAATGAACTTAGACTCTTGTACTGTGAAGTTTTGTTTTCTAACAACCAATTTTTCTGTGAAGTTCTGAAAAATTGGTTGTTGATTATTCTCCAAAAATCTAAGTTCATAAAGAAAGAGTTCTTCAAAATTTAATTCAAAGCAGCACATGTTTAACACAGTTTTATTATTCTCAAGGACCTGATCTGCTTCTTCTAAAAACTCCAACTCTTTATCAAAAATTTCCTCAAAACTCAAATCAGACTCTTCTTCTTCTTCTTCTGATCTTTCCTGAATGTAGTTTATTTCTAGAGGCTGATTATTTGGTTGGTCCCCTGGATTAAAAATGTTGAGATCAGCAGTCAAATTCCCAAAGGACAGCTTCATTTGACCAGTTCTACAGTTGATGAGAGCATTAGAAGTGGCTAAGAACGGTCGTCCTAAGATGACAGGTGTCTGTCCTTTGGGATTGGAAACAGGCTGTGTTTCCAAGACTACAAAATCTACTGGAAAAATAAAATCTCCAACCTTAATCAGAACATCCTCTAACTCACCCATAGGGACCTTGACAGATCTATGGGATCTTAACAGATTTATCAGCCAACTGTAAGGTGCATTTGGTTGGGTTCAGTACACCTAGACCCAATTGCTGATAGACTGAATATGGAAGCAAATTGACACTGGCCCCTAAGTCTAAAAGCGCCTTATCAATGTGAGTATTACCAATGATACATGAAATGATGGGGGAACCTGGATCTTTACGTTTCAAAGGTATAGGATTTGACAGCATTTCACTGATATTGGCGGCTAAAAAGACTTTCTTTGGAACATTTATTCTCCTCTTCTTAGTGCACAATTCTTTTAAAAATTTAGCATAAGATGGAATTTGTTCAATTACATCTAAGAGAGGAATGTTGACCTTAACCTGCTTGAATGTCTCTAGGATTTTCTCCTCCTGAGGAGAGTGTTTCCTAGACCTGAGTCTATCTGGAAAGGGAGCAACCGGTCTAAATCTATCAAAAGCAGGCTCAGGTTCGGGTTCAGGTTCTTGGTCATCTGAGGGGAGTGATTGTTGAATAGATTCATCAGAAGGAGAAGGAGAAGGAATTTGTACAGGATCAAGAGTTTGACTTGGCGGAGTTCTCACTTGATTATCGACCTGTCTACCTGACCGAAGTGAATGGATTGCATTCACTTGAGCTTCATAGGATGAACTGCATCCTGTGTTATTAGGGTTGACCACGGGTTGACTCGGAAATTTTCCTTTCTCTCTTTCACTCACGGCACTAGCTAGTTGACCAAGTTGGGATTCTAATCTAGCTATAGCTTGAGTGTTGGAGTTGAGCATTTGTCCGGTTGATTGCATGAAGGAATTCAACGTGCTAGATGTTTGAGTCAACATATTCGTGGTTTGAGTAGAGGCCTTAATTATGGTTTCTAAACCCCTTTCCAAGACATTGAGACGTTTATCCTGATCTGGATTGTGAGGAGTCTGAATTACAGCTTGATGAAGAGGAGACTGATTTTGATACGGCAGATTGGGTTGTTGAAATTGTGAATGAGAATTGAATGGAACTGTGTTTCCCCTAGGAAAATGTTGGGTCGAAGCGGGAGTGAAATTTTGAGTTCCGGGAGAATTTCCTAGATTCCATGCAAAGTTGGGATGATTTCTCCAACCTGGATTGTAGGTTGGAGAAAATGGATCATTTCTAGGGTGCTGGAATGCAGCGTTCATCTGTTCTAATGAATGATTGTTTCCTAAGAGAGGGCATTCCTCTGAAACGTGGGTAGGAGACTGACAATTATGACATCCTGGGAAAGAAACATGATTGAGTTGAGCTGGAGCTCGTTCCTTAATTTCTAAGGCTTCTAACCTCCGCAGAATTGTCGCCATCTTCGCTTCAGAAGCAATGTTTGACTCCAAGGAAAGACCACTAGACTTAGAATGGGGAACTGATGAAACCCTGTCATCGCACTGTTCCCATTGCAAAGCAATGTTTGACTCTAAGGAAAAACCACTAGACTTAGATTGGGGAACTGATGAAACCCTATCATCGCACTGTTCCCATTGCATTGTTTTTTCAGAAAGACTCTCCAAAAACTCCCAAGCTTCATCAGCATTTTTCCTCATAAAATCCCCGTGGCACATTGATTCTAAGGAAGTTTTTGCAGAATAATCTAATCCCTCATAAATTATTTGGCACAATCGCCATTTCTCTAAACCGTGATGAGGACATTGGATGAGAAGATCTTTAAATCGGTCAAAATACTTCCAAAAAGGTTCTCCCGGGATAATTTTAAAGTTTTGAATGCTGTTCCTAAGCTTTACCGTTTTATGAATAGGAAAAAATTTCTTAAGAAAAACGGTGACAAATTCATCCCAAGTTGAGATGGAATTTGTGGGTAAGCTGTACAGCCATTTTTTAGCTTTATCCTTAAGAGCAAATGGAATAAATCTAAGCTTAATCGCATCTTCGTTTAATTCTCTCATTTTAATCATAATACACACTTCCTCAAATTCCGAAATAAAAATATATGCGTCTTCTGTTTCATTACCAAGGAATTTGGGAAGCATGTTTATGTATTGCGGTCTAAGCTCAAAATTTATCCCATTTGTTTCGGGGAGCCTAATGCACGAGGGGATTACATTCCTAATGGGATAGCACATATCATGAAGAACGGGTGGATTAGGATGCTCCATTTCTATGATTGGTTCAAAGCGAATTAATCGATATGTATTATCCTTAATCCACTGTTGCATACACCAAAATATTTCTTTTTATTTTTATTTTTATTTTTTTTTAATTTTTTTAAAAAATTAGTTTTTTTTTATGTTTATGAGAAGAAAAGGATAAAGAAAAATCTTAACTAAAACAAAACAATCACTTTTCAATCACTCTAATTCTAGGGTTTAGCCTAATTCACTAGACCAGCTCCTAACCAAAAACTCCTACAGTGAAAAGATAAAAGTTTTACCCAGGTAGTTAGCCAGGTAAGGATAGTACTAGAGGGTGATCAAAGATCAATTAAGTACCTCTTTCCTTGCGGAGCGCTTTACGCAACCCCTAAACCTTGCCTTAGACACCAACTAATCTGAGAAAACTTAAACCGGTTCACTTAAGGATTTCTTGTTCCTTATTGAGCTCGAATCCTTAGGGGCCAATGTCTAATGAGTTTTATTAGGCTTGGATTTGTGAAGTGAGGAATTAGTGATTTTTGGGCTAAGGAAAGGGTGATGAAATCCCTCACCTTATCTTGATTATGGGTTTTTACCCTTAAAGATATTTTTAAGTGTGTTTTACCCTTAAAGATATTTTTAAGTGTGTGCCAAATCAAGATGCTCAAATCACTTGGTGAATTCCTACAATCAATATGAAATGCACTCCTATGAATTAAAAGCAACTAAAAAGGATGGAAAAGAAAAATCTTTTTTTTTTAATTAATGTTAACAATCAAACAAATGAGAAGGGGGGATTTGTTTGAATTTATTATCTTGTTAGTAAATGTCAAAGTGGAGGATGAATTTTATTATGGTCAACGGGAAATAAAATCTTTTTTTTAATCCTAATTGTCTCTAATTGTGAAAAAGTAGCTAAAGGGTGGAATTAAAAACTAGAAAGAGGACTTACCCGAAAGCAAATCTTCAAATCCTAGCTCTCCAATCCGCGATCTTCAAGCTCCAAGCGTTTCCTTCACAAAAAACACACAAGTTAAAGAACCAAAATAATTAAAACCTACTTAAGCACCTTCCCCGGCAACGGCGCCAAAAACTTGATGCGGCATAAACATGTACCAAAAAGGTTGCAAGTGCACAACCGTGTCAAGTTATAGTATTTAAGATATCGATCCCACGAGGAAGGTGTTTTGTAGGAGAAAATATAAAATCGGTTCTTATGTTGTGTGTGTGACAAGTAGGAGTGATAAGTGAATGTGATTGTGGAGAGATAGAGAGAGTGGAAGTGATAGTGTGTAAATCGGCACGAGATATAAGTGAGAGTGGATGTGACAAAGAATGAATATGATCAATAAGGCAAGAAGGAAAAGGAAAATAAAAATCAAGAATAAAGAAAATAAAATTCAAGAATAAAAGAAAATGCAAGAAATTAAAGATGGTGGATTCAATTATAGATATGGGTAATCTACAATTGAACCCACTTCTTAGAAAAGGGTGATTCCCTAGAGGGTTCTAGCCTAAAGGCGAATCAAACAAAATAAAAATAAACAAAAAGAAAAACTAAACCCAAGAGGGTTCTAGCCTCAAGGTGAATAGTGCAAGAAATTAAAATCTAACTACAAAATAAATTCAAAAATCTATAAAATAAATTGCAAAAAGAAAATAAATCTACTCTATAAGCATGAAAATAAATCTAATCTATGAGCATGAAATAAATCTAAGGCAAGAGGGTTCTAGCCTCTTGGCTATTTAACAAGAAAATAAAATCTAACTACAAGTATAGAAATAAATCTAAACTAATAAGCAATAAAAGAGAAAAAGAAAAGAAATATAAACCTTCAAATAATTCTCCATATTCATCTTCATCTTCATCATCCAACAAAGAGAAGAAGAGAAAAATTTAAAGTGGTGAAAAAATTATTATTATTAATTACAACTAAAGTTACAATTTTGGAAGGTCTTCTCAATTAAGAGTAGCCCTCCTCTCCAAAAGGAGTTACAAAATTTTCACACCCTTAACCCCTCACTCTCTACCCCTATTTATAGTGATTTTCAATGAATATGAGCCATTGGATTTGTCTTGAGCCCCAAGCAACAATCTTCACCTTTGAATTTGCTTTTTGTTCTTCTCTAGCCCAACACCCATATGATTTTCAAAAGAAAATGAAAGTCCAAATATTTGCTGCAGGTCCGGCCCATTCATGTCATTTGATTTTTAAAATATGCAGCACAGTCCATTTGAGAAAATGATTCATGTAAGCAAGTTTGGCCCAATGACATTTCTTTGATTTTGAACATTTACAGCACAAAGTCCATAAGCAAATCCGGTCCATGGAGAAAAATTCAAATCTGCACACAATGATTTCAAATCCACAATTCAGCAGCACAAGTCCTTAAAAATCAAAGCTGCAGCCCACATTCCAAGTCCGGTCCACTTGGACTTTATTTGATTTTCAAACCAACAAGCTAAGTCCGGCCATTTGGTCATGCATTTGATTTCGGCCCACTGTAGCTTCCAAAGTCCACAATCAGCACAAGTCTTTGGCATTTGTTTGATTTTCCAAGTTATAAAAATTCGGCCCATTTAACATCAACTGTCCAATGGAGTAGGTCCATGAAGCTTTATTTTACAAAAATCAAATCCGGTCCATCTGCAGCAATTAAGTCATGTCCTTGTGATTTTTGCATAAAAGTCCAATTCATTTTTTTAGCAACCAAGTCCAAATCCGGTTCCTTGCACACATGTGATTTTCAAAATTTAATTCTCTTATTTCTTCATTTACTCAAGGGTCTTTGTTGAGAGATGAGATTTTTGGGAGTTATTCTTTATTAACCTGCAATTAAAGATAAAAACAATTATTAGTGCTATATTTATTCATATAAAATAGATAATGAGGGTATAAAATTATAATAAAATGTGATTATCAAGATCAGCGGAGGCGATCTTTAGAGTTTCAGGTCGGAGACTTAGTTTTGTTGAAAGTGTCACCGATGAAGGGCGTCCAGCGATTCAGTAAACGGGGGAAGCTTGCCCCGAGATATGTTTGTCCCTTCAGAATTATCGAGCGCATTGGAGCTGTTTCTTATAGGTTAGACCTTCTAGCATCGATGTCGAGTATACACAATGTATTTCATATTTTGATGCTTAAGAAGTATTTGCGTGACGAAGAGCAGCAGAGGGTGATTGATTCACCAGAGGTTGAGATCCAGGATGATTTGACTACCGTAGAGATTCCGGTCTGCATTCTTGCAAGAGAGAATAAAAAGCTTAGAAATAAAGTCATTCCATTAGTGAAAGTTTAGTGGAACCGGCAAGGAGCCGAAGAGATTTCCTAGGAGCGCGAGAAGGATGTTCATCGCAATTACCCGCACTTGTTTGATCAGGTAAGATGTTGATATTTAAATATGCATTGATAGTGATGATTATATATGTTGTTGTTAAGTCACATTCATATTTAACGCTAGAATATGTCATTCAACACTTAGCCCTTAATTATTCGGAACATATGGTATATATATGGGGGGTTCATTGTTTGGATTTTTTGCCCGACGTACTAGTTCCGTCTAATTAGGGGTTAAGTGAAAATGTACGCATTTTAGATTGTTAAGTTTAAATGTTATTTATATTTCAAATCGGGAGATTAATGATACGAGATGTGTACGCGAGTGTTTCTTTGTCTAGATTAACCCCTCTTTGTGCTTTTCTCGTATTATTAATCTCTACGATGTGACTGTGAAATTTCGAGGACGAAATTCTTTTAGGGGGATGAATATAAAACCCCAAAATTTTGTGTTAATATAATTAATATGTGATTAATTATGATATATGGATATTTAGTATGATAAATATCATTAAATGGTATTTGAGTATGATACTATGTATTTTGAGTATGAGCGAGTTCATACATGAGAAAGAAAAGAGTCGAAACATGCACAATGGCCGAATATATGAGGAACTAGAAAATTCCAGTCCGGTCGACCGTCGCGGTCGACCACAGTCCGGTCGACCGCCACGGTCGACCGTGAAACCTGCAGAGAGTCAGATTCCTATTTTGAATTGGTTTCGGTTTTCTAAAACCCACATCCATTTTCTCTGATTTATATATCATATGTTCATGATATTTTCAGTTTTCTAAGAACCCTAACAGCCACCAAAACCCCTCTAAACACTAATTTGATTCTTGGAGAATATTGGAGGCTTTCATGCGAGAGTTTCATGTGATTTTTGGCTTTTGGAATGGATATCTTCTTTGGCTTGGCATCTTAAACATTTTTCTACAAATCTCAGGTAAGTTCATCTCTGCTAATCCCCCTCCTAATTTTTAAAATATTTTAAAGAGTTTTTAACATGTTTTATATAGCCAAACTGACTAGTTTATGAATAAAAGTTAATTCTTTTGTATTATATGTATAAAGACTAGGTCTTTTCATGTTACAAAGTTTAAGAATGAATTTACAGAAATATTTAAGATCTGGAAATGATTTAAAATGTTGTTTAATCTGAAGAAAGATGATTTGTTCTTCGTTTTGAGTTTTTATGCATGATTTAGGGATTTGTATATGTTGAGATTGCTTCCATAAGTTTTTAACTACTGTAGACATGCTTTCATGCAAGTATTATGTTGTTTTAATCATGTTTGGATCACATAAACACGGCATGAACACAACACACACAATCAGTACGAGATTCTGGAAAATCTGCCCACGGTCGACCACGCCTTAGTGGCGGTCGACCGCGTGCAGGACAGAGTCCTGGGTAGACCCTGAAACCCGTCGCGGTCGATCGCTGCAAAATTGTGGTCGGTCGCCACTCAGTCTTTGGTCTTGTGCAAGTTTTGTTCGACTGTTTGAGTTTTTGAGCGAGTCTCTCGACCTTGTACTATTATGATACAATGATTATGAGTTGTTTAACACCTGGGATGTCAGTGAATACCAGATATAGACACGCACACCGAGATATGTGCACGTATGTTTAGAATATGCTGTGTTAACATACTTTTTGTCATAATTTAATTTGATAAATAAATATGAAGAGTATAGTAAACTCATGTGTCCGAAATAGGGAGATAAAACCTATTTCCGCAGAACGATTGAGTAAGAGTATTACAAAAATATCGTCATTTTATGTATCCGGAATAGGGAGATAAAACCTATTTTCGCAGGACGATTGAGTAAGAGTATTATAAAAGTATCGTCATTTCATGTATCCGGAATAGGGCGATAAAACCTATTGCCGTAGAGCGATTGAGTAAGAATATTATAAGAGTAACGCTATTACACAAGGAGATGCACACATGTAAGTATTATCAGTTGTAGTTTTGCTTCCATATTGGATTCCCAAGAGTACGGTACTTTCTTTGAGATCGTGGCTTACATGATATGGCTTATGGTAAACTTTTATTTTGGATGAGATCCCCCTTACATTAGAGCCGTCTACTCGTGTGTAGTTTTGAGATGAGATATTTATTCTACATGTTTGAGGTTTGGAATATTTTCTTTTGTTTGTTGTTTTTCATTCATAGAGTTTGGAGTTGGTATTTAGGAAGTCACAATTTGAGACATAGTATATACATGAAGGTTTCCTTGTTTGGATTATTTAGCTCGACGTACTAACTCTCGTGTTGTGGATTCCTAAATACTAATCTCCAGTTAGAGTTATATGAATGATTTCATACTTATATGTACTTACTCTATTTTCTATATAATCCTACCCCTTCCCCTGGGGAAAGGTGGAGATGATCTCGCTATAGCGCTTTGACGCTCATTGTTTTCCCCCCTTTCAGGCAGTGAGTCTGGTGCACGGAGAGTCACAGGTTGATAGGATTTTGTCATAGATTCCATCTAGCTATTTATTATTTTAGTAGTTATTACAAAACTCCATAGTTAGTTGTTTATCTTTAGACTCTAGACTTGTATTTTATTTTGTAGAGGCTGAGAGCCATAGTGATACTTTATTTAACTCATTGTACTTGAGGTTTATTTCAGACTCAGAGATATTTCTATTCTAATTTTGTTGGGCTCACTTATGATTATTCTCTTATTGCTTTTGTGTACACCTGGTTTGTTCTATCTCTATTATTTGCCTGTCGGTACTTTCACCAATTTGTTTTTTCCACTAGAGAGATAGTTACTATGATGGTGAAACATGTCATAGCATGGTGTTTGGTGCTTGGCATGTTTGACATTCCGGGTTTCGCCTTGGACTACAGCCTTACGTGAAACCTGGAGCATCATATTAACCTGTAAGTATAGCACGTTATATTATAAGTATAGCATGTTAACCTATAAGTATAGCACATTATATTATAAGTATAACACGTTAAATTATAAGTATAGCACATTAACCTGTAAGTATAGCACATTATGTTGTAAGTATAGCATGTTATACTGTAAGTATAGCACGTTAACCTGTAAGTATAGTACGTTAACTTGTAAGTATAGCACGTTATATCATAAGTATAGCACGTTAACCTGTAAGTATAACACGTTATCATATAGCAGTATTTTAGTTGTATTTATTTTATGTGACTATATTTGATGAATTTTTTCTCTAAATTTGTTTATTTTTGGTAACAAATATAGATGGATGAAGAATTTTATTGCACATTGACGGGTTTTAGAGGAAATAATCACTTTTTAGAATTAAATGTCAACGGGAGTTATAAAGATTTGGCCGTTGCAGTCCAAAGCCTAATTGCTTGTAGTGAAAGCACGATACAGTTGACTTATAAAGTACCCCACACACAAGAAATTTATGTTCGTTTATGTGATGATGATGATGTCTTAATATTGTTCAATGTACATCGAAGTTGCAAGGAGAATATTGTTGTCATGAATGCTGAGATGAATCGAGAGATATTATTTGGTATACAAGCTAACAATGTCCTTATAAGGTAATTTCCACTTTTGTTATAGTTTCGTACTTTAACATTATCACTTTCTTAAGTCTTGTACAATTTTCTATGCAGTAATCCATATATCCCCTCTAGTGACGAACATGTTTCTCATTCACAAAATCTATCGTATTCACAAAATATGTCTCGGGAAGTTGAGAGCTCTAGTATGATTCCTATTGCATGACACAATGCTATTAAAAGTGTTAGTCAAGAGTTTGATGATGTTGAGCATTATCGGTGGAGTTTAAGTAATTATTCTATTGCACGAGGATTTAACTTTGAATTTGTAAAAAATGAATGCAAAAGGGTGACAGCAAAATGCAAGGCCGCAAACTATGAATGGATGGTTTATTGCACCCGTCATACAGATAGTGATCGATTCTATGTGAAAAAAATATGTAGTTCTCATAGTTGCTTGGGAGGAGGCATGGAAAAGGAAAGATATCAACGGGCATCTCTTAAGTGGAATGCTAATCATCTCAAGACCATATTGAAGGAACAACCCACTTATCGTCCAATTGATTTCCAGAAGAAGCTTAAAATGGAATTTGGTTTGGGCATCCCTTATCATAGAATTTGGTGGGAAAAAGAGCTAGCTCAACGTGAATTGTATGGTGATACTAAATTTTCATATGACCAACTCCAATGGTATAAGGATAAAGTTATAGAAACTAATCCGGGATCAATTGTTCACATAGAGCATGAAGACGGAAGATTTACACGAGTATTTGTGTATTATTATGCTTGTTAGAAGGGGTTTATGGAGGGATGTAGGCGAATGTTGTTCTTGGATGGTACACATCTTTTTGATAGGTATGGTAGAGTTCAATCTAATCAAAACTTGCATTTGTTCTTGGATGGTACACATCTTTTTGATAGGTATGGTAGAGTTCAATCTAATCAAAACTTGCATTAATGTACTACTTCATATTGATAGGTATGGTAGAGTTCAATCTAATCAAAACTTGCATTAATGTACTACTTCATATTATACTTTGTTTTATGATTGTTCTTTTCTTTTTTAGGTATAAAGGAACCTTACTTGTCATAACTGCTCTAAACAGAGATGGAGGTATATTTCCCGTAGTAATTTGCATATGCTGTAGGCTGTCTAAAAATCACAATAGATAGCTGATCCCCATCAAACTTCAACAAACAAAAGCTACAAACAGAGGACTTTTCACATAGATCAAGAAGAGTTACAAATCAACGACACTTTTGACAGCTGATGAAAACTCTATTCAGTAGCCTTCATAACCAACTGTGAGAGTTACAATCTGATGACTTTCACACCCAATAACAAGCAAAGATCAATGAGCAGTAGCCTTTGTGATGTTGTAATGGACAAGGTTACAAGCCAACAACCTCTCCCAAACGCAAAGTCCACCTCTGTGTTTCCCAAACTCAAAACGCATACGAACTGTGCGTTCTCCAATAGACATTCAACTCTACAATGCAGAGTTAAAACTCAAAACGCATACGAACTGTGCGTTCTCCAACAGACATTCAACTCTGCAACGTAGAGTTAAAACACAAAACGCACAGACTGTGCGTTCTTCAGCAAACACTCAACCCTGCGTCTTAATCTCAAGACGCAGAGTTGAGATTCAGCACGCATGCGGCCTGTGCGTTTCAAATCTCTAGCAGAGATTTAATTATACGTCTCAAGCCTTAGGCGCAGAGTTAAGGCCCAGAACGCCAAGTTAGGCGTTTGACTTGTTCAAACACATGCCGAACAGCTTCACAACCATTTATCCCACGTTCTGAGGGATTTTCACCCACTTAGGAGTGGATTTAGGGGTTGGTTACACCCCACATCCTCCTATAAATAACCGCATTACTCAACTGAGTAAGAGGTGGATCGGTTTTTGGCAGCAAAACCGCACATGGTTGGAGATTTGGAGATCAAAACCGCATAAGGTTGGGCGGAGAGGGCGAATTTTCTGAAGATCAAGGAACTGCTTGGCAGTTAGTAAATCAAATCTCAGAGAATCCCTTCATCAACGGCAGATCTACTTGGCTATTAACCGAGTTTTCGGTTCTAACAACTCTGTTACAGAGTTTCAACTCGCTCTGAGTTCTTATACTCGTTAAGAGTTCTTAATTAAACTTGCAACGCAAGCTAATTATACTAATCGATTATTCGGTTTTCAACAACTCTTTTCAGAGTTTTCAACTCGTTCTGAGTTTCTTAAACTTGTTAAGAGTTCTGAACCGGATTCATCATACAAGTCAATCGTTCTCGTGAGATAGTACGGTCGGATCATCAACGGAGAGCAAGTTCGACGCAAGCAATCGAAGGAGGCACTCCATCGCTACCAAGAAGAACCCAGAATTAAACAAAGGGGAGAATCAAATTCATTCTCCTCTCTTTTGTAATCGGAATCCAATTATAATTGATTTTGAGAGAATACAAGTTAATTTTCTTTCACTGTATTTTTACTACAAATTTTTCCCACAAACAAAAGATGGCGACTCTGCTGGGGACTAGCTTCTCTGACGAAGAAGTGGTGGCGCAAAAACAAAAGATGGCGACTCTGCTGGGGACTAGCTTCTCTGACGAAGAAGTGGTGGCGCAATCCGACGTCCACCTCACGGGAACCACCGTCGAAACTCTCGTCGTAGAGTTTGACCAAGCCAAATACGAGGAAGCCCTCTCCTCTAGATCGCTTAGCCCTAAGGCTAGGCGCGACACCCGCAAGATCTCTAAGGAGGTCTTAACTACTGCTGAGACGCCAAAGAAAGCCCTCTCCTTTGGCCAAGACCTTAAACTCGCTCAGCGAGTTGAAGACTCCACACCCGTATCAACACGGCGCGTAATAGGTCATAAGAGACCTATGACGGAGGAAAATCCAACCAACGTCGATGACGCTGCGGCCAAGGCGTTGAAACAAGCCAAGAAAAATGTTGCTCGACGAAGGATAAGATCCATACGACGAGCATACTTGCGGAATAGCCGAGCTATCACCCAACGCGAAGATTGCGTTTCTGAGCCTTTGCTTGAATCGTGCGCTTCTGCTCCAGAACGCACACTTCGTGGCAATGAACCCGATTATGAGCCTCGGGTAATCCAACTTAAACGCGACCCTCAGTGGTGCGTTGTTTAATCTAGACGCACACCTCACGAGTGCGTCTCAAAATCAAAACGTGACCTTCAAAGGCACGTTCAATCATCTAAACGCGCACCATAAGTGTGTGTTCAATGAAAACAAGACCCACAGGGGTCTGTTCAGTTAACCAAATGCACACCACAAGTGTGCTTTCAATCAAAACACAACCCTCAGGGGTCTGTTTCATCATCTGAATGCACACCACAAGAGTGCGTTCAATCAAAACAAGACCCGCAGGGGTCTGTTCAATCACCCAAACACACACCACAAGTGTGCGTTCGATCAAAACACGACCCTCAGGGGTCTGCTTCATCACCAAAACGCACACCACAAGTGTGCGTTCAATCAGAACAAGACCCACAGGGATCTGTTTCATCAGTTCAACACAAGCCTCAGCCTAGTGTTTATAAACCTAAACGCGACATTCGCGTTCCTTCTCAAGAACGCGGCTTGGTCCGTCGGGTTCAAGAGAGTCGACATGGATTTAAGATTCATGTCCAACCCACCCAGAGGCAGGGGGTTCCATCTCTACCCTCACGAGATTCTCCTCAAGTCTCTGACTTGCGTGAGCTACTGTCAAGAGGAAGACCAACACAGCAAGGGGCTCATTCATGCCAATGTGAGCGACTTATTTCTACAGTTCTTTCGGAATGTCACTGCTATACATCTGAACCTCAGCAATCTGTGTTCAACAGATTGACGAATGTTGTTAGACCTGCCAAACGACAATGTCGCCACAAAAAGAAGGCCTCTGAGATCGAATATCCTGAGGTCACTATCAACATGATTGGTAGAGGAAAAGCCTCGCATCCCGATTCTGATGAGTCACAAAGAAGTCATTCCCCGACTGTTCGGGAAATTTGTGACGAATTCGAAGGAGTATACCGGCATACTCGGACTCGGGCAGGAGCTATCCGTTCGGTTGACTATCAAAAGTTAGCCATGGGGATTACATCGAGTGATGAACATTCGGCAATTGTCGAGTCTCAATCTTCAAGCTTCGTTGTGGCACGAGAGACTTCTATTTATATGACTAGAAACCCTGAAGACCTAGCCAAAAGAGTGGACGAACATCACTGTAGGCATATAAAATTGCTTATAGGTCCCTTAGCTCAGCTCGGCACAAACCGACAAACCAACGAGGCAACGAGATTGACTAATCGCACGCAAGCAACGGAATACGTCCATTCGCGTGCGGGATCAAGCCAAGTGTTAGAAGAGTCAACGAGTCATCCAACCGAGAGCGGACTCGGACGAATCACGATCGAATCAAAATAAGTTTCGGACTCAGACTCAGAAGTGGATTTACTGCCTAATCAGGATCCGGATTTACTGCCAAATCAGGTCAACGAATCAAGTCTGGATAAATCAACCACAGAACCGAATCACGAATAGAACCAAAGGCGGAAAACAGCAAACCCACACACCCGGAGGGGCTCGGCTCAAACCGAGCCACCCCAGGGTGGCTCGGCCGGCACAGTAAAGAGAGCCTATAAATAGAGGCCTTGGTTCATTTGTTGAGAGGTTGGATTTTGGAGGAGGCGAAGCCCTGCAGGATTGGAGACTCAGATCTAAAAAAGATCTCAACTTTAGGACATCAAGGACTTGCTCATCCAGATCTGGTGCTCGGCGATCATCAACGTCAAATAAGGCAGGTGTTCGAGAGGATCGGATCTCAGATCTACGTTGCTACACTCCGGATCTAAGCTTAGTCTTAGATCCCGAGACTTGGACGATTGTTTCCTTGGTGAAACAATCCTCCCCGGCTATTATTTCCTTGGTGAAATAATACCCGTTGTACTGCGTAGATCCGACCGGATCTAGATCGCGCGGTGGTCCACGGCAAACAACCCCGGCGCAGGCAAAGAACCCACAAAGCGAGCGACCGCAAAACAGGAGCTCGTGATTCGTTCGACAAACAAGGAAACAAAGTTGTAATTTTCATTTCTTTTCAATTTGATTTTCGTTGTAACCGGATCTTATAAAAAGACCGGATCTTTGTAATCGATAAACTATTACAAGAGTGTACAATGGAATCATTAATGAAGAAAGCAACGAATTTCCCCGCGAACAATCTCCAATCAAAAGGAAACACTTTTACTGACGATTATAAAGTTTCCTGTTTGATTGACTGCTTCCTGACACTCCAAAGAGTATACGAGTATAAACTGTTTCTCAAAACTCCGACCGGTATAAGAGTATAAACTGCTTCCTGACACTCCAAAGAGTATACGAGTATAAACTGTTTCTCAAAACTCCGACCGGTATAAGAGTATAAACTGCTTCCTGACACTCCAAAGAGTATACGAGTATAAACTGTTTCTCAAAACTCCGACCGGTATAAGAGTATAAACTGCTTCCTGACACTCCAAAGAGTATACGAGTATAAACTGTTTCTCAAAACTCCGACCGGTATAAGAGTATAAACTGCTTCCTGACACTCCAAAGAGTATACGAGTATAAACTGTTTCTCAAAACTCCGACCGGTATAAGAGTATAAACTGCTTCCTGACACTCCAAAGAGTATACGAGTATAAACTGTTTCTCAAAACTCCGACCGGTATAAGAGTATAAACTGCTTCCTGACACTCCAAAGAGTATACGAGTATAAACTGTTTCTCAAAACTCCGACCGGTATAAGAGTATAAACTGCTTCCTGACACTCCAAAGAGTATACGAGTATAAACTGTTTCTCAAAACTCCGACCGGTATAAGAGTATAAACTGCTTCCTGACACTCCAAAGAGTATACGAGTATAAACTGTTTCTCAAAACTCCGACCGGTATAAGAGTATAAACTGCTTCCTGACACTCCAAAGAGTATACGAGTATAAACTGTTTCTCAAAACTCCGACCGGTATAAGAGTATAAACTGCTTCCTGACACTCCAAAGAGTATACGAGTATAAACTGTTTCTCAAAACTCCGACCGGTATAAGAGTATAAACTGCTTCCTGACACTCCAAAGAGTATACGAGTATAAACTGTTTCTCAAAACTCCGACCGGTATAAGAGTATAAACTGCTTCCTGACACTCCAAAGAGTATACGAGTATAAACTGTTTCTCAAAACTCCGACCGGTATAAGAGTATAAACTGCTTCCTGACACTCCAAAGAGTATACGAGTATAAACTGTTTCTCAAAACTCCGACCGGTATAAGAGTATAAACTGCTTCCTGACACTCCAAAGAGTATACGAGTATAAACTGTTTCTCAAAACTCCGACCGGTATAAGAGTATAAACTGCTTCCTGACACTCCAAAGAGTATACGAGTATAAACTGTTTCTCAAAACTCCGACCGGTATAAGAGTATAAACTGCTTCCTGACACTCCAAAGAGTATACGAGTATAAACTGTTTCTCAAAACTCCGACCGGTATAAGAGTATAAACTGCTTCCTGACACTCCAAAGAGTATACGAGTATAAACTGTTTCTCAAAACTCCGACCGGTATAAGAGTATAAACTGCTTCCTGACACTCCAAAGAGTATACGAGTATAAACTGTTTCTCAAAACTCCGACCGGTATAAGAGTATAAACTGCTTCCTGACACTCCAAAGAGTATACGAGTATAAACTGTTTCTCAAAACTCCGACCGGTATAAGAGTATAAACTGCTTCCTGACACTCCAAAGAGTATACGAGTATAAACTGTTTCTCAAAACTCCGACCGGTATAAGAGTATAAACTGCTTCCTGACACTCCAAAGAGTATACGAGTATAAACTGTTTCTCAAAACTCCGACCGGTATAAGAGTATAAACTGCTTCCTGACACTCCAAAGAGTATACGAGTATAAACTGTTTCTCAAAACTCCGACCGGTATAAGAGTATAAACTGCTTCCTGACACTCCAAAGAGTATACGAGTATAAACTGTTTCTCAAAACTCCGACCGGTATAAGAGTATAAACTGCTTCCTGACACTCCAAAGAGTATACGAGTATAAACTGTTTCTCAAAACTCCGACCGGTATAAGAGTATAAACTGCTTCCTGACACTCCAAAGAGTATACGAGTATAAACTGTTTCTCAAAACTCCGACCGGTATAAGAGTATAAACTGCTTCCTGACACTCCAAAGAGTATACGAGTATAAACTGTTTCTCAAAACTCCGACCGGTATAAGAGTATAAACTGCTTCCTGACACTCCAAAGAGTATACGAGTATAAACTGTTTCTCAAAACTCCGACCGGTATAAGAGTATAAACTGCTTCCTGACACTCCAAAGAGTATACGAGTATAAACTGTTTCTCAAAACTCCGACCGGTATAAGAGTATAAACTGCTTCCTGACACTCCAAAGAGTATACGAGTATAAACTGTTTCTCAAAACTCCGACCGGTATAAGAGTATAAACTGCTTCCTGACACTCCAAAGAGTATACGAGTATAAACTGTTTCTCAAAACTCCGACCGGTATAAGAGTATAAACTGCTTCCTGACACTCCAAAGAGTATACGAGTATAAACTGTTTCTCAAAACTCCGACCGGTATAAGAGTATAAACTGCTTCCTGACACTCCAAAGAGTATACGAGTATAAACTGTTTCTCAAAACTCCGACCGGTATAAGAGTATAAACTGCTTCCTGACACTCCAAAGAGTATACGAGTATAAACTGTTTCTCAAAACTCCGACCGGTATAAGAGTATAAACTGCTTCCTGACACTCCAAAGAGTATACGAGTATAAACTGTTTCTCAAAACTCCGACCGGTATAAGAGTATAAACTGCTTCCTGACACTCCAAAGAGTATACGAGTATAAACTGTTTCTCAAAACTCCGACCGGTATAAGAGTATAAACTGCTTCCTAAAACTCCAAAGAGTATACGAGTATAAACTGTTTCTCAAAACTCCGACCGGTATAAGAGTATAAACTGCTTCCTGACACTCCAAAGAGTATACGAGTATAAACTGTTTCTCAATCCTCCGACCGGTATAAGAGGTTAAACTACTCCCTGATACTCCAATAGGTATATGAGTCTAAACTATTTCCTTACTTTTGACGGGAAGTTCCTGGAGAATATTAAGCTAATATTCTTAAGGATAACCCGGTTAGTTAACTGATAATAATGTCCGAACCAGTTCCGCAGAGGAAACTGGGGGTGGACGATTTATGTAATGGGAAGTTCCCAAAACCACAGCAATGTAATGAATAAGAACTCCCATTCTCACCATGTCTATGCACTCAACACTCTCTCTGTTAGAGTCTGGACGTAAAGTACCCACTTGGTCAAACCTTCTTACAGTTAGGACCACAGTCAAAATCCCCTCTCGATTCCCCCAATGAACGAGAGGTCCACAAATTGAGCGATCAAACCTTCCTACAGTTAGGATTGTCTCAAAACACGCCATTGGTCAAACCTTCTTACAGTTAGGACCACAGTCAAAATCCCCTCTCGATTCCCCCAATGAACGAGATGTCCACAAATCGAGCGATCAAACCTTCCTACAGTTAGGATCGTCTTAAACCCGCCATTGGTCAAACCTTCTTACAGTTAGGAACCAAAACCAAAAACCCCTCTCGATTCCTCCAATGAACGAGAGGTCCACTTTCAAATCGAGTGATCAAACCTTCCTACAGTTAGGGTCATCTCAAACTCCTGCTTCCTGTTTGGCCAAACCTTCCTACAGTTAGGGTCAAAGCCATAATTCACTCTCGATAAACGAGAAATTCATCTTTAGTTCAGTAATCAAACCTTCCGACAGTTAGGGTTATCTGAATCTTTTCGATTCTTGGAGTGGAGATCCCACTCTTGATTTCATCTTTCCGGATTCTGGGGGTGGAGATCCCACCTCGAGTCTCCTTTCCAGTTGAAGATAGAAGATAAAATTCTTCTTCTTCATTGTCGGGAGATAGAATATAAAATTCTTCCTCTCCCATTTCGGGTTCGTCTTTGCCCCAAGAGAAGACACCACCCTTTTCAAATCCCAAAATCTGTGCCTCACAGGTACAGAGAATTTTATCCCGAATCCTAAGTAGGGATAAGTCAACGCCTAACACGCGTTGCCGGTTTAGTCTTGTTCCGTAGAAAAAAGACACCAGAGCTCGATTCTGGGGTATTCTATCCTGAAACCTAAGCAAGGATAAGTCTGTGCCTAACCCGCGCTGCCGGTTAGTTCTTAACCGTTGAAAAGAACATCCGTCCACATATTCAACATTGTGGCAGGTTGTTATTAATAACACCAAAATCCATGCCTTACACGCATGGGGAATTTCATCCTGAATCCTAAGAAAGGATATGCCGACGCCTAACACGCGTCGCCGGTTTAGTCTTTTACCGATTGAAAAAGACACCAGAATACCAGTCTGGGGTATTTTTATCCCGAAGCCTAAGTAGGGATAAGTCAACGTCTAATACACGTTGCCGGGTAGCCTATTCCCGTAACAATGGCGAAGCCTATGTATTCAACATCATAGCACAAAGTCTCAGAGAATTCACTCTCTTAGCACAACGTTACATGCGGAACGGATTTAGACAATCCGCATGCTAGCCCGACTCAAACGGTAGTCGGTAAAGGCTAATCAAATCCGTTAAAGGCTTGGGGTTAGCCAAAAATCCTAAAGTCAACGCCTAACACGCGTCGCCGGGTAGTCTATTCCCGTGAGAAAGACGAAGTCTACGTATTCAATATCGTAGCACTAAAAGGGTTAACTCTTTTAGCTTAACGTCACATGCGGAACGGACTTGAACAATCCGCATGCTAGCCCGACTCAAACGGTAGTCGGTAAAGGCGCATCAAACCCGTTGATGGCTGAGGATTTGCCAAAAATCCTATAAATACGAAAGTCACTGACGCATCAGCTCCATTAGTTGGTCTTGTGACTTGAGCATCCAACGACGTTCGAAACCCTAAGGTCAACGCCGGACAACGCGTAACCCTAGGCCAACGCCGATCAATGCGTTGCAACGAAGGAATCAATACTCCGAAAAGTATACGAGTATAAACTGCTTCTTAAATACTCCAATAAGGTATATGAGTATAAACTGTTCCCTATTTTCGAGCAAAAATTCAACGTACGACGTTCAAAACCCTAAGGTCAACGCCGGACAACGCGTGACCCTAGGTCAACGCCTATCAATGCGTTGCAATGAAAGAACTAACACTCCGAAGAGTATATGAGTATAAACTGCTCCTCAAACCTCCAACAGTGCATGAGGTTAAACTGCTTCTTAAAAACTCCAATAAAGTATATGAGTATAAACTGCTCCCTAATTTTAGTTGAGAAGTTTCTGGAGAGTATTTTTCTAAGAATATTCTTAAGGATAACTCAACAACACTACGCCGGACAACGCATTGCAAATAAAGACTCGACGCCAACAATCGATGTTTAGCTAAAAGATCAGGAATCAACTCCAAGTTTAAAATTCCGACAACGGTCAGACAATAAATGCAGCACCGGAACTCTTACAGACATTCGACAAAGCACCGAATAGCCTGAAGGATTGAAGGAATCAAGAACAGAAGTCATTCCAAGGTCCCGTTACACCGACTGAAGGTGGGGACAATCATATCCAAAGTATTCCAGACTCTTCTATAAAAGAACGAGACTGAAATACTTTGGAGGGGGTATCTGTAGGCATATAAAATTGCTTATAGGTCCCTTAGCACAGCTCGGCACAAACCGACGAACCAACGAGGCGACGAGATCGACGAATCGCACGCAAGCAACGGAATACATCCATTCGCGTGCGGGATCAAGCCAAGTGTTCGAAGAGTCAACGAGTCATCCAACCAAGGGCATACTCGGACGAATCACGATCGAATCAAGATCGGTTTCAGACTCAAATTCAGAAGTGGATTTACTGCCTAATCGGGATCCGGATTTACTGCCAAATCAGGTCAACGAATCAAGTCTGGATAAATCAACCACAGAACCAAATCACAGATAGAACCAAGGCGGAAAACACCAAACCCACCACCTAGAGGGGCTCGGCCGAAGCGTGCTCGGCGATCATCAACGTCAAATAAGGCAGGTGTTCGAGAGGATCGGATCTCAGATCTACGTTGCTACACTCCGGATCTAAGCTTGGTCTTAGATCCCGAGACTTGGACGATTGTTTCCTTGGTGAAACAATCCTCCCCGGCTATTATTTCCTTGGTGAAATAATACCCGTTGTACTGCGTAGATCCGACCGGATCTAGATCGCGCGGTGGTCCACGGCAAACAACCCCGGCGCAGGCAAAGAACCCACAAAGCGAGCGACCGCAAAACAGGAGCTCGCGATTCGTTCGACAAACAAGGAAACAAAGTTGTAATTTTCATTTCTTTTCAATTTGATTTTCGTTGTAACCGGATCTTATAAAAAGACCGGATCTTTGTAATCGATAGACTATTACAAGAGTGTACAATGGAATCATTAATGAAGAAAGCAAAGATTTTCCCCGCGAACAATCACGTCATACTCCAAGCGCAGCAAGAGACCCTTCTTCAGATGAAGGATATGTTGGCCCAGCTTCTGGCTGAAAAAGGCCAAAAACCTGAGTCTTCCCGGAGGACAACGTTAAAGAGAAAGCAAAAAGCGACCGAATATTCAGATCGTGAGACTCACAACCTGGAATCCTCTTCTAAAAATGAGAAGGAGATAGAAAAAGAGCTGCATCCTCAGTCCTCTAAGGTGGATGAACTAGAAGCTCGCCTTAATGCAATCGCCAATAGAAGCGAACTCCGTGAAGAAGGGGTGGTACGGCCTTATCCTGCTGAGTAGGATACAGCTCCCTACCCACCGAAGTTCAAGGCCCCTACCTTGCAACCATTCGATGGCACAGGATCACCAAATCAGCACATCTACTACTTCAAGTCTCAAACTGGAGACGTGGTAGCAAATGACGCCATCTTGACTCGGCTGTTCATCGGTACTCTTAAAAGGGTTGCTTTCGAGTGGTTCATGAAATTGCCTGCCGGATCTATTCAGAAATGGGTAGACTTGGAAAGGCTTTTCTTAGCCAGGTTCTTCGAGGATGACACAGAAGTCTCGGTCCCTACCCTTCTCGCCACCAAGCAAAAGAAGGGAGAATCTATCAAGACTTACGTGGAGAGATTCCGCAGCATGGCATTGCGATGCCCTTTAGATATGACCCAATCAACCTTGGTTGAAACTTGCAGGCATAACTTGCAGACACAGCTCCTTGCTCAAATGGGGGTAGCAGAATGTCGCTCCTGAAGACAACTAGTTTCGCAAGGAGAACAAGCCGAAGAAATTGTTGCTCGAGTTAAGGCTGAAGAAGTTGCACAACCCAAGCCGCAGCAGCAACGTAACTAGAACAATGCTCCTCGATCCAAGGGAAAGGAGACTTTGGCGGCTGACATCAGCACGTGAGCACCACCACCTGCTAAGCAAAGCAATGCACCAAATTAGCAAAGAACGCCCAAGTAGTACTCATTCAAGGAAGAGCATGTGGACACCTTGTTCCAATTACTTCGGAAGAACAACAAACTGCAGCTTCCCGAAATCAGAAAACCGGATGAAGCAGGGAAGGTAGATGATCCTAATTACTACCGCTATCACAGGTTCCTAGGGCATCCTACTAGAAAATGCTTTGTCTTTAAAGACATCCTGTAAAATTTGGTGAATGCTAATGTGCTCACTTTAAAGCCCGAGCAAAAGACCGTATCCACCAATATGATAGCGGTCCAATTCGGTGACTTCCCTCCAGTGGCGACTGCAGATGGTGTCGTCCCCATTCATAAAGGAGAATTACGCCTGAAAAACACTAACTTGTACAGTCAGAAGGACAGGGGGTTGGTACCCCTTACTACCCCAAAAGGGGAGATCATGTGGGTACATCCCGACCTAGTTAAAGTTCGGCAGTGGACGAAAACCACATCCGAAAAGAAGAAAGGAAAGGCTAAGTCATCCAACATGATTAGCCCCTCTGTTAATGAGGATGATGATCACCTCAAACCTCTTACCGATTCAGAGGAAGAAAGGATTGCCCTGGCAGCATACCCAGAAGGCAACCCTGGCACTCGATCAGGAAAAGCTTACTTGAGGGACTACAACCAAAATGCTCAAGAAGCTGAAGAACAACCCCAAGATGCTGGGGGTTCTATACCAAAAAAGACAGTTGATAAAGGGAAACAAAAGGAGATCCGATTCAACAAAAATCTTCTCCAGGAGCCTGGAGAATCAAGCGCTCCCTTCCAGTTCAATGTCATGGTGCAGCTGGCCAACATACCGGCCAGGATTACTCTATATGAGCTCCTGAGGTTGTCCAAAACCACTAAGGAAGCTCTAATTGAAGCATTAAAGAATATGGAGAGCTTCATTACACAAATCGCTCCAATTCCTAAAACTTCTGAAGACCAACCCTGCCTACAATGTCTGCAAACTGCGAGAAGTTTATCCTGCATATCGTTTACTCAGGAAGATATGCAGATCAAACACAAGCACGACAGACCATTGTACTACACGGGGTACATCGGATCCTCCAAAATCAGTCGTGTCCAAGTTGACCCAGGCTCAGTGCTCAGCATCATGCCTTACAAAATCATGCAGGTCTTAGGAATTCCCATGCATCGACTGAACACTACTTAGACTACCATCTTCGGGTTCAATGCAAACAGCACTCGACCCCTGGGGAAGATCAAACTCAGATGTCAAATCAGAGACCTTAAGTTTGAAGTGACTTGTTACATCATAGATGCGGACACGTCCTACAATCTTTTGCTAGGACGACCATGGATACATGCAAACCGCATTGTCCCATCTACCCTATATCAGGTCATGAAGTATGCCAATGATGAGGGAGAAGTTCGAACCCTAATTGCGGAAAAATACCCTCTCCGAGGAGTGGAAAACTTTCACACCGACTCCGTCTTCTACCTGGAATCCCAGGAGAAAAAAGATGTGGACAGCGGCAACGAAGCCGACATTGAACCGGATCCTGAAGAAGATTGTCCATGGGAATTGACGGCAACGAAGCCGACATTGAACCGGATCCTGAAGAAGATTGTCCATGGGAATTGAATCTAAATGTAATAGGTCAGGACGAGAGTAATAATAATGTACCGAGCGAGGGCGAGTGGTGCATTAATGAAGATTTTATTTTGGCGTACTTGTCTGATGTGCCCTCTAAGAATGAACAAATAGAGATTAATCTTAATGCAGGTACCAACCCATGGCACACATTGTGTGCAGAGGTATCCCTCACATTGCCGATTAAATCATCCTTCGCTTCAGATGAGGAGGTAGAGAATGCACAAAAGGCTTTCTTCAAAGTCTCATCCAAAAGGAAAGGGCAGACGATCTGTTTTGGTAAAGTCAAACCCGAACAACTCAAACGAGGAAGTTCAGAGGAAGATGACGGAGTTTCCCAATTCCATTACCACGAACCCAATTATATACATTTAATGAAACGAATGGGATATAACTTTAACGAAAAACAGGGTTTAAACTTTAGGAAAGGAAGGCGAACACCAATTCGAATGTCTCTAACCCCCGAAGGAAAACCCCCGGATTATTATCAAAAAACCGGAAGAGGCTTAGGTTATGTCACAACTCCCTCTGCCTCAGAAAATGAAATAAGTAATTATCTGTGTCAGGACCATTCATCCGGAACGTCTTCCTGGGAATCTGATGTCAGTGTCGGACCATTCTGTAGGCGTATAAAATTACTTATATGACCCTTAGCACAGCTCGGTACAGACCGACGAACCATCGGGTGACATATCCAAACACGAGCGTCAGTCCACTACGCCGAAGCCAAGTGACACGCAACGAAGCGGATTAACGAGGCGACGAGGTTAACGAATCGCACGCAAGCAACGGAATACATCCATTCGTGTGTGGAATCAAGCCAAGGGTTCGAAGAGTCAACGAGTCATCCAACCAAAGGCAGACTCGGACGAATCACGATCGAATCAAGATCAGTTTCGGACTCGAACTCAGAAGTGGATTTACTGCCAAATCAGGAATCGGATTTACTGCCAAATCAGATCAACAAATCAGAGTCCAAATCAACCACGAGACCGGAAAAAATAGTAAAACCCAAACACCAAAGGAACTCGACCAAAACCGAGCCACCTTTAGGTGGCTCGGTGGCCGAGCCACCTATAGGTGGTCTTTCCAGATCTGGTGCTCGGCGATCAGTGCAACGCCAAATAGATAGAGTTCGGAGAGACCGGATCTCATGATCTACGCAGGCCGTACTTCCGGATCAAAGCTTGCGCCTTTGATCCGATATTTTGGGCGATTGTTTCCTTGGTGAACCAAATCAACCCTCCGGCTATTATTTCCTTGTGAAATTAATACCCGTCGATCTGCGTAGATCCGATCGATTCTAGATCTCGTGGTGGTCCACGAGTAAACCCGTCGGCAGGCAAAGAACCCACAAAGCGAGCGATCGCAAAACAGGAGTCTCGCGATTTGTTCGACAAAAGAGAAATAGTTATAATTTTATTTCGCTTTTTTTGAATGGCTCGTTGTAACGCGGATTTATTAAAAAGACCGGATTTTTTTGTAGCGAAAAACAAGTTACAAGAGTGCAATGGATAAATGAAGAAAGCTACGATTTTTCCCGCGAACAATCTGGCGACCACAGTGGGAGCCGCCGATCTCGCTGCCGAGATCGGAGCGTCGCAGCCGCGGATCTCGATCCCGGTCGTGGAGGAGGTCGAATACGAGTTCGACCAGCAGAAGTTCGAGGAGTACTTGTCGTCCTCATCCGGATCAACCTCCCCCCGCAAGTCCAAGAAGCTCTCCTCCAGGAGAAAAACTCGTTGGTATGAAGACGTGGAAAACACCAACGAAGATCTCGCCCCGCTGGATGCCAAAGTCGCATCGGATGAGATTCCTCCAATTCCCAACCAGGTCGGATTTGCTCTGGCCAACCCTTCTGCCACAGAGGGCGCGGTGACTCTCTCAAAGAGAGCCCGCCAAAGGCAACGCCAACGCTTGGCCAAAGAATTCGTCAAAGCGATGGAGTCCACCGACGGAATCCGCTACAACGCGGATCTGAAGAACAGGAGAGGCAAACAGCCTCAACGACCGATGAATGGCGACTCCTCCAAGCCGCCAACGAACGAATGGGTCCGTGTCAAACGAAACCGTTCGACACTTGAGGAGCGCATTCACAAACGCCGCGCAATGTCAGCGCAGGCACGGGCTCAAGTCAAAGAAGCCTGTAGAAGACTGCAGAAGGAGGTGGTCAAGAAGCCGCCACCAACTCGCCAAGTTTGGAGGCCGAAGTCTGAAGCGGCGACTCAGACTAAGGAGAAATCGTTGCAGCCTTCAAAGCAAGTCCAACCTCCGGCGAACCGACCAAAATCGACTCAGACTAAGGAGAAATCGTTGCAGCCTTCAAAGCAAGTCCAACCTCCGGCGAACCGACCAAAATCGCCGGTAATTCCCATAACTTCTCCGGGAGATGCAGCGGAATCATCCCGAAGAAGGAGATCGGTTCTGGAGCGCCTCGGTCCAATTCCCGATGATCGAGGTAAAGCTCTGGTTCAAGAGCGTTTGGGCCCAATGAAGAAGCCCCGAACGACTCAACATGCTGGGGGTCGTCGTCACCTCCAACATGACAAGGAGCTCAAGGCAACTGCGCGCACTAATTTGCGCATCGAAGTCCAAGAGCCCGCTAAGAACTCACGCCCAAAAAGGCATGTCTCGAGGCGCGTGACTCTTGAGAGTCCGAAGAAGGTAATTCACTCTCAGAAGGAAATGTTATCGTCTGATGATGATTGCGTTATACCTGAGAAATCGTGCCAACACACGATAGGTTGCTCTGACTTTCAAACAGACGAGCTGTACTATCGTGCTGGGGGTACGAGCTCCGACTTTCAAACGGAAGAGCTGTACTATCGTGCTGGGGTACGAGCAAAGCCAGAAAGAGAAGTCCTCGAAGGCTAGAAACTCAGTGCCCTTGTTCAAAGCTCATTCGGGCGGTACTGTCTGTGTGCAACTGCATCAAGGCAATCCCCGAGCGAATTTCAGTGTTCAAAAGGCTTAGTGCCGAAACGCCAAGACCAAGGTCTAGGCGCTTCCGACAAAGAAGAAGGGTAATTGAAGACGGAGAATTTCCGAGGGTCACCACCAAAATGACCAGCAAAAGGGCATCGACAAGGGATAATCCCGAGTCAATTCCGTCGGTACCCCAGTATCTAACTCGTCTGAGGTCTGGAGCCAACATACGAGGAACTAATGGTAGGGTTCGGACAAGATTACCGTCAGAAGATGAAGAATCGGATTTCTGCTCTGCTGTCGCATCAGATAACACGGTATCCAGCGATGGACAACCCCACGAGTCGCTGATGATAAGCACGGAACAAGTGGCCAAGATGCTCGAAGAAGCCATGGCTAAACAGCAAGAGAGCTTCAAGCTCGAAATGCAGATGGCCATGCAGAGTATGAGAGAAATGCATGACCAGCAAATCCGAGCACTGACGAACCAGCAAGGCGAGCCAAGTCATCGTAACCAGGTTCATCAGGAAGATGAGGACACAGGTGCGAACGAGACTCATAATGCCAATAATCCTCCCGTCAATGCAGGGGGTGGTAATGAGAATGCTGATGAAGACTCAGATGAAAACCTGAAGATTAAAAATCTCGAGAGCAAAATCAATACATGGATTTCCGCTCAAGAAATGAAGAAGACGGGCATCCCTTGTCCATACCCACGAGAATGGGAATCAACCCCCTATCCGGCGAAGTTCAGTCTAATTAACTTCACGCCGTTTGATAGGAAGGGTTCACCCACTCAGCATTTGATTTACTTCAAATCGCACCTGGGTGTTATCTCTGGTAATGAGCCTCTGATGGTACGGTCCTTCGTTGGCACTCTTCGCGGAGCCGCCTTCGATTGGTATCGTCGTCTCAAGCCAGGAAGCGTGAACAGCTAGGACGACATGGAGACTAAGTTCCTTGCTAACTTCTTCGATGACGACACTGAAATTTCAATTGGCACACTATTTGACGAGAAACAGAAAAGTGGTGAAACAGTTGAAAACTTCGTAAAGAGATTCCGAAACAAAGCAATGAATTGCAGGGATCCGGTCAGTGAAGACTTTATCCTCGAGACTTGTCACAATAATCTTTCATTGGACATCCTCGAAGCGATGGGAACAGCACCGTCTGACACTTGGAAAGACTTGAAGGTGCGCGGTGAACAAGCCGAACGCTTCCTCCGAAGGAAGAAGGCCGAGAGGAACCGACCGACGGCTAATCCTCCGAACTCGAACTTTGCCTCTCGCGGTAAAGGCAAATCACCTGCAACAGCTGTTGACGCTAACCAGACGTCGCAAAAGCAACTCCGAAAACAGCAAAAGACTTCGGGTCCGAGACTCCAAAAAGAGTACTCTTTCAAGGACGAAGACGTTCCAGCCATCTTCGAATCCCTCCTTGGAAGCAACAAGATCAAGCTACCACCTATCATGAATCAGGAGGAAGCTAGTAACACTACGGACCCGAAGTACTGTGCATACCACAGGAAGGTCGTTCATCCCACTAAGGATTGCTTTGCTCTCAAGAATAGCATTCAGACCTTGGTTGAAGCCGGCGTCATAACGCTAAGGTAAGCCAATTGAGAACGGCAAGACTCCAAAGAGTATACGAGTATAAACTGTTTCTCAATCCTCCAACAAGTGCATGAGGTTAAACTGCTTCCTTACATACTCCAACAGGTATATGAGTCTAAACTGTTTCCTTTCTTTCACGGGAAGTTCCTGGAGAATACCATGCTTGATATTCTTAAGGATAACCCGGACACCCAACTGAGTACAATACCATACCCAGTTTTGCAAAGGAAGCTGGGGGTGGATGATTCATGTAACGGGAAGTTCCCAAAAGAAATCCATATAGTGTATTCTTAGGGATAATCCGGTCACCACAGCAAGATGATGAATAAGAAACTCCCATTCAAATTTACGCTATGTTCGTGCACTCAACACTTTCATAGTTAGAGTCCGGATATAATAAATCTTGATCTGTCACCTGGTCAAACCTTCCTACAGTTAGGACCACAACCAAAATCCCCCTCTCGATTCCTCCAATGAACGAGAGGTCTACGGATCGAGCGATCAAACCTTCCTATAGTTAGGATCGTCTCAAAGCTCCCAATTGGTCAAACCTTCTTACAGTTAGGACCACAGTCAAAATCCCCTCTCGATTCCTCCAATGAACGAGAGGTCCACTTTCAAATCAAGTGATCAAACCTTCCTACAGTTAGGGTCACCTCAAACTCCCATTTGGCCAAACCTTCCTATAGTTAGGGTCAAAACCATAATTCACTCTCGATAAACGAGAAATTCACCTTTAGTTCGGTAATCAAACCTTCTGACAGTTAGGATTATCCGAAGTTTTCGATTCTCGGAGTAGAGGTCCCACTCCTAGTTTCATCGTTCCGGATTCTGGGGGTGGAGATCCCACCTCAAGTCTCCATTCCAGCTGAAGATAGAATATAAAATTCTTCTTCTTCAGTGTCGGGAGATAGAATATAAAATTCTTCCTCTCCCATTTCGGGTTCGTCTTTACCCCAAGAGAAGACACCACATTTTTCAACTCCCAAAATCTGTGCCTCACAGGTACTAGGAAGTTTATCCCGAATCCTAAGCAGGGATAAGTCTGCGCCTAACACGCGCTACCGGTTTAGTTTTTCTCCGAAGAAGAAGACACCAGAGTTTGATTCTGGGGTATTCTATCCCGAAGCCTAAACAGGGATAAGTCTGCGCTTAACCCGCGCTGCCGGTTAGTTCTTAACCGTTAAAAAGAACACCCGCCCACATATTCAACATTGTGGCAGATTGTTATTAATAACACCAAAATCCATGCCTTACACGCATGGGGAATTTCATCCTGAATCCTAAGAAAGGATATGCCGACGCCTAACACGCGTCGCCGGTTTAGTCTTTTACCGATTGAAAAAGACACCAGAATACCAGTCTGGGGTATTTTTATCCCGAAGCCTAAGTAGGGATAATAATGGCGAAGTCTACGTATTCAATATCGTAGCACTAAGAGCGTTAACTCTCTTAGCACAACGTTACATGCAGAACGGATTTATACAATTCGCATGCTAGCCCGACTCAAACGGTAGTCGGTAAAGGCTAATCAAATCCGTTGAAGGCTGGGGATTAGCCAAAAATCCTAAAGTCAACGCCTAACACGCGTCGCCGGGTAGTCTATTCCCGTGAGAAAGACGAAGTCTACGTATTCAATATCGTAGCACTAAGAGCGTTAACTCTCTTAGCACAACGTCACATGCGGAACGGATTTAGACAATCCGCATGTAAGCCCGATTCAAACGGTAGTCGGTAAGAGCATGTCAAATCTGTTGAGGGCTGAGGATTTGCCAAAAATCCTAAGTCAACGTCTGATACACGTTGCTGTTTAGTCTTTTCACAGGAGAAAGACGAAGTCTACGTATTCAATATCGTAGCACTAAGAGCGTTAACTCTCTTAGCACAACGTCACATGCAGAACGGATTTAATAATCCGCATGCTAGCCCGACTCAAACGGTAGTCGGTAAAGGCGCATCAAACCCGTTGATGGCTGAGGATTTGCCAAAAATCCTATAAATACGAAAGTCACTGACGCATCAGCTTCTTTAGTTGGTCTCGTGACCTGAGCAACATACGACGTTCAAAACCCTAAGGTCTACGCCAGACAACGCGTAACCTTAGGTCAACGCCAGTCAACGCGTTGCGAGCAAAAATTCAACGTACGACGTTCAAAACCCTAAGGTCAACGCCAGACAATGCGTAACCCTAGGTCAACGCCAGCCAACGCGTTGCGATCAAAAAGTCAACGTACGACGGTCAAAACCCTAAGGTCAACGCCGGACAATGCGTAACCCTAGGTCAACGCCAGCCAACGCGTTGCGATCAAAAAGTCAACATACGACGTTCAAAACCCTAAGGTCAACGCCTATCAACGCGTAACCTTAGGTCAACGCCAGTCAACGCGTTGCGAGCAAAAAATTCGAAACCCTAGGGTTAACGCCGGTCAACGCGT
>NC_033803.1:15080274-15136370 GCF_001876935.1 Asparagus officinalis
GAGTCCAGACAAATCAACCGCACAACCGAATCACGGACGAAACCGGACAAAACAACAAAACCCAAAACCCTAAGGGGGGCTCGGCCAAAGCCGAGCCACCCATAGGTGGCTCGGCCCAGAGCCGGCCACCTATAGGTGGCCGGCCCAGATCTGTGCGCGGGCACAGTAAAGGTAGCCTATAAATAGGCCCCCCTTGGTTCATTTTCAAGGTTTTGGGAAAGGTTGGAAAATTTGGAGAGGCGAAGCCCTGCTGGATTGAAGACTCAGATCTAAAAAAAGATCCAAGCTTTGGGACTTCGAGGACTTGCTCTTCCAGATCTGGTGCTCGGCGATCGTCAACGCCAAATAAGGCAAGAGTTCGAGAGGACCGGATCTCAGATCTACGCAGGCGTACTCCGGATCAAAGCTTGGCCTTTGATCCCGATATTTGGGCGATTGTTTCCTTGGTGAACCAATCCCCCCGGCTATTATTTCCTTGGTGAAATAATACCCGTTGTACTGCGTAGATCCGATCGGATCTAGATCTCGTGGTGGTCCACGGATAAACCCCGGCGCAGGCAAAGAACCCACAAAGCGAGCGACCGCAAAACAGGAGCTCGCGATTTGTTCGACAAAAGAGAAAAGTTATAATTTTTATTTCCTTTTTTGATCTCGTTGTAACCGGATCTTATAAAAAGACCGGATTTTTGTAATCGAAAAACAGTTACAAGAGTGCAATGGAATCAATAAAGAAAGACACGATTTTTCCCGCGAACACTTTCTTCAAAAGTTTGACCGTGAACATGGTTTCAACTAGTCATCCAGATGCAGACGCAGGGGGTGACGAAGAATTAATCGAATCGACCAATGATCCTTGGATCAAACGCCTCAACATCTTATGGGATATGCGCTTCGAGCAACGCGAACCACCTACTGAAGATAAAGTGATCCAGGTCAACATGGGAGATGAATCTGAACCTAAACCTATCTTTATAGCTAAAAACTTATCAACGTCCGAGAAAGAGGACCTTATATCTCTCATCCGAGAATATATAGATGTCTTCGCTTGGAATTATGAAGATATGTCTGGTCTTGACCCGAAAGTGGCACGCATCATCTCAACATTGATCCGGATGTAAGACCCGTTAAACAACAACAATGCCGATTTCGTCCAGAGATCATGGAAGCAATTGGGTCTGAAGTTAAAAAGCTTATAGAATCAGGTTTTGTTAGGGAAGAGCAACACCCGGACTGGGTAGCCAACATTGTTCCAGTCCCCAAAAAGAACGGTAAGGTCCGAAAATGTATCGATTTTCACGACCTTAACGCAGGTTGTCCAAAAGACGAGTTTCCTCTTCCCATCACTGATGTCATGATCGATAATACTTGCGGATATGAAAGGATGTCTTTCATGGATGGATTCTCCAGATACAATCAAATCAAGATGTATCCTGAAGACGAGAAGCAAACTGCATTCAGAACCCCATTGGGGGTGTATTGCTACACAGTGATGCCCTTCGACCTAAAAAACGTAGGCGCAACTTATCAACGCGTAATGAACGCCATCTTCCACGAACATCTACGTAAGAAGATCGAGTGCTACGTTGACGACATAGCAGTGAAAAGCCAACATAAAAGGGATCATCTTACAGACTTGAAGACAATATTCGACATCATGCGAGCACATCAACTGAAAATGAACCCGACAAAATCATTCCTGGGGGTATCAAGCGGAAAATTCTTAGGATTTATCATCACATACAAGGGAATCTCTCTGGATCCGGAAAAAGTGCGTGCTATCCAAGATATGCCACCTCCCAAGAATCTCAAAGAACTTAGAGGCTTGCAAGGTAGACTGGCCTACATTCGGAGATTCATATCCAATCTTTCGGGGTGCTGCCAACCTTTCTCTAAGCTCATGAAGAAAGGAGTATCCTTTGTTTGGGATGAAGGATGCCAAAAAGCATTCGAGGAGATTAAGAGCTATCTCACTCAACCGCCAGTTCTCGTGGCCCCAATATCAGGAAAACCATTCCTGTTGTATGTGAGAGCCATGGAACATTCTCTTGGAGTCTTGTTAGCCCAGAACGACGATCAAGGTCAAGAGCAAGCTATTTATTACTTAAACAGAACCATGATAGGAGCCGAGCACCGGTATAACCCAGTCGAAAAAGAATGTCTCGTTTTAGTATTCGCAGTCCAGAAGATGCGACATTACTTGGTAGGACAAACAATTCATGTCATTTCTAAGGTGAATCCCTTGAGAGTTCTGATGACGAAACCATCGTCTCTAAATTGCCGGCTCGCAAAGTGGGTCATCCTCTTATCACAATATGACATGCAATTTATGCCCCAAAAAGCAGTTAAGGGTCAAGCATTAGCAGCCTTCTTAGTCGATCAGTCGGTGCCAGGGACATCTAAGTTGTATGAAGAATTGCCCGACGAAGTCGCTGAAGCTTGCGTTACTCAAGAAGCTACACAAGTGTGGAAATTGTTCTTCGACGGTGCATCCAGAGCAAATCCTCATGGGGCAATTACAGCAGGAGTAGGAGTGGTGCTCGTCTCTCCGAATGGTCACGTAATCCCAAGAGGATTTTCCCTAATCGAACCCTGCACCAACAACGTAGCTGAGTATAATGCTCAGCTATTAGGAATGCAATTTTCTGAAGAACTTGATATTCGGCATCTCGAGGCTTACGATGACTCTCAGCTCATCGTAAATCAAGTCCGAGGGGAATACGAGGTTCGTCATGAGGATCTAATCCCGTACTACTTCGCAGTGCTAAAGCAAGCTAAAAAGTTCAAAGGTTTCTTTATCGAATACATTCCACGAGCCCAGAACGCTTATGCAGACGCTTTAGCCTCGTTAGCAACTTCACTAGCATTGCCACCAGGGGTTGAAACAATGATTCCAGTCACGGAACGCGAACTATACTATTCCAAGATTCCTATAGGGGAAAGTTCAGACAAGACAATAGTAGAAGAAGTCTGTACAACCTCCATGGAGCTAGAATCTAGAGATTGACGATTCCCGTACATCGACTATGTCCTGTACAGAATTTTGCCTGACGATCCTAAAGAAGCGGCCGCTATCAAACGAAAGGCCCTCCAATTCTATTATGATGCAGTTTCTCAAATCCTGTATCATAAATCACATGATGGAGTTTTGCTTCGATGCCTCTCTCGAAAGGAAGCAAAAGATGCCCTCAAGGAAGCTCACGACGGAATGTGCGGAGCTCATCAGCCCGGAGCTAAATTAGGAGATCGCCTCCGACGAATCGGCTATTATTGGCCAAAGATGTTCTCAGACGCAGTTGACTACGCTAAACATTGTCACGCATGCCAAATTCATGGGGACTTCATCCACCAAGCATCGGGGAACTTACACCCCACATCGGCGTCCTGGCCATTTGAAATGTGGGGTATGGATATCGTGGGACCAATTTCTCCTCCGACTTCCAAAGGACACCGGTTCATTCTGGCCGTGACCGACTATTTCTCCAAATGGGCCTTCAAATGTAATCAAGTTCATCAAACATCACGTCATCTACCATTTTGGAGTCCCGAGACGGATAGTTCATGACAACGGGACACAATTCGTCAGTTTTGGGTTTCAGAGATTTTGTGATAAATTTAGAATCCAAAGCGTTGCCTCTATAGCATATTATCCACCAGCAAATGATCTTGCTGAAGCTTTTAACAAGACCATTGTGAAGCTTCTCAAAAAGTTTGTTTCCAAGAGCCGACGCGATTGGGACGAAAGACTCGGTGAATGTTTGTGGGCCTACCGCACAACGGTGAGGACCCCTACAAGAGCTACGCCATTCTCTTTAGTATACGGTTGCAAAGCTGTACTACCACTTGAGATTCAAATCCCTTCCCTGAGAGTCGCGGTTACAACTAGACTAACAGAAGAAGAGAAGCATCAACGATGTCTGCAAGAACTTGAAGCCTTAGATGACAAACGACTTCAAGATTAGCAACAGATCGAGTTGTATCAAGCCCAGATTTTCAAAGCCTACAACAAAAAGGTTAAAGAATGGATTTTCAAGAAAGGCGATTTAGTTTTGGCCAATAGACGACCCATGGTAATACCCACAAAACCAAAGGGAAGTTCAATCCCAAATGGGAAGGGCCCTTCATAATAGAATCAGTCTATTCGAATGGAGCTTATCGCCTCATTGATCAAAAAGGAGACAGGCTCATGATGCTAATTAACGGGAAATTTCTTAAAAGATATTTTCCATAAATCATACAGCTCCCTAAACCCCAGCCAAGTCAGGCTGGGGGTTGCCAATTCATAGTGTATTTCGAGAATAAATTTTAATTTCCTTGTCTTGTATGTCGTCATGTTAACACTACACCTCTGACGGTTGAAATCTTCTGGAATTATTCTAAGAAGTAATAAAGAGAACTTCGATTTCATGCCAAGTTAACACTACACTTATGACATTTGCATTACTTTCCATTGTCTTGAACTCGATTTCAACAAAAGAGATGATGAAAAACAAAATGATATCATTTTCATTCAATATCGTTAATGTGAATACAAATTGAAGACCATTGAAATGAAAACAATACAAAATTATTCCCTAGCTAAAAAGCAATTCAAATCCTAAGCGTTGGGGCCCATCAACCTAAAAGACTTGAGCTTAGATTTCAAAGCCAATATCTTATCCTCACGAGCTTTTTTGACTTCTTCTGTTATCTTGCTCTTGAGCTCCTCTTCATTTGGTGCTGCTTCTACAAGCTCTCACCTAATCTTGTCAGCAGCAACAATTTCATCACAATAGCCTTTGAAAAGCCCTTCATAGTGAGCAGCTAGCCCTCTTATAACTTCCATATCGTCAGCTAATTGGGTATTTATCTGAGATAGCTCAACACCCGTACGGGTAAGTTCTGTCGTAGTATCTCGGATACCCATAGCCAGGCTGCCCATGTCCACTTGTATCTGAAGATGTTCCCCACGCAGATTGGCAATACGAGATTCTGTCTCAGACAGACTCTTCTGAAGAGCCTCTTGGTGTTGTGCTTTCAAATCTTTAGCCTGAGAAAGAGCCCGATCCACTTCTGGTCCTATGTCGTCGTGTTGTAGCATTGAAAGGAATTCTAATTCATATTCCAGAATAACAATGCTCTCGCGGCAATTATCGGTCCACAATGTATTCCCCTGATTCCCGATCTTGGCGAGACACTCCAGCAGATGGGGTTCAAAAACCTTGAAACTCACGTCCCCGAGACTAACGACGTCGATAGTCATTTGCATCCAATGCTCTAATTGCTCGATAAGCTTCCTCAAAGTTTCCGAGCTTGGGGGTGGAGCAGTCAGATAAATAAAACAATTCACATAATCAGTGCGAGTGGGGCGATGAACAGCTTCAGATGATAACTTTTCGGGCATATTTGACACTAAGCCTGGGGTGTCCGACCCCCGCCCACCTGTTGTCATTTCAGGACCAGGAGGAGCAGATTGAAGCATAGTATCTCCTCTGTTCTCAGGAGATGCAGCACGCGCCGACTTTATGGCACCCCCTATTAACTTAGCTTTATTGGAATTCCTAGCTACGATGGGTTTTCATTTGCGAATGCTTCTGTCATATTCACCTACCTCCTCAGCAGTAAGGGGCCTCTTCCCTAATGATCTTAAGGAGCGAGGCTCAGGAGGAGGTGCTCCCTCGAGAACTTCTTTAGTATCCTCTTGTTCAGAAGGCTCAGCAGCGGGTAATTCCTTCGGGATCTCCTCGATTCCGACCGCCTCTCGTTCGCAGGACAGATAATCCTCTACACCTGGTAATCGAGTCCTGCCAGAACCACTTCTTGATTTATAAAGCTCCCGGATCTCATTTATACATGAAGTATATATATCATATTCTGGGATTTGAGAAGCTTTGTCAAACCAATCGCGGAAATCCGCTAAGGTGGAACAACTAGGCGGCAAACTAGGCAGAGTAAACTGCACATGAGTCCCTCGGGCAGAAAAGAAATACCAAGCATGATCGCCTTCGTACAGATTCCCGATGTGAGCTAATTGCGGGTTAGGGTTACCAACATAAAGCTGATCGTACCCGAATTGTCGAGCAAAACGCGAAGGAATATATGGTTCAATTATGCATCTCTCGCCCAGTCAAAAAACCAAGTAGCCTACTCTGATAGCGAGAAGCCATTGGAAGGTCCCTGTATTTAAAAGTGAGGACCCTTCGAAGACTACGTCGCCAAACTTCGAGCCTTCTTCTTCAGCCTCATCAAAACAAGGGCAGCAACAAAAAAGATCATAATTGCTCCCGAGGGACAGGAATTGTCTAGCCCGGACTATGTACACAGTCATCCACGTGGCTGACTCAAGCCTCTGCAAAAAGGAAAAGAAGTATTATTGTCGTGCATAATCCCTGTCATCAAAGAAGGACAATGCAGCACAAACCAAGCCACTAAATAAGTATAGGGCATTGGTGCGCGGGGCTGAGGAGTCTTCCAAACTTTCCTTCCAGCTACGCTGACCTCCCTAACCTCTAGGAATTCAGAAATCAAATCTCGTAGGCCTCTCTGCAGACAACCTGTTATTACAAAGAGAAGATTTAAAGGTCTCCCGTGAGCTAGGAGAACGGCTGGGTAGACTACCTCAGCCAGGATTGATTCAGCCGATTTCGTTGGCACGACGCACCGCTTTAACCATAGTATCAGGAAACCAGCTAGGAGGGCCGTGTCAGAAATGGGAATTGCAGCTTGATGATGAAAACTTTCAAATTCACTTTCAGCTTTAAATCCATCTTCTAAATACTTGTTCTTATAAGTAGCATTAGTAGCCTTGATGCGGGCTTTAATGCTCTTAGAAGAGCTTACAGCAAGACGAGTCACCATCAAATCTTTCTGACCCAAGTTCTGAAATAGATAATCTGCCCAAGCAGTATGCATGAGACCACCTCCACATGTCCCAGCGACCTGAGCGCAGATGTAAAAATAACATATCAACTCCCAGAAAGTGATGTATATCTCTAGATGAGCCGTCTTCAAAATAGAAAGTTCCTCGGTTGTTGGAACAAATTCTTCATAGGGCATTTGCCCAAAGGATAGCCCTGATACTGCATGCATCTCATGGAGAGCAAATCCCAACTCCCCAACTGGTGTGAAACAGGTACAACTGTCCGGATTATATCTCTCCAACATAGCAAAGAAAGAGTGATAATTCTGGGTGATCCCACGCCTCATGGCCTGTACCGGCATCGTAAGGCCGGACTAAGCAAGGGGATCTTTGAGTTCCTCAAGAACGAAATCCATCATACGGGTCCACCAGCCATCTTCTCCAGAGAACAACCAGTCAGGAGAACGAAAGGCTTGCGCAGGAAATTCACCGTGAGCAGCAATAAACTGGCGCATGAAGACATTCACTGGAAGAGGCGCCTCCTGAGCAAGTTCCTTCTTCTCAAATCTGCCAGGTCTCAGACCTTTGAGTTGCCCGCCAATTTGTACACGGGATGATCAACCAGATCCAAACGATATGTTCTCCTTCTCCTTGACAAGATCGAAGGCTAAACCTCTACGACCACCGACACTCAAAAAGTATGAAAGCGGGTACATCCTCTTCATGCTTGGGAGGAAGAAGAAACGATCATCGACTCTTCGCAGCATCCGGGAATCTTCTACATACCCAACTTGGTCATCAGCCAATATATGATCTCCGAACAAAAACGCCAGTTTGACAAATTGATCCAGACCCGCGGGTGTTTCTAGATCCAGATCAGTGATCAGAGCCCTAAGAGTGGAACACCCGGCAAACCTAATTAAATGTGCCCGTTCCAAGCCAGGGAAAGTTCATAGAGGAATCTCTCTGTGAAGACCAAAAGCTCTCCCCACCTCTGGATCATCAGTATAGCTGAAATGCTGCTCTGGCAGAAGTAGCATATTGGGAAAAAGCACTGCAAAATCAGAAACAATAGTGAGTAACAGAAATAGGTTGCTAACACGAAAAAAAACTAGGTTGTAACACGAAGGATAAATTCCATGTGCTAAGCCTTAAATACAAGGGCCAACCCTTGTATCAATACTTGAACGCAGAGGTCGAACCCTGCGTTGCAATACTTTAACGCAGAGGTTGAACCCTCCGTTGCAATACTTGAACGCAGAGGTCGAACCCTGCGTTGTAATACTTGAATGCAGAGGTCGAACCCTACGTTGTAATATTCAGACGCAGAGGCAAAGACTCACGTTCAACATAGAGTCTTAACTCTGTATTTCTTAAACACAGAGTCCTAACTCTGCGTTTCCAACTTTAACAAAGTGACTTAACTCTATGTTTCCTAAACACAGAGTCTTATCTCTGCGTTTTTAATTTTAACACAGAGTCTTAACTCTGCGCTTGTAATTTTAACATAGAGACTTAACTCTACGTTTCCTAAACGCAGAGTCCTAACTCTGCGTTTTCAATTTTAACATGGAGTTGAAACGAGTCATCTTCCTCGTTGATACGAACCCATCTAGGGTTTTCGGAAAACTTGTCGAACCAAGTTATTGTGGCCACCACTTACCACAACAACGAGGTCCACATAACGGCGGCGGTAATGGCGAGGCACTCGTGAAAACAGCAGCATCACCGGTGTTCTCAGTCGGTGATGTCTCCGAAGTCGCCTTGATGATCTTCTTGGAACCGGAACTCATCCTCTTAGGCACCATGGATGCATTTGATCAAAGAAGACGGTGTTCGCCGGAGAATCAGTCGGGCTTTAAACGAGAGTTCTCGTTCTTGGAATCAAGCCAAAAGTAGAAAGAGTCAAATGACTCTTGATGTGACCACACAGGTCTATTTATAACAGCCGCCAAGCTATTAAAATCGGTGCGGGATTCTAGGAGAGAATCCTAACCAGCTCTGAAACGCGATCTTCTGCTTTAATAGATAAAGTCGGTTGGACTTTAACGCAGAGTTCACCTCTGCGTTCAAATTCTTCAAACGCCAGGCCTAGATCTGCGTTATGAGAGTTCTTAATTCTACATTTCGAACCTCAAACGCAAAGGTTATCTTTGCGTTGCAATTATCCTAAACAAAGGATCCATCTTTGCATTTTCAAACGTGACACTTATTCTCTAAGTTCATGAATTCTTTTAACAGAACATTGTTAAACCGCTGTATCTCCTCAGCAGAATTTAAATCCTCGTTAGGTTAATATTACACTCCAGACGCTCATCATCCCCACAGGGTTTGAATTTAGCTGACATCAATATCAATACGGCTATAATTCCTCTGTCAAAATCCACTTATTAATTTTCATCAATGTAACGATAAGTCTCCCAAAATCACTCAAATCGTGATTAATTTACTAACTCTCTCCAACAGAGTAGTAAATTACCAATTTATCAGCTCTCTTCAACAGAGCGATGACGTTTTCAAACCCTACTGCAATCACGAATACCAAAATTTGTCACCTTTGGTGTTAAACACCCTTAGCAATTCTCCATAGCGAGACGCTAATTCTCAAAATCTTGTTTAAATCACAAGTATCACAAGTCATCGCTCTGATGATAAACCACTTGGCAATTCTCCCCAGCGAGATGCTAAGTCCCCTAAGATCTTATTCAAAATATTCTCCCTTTCACGTTAACATCTCACCTCTGACAGACTTAACTTATCGACTCTCTTCAATAGAGCGATAAGTCCTCAAAATTGTCCCGATCGTAATATTTTCCCTGTCACGTTAACATCTCACCTCTGACAAACTTAAGTTATCGACTCTCTTCAATAGAGCGATAAGTCCTCAATATTGCCCCGATCGTAATATTTTCCCTGTCACGTTAACATCTCACCTCTGACAGACTTAACTTATCAACTCTCTTCAATAGAGCGATAAGTCCTCAAAATTGCTCCGATCACAATATTTCTTCCTGTCACGTGAATATCACACCTCTGACAAAATCAACTTATCGACTCTCCTCAATAGAGCGATAAGTCCTCAAAAATTGCCCTGATCGTAATATTTTCCCTGTCACGTTAATATCACACCTCTGACAAAATTAACTTATCGACTCTCCTCAATAGAGCGATAAGTCCTCAAAATTACCCCGATCGTAATATTTTTCCTGTCACGTTAATATCACACCTCTGACAAATTCACTTATTGACTCTCCTCAATAGAACGATAGGTCCTCAAATTGCCATGGTCGTAACATTTCTCCCGTCATGTTAATATTACACCTCTGACGAAATCCACTTATTGAAAATTGCCATGGTCGTAACATTTCTCCCGTCATGTTAATATTACACCTCTGACGAAATCCACTTATTGACTCTCTTCAAAAGAGCGATAAGTCTTCAAAGTTACCCCGATCGTAACATTTTTCCCATCACGTTAACACATTCACCTCTGACAATCCAAACCACTTATTAGTCCTCTTCAATAGGATGATAAGTCTACAAAACACTGTTATGTCAATACTATACCTCTAACAGTTCCAACCCTTTTGAACCTGTTAATTCTTCTACATAAGAATAACAAGTGTTCATATACCCATCCTCAGCAGATTAAAATTTTCTAAAATTATCTTAAATGATAATAAAGAGAGTTTTAAGTTGGGCGGTGTGAAAATTCATGTCAAGTTAATACTACACCTCTAGCACTTCCAACTTTCTTTCAGTGTTTCAAGTGAAAACATAACATAGGAAGAAACAGCGACAAAGCCTACATATTCAACATCGTGGCCGGTTGTTATTAATAACACCGAGATCCATGCCTCACACACATGGGGGACTCTATCTTGATCCCTAAATAGAGATAAGTCTACGCCTAACACACGTTACCGGTTAATCTTTCGTCGTGAAAAAGATACCAGGATCCTTACCTGGGGGAATTTATCTCAATCCCTAAAATAGAGATAAGTCTACGCCTAACTCGCGTTGCTGGGTGGTCCGTTCCCACAAAAATGACAAAGTCTATGTATTCAAAATCATAGCACTAAGTCTAAGAGGATTCATTCTTTTAGCACAATGTTACATGTGGAACAGACTTAGACAATCCACGTGCTAGCCCGACTCAAACGGTAGTCGGTAAAGGCTTATCAAATCCGTTGATGGCTGAGGATTTACTAAAAATCCAATGAATATTTGTGGGCCCATCAGCTGAATGTATGTGAGCTGTTTGCGGGCCCATCAGCTGAATGTATGTGAGCCGTGACGTGATGTTTGAGAGCTTCTGCTCATGAGTAGCTTGTACCTTTGCTATAGTTTCTCTTTGAAGTCCATCCTCATACGGGTCCTGCGTGGCAAATCCTTTCAACCAAGATGGCTTTGAAGTGAGTGTAGAGAACAACTCCTTTATGACAAGGAATCAACAGCTCCAAAATCAGAGTTGAGATCCAAAGTATTTCGAAAATTTGTCCCAGTTAACCGCGAATTTTCGAAAACTTTGGAGGGGGTTCTGTAAGCTGTCTAAAAATCACAACAGATAGCTAATCCTCATCAAACACCGATGATGAAAGTTATAATTTAACGGCTTTCAGAAGGCTACAATTTAAAGACTTTCATGTAGATCGATGAAGGTTACAATCTGACGACCTTCACAACAACTGATGAAAGCTCTAATTCAACAGCCTTCACAATCAACATCGGGAGTTACAAATTGACGACTCTCATATTATCAAGAGCTAAATGTAAGGATTACAATCTGACGATCCTCACAAAAGTTTGAAAAAAAAAGAGTTTATAATTGACAATCTCTTCAACGCGAAGGTCGCGTTTGACCATTTCAAATCCTTGAAATGGTCCTCCACTTAATAGGGCAATTAACCTCCATTATGGAGCTAATTAAGGGGGTAGTTATACCCCTTAAACTCCTACAAATAGGGGGTTTTCATAGCAAAATAGCGCTGGTGGCAAAGGGCTGGACGAAAAATAAAAAAAAGAGAGAACAAGAGAGGAGAAGAAAGGTCACATTTGCGCAGTTGTGATCGGCATGACGATCGGACCCTCATCCGTGGTCCGATCAATGTGAAATTTGGAGGGTAGCTACTACACTCATCTTTTCTAATTCTGAACGGTGTAGATGCTTTCTCTCGGTTAGATTTGGAGATATGGAGGTTTTACCGAAGCTAATCATTCTAGGAGTGCAGAGAAAAGTCACTTTTGCACAGCAGTGATCAGCGCGATGATCGGACCCTCATCCGTGGTCCGATCGACGTGAAATTTAAAGAGCAGCTACTACACTCATCTTTCCTAATTATGAATGGTGGAGATTGCTTTCTCTCAGTTAGATTTGGAGATATAGAGGTTTTACCGAAGCTAATCGTTCCAGGAGTGCAGAGAAAAGTCATTTTTGCACAGCAGTGATCGGCGTGATGATCGGACTCTCATCCGTGGTCCGATCGACGTGAAACTTGGAGGGTAGCTACTACGCTCATTGTTCCTAATTCTGAGTAGTGGATCTTGGTTTCTATTGGTTAGATTTGGAGATATGGAGGTTTTACCGAACCTATAGAGGACTGGCGGTGCTTTTTTGAGATCGGCCAAAGAGAGAAAGAGATCAGCTACCCTTTTGAAATGATTGAACTTGCTTTGTTATCATCAACTCTTTTTAGAGTTTCCCTAACTCGATCAGAGTTTTAAAACTTGTTTAGCAAGTTCTTCTGATCAACAATTGATCAATCATTCTTGGCTAAAAGGATTATTAATCCTTTCTGAAATTAACTCTTTCAAAAGAGTTTCTTAACTCGGCTAGAGTTTCAAACTTATTCAAACAAGTTCTCTTCAATATCCTACGGGACTAGAATTTTTGGGAGAGATCAAACCACCAAGGGTGGATCGGTTTTTGGCAGCAAAACCACATAGGGTTGGAGATTTGGAGATCAAAACCGCATAAGGTTAGGCGGAGAGGGCGAATTTTCTGAAGATCAAGGAACTGCTTGGCAGTTAGTAAATCAAATCTCAGAGAATCCCTTCATCAACGGCAGATCTACTTGGCTATTAACCGAATTTTTGGTTCTAACAACTCTGTTACAGAGTTTCAACTCGTTCTGAGTTCTTAAACTCGTTAAGAGTTCTTAATTAAACTTGCAATGCAAGCTAATTATACTAATCGATTATTCGGTTTTCAACAACTCTTTTCAGAGTTTTCAACTCGTTCTGAGTTTCTTAAACTTGTTAAGAGTTCTAAACCGGATTCATCATACAAGTCAATCGTTCTCGTGAGATAGTACGGTCGGATCGTCAACGGAGAGCAAGTTCGACGCAAGCAATCGAAGGAGGCACTCCATCGCTACCAAGAAGAACCCAGAATTAAACAAAGGGGAGAATCAAATTCATTCTCCTCTCTTTTGTAATCGAAATCCAATTGTAATTGATTTTGAGAGAATACAAGTTAATTTTCTTTCACTATCTTTTTACTATAAATTTTTCCCACAAACAAAAGATGGCGACTCTGCTGGGGACTAGCTTCTCTAACGAAGAAGTGGTGGCACAATCCGACGTTCATCTCACTGGAACCACCGTCAAAACTCTCGTCGTAGAGTTCGACCAAGCCAAATATAAGGAGGCCCTCTCCTCTGGGTCGCTTAGCCCTAAAGCTAGGCGTGATACCCGCAAGATCTCTAAAGAGGTCGTAACTACCGCTGAGACGCCGAAGAAAGCCCTCTCCTTTGGCCAAGACCTTAAACTCGCTCTGCTAGTTGAAGATGCTACACCCGTATCAACACGGCGTGTAATAGGTTGTAAGAGACCTATAGTGGAGGAACATCCAACCAACGCCGATGACGCTGCAGCCAAGGCGTTGAAACAAGCTAAGAAAAACGCCGCTCGATGAAGGAGAAGATCTATACGCCGAGCATACTTGCGGAATAGCCGAGCTACTGCCCAACGCGAAGATTGCGTTTCTGAGCCTTTGCCCAAACCGTGCGCTTCTGCTCCAGAACACACACTTCGTGACAATGAACCCGATTATGAACCTCGGGTAATCCAACTTAAACGCGACCCACAGTGGCGCGTTGTTCAATCTAGACGCACACCTCAAGAGTGCGTCTCAAAACGTGACCTTCAAAGGCACGTTCAATCATCTAAACGCACACCACAACTGTGCATTCAATCAAAACACGACCCTCAGGGGTCCGTTCAGTCATCTAAACGCACACCACAACTGTGCGTTCAATCAGAATACGACCCTCAGGGGTCTGTTCAGTCAACTAAACGCACACCATAACTGTGCGTTCAATCAGAATACGACCCTCAGGGGTCGGTTCAGTCAACCAAACGCACACCATAAGTGTGCGTTCAATCAAAACACGACCCTCAGGGGTCTGTTCAATCAACCAAACGCACACCACAAGTGTGCGTTCATCCAAATCAAAACCCTCAGGGGTCTGTTTCATCATCAAAACGTACACCACAAGTGTGCGTTCAGTCAGAACAAGACCCACAGGGGTCTGTTTCATCAGTTAAACACAGGCCTCGGCCTCGTGTTTATAAACCTAAACGCGACCCTCGCGTTTCTTCTCAAGAACACGACATGGTCCGTCGAGTTCAAGAGAATCAACATGGATTTAAGGTTCATGTCCAACCCACCCAGGGGCAGGGGGTTCCATCTCCACCCTTACGAGATTCTTCCCAAGTCTCTGACTTGCGTGAGCTACTGTCGAGAGGAAGGCCAACACAACAAGTGGCTCATTCATGCCAATGTGAGCGGTTTATTTCCGCCGTCCTCTCCGAATGCAGCTATTGTTCACCTACGCCTAGGCAATCCGTGTTCAACAGATTGACGAATGTCGTTAGACCTGCTAAACGACAACGTCGCCACAAAAAGAAGACCTCTAAAATTGAATATCCCGAGGTTACTATCAACATGATCGGCAGAGGAAAAGCTTCGCATCCCGATTCTGATGAGTCACAAAGAAGTCATTCCCTGACTGTTCGGGAAATTTGTGATGAGTTTGAGGGAGTATACCGACACACTCGGACTCGGACAGGAGCTATCCGTTCAGTCGACTATCAAAAGTTAGCTAAAGGGATTACGTCAAGTGATGAACATTCGGCAATAGCCGAATCTCAATCTTCAAGCTCTGTCGGAGCACAAGAGGTTTCTGCTTACATGACGGGAGATCCCGAAGACTTAGCCAAAAGAGTGGACGAACATCACGTCATACTCTAAGCGCAACAAGAGACACTTCTTCAGATGAAGGATATGTTAGCTCAGCTCCTGGTTGAAAAAGGCCAAAAACCTGAATCTTCCCGGAGGACAACCTCCAAAGGGAAACAGAAAGTGACCGAACATTCAGATCGTGAGACTCACAACCTGGAATCCTCTTCTGAAAATGAGAAGGAAATGGAAAAAGAGCTGCATCCTCAGTCCTCTAAGTTGGATGAACTAGAAGCTCGCCTTAACGCAATCGCCAATAGAAGCGAACTCTGTGAAGAAGGGGTGGTACGGCCTTATCCTGCTGAGTGGGATACAGCTCCCTACCCACCGAAGTTTAAGGCCCCTACCTTGCAACCGTTCGATGGCACAGGATCACCAAATCAGCACATCTACTACTTTAAGTCTCAAACTGGAGATGTGGTAGCAAACGACGCCATCCTAACTCGGCTGTTCATCGGTACTCTTAAAGGGGTTGCTTTCGAGTGGTTCATGAAATTGCCTGCCGGATCTATTTAGAAATGGGTAGACTTGGAAAGGCTTTTCTTGGCCAGGTTCTTCAAGGACGATACGGAAGTTTTGGTCCCGACTCTTCTCGCCACCAAGCAGAAGAAGGGAGAATCCATCAAAACCTATGTGGAGAGATTCCGTAGCATGACGTTGCGATGCCCTTCAGGTATGACTCAATCAACTCTGGTTGAAACTTGCAGGCACAACTTACAGACCCAGCTCCTTGTTCAAATGGGGATAGCAGAATGTCGCTCCTGGAGACAACTAGTGTCGCAAGGAGAACAAGCCGAAGAAATTGTTGCTCGAGTTAAAGCCGAAGAAGCTACACAACCCAAGCCGCAGCAGCAACACAACCAGCACAATGCCCAGCGGTCTAAAGGAAAGGAGACTTTGGCAGCCGACGCCAACACGTGAGCATCACCACCTACCAAGCAAGGCAAGACACCGAATCAACAAAGAGCACCCAAGCAGTATTCATTTAAAGAGGAGCATGTAGATAAAGACACCGAATCAACAAAGAGCACCCAAGCAGTATTCATTTAAAGAGGAGCATGTAGATACCTTGTTCTAGTTACTGCGGAAGAATAACAAGCTACAGCTTCCCGAAATCAAGAAGCCGGATGAAGCAGGGAAGGTGGATGATCCTAATTATTGCCGCTATCACAGGTTCCTAGGACATCCTACCAGAAGGTGCTATGTCTTTAAAGACATCCTCCAAAATTTGGTGAATACTAATGTGCTCACCTTGATGCCAGAGCAAAAGACTGTATCCACTAACATGATAGCAGTCCAATTCGGTGACTTCCATCCAGTAGCGGCCGCAGATGATGTTGTCCCCATTCATAAAGGAGAAATGCACCTGAAAAATACTGACTTGTATAGTCATAAGGACAGGGGGTTGGTACCCCTCACTACCCCAAAAGGGGAGATCATGTGGTTACACCCCGACCTGGTAGAAGATTGGCAGAGGACGAAAACCGCGTCCAAAAAGAAGGGAGGAAAGGCTAAGTCATCCAACATGATTAGCCCCTCTGTTAATGAGAATGATGAAAAGAAGGGAGGAAAGGCTAAGTCATCCAACATGATTAGCCCCTCTGTTAATGAGAATGATGATCATCTCAAACCTCTTACTCCCCTCTGTTAATGAGAATGATGATCATCTCAAACCTCTTACTGACTCAGAAGAAGAGAGGATTGCCCTGACAGCATACCCAGGAGACAACCCTGGCACTCGGTCAGAAAAGACTTACTTGAAAGACTACAATAAGAATACTCAAGAAGCTGAAGAACAGCCCCAAGATGCTGGGGGTTCTGTACCAAAGAAGCCGGTCGATAAAGGGAAACAAAAGGAGCTCCGATTCAATAAAAATCTTCACCAGAAACTTAGGGAGTCGAGCGCTCCTTTCCAATTCAATGTCATGGCACAACTGGCCAACATACCGGCCAGGATTACTCTATATGAGCTCCTGAGGTTATCCAAAACTACCAAGGAAGCTCTGATCGAAGCCTTAAAGAATACGGAAAGCTTTATTACACAAGTCGCTCTGATCCCTAAAGCCTTTGAAGATCAACCTTGCCTGCAATGTCTGCAAGCGGCGAGAAGTTTACCCTGCATATCGTTCACACAGGAAGACATGCAGGTCAAACACAAGCATGACAGACCACTGTACTATACGGGGTATATCGGATCCTCCGTCGTGTCCAAGTAGACCCAGGCTCAGCGCTCAGCATCATGCCTTATAGGGTCATGCAAGTCTTAGGGATTCCTATGCATCGATTGAACACCACCCAGACCACTATCTTTGGTTTCAACACTAACAGCACTCGGCCCCTGGGAAAAATCAAACTCAGGTGTCAAATTGGAGATCTCAAGTCCGAAGTGACTTGTTACATCATAGATACGGACACGTCCTACAATCTGTTGCTAGGACGACCATGGATACATGCAAACCGCATTGTCCTATCTACCCTACATCAGGTTATGAAGTATGCTAACGATGAAGGAGAAGTTCGAACCCTGATCGCAGAAAAATACCCTTTCCGTGGGGTGGAAAACTTTCACACCGATTCCGTTTTCTACCTGGAATCCCAGGAGAAAGAAGATGTGGACAGCGGTAACGAAGCTGATATCGAACCGGATCCTGAAGAAGATTGTCCATGGGAACTGAATCTAGATGTAATGGGTCAGGATGAGAGTAATAATAATGTACCGAGCGAGGGTGAATGGTGCATTAATAAAGATTTTATTTTGGCATACTTGTCTGATGTGTCCTCTAAAAATAAACAAATAGAGAATGATCATAATGCAGGTACCAACTCGTGGCACACATTATGTGCAGAAGCATCCCTCACATTGCCAATTAAGTCATCCTTCACTTTAGATGAAGAAGTAGAAGATGCATAGAAGGCTATCTTCAAAGTCCCATCCAAAAGGAAAGGGCAGAAGCCGATCTGTTTTGGTAAAGTCAAACCCGAACAACTCAAACGAGGAAGTTCAGAGGAAGATGACGGAGTTCCCTAATTCCATTACCACGAACCCAATTCTATACATTTAATGAAACGAATGGGATATAACTTTAACAAAAAAAACAGGGTTTAAACTTTGGGAAAGGAAGGCGAACACCAATTCGAATGTCTCTAACCCCCGAAGGAAAACCCCCGGATTATTATCAAAAAACCAGAAGAGGCTTAGCTTATGTCACAACTCCCTCTGCCTCAGAAAATGAAATAAGTAATTATCTACGTCAGGACCATTCATCCAGAACGTCTTCCTGGGAATCTGATGTCAGTGTCGGACCTTTCTTCAAAAGATTGACCATGAACATGGTTTCAACTAGTCATCCAAATGCAGACGCAGGGGGTGACGAAGAATTAATTGAATCGACCAATGATCCTTGGATCAAACACCTCAACATCTTATGGGATATGCAATTCGAGCAACGCGAACCACCCACTGAAGATAAAGTGATCCAGGTCAACATGGGAGATGAATCTGACCCTAAACCTATCTTTATTACTAAAAAGTTATCAACGTCCGAGAAAGAGGACCTTATATCTCTCATCCGAGAATATATAGATGTCTTCGCTTGGAATTATGAAGATATGTCTGGTCTTGACCCGAAAGTGGCCACGCATCATCTCAACATTGATCCGGATGCAAGACCCGTTAAACAACAACAACGCCGGTTTCGTCCAGAGATCATGGAAGCAATTGAGTCTGAAGTTAAAAAGCTTATAGAATCAGGTTTTGTTAGGGAAGAGCAACACCCAGACTGGGTAGCCAACATTATTCCAGTCCCCAAAAAGAACGGTAAGGTCCGAATATGTATCGATTTTCGCGACCTTAACGCAGCTTGTCCAAAAGACGAGTTTCCTCTTCCCATCACTGATGTCATGATCGATAATACTTGTTGTCCAAAAGACGAGTTTCCTCTTCCCATCACTGATGTCATGATCGATAATACTTGCGGATATGAAAGGATGTCTTTCATGGATGGATTCTCCGGATACAATCAAATCAAGATGTATCCTGAAGACGAGAAGCATACTGCATTCAGAACCCCATTGGGGGTGTATTGCTACACAGTGATGCCCTTCGGCCTGAAAAACGCAGGCGCAACTTATCAACGCGCAAGTGTATTGCTACACAGTGATGCCCTTCGGCCTGAAAAACGCAGGCGCAACTTATCAACGCGCAATGAACGCCATCTTCCACGAACATCTACGTAAGAAGATCGAGTGCTACGTTGACGACATAGCAGTGAAAAGCCAACATAAAAGGGATCATCTTACAGACTTGAAGACAATGTTCGACATCATGCGAACATATCAACTGAAAATGAACCCGACAAAATCATTCCTGGGGGTATCAAGCGGAAAATTCTTAGGATTTATCGTCACATCCAAGGGAATCTCTCTGGATCCGGAAAAAGTGCGTGCTATCCAATATATGCCACCTCCGAAGAATCTCAAAGAACTTAGAGGCTTGCAAGGTAGACTGGCCTACATTCGGAGATTCATATCCAATCTTTCGGGGCGCTGTCAACCTTTCTCTAAGCTCATGAAGAAAGGAATATCCTTTGTTTGGGATGGAGGATACCAAAAAGCATTCGAGGAGATTAAGAGCTATCTCACTCAACCGCCAGTTCTCGTGGCCCCAATATCAGGAAAACCATTCCTGTTGTATGTGAGAGCCATGGAACATTCTCTTGGAGTCTTGTTAGCCCAGAACGACGATCAAGGTCAAGAGCAAGCTATTTATTACTTAAGCAGAACCATGATAGGAGCCGAGCACTGGTATAACCCAGTCGAAAAAGAATGTCTCGCTTTAGTATTCGCAGTCCAGAAGATGCGACATTACTTGGTAGGACAAACAATTCATGTTATTTTTAAGGTGAATCCCTTGAGAGTTCTGATGATGAAACCATCGTCTCTAAATTGCCGGTTCGCAAATTGGGCCATCCTCTTATCACAATATGACATGCAATTTATGCCCCAAAAAGTAGTTAAGGGTCAAGCATTAGCAGACTTCTTAGCCGATCAGCCGATGCCAGGGACATCTAAGTTGTATGAAGAATTGCCCGGCGAAGTCGCTGAAGCTTACGTTACTCAAGAAGCTACACAAGTGTGGAAATTGTTCTTCGACGGTGCATCCAGAGCAAATCCTCATGGGGCAATTACAGCAGGAGTAGGAGTGGTGCTCGTCTCTCCGAACGGTCACGTAATCCCAAGAGGATTTTCCCTAATCGAACCCTGCACCAACAACGTAGCTGAGTATAATACTCTGCTATTAGGAATGCAATTTGCTGAAGAACTTGATATTCGGTATCTCGAGGCTTACGATGACTCTCAGATGATCGTAAATCAAGTCCGAGGGGAATACGAGGTTCGTCATGAGGATCTAATCCCGTACTACTTCACAGTGCTAAAGTAAGCTAAAAAGTTCAAAGGTTTCTTTATCGAATACATTCCACGAGCTCAGAATGCTTATGCAGACGCTTTAGCCTCGTTGGCAACTTTACTAGCATTGCCACCAGGGGCTGAAACAATGATTCCAGTCATGGGACTCGAACTATACTATTCCAAGATTCCTATAGGGGAAAGTTCAGACAAGACAATAGCAGAAGAAGTCTGTACAACCTCCATGGAGCTAGAATCTAGAGATTGGCGATTCCCGTACATCGACTATGTCCTGTACGGAATTTTGCCTGACGATCCTAAAGAAGCGGCCGCTATCAAACGAAAGGCCCTCCAATTCTATTACGATGTAGTTTCTCAAATCCTGTATCGTAAATCACATGATAGAGTTTTGCTTCAATGCCTCTCTCGAAAGGAAGCAAAAGACGCCCTCAAGGAAGCTCATGACGGAATGTGCGGAGCTCATCAGCCCGGAGCTAAATTAGGAGATCGCCTCCGACGAATCGACTATTACTGGCCAAAAATGTTCTCAGACGCAGATGACTACGCTAAACATTGTCACGCATGCCAAATTCATGGGGACTTCATCCACCAAGCACCGGGGAACTTACACCCCACATCGGCGTCCTGGACATTTGAAATGTGGGGTATGGATATCGTGGGACCAATTTCTCCTCCGACTTCCAAAGGACACCGGTTCATTCTGACCGTGACTGACTATTTCTCCAAATGGGCGGAGGCAATCCCAATGAAAGAAGTCAAGACTTCAAATGTAATCAAGTTCATCAAACATCACGTCATCTACCATTTTGGAGTCCCGAGACGGATAGTTCATGACAACGGGACACAATTCGTCAGTTTTGGATTTCAGAGATTTTGTGATAAATTTAGAATCCAAAGCGTTGCCTCTACAGCATATTATCCACCAGCAAATGACCTTGCTGAAGCTTTTAACAAGACCATTGTGAAGCTTCTCAAAAAGTTTATTTCCAAGAGCCGACGCGATTGGGACGAAAGACTCGACGAATATTTGTGGGCCTACCGCACAATGGTGAGGACCCCTACAAGAGCTACGCCATTCTCTTTAGTATACGGTTGCAAAGCTGTACTACCACTTGAGATTCAAACCCCTTCCTTGAGAGTCGCGGTTACAACTGGACTAAAAGAAGAAGAGAAGCATCAATGATGTCTGCAAGAACTTGAAGCCTTAGATGACAAACGACTTCAAGCTCAGCAACAGATCGAGTTGTATCAAGCCCGGATTTCCAAAGCCTACAACAAAAAGGTTAAAGAACGGATTTTCATGAAAGGCGATTTAGTTTTGGCCAATAGACGACCCATGGTAATAACCCACAAAACCAAAGGGAAGTTCAATCCCAAATGGGAAGGGCCCTTCATAATAGAATCAGTCTATTCGAATGGAGCTTATCGCCTCATTGATCAAAAAGGAGACAGGCTCATGATGCCAATTAACGGAAAATTTCTTAAAAGATATTTTCCATAAATCATATAGCTCCCTAAACCCCAGCCAAGTCAGGCTGGGGGTTGCCAATTCATAGTGTATTTCGGGAATAAATTTTAATTTCCTTGTCTTGTATGTCGTCATGTTAACACTACACCTCTGACGGTTGAAATCTTCTGGAATTATTCTAAGAAGTAATAAAGAGAACTTCGATTTCATGCCAAGTTAACACTACACTTATGGCATTTGCATTACTTTCCATTGTCTTGAACTAGATTTCAACAAAAGAGATGATGAAAAGCAAAATGATATCATTTTCATTCAATATCGTTAATGTGAATACAAAGTGAAGACCATTGCAATGAAAACAATACAAAATTATTCCCTAACTAAAAAGCAATTCAAATCCTAAGCGTTGGGGCCCATCAACCTAAAAGACTTGAGCTTAGATTTCAAAACCAATATCTTATCCTCACGAGCTTTTTTGACTTCTTCTGTTATCTTGCTCTTGAGCTCCTCTTCATTTGGTGCTGCTTCTGCAAGCTCTCGCCTAATCTTGTCAGCAGCAACAATTTCATCACAATAGCCTTTGAAAAGCCCGTCACAGTGAGCAGCTAGCCCTCTTATAACTTCCATATCGTCAGCTAATTGGGTATTTATCTGAGATAGCTCAACACCCGTACGGGTAAGTTCTGTCGTAGTATCTCGGATACCCATAGCCAGGCTGCCCATGTCCACTTGTATCTGAAGATGTTCCCCACGCAGATTGGCAATACGAGATTCTGTCTCAGACAGACTCTTCTGAAAAGCCTCTTGGTGTTGTGCTTTCAAAGCTTTAGCCTGAGAAAGAGCCTGATCCACTTCTGGTCCTATGTCGTCACGTTGTAGCATTGAAAGGAATTCCAATTCATATTCCAGAATAACAATGCTCTCGCGGTAGTTATCGGTCCACAACGTATTCCCCTGATTCCCGATCTTGGCGAGACACTCCAGCAGATGGGGTTCAAAAACCTTGAAACTCATGTCCCCGAGACTAACGACGTCGATAGTCATTTGCATCCAATGCTCTAATTGCTCGATAAGCTTCCTCAAAGTTTCCGAGCTTGGTGGTGGAGCAGTCGGATAAATAAAACAATTCGCATAATCAGTGCGAGTGGGGCGATGAACAGCTTCAGATGATAACTTTTCGGGCATATTTGACACTGAGCCTGGGGTGTCCGACCCCCGCCCACCTATTGTCATTTCAGGACCGGGAGGAGCAGCTTGAAGCATAGTATCCCCTCTGTTCTCAGGAGATGCAGCACGCACCGACTTTATGGCACCCCCCATCAACTTGGCTTTATTAGAATTCTTAGCTGCGATGGGTTTTCGTTTGCGAATGCTTCTGTCATATTCACCTACCTCCTCAGCAGTAAGGGGCCTCTTCCCTGATGATCTTAAGGAGCGAGGCTCAGGAGGGGGTGCTCCCTCGAGAACTTCTTTAGTATCCTCTTCTTCAGAAGGCTCAGCAGCGGGTAATTCCTTCGGGATCTCCTCGATTCCGACCGCCTCTCGTTCGCAGGACAGATAATCCTCTATACCTGGTAATCGAGTCCTACCAGAACCACTTCTCGATTTATAAAGCTCCCGGATCTCATTTATACATGAAGTATATATATCATATTCTGGGATTTGAGAAGCTTTGTCAAACCAATCGCGGAATTCCGCTATGGTGGAACAACTAGGCGGCAAACTAGGCAGAGTAAACTGCGCATGAGTCCCTCGAGCAGAAAAGAAATACCAAGCACGAGCGCCTTAGTACAGATTCCCGATGTGAGCTAATTGCAGGTTAGGGTTACCAACATAAAGCTAATCGTACCCGAATTGTCGAGCAAAACGCGAAGGAATATATGGTTCAATTATGCATCTCTCGCCCAGTCAAAAAACCAAGTAGCCTACTCTGATAGCGAGAAGCCATTGAAAGGTCCCTGTATTTAAAAGTGAGGACCCTTCGAAGACTACATCGCCAAACTTCGGGCCTTCTTCTTCAGCCTCATCAAAACAAGGGCGGCAACAAAAAAGATCGTAATTGCTCCTGAGGGACAGGAATTGTCTAGCCCGGACTATGTACACAGTCATCCACGTGGCTGACTCAAGCCTCTGCACAAAAGGTAAAGAAGTATTGTTGTCGTGCATAATCCCTGTCATCAAAGAAGGACAATGCAGCACAAACCAAGCCACTAAATAAGTATAGGGCATTGGTGCGTGGGGCTGAGGAGTCTTCCAAACTTTCCTTCCAGCTACGCTGACCTCCCTAACCTCGAGGAATTCAGAAATCAAATCTCGTAGGCCTCTCTGCAAACAACCTGTTATTGCAGAGAGAAGATTTAAAGGTCTCCCGTGAGCTAGGAGAACGGCTGGGTAGACTACCTCAGCCAGGATCGATTCAGCCGGTTTCGTTGGCACGACGCACCGCTTCAACCATAGCATCAGGAAACCAGCTAGGAGGGCCGTGTCAGAAATGGGAATTGCAGCTTGATGATGAAAACTTTCAAATTCACTTTCAGCTTTAAATCCATCTTCTAAATACTTGTTCTTATAAGTAGCATTAGGAGCCTTGATGCGGGCTTTAATGCTCTTAGAAGAGCTTACAGCAAGACGGGTCACCATCAAATCTTTCTGACCCAAGTTCTAAAATAGATAATCTGCCCAGGCAGTATGCATGAGACCACCTCCACATGTCCCGGCGACCTGAGCGCAGATGTAAAAATGACACATCAACTCCCAGAAAGTGATGTATATCTCTGGATGAGCCGTCTTCAAAACAGAAAGTTCCTCGGTTGTTGGAACAAATTCTTCATAGGGCATTTGTCCAAAGGATAGCCCTGATACTGCATGCATCTCTTGGAGAGCAAATCCCAACTCCCCAACTGGTGTGAAACAGGTACAACTGTCCGGATTATATCTCTCCAACATAGCAAAGAAAGAGGGATAGTTCTGGGTGATCCCACACCTCATGGCCTGTACCGGCATCGTTAGGTCGGACTGAGCAAGGGGATCTTTGAGTTCCTCAAGAACGAAATCCATCATACGGGTCCACCAGCCATCTTCTCCAGAGAATAACCAGTCAGGAGAACGAAAGGCTTGCGCAGGAAATTCGCCGTGAGCAGCAATAAACTGGCGCATGAAGACATTCGCTGGAAGAGGCGCCTCCTGAGCAAGTTCCTTCTTCTCAAATCTGCCAGGTCTCAGACCTTTGAGTTGCTCGCCAATTTGTACACGGGATGATCGACCAGATCCAAACGATATGTTCTCCTTCTCCTTGACAAGATCGAAGGCTAAACCTCTACGACCACCGACACTCAAAAAGTATGAAAGCGGGTACATCCTCTTCATGCTTGGGAGGAAGAAGAAACGATCATCGACTCTTCGCAACATCCGGGAATCTTCTACATACCTAACTTGGTCATCAGCCAATATATGATCTCCGAACAAAAACTCCAGTTTGACAAATTAATCCAGACCCGCGGGTGTTTCTAGATCCAGATCAGTGATCAGAGCCCTAAGAGTGGAACACCCGGCAAACCTAATTAAATGTGCCCGCTCTAAGCCAGGGAAAGTGCATAGAGGAATCTCTCTGTGAAGACCAAAAGCTCTCCCCACCTCTGGATCATCAGTATAGCTGAAATGCTGCTCTGGCAGAAGTGGCACATTGGGAAAAATCACTGCAAAATCAGAAACAATAGTTAGTAACAGAAATAGGTTGCTAACACGAAAAAAAAACTAGGTTGTAACACGAAGGATAAATTCCATGTGCTAAGACTTAAATACAAGGGCCAACCCTTGTATCAATACTTGAACGCAGAGGTCGAACCCTGCGTTGCAATACTTGAACGCAGAGGTCGAACCCTGCGTTGCAATACTTGAACGCAGAGGTCGAACCCTGCGTTGTAATACTTGAATGCAGAGGTCGAACCCTACGTTGTAATATTCAGATGCAGAGGCAAAGACTCACGTTCAACATAGAGTCTTAACTCTGCATTTATTAAACACAGAGTCCTAACTCTGCGTTTCCAACTTTAACATAGTGACTTAACTCTATGTTTCCTAAACACAGAGTCTTATCTCTGCGTTTTTAATTTTAACACAGAGTCTTAGTGACTTAACTCTATGTTTCCTAAACACAGAGTCTTATCTCTGCGTTTTTAATTTTAACACAGAGTCTTAACTCTGCGCTTGTAATTTTAACATAGAGACTTAACTCTACGTTTCCTAAATGCAGAGTCCTAACTCTGTGTTTTAAATTTTAACACGGAGTTGAAACGAGTCATCTTCCTCGTTGATACGAACCCATCTAGGGTTTTCGAAAAACTTGTCGAACCAAGTTATTGTGGCCACCACTTACCACAACAACGAGGTCCACATAACGGCGGCGGTAATGGCGAGGCACTCGTGAAAGCAGCAGCATCACCGGCGTTCTCAGTCGGTGATGTCTTCGAAGTCGCCCTGATGATCTTCTTGGAACCGGAACTCATCCTCTTAGGCGCCATGGATGCAGTTGATCGGAGAAGACGGGGTTCGCTGGAGAATCAGTCGGGCTTTAAACAAGAGTTCCCGTTCTTGGAATCAAGCCAAAAGTAGAAAGAGTCAAATGACTCTTGATGTGACCACACAGGTCTATTTAAAGCCAAAAGTAGAAAGAGTCAAATGACTCTTGATGTGACCACACAGGTCTATTTATAATAGCCGCCAAGCTGTTAAAATCGGTGCGGGATTCTAGGAGAGAATCCTAACCAGCTCTGAAACGCGATCTTCCGCTTTAATAGATAAAGTCGGTTGGACTTTAACGCAGAGTTCACCTCTGCGTTCAAATTCTTCAATCGCCAGGCCTAGATCTGCGTTATGAGAGTTCTTAATTCTACATTTCGAACCTCAAACACAAAGGTTACCTTTGCGTTGCAATTATCCTAAACAAAGGATCCATCTTTGCATTTTCAAACGTGACACTTATTCTCTAAGTTCATGAATTCTTTTAACAGAACATTGTTAAACCGCTGTATCTCCTCAGTAGAATTTAAATCCTCGTCAGGTTAATATTACACTCCAGATGATCATCATCCCCAGCAGAGTCGCCATCTTTTGTTTGTGGAAAAAATTTGTAGTAAAAAGATAGTGAAAGAAAATTAACTTGTATTCTCTCAAAATCAATTACAATTGGATTCCGATTACAAAAGAGAGGAGAATGAATTTGATTCTCCCCTTTGTTTAATTCTGGGCTCTTCTTGGTAGCGATGGAGTGCCTCCTTCGATTGCTTGCGTCGAACTTGCTCTCCGTTGACGATCCGACCGTACTATCTCACGAGAACGATTGACTTGTATGATGAATCCGGTTTAGAACTCTTAACAAGTTTAAGAAACTCAGAACGAGTTGAAAACTCTAAAAAGAGTTGTTGAAAACCGAATAATCGATTAGTGTAATTAACTTGCGTTGCAAGTTTAATTAAGAACTCTTAACGAGTTTAAGAACTCAGAGCGAGTTGAAACTCTGTAACAGAGTTGTTAGAACCGAAAATTCGGTTAATAGCCAAGTAGATCTGTCGTTGATGAAGGGATTCTCTGAGATTTGATTTACTAACTGCCAAGTAGTTCCTTGATCTTCAGAAAATTCGCCATCTCCGCCCAACCTTATGCGGTTTTGATCTCCAAATCTCCAACCCTGTACGGTTTTGCTGCCAAAAACCGATCCACCTCTTACTCAGTTGAGTAATACGGTTATCTATAGGAGGATGTGGGGTGTAACCAACCCTTAAATCCACTCCTAAGTGGGCGAAAATCCCTCAGAACGTGGGATAAACGGTTGTGAAGCCGTTCGGCTTGTGTTTGAACAAGTCAAATGCCTAACTTGGCATTCTGGGCCTTAACTCTGCGCCTAAGGCTTGAGATGCAGAGTTAAATCTCTGCTAGAGATTTGAAACGCATCTGCGCCTAAGGCTTGAGATGCAGAGTTAAATCTCTGCTAGAGATTTGAAACGCACAGGCCGCATGCGTGCTGAATCTCAACTCTGCGTCGCACAGGCCGCATGCGTGCTGAATCTCAACTCTGCGTCTTGAGATTGAGACGCAGGGTTGAGTGTTTGCCGAAGAACGCACAGTCTGTGCGTTTTGTGTTTTAACTCTGCATTGCAGAGTTGAATGTCTGTTGGAGAACGCACAGTTCGTATGCGTTTTGAGTTTTAACTCTGCGTTGCAGAGTTAAATGTCTGTTGGAGAACGCACAGTTCATATGCGTTTTGAGTTTGGGAAACGCAGAGGTGGACTTTGCGTTTGGGAGAGGTTGTTGGCTTGTAATCTCGTCCATTACAACATCACAAAGGCTACTGCTCATTGATCTTTGCTTGTTATTGGGTGTGAAAGTCGTCAGATTGTAACTCTCACAGTTAGTTATGAAAGCTACAAACAGAGGACTTTTCACATTGATCAAGAAGAGTTACAAATCAACGACACTTCTGACAGCTGATGAAAACTCTATTCAGTAGCCTTCATAACCAACTGTGAGAGTTACAATCTGACGACTTTCACACCCAATAACAAGCAAAGATCAATGAGCAGTAGCCTTTGTGATGTTGTAATGGACGAGGTTACAAGCCAACAACCTCTCCCAAACGTAAAGTCCACCTCTGTGTTTCCCAAACTCAAAACGCATACGAACTATGCGTTCTCCAACAGACATTCAACTCTACAACGCAGAGTTAAAACTCAAAACGCATACGAACTGTGCGTTCTCCAACAGACATTCAACTCTGCAACGCAGAGTTAAAACACAAAACGCACAGACTGTGCGTTCTTCAGCAAACACTCAACCCTGCGTCTCAATCTCAAGACGCAGAGTTGAGATTCAGCACGCATGCGGCCTGTGCGTTTCAAATCTCTAGCAGAGATTTAACTCTGCGTCTCAAGTCTTAGGCGCAGAGTTAAGGTCCAGAACGCCAAGTTAGGCATTTGACTTGTTCAAACATAAGCCGAACGGCTTCACAACCGTTTATCCCACATTCTGAGGGATTTTCGCCCACTTAGGAGTGGATTTAGGGGTTGGTTACACCCCACATCCTCCTATAAATAACCGCATTACTCAACTGAGTAAGAGGTGGATCGGTTTTTGGCAGCAAAACCGCACAGGGTTGGAGATTTGGAGATCAAAACCGCATAAGGTTGGGCGGAGAGGGCGAATTTTCTGAAGATCAAGGAACTGCTTGGCAGTTAGTAAATCAAATCTCAGAGAATCCCTTCATCAACGGCAGATCTACTTGGCTATTAACCGAATTTTTGGTTCTAACAACTCTGTTATAGAGTTTCAACTCGCTCTGAGTTCTTAAACTCGTTAAGAGTTCTTAATTAAACTTGCAACGCAAGCTAATTACACTAATCGATTATTCGATTTTCAACAACTCTTTTCAGAGTTTTCAACTCGTTCTGAGTTTCTTAAACTTGTTAAGAGTTCTAAACCGGATTCATCATACAAGTTAATCGTTCTCGTGAGATAGTACGGTCGAATCGTCAACGGAGAGCAAGTTCGACGCAAGCAATCGAAGGAGGCACTCCATCGCTATCAAGAAGAACCCAGAATTAAACAAAGGGAAGAATCAAATTCATTCTCCTCTCTTTTGTAATCGGAATCCAATTGTAATTGATTTTGAGAGAATACAAGTTAATTTTCTTTCACTGTCTTTTTACTACAAATTTTTCCCACAAACATATGTGTGACGGAGAATGAGAGTAATTGGGAATGGTTTTTGGAATACATTCGAGACATTCTCTTCAATGATGAAGATCCATATACTCCAGATGATGAACTGGTGTTAATCTACGATAGGGACAAAGGACTTCAGAATTCTGTGAAGAAATGTTTTCCATGGTCACATCACTCTTATTGTATTCATCATCTTTTGGCTAATTTTAAGAATAACCTATCGAAAAAGGCATTATACCACCTTTACGAGATGAATGTGTGCAAATTATGAAGAGGGCCGCTTATGCATACACTTCCCATTCCTATAATAATGAATGCAATGAGCTACAGAACAAATTAGAGATTGCCTATTACGAAATGTTGAGGATGAGTCCAGAAAATTAGGCTAATTGTTATTTTCCTGGGAAGAGGTTGAAATTTAAATTTATGCAAAATTTTAAATGCAAATTTTTGAGATATATGTTCCTGCTATACTTACTATTTATTGACATACATGTAGATATGGATGGTTGACATCAAACGTAGCGGAGTCATTCAATTCTTGGATCAAAGAAGCTCGTTATTTGCCAATTAACCAAACAATTGATAATATTCGCAAGAAAATGATGAGGATGAGTTTTGAAAGGTGGGAGGCATCCCACAAGTAGACCACATCATTTGTTCCTACTGTGGAAGAGCACCTTATTCATATCAATGAGCAATCATGTTGTCTTTTTGCAATTCCATCTACTACAGGAAGGTACGAGGTGTATGATTTCCCCACCATTGAAGTAGACTTGAATGAATACACATGCACTTGTCGTGAACGGTAAGTTGTCGGGCTACCTTGCAAACATGCTGCGACAGTTATTCGACAAAATATGGAAACCCTTTACTCCTATATTTCACACTACTTTAGTATGAAGACATATCGCAAATGCTACTCCTTTCCGATATACCCAAATCCTGACGATGACAAACCATGTATAGAAGATGAAAATATGGTGATTCGGCCACCGATAACATCAATTCTTCGTGGAAGACCAAGGACAAAGCGCATTCCTTTGGGATTAAATCCGGGCAAAGAGTTAAAATATAGTAGATGCCAATAGTATGGTCACAACCGTAGAACATGTAGACAACCTATTGCAGACTAGATATATTCTACGCTATACTTTTGGATAGAAGATATGCTATACTTTTGGACATGTTAACATGATATACTTTTGGATACTATACTTTTGTCATGTAAGACATGTTATACATTTGGATGTAAGACATGCTATATTTTTTTATCAACGAAAGACATGTTATACTTTTGGATGTAGGATTTGTGTTTGTTGTCATGATTTTGGATGTAGGATTTGTTTTTATTATCATAATTTTGGATGTAGGATACTATACTTACAATATAACGTGCTACACTTACAGGTTAAGTTGCTATACTTACAACATAACGTACTATACTTACAGGTTAACATGCTATACTTACAACATATCGTGCTATACTTATAATATAATGTGCTATACTTACAGGTTAACGTGCTATACTTATGATATAACGTGCTACACTTATGATATAATGTGCTATACTTACAATATAACATGCCGTACTTATAATATAACATGCTATACTTACAGGTTAACGTGCTATACTTATGATATAACGTGCTATACTTATGATATAACGTGCTATACTTACATATTAACCTGCTATACTTACAGTATAACATGTTATACTTACAGTATAAGTATAATGTGCTATACTTACAGGTTAACATGCTATACTTATGATATAACGTGCTATACTTACAACATAACATGCTATACTTATAGGTTAACATGCTATACTTACAACAAAACGTACAGGTTAACGTGCTATACTTACAGTATAACGTGCTATACTTACAGGTTAACGTGCTATACTTACAGTATAACGTGCTATACTTACAATATAACATGCTATACTTACAGGTTAATGTGCTATACTTATGATATAACGTGTTATACTTATAACATAACGTGCTATATTTACAGGTTAACGTGCTATACTTACAATATAACGTGCTATACTTACATGTTAACGTGCTATACTTATGATTTTCCTACGCGAAAGGCGTAATTTTCCCACGAGCTCATAAAACCAAATCTGTAAGAAAATAAAAATTTTAGCTCAACAATAAACATGACTAAATGAAATAAATATATACAATGGAGAATGACATAAAAATATAGTAAATGTTAACTTACCACCAGAACTGAGGCAAAACCCCCCATATAACCGCCTCTAGATCGATTTCCTTCAACCCTCTTAGTGATGGTTTTGTTAGCCTTATCCATCTTGGTACGCAACATATTGTATACTAATTCAGCCCAATTATACTCCTTAAGAGTGTCCAATTTCTTAGCATATCTAAATACAAATAAGGGACAACTCATACTAGCTTGAGGGCATAATATAAAGCCTATAATGAAAGCCACGAGCATCTGTGGGAAAAAAGGATCTCTACGCTCGGCCATCTGCTTGATAAGTTCGCCCATCCTATCTCTTCTAGCACACATAATCTTCTTCTTACCTTCGTCACTTTTCTTGTTTCCGCTTCTAGTCCTACGCTTCATATCTTCTTTAATTTCAGCCGTAGTACTATATGAAGGCACAAGCTTGTAGATTGTATCGCGGTCACTTCTATGAAATCACGTGTCTACTATTGATCCTCCCATCGGGAGACCCGTTATTCTACCCACTTCTTCAACACCAAAGGAGGTCAATTTTCCTCCAATTTTGAAACCGCTTTTTTCAACATTGAATACTTCCAACAAACAATCCACAATAACTGGTTGCATTGGCATATCTGGAATATCTAAATACCCATAAAAAGGAGTACCACGGAGGGTAGTTCGTTGATCTTCCAATAAATAAACAGAAATTTGATTTAGAAGGTCCCAGAAGTACCCAATGTTCGATGGAATTCGCACTTCCAATAAATAAACAGAAATTTGATTTAGAAGGTCCCAGAAGTACCCAATGTTCGATGGAATTCGCACTAAAGCCATGATATATAATTTTCTGCAACCATAAAACATAAGGTCATTAAATTAATCTACAACAATATTTTCAAGCAGCAATTTCCATGCAGTCAATTTCAAATTAATCTACAGCAATATTTTCTTCATTTTATTTCCTTTCTACATCATAAAGTCATGAAATTGAGTCAGTCCAATACTATAGCTAACAATGTCCATTCCTCAATCTACAAAATTTATAAATTTCTAAAAAACGTTTGAAAACCAATACCATTCCTCAATTATAATAGCCTTGAATTTAAAACAATATAAAAGCTTCAACTAATCAGTACCTCAAACGGGGAAGTCGACGATAACAATGACTAGGGCGTCAACGATTGGGGCCTCAACGATCGACGATTGGGGGTGTCGACGATTACAGCGACGACGATTGGGGCGTCGACGATTGGGGGCGTCGATGGCTGGGACGACGACGGCTAGAAACAATGGAAACGCGGCGACACGATTGGGGCGAGTGACGATTGGGGCGGAAACGCGACGTCGATAGGGGCGTCGATGGCTGAAGACAGACGACAGTTAGAGAGATGCGTCGACGCTGGAGACGGGCGACAGCTGGAGAGGAGCGTCGACGCTGGAGACGGGCTGGAGACGGGCTGGAGACGAGCGTGCGACGGCTGGAGCAGGGCATCGACGGCTGGAGACGGGCGACGACGAAAAGGGGATCTCGTTTTTTCAATTTAGGGCTAAGGTGAAATGGGGAAGATGAGAGAGAGATACTGGGTTTTATGTGGCCAATCAAAGGGGTATTTTGGGGTTTTTACGTTCATTCTGTATAAATACAAGTAGTAAAAGTATTGTATTTTAGAATTGGGTTTAAAGACAAATACCAAAAGTGAATTGAGCTTAAAGATATAACTAATAATACTTGGGTTTAAAGATAAAGTTAGGTAAACAAATGAGCCTAAAGACAAAAACCCCTTAAAATAAACATCTCCTAAGACTAGGGGCTGGATCAAAATCTAATTTCCTGCACAAAAATTCGAAACCGAACAAAGCGTATACGGAAACGAATTATTCAAAAAAAAAAAAACTCGAAACATTCGACTCCAAATATTCTTTGAGCCCTTTATATAAATCGCTCGATCGCCGCCCCCTCTCAATCTGCAATCTAGGGTTTCAGCTACTTACTTCATTCTCGCCGCACAAATCGAAATCAACTGAAAATGGAGCAGACCTTCATCATGATCAAGCCCGATGGCGTCCAGAGAGGCCTGGTAACTAAAGGATTGTTCTTTTTCTTTTATTGGTTCATTTAATTTTATGGTGTGTGAGTTTTAAGGGTTCTCTTCGTGTAATAGCTGATGAATTTTTTTGATGATGTTTAGGTTGGTGAGATCATTAGCCGATTTGAGAAGAAGGGTTTCTACTTGAAAGGTAAAAGATCTTCCTTGGTGTTAGATTTTGACATGTAGTTTCCTTTTGATTTTGTTCTAAATTTACGCAATTTTTTAATGATGTTTAGTTTGAATCTTGGTTGTGGTTTCCTTTTGATTTTGTTCTAAATTTACAATTTTTTTTATCTCTGTATTATGTACTCTGATTAAGTTCTGTCATCACTATAATAGTTTAAGAATAATTATAAGCTTAGATTTTTAGTGCATGAATTGAAGATCATAGGAGATGGAAAATCAAGGCTTCTAGTTTCTTAGACGAAACTATCAATCTTGGATGATGGGTATCTTGATTTCGATCTGAAAACAAATGGAACTTATTATTTGAAATATTGATATTCTTATATTTGATTCATTAGTTTAGATCTGTAATTTTGATTCTATGAATAAATTATGAAACATGGGTATTCTGTCTATTGTTTATTTGTTTTTGAATGATTTTTTTATGTATTCAGTATTTTTTTTATTCATCAAAGGCAGAAATCTGGGGGTCCAATATTTTGGTTTTAGTCATCCATTTTTTTATTGTTAGAAGAAATCTTAGTTTGTGGTATTGCAAGTATATAGGCCTATTGCTCTCATCTTTGTTAGAAAACTATCAACCATGAGTACGTGCTTTCTTATGTTTGATGCTTTTATATTAGATCTATACTTTGATTCTGTTGAGAAATTATGAAACATGTGTAACCTATCCTGAAGTTGGTGATTTGTTTTTAAATGAATTTTTAGTTATTCAAAGAAGAGATTACACAAATCTAGGGTACAATGTTTTCATTCAATGTCATCCTTTTCATGATGGTTGCAAGTGTTAATATAGGCATACACATCTTATTTCTACAAGAAACTATGAACCATGAGTATATTTAATTTGCCTAAACTAAAGGGGAAAAAATGGTGATTTACATTTATTAATTGACATTATAACTTCTGATATAGCAATGAAGCTTATTACTGTGGAGAGAGCTTTTGCTGAGAAGCACTATGAGGACCTTTCCTCAAAGCCCTTCTTTGCTGGGCTTGTTGAATACATCATCTCCGGCCCAGTGGTTGCTATGGTTTGGGAGGGAAAGAATGTTGTTTTGACTGGTCGCAAGATTATTGGTGCCACTAATCCGGCAGAGTCTGCTCCTGGAACCATCCGTGGTGATTACGCCATTATGGTTGGCAGGTAAATGTTATTTTCATTTGTTGTTTCAGAAGTTTGGGTTATTGATATAAATCCTACAGTGCATATCACATGTTGATCTTTTGTTGATGGGGTTCTGTTGTTTCAAACTAAAATATTTCAGTCATTAGTTGAATTGTCTTGAACAAAAATAATTATGCATGACTTAATCTTTTTAAAATGGTCATTTTAACATGTCTCCATGTAATTCCTAAAAAAACATGTCTCAATTTGAAACTGCTAGATTGGGCTGTAAACGAATCGAATTGAGTACCTTGGTGTTCGGATTTGTATTCTTTTAAGATTTTCGAATTCCAATACAAATTCGAATACCCCACTCTGAATTTCTTCGAATTTAAATTTAAATTCAAATATTTCTCTAATACTTGCTCATATTTATCGTAGACTACAATACATTTATTTGACTAATAATTTATAGTTTATGAATAATAAACTATGTGATTAATTAAATGATTATATTTAGTTAAAGAAATTTGTTGTAAAAGTTGACATTTGGCTCTTTTAATTTTGTCAAATTAGTATACAACTTAAATTACAAAATGTAAATGAGTCAATGACGTAACATCATGTATGTAATAATACAGATCGTAAGGGATGAAACTGTAAGCGAATATCTGATAATTAATTGAATCTAATATACATCTAGTTAAATTTTATTCGATTATGAACCGAATACTAGTAAAAACTATTTGGTTATTGTTAAATGAACTACCAAATCAAATATAACTGAATAGCAGGGTAAACACTTAACTAACTATTTGTTGATTATTTGGTTTGTTTCCACCTGTAGTACTGGATTTAGTGCTGTTAATGATATTTCTGAGGCTGATTTGTTTGGAAAATTATCTTGGAACATATAGGTGGCGAACATGCCTTAATCATGTCTCGTACTAATCTGCATTACTGCTTATTTCTGATATTGGCTATTTCTTAAATGAATATAATTAAGCTCGTTTAACTTTGAAATTAATATGCATCTTAAAACTAATATACATATCAGTCGATTGTTTATTTCAGTAATGTGCATCTTAAATGTTTACAATTATGACACAGTATATAACATCCTGCGGGAAACTATTTTGGTCATCAGATCATAGTCTGTTGATAAATAATTTTCTTTTATGTTAATGCAGTAGGTTGTGATGATCTAATAGTGTTGTTTTACCCTTTTATATTTATCAAAGCAGATGCAGATTTCAACATTTTTTAGTTCTTTTTTTATTTGTTTGTAAATGAATTTCCTGATATCAGAAATTGATTGTGAAACACTTTCTTGAACTGCTGCTTGCTAACTTGTGGTTCATTAACTTCTGGCATGCAGGAATATCATCCATGGAAGTGATGCAGTCGAGAGTGCGAGGAAGGAGATTGCACTGTGGTTCCCTGAGGGCGTCTCAGAGTGGCAGAGCAGCGCTCACTCCTGGATCTATGAGTAAAGCTGCAGTCTTCAGTGCTGCTTAGTTTGATATTTATGGGCTTTAGCATTTTCATTAGTCAAGCACTATAATTTATGAGTCTTAAGTTTTGTACGAGTATTAGATATTTGTCTGTGAGACTTGCTGCTGGAGAAGTCTTTATGTTTGGTTTTGGGGGCTGGCCTACAACAGTATCTCCCCAGTTATGTGGTGATTAATTATGTGACTTTGATGTTTTATCTCTTTTCTGTTGCTTGCTGTTTCTCAGATGTGTGGATTTACCTTTAATCATTTCTGTGGTCAATTAATTTTTTATTTTACTTCCAATGCCATCATTTAATATTTTAAGTGAGACATATTTTTGCTTGGCATGAGCCTAAGTTGAAAGGTTTATTGCTGCATTCCAGAAAATGGAAATACATGCTTTATATCTTTACATGCATCTATCAATGGTTAAGCGAGCTTTTTATATCACAGCGGCTATCGGTGAACTCTTATCCCTAATTTTTTTTTGAAGTGTGTTTAAATTTTATTTTTTTCCCCTCTCTCGTAGTATTTATGGAATTTAGTACTTTTTGCTCTTTTCAGTTCAGAGTTGTGAATCCTGAATCTTTATTTTCAGAAGTATCGGAGGTCTAATAATTATTATAGCAGCAAGGGATGAGTCAGGTTGGAGAACCCAAATATAAGACTAGATATTTGCATAGTATTGTAATGTTAGTTTATCGCTGGACAAAAGAATCTTACAAAATCCATTATAAGGGGAAAAAAGTTGGAGATCCCAAATACAAGACTAGATATTTGCATAGGACAAATTTTCAAAACCAACCCTTTTGGGTTTTTAATTGCAAAAAACGACCCATTTCACTATTATTTAAATATTTTCAAAACCGGTCGTTTTTTGCAATTAAAAACCCAAAAGGGTTGGTTTTGAAAATTTGTCCTATTTGCATAGAATTATATCGTAAGTTTATCACTGGGGGGAAAAGTCTTAAAGGAATCTATTATATGTAAAATCATATAGAGAGGAAAAAAAATATAATACATGTTACACTGTTAATTTTAAATCGATTGAAACAGGTAAACAATGAAGGAGAAATTGTATGTAACCTTTATTAAAATAGCACAAGGAAGAAGTAAAGAACTGAACTTTGCACATCTGATGAACACTGATAAGCATCCAAGGAATTGTAAAATGGGTTTTAAACCTCGACAACCTTGTGGCAACTTGTACGTGCAGGCAGGGAAATAGATTATTATCATGATATCATCATGTTGTTAATTAAATAATTGATAACATAAGAGGTAAGGAAAGCTTTTGCACCTGTTGTTGTCGTCGGTATATTTTGTAAATTATTGAATGGCTAAATAGCACCTATCACTTATATACCCCTACTTATATCTAGCAACAAAGTTACACTAAAGTTTTTAAAACTTACACTTATGTACTTCCACTTATTTTTGGTAGCACCTGTATACCCTAAAGTTATTAATACTTGTACTTAAAAATCCTAAAGTTTTTAACTTTGACACTCAAGTGCCATGAATTTTTTAAAACTTACACTTAAATACTCTCAGATTAAATACCCTCAAGTTTGCAGAACCGAGAGTATTTATGTGCAAGTTTTAAAAGCTTTAGGATGTTTAAGTGCTAGTTGTAAAGTTTTAAAAGCTTTAGGGTGTGCAAATTAAGAGCTCACCATCTGCCTTACCATTTGAGTGACTGAAAGATTTTAAATGCTCTTGACAAAGGGCTACAACCAAGTCTCGAAGAACAAATTCTTCTGGTGACACTAATAATACAGGCATGTTGACTTGGTCTAGAGGCGATGCATGCTGTTGTGGGCCACCTATAAACATCCTTGTGATGGGGGAATCACAGAATTCTCTAAGGAGTTATTTACACTAACAGACCGGTCTAGCATTATGATATTAAGATTTCAGTGTCTAATATCGAATAAGAGTCGACTTTTTGGTCTTTTAAAGTAACATCTAACGTCGTCCAAACCTACAAAAGTTACTATTGTTCAACTGAAGCTCGCCTCATCGATCTAGCGATCCAGATTGAAAGAGAAGCTTAGAAGTAGGGGTGGAAGTGAACCGAATAATTAATAAATAGTTCGGTTATTATTCATCCAGATATTCGGTCAAGTTCGATTCGGTAGTTCATTTAGTGTTAAACGAATAATTTTTAGCATTCGACTTATAAACGAATAGAATTTAACCAAAGGTACATTCGATTCGGTTGATTATTAACTATTCGATAACTTTTCACGTTTTAGTCCTATTAATTAAACCTTTTGCAAACACTATTTATCTAAATTTTTATTTACAAATGTTAACCCATATAAATACTTAAGGGGGATTCTAGGGCTTGGGCTTTTTCATTTTCTTAGCCGCCTCCAACCTCCACTCCAGACCCGACCCTAGGGCTAGGGCTTTCTCCTCTCGTCTTTGAGATCCGCCCCCTCCGCTTAGCCGCTTGTCTTCGATGATCGTCTTCAATATCAGCCCCCTCCGCTCAGCTGCTTGTCTTCGACTCTCGTCTTTCAAATCCGCCCTTCCGCTCGACCCTCACTTGTCTTCGACTCTCATCTTCGACAGTCTCTTCTGTCGTCGATAGTCTCCTTCTCCGCTCAAATCCCATTGTCCCCCTCATCCGTCGACCGCTCTCTGCACCCCCCCCCTCGGAGTTTGGAAATTCCCTCTCTAGCGTGTCCTCGACCTCACCAACCTACCACCTTTTCAACAAATTGTAAGATAAAACTTAAAATTTTTTATTTTTCTTGATTTTAACTTGAATTAGTTCCTAATCGAATGTTCACGAATAGTTACCGAACACGTACACAACTAAACAAAGCAAATTTGAATTCTAAATGTTATTCGAGTCGAATTTGAACACGAATATGAATAGTGCTATTTGAGCTGAATTCGAATTCGAACAAGGCACTATTCGTTTAGATTCGCTTCGTTTCCACCCCTACTTAGAAGCATGATTTCTTCTTGTAGATTCGGTACTGAGTTCTGATACCATGGATATATGGGCTTATACAAATCAAATTCTTACAAAATCACCAGATTATACCTCTAGTATATATGCTAATTGTACTCATCTGTAATGCAATTAATGAGGGGTAAATAGATATAACAATCGCCTACCAATGTTTCTAATGTTTGAATAAAATATGGTGTATCCTATACATACCTAATGACCTAGTCATTGTCGAAATCCACATTGGAAACAATTATGTGCTAGAACAGGTCATAATAAGTCTAAATTAAACTTGGACAAATATCAGCAAACCATTAAAATTCGAAGATAATCAATAATCAATAAAGTATCCACGCCAATAAAAACATACATTTATATATTCCATTCAGGTTTCCGTTTGATTTTGTTTTATAGGTTAATGAATAAACTTTCAATGCCATTGAGAGTTATGTACAATATGTTGGGATCATGACATACAACGCAGCGGAAAAAACATATCATGACTATTAATCAAAATTAATTAAATATTAGAAGAATACCTGAAACGCTTTCCGAATTTCTACAATAATCTGTCCCGAGATCAATCCAAAATAGCTTCCTCAAAAGAAAAAGCCTCCAATTGAAATCCACCCGTCACCGTAGAGGAGCAATACTGAGAGATAGGTTCTCAAAAATCTATTTCTTCATATTATCTTCATAAGATTTTGAATCTCTTCTCTTTTCACCTCTCATAAGGCTACATATGAACCCTATTTATAGGATTACACTAGTCTTAGAGATTTTAACTTTAAACAATTCATAATTATCTAGAACTCTATCCATAACAATTAAGGATAGAATAGATTTGTTCAAAAACTTTATCCATAACAATTAAGGATAGAAATAGATTTATTCAAAAACTTTATCCATAACAATTAAGGATAGAAATAGAATTGTATTGCATGTATACCTCTTCTAATGACATTAGTGAGACCAATTGGGTCCCATATCAAGAACCAATTATTAATCAAATTAATAATTTTAATTTAACAATCAAATCCCTATCCGACCAATTGTTCATAAAAGCTCTTCCATAATATGGGATTAATTATTAATAAATAATATCTTACATTCAATCCCTTCCAGTATCATTTATTTTAGGCAACTCTTTTAAGCAGGACAACTCACCTATTTGCTCATGCCTAAATTTGCAATTCCCATGAACATAAATAAAAATTATTTTGAAACATCAAAATATTTTATTTTTTATAAGAAAATAAATTTTGTAAAAATATTTTCAAAGCTACCTGCCGGCAGGAATTTAATAGCTTCATGGGAATGCATAATAAATTAACTCATCATAATGAGCATACTGGATCCTATCTAGACATCCATCATTTTCCTAAATGAAATTTAGCAACCCAATGTTTCAGGTTGTGTAGCGCTTGCTAAACAAGCTTAACCATCACATCAAAGCATACTAAATTATCAAATCGAAAATGATAATATCATCAAGTCAAAGGGACCATGTAACAATTTGAACTCTCTATCTCTTAGGTGACTCATCCTAGAGAATTCAAATACGGTCTAGTGCTACACACATCATAATGCGTGCTTATGACATACACCCGGAGAATCTCCATTCTCGATGGTTGAGACCCACCACCATATCTCATATATCGGTGTCATGCATAATAACCTGTTATAACAAAGTTATCATTTACTAGTTATAGGTTAAGCACAAATTTAAGAAATTTCTAAGTTAGATCATATCTCCAAGCAAGTGACCATCACAATGCATGATCTAACAAAATAACTTCTAAGGATATATATAACAATTATATAAATAATAACCAAATTATGTGCAACAATTAAATTTATTAACATTACAATATTATTACATAATTTGTATTGGATGTTCAAGGGCAAATTATTATTACTATTCCAGCACAATATTCACTTAGGCATACCTAAGTTTAACAAATTTCCCTTGGGAAAAAACTCCTTACATCAAAAATAAAACCTGACAACAAAACTCTTGTATAAAAGGCTTACGAAGACTCAACCCACTAGCCAAACTCCCTAGGAATAGGCCGACGAAAAACCGAAGATAAAACAGAGGTATTAATCTTCTTCACCAGAGCACACAACATTTTCTAGTAAACAGCCTTTTATTCCTTTATGTTATTGTGGAAAAAGTGACTTGGTCTTATTGTAGATCAGTCTTCTTTATTATATAGATAAATAAATAGTTCAAGGTTACAAGTGTACCCGATGTGGAACGAAAAATGCTTAATAAAGAAAATAGACACTAAAAGTACTTACTACTCTAATACTCCCCCTTAAGCTAGTGCAAAGATGTCAGTCATGCACATCTTGTTACTAAGTGCATCAAACAATGACCATGACAAGGCTTTTGTAAGTATGTCAACAATCTGATCAATCGATCGAACACGTGGAGTAACAATCTTCTTAGATAACACCATATTATGGATAAAATGACAGTGCACTTCGATATGCCTTGTCTGCTTATGAAATATAGGATTGCTTTCAATGTAGATACCTGCTTGATTGTCACAGTAGAGTGTCATGGGCTTCGAGAAAACAATGCAATCTTCTGTAATAGTGAGGGAACCTAAGTCATCTCACATGCGGCATGAGCCATAGCCTTGTACTCAGCTTTAACATTGGAAAGAGAAAAAAATGTTTGTGTCTTACTTCACCAAGTGACCAAATTGCCTCCAACAAAAGTGTAATAACCACTAATTGAATGATGATAAAAATGACTACTTGCCCAATTAGCATCAAAGTAGCCTACAATATCCAAATTGTTGGAAGTACGATAAAAGAGTCTTTTCCCTAGTATTCCTGTTAGGTATCATAATACCTGACAAGCTGCAGACTAATATAATTGATGTGAATTCTACATATATCGATTGAGAACTCCAACAACATAAGTGATATCGGGACATGTAAAAGTTAAATAGATGAGCTTGCTAATTAATTTCTAGTAACTAGTAGGATTAGAGAGTGCTTCCCCCAAATTCTGATCAAATCCAATTTGAAAGTCCATAGCATATGAAATGGCTTGGAATTAGGCATGTCAGTATCATCAAAAAGGTCGATAAGATACTTCCTTTGAGATAGAGTTAGCCTCTTAGAGGAACGAGCAATCTCTATCCTAAGAAAGTACCATAAAACACCCAAATCTTTTATCTAAAAGTGAGAACTAAAATATAACTTTAAGTCTCAAATGCCTTGATGATCATCTCCTGATATAACAAATCATCCATGTATATAGTAAGGACAATAGTACCAGTGCTAGAATGCCTCACAAAAATGGAATGACCCAATGAAGTACGTTTTAAGCCATAGTTACTAATCATCATACTAAATTTATCAAACCATGCACGAGGAGACCGCTTCAAACCATAGATGACTTTTTTAAATTGACAAACTTATTAGGCTTCCCCTGAACTTCATATCCTGGTGGCTGAACCATATACACATTTTCTTGCAAATCACCATGCAAGAAGGCATTCTTGACATCTAGCTAAAAAAATAGCCAATTTTTCACAATTGCAACTAATAATAAAATCCGCACTAAATGCAAGTGAGCAACAAGAGATAATATCTCAAAGTAATCGACGCCAAAGGTTTGAGTATACCCTTTAGCAACTATGCGAGCCTTTACTTGCTCCACTTGATCTGTTGGAAGAAATTTCATTGTATACACCCAACAAAAACCAACTATAACTTTTCCTAGTGGTGAAGTAGTAAGTTCCCAAGTTTTATTAGAATGAAAGGCATCAATTTCTTCATGTATTGCACTTTTCCACCCTGGATTTAAAAGACCTTCATGAAATGATTTAGGAGTTGTTTGTTGGAAAGTTTGTAGTAAGAGAAATAAAAGAAAATTTTGATTTGTATTCCTTTGATCTCGATTACAATTGGATTTCCTAATTACAAAAGAGAGAAGAATTAATCTGGATTCTCCCCTTTGTTTAATTCTGGGTTCTTCACGGTAGCGATGGAATGCCTCCCTCGAATGTTCGCGTCAAGTTTGCTCTCCGTTGACGATCCGCACGTCGTGATTCACTGGAACGGTATCTCCTCCTCACGATTTGACGCTGTGGAGAACTTGCGTGGCAAGTTTGAAACTCTCGACGAGTTGATAACTCTGAACGACTTTAAACTCTTGAAAAAGAGTTGATTTAAACCGAAAATCGGTTAATAGCCAAGGATGAAGAAGCTCCTGTTGCCGAACGTTGCTGAGGGGTGACGTCGATCTCCTCAAAAGCCTTCCCAAGGATCTCTTCTGTTGCTGCCAAGAAGTTCCAACAGACCGAACCCCTGAACTGAATTGATTCTCAGTTATTTATAGAGGACTAAAGGGTGTAACCACCCCTTAAATCACTCTTAAGTGGGGTGTAACCGCCCTTAAATCATGGGAAATAGTTTTGGAACTGTTCAGGGGTGTGATCCCCCCTAAAATCTCTCTATAATAGGGTGTAACCGACCCCATTAAGTGGAGATATGGTTTTAAAAACCGTTCAGGTTCTGTTTGAATCAGTCAAACACAAAAAACGCGGGTCTGACCCTCGCGTTTTGATGTTGCAATGTAGGTCCGACTATGGCATTTTGATGTTGTAACGCAGGTCCGACTCCAGCGTTTTTAATGTTGACACACGGGGAGGACCTCCGCGTTTTGGTGTTGCAACGTAGGTCCGACCCCTGTGTTTTGTTGCTGATACACGAGGAGGACTGTTCGCGGGAAAAACCGTAGCTTTCTTCATTAATGAGATAATTGTCATCTTGAGTTACAACTTTTTGAGTTTACAAAAGATCCGGTCTTTTATAGATCCGGTTACAACTAAATCAAAGAAAATAAAGAAAAATTACAACTCTCCTCTGTGAACAAATCACGAGCTCCTGTTTTGCGGTCGCTCGCTTTGGTGGGTTCTTTGCCTGCGCCGGGGTTAATCCGTGGACCACCGCGCGATCTAGATCCGGTCGGATCTACACGAGTATGCGGGTATTATTCCACGAAGGGAATAATAGCCGGGAGGGATTAATCCACCAAGGGAATAATCGCTCGGATCTCGAGATCTAAGACCAAGCTTAGATCTGGAGTGTAGCCTCGTGTAGATCTCAGATCTGTTCTTTCTTCCTCTCGAGATCCTGCCTTTTCTGACGTGGATGGTCGCCGAGGATCAGATCTGAATGGTGCAAGTCTTCTGGTCTTCAAGCTCCGAGTTCACTCTTCAATCCGGCAGAGTTTCGGCTCTTGAAAGTTCGACCCCCGAAAATAAACATCTCTAGGCCTATTTATAGGCTCTCAGGACAGTGGCTGCAAAAAGAGAATCGTCGGCCACCTCTGGTCTGGTCTTCAAGCTCCGAGTTCACTCTTCAATCCGGCAGAGTTTCGGCTCTTGAAAGTTCGACCCCCGAAAATAAACATCTCTAGGCCTATTTATAGGCTCTCAGGACAGTGGTTGCAAAAAGAGAATTGTCGGCCACCTCTGGCCACTGTCGGCCACCTCGGGCCACTGTCGGCCACCTCGGGGTGGCCGACACTGTGCCTAGCCACCTTGGGGTGGCTCGGCTCATGGCCGAGCCCCCGCGGGCGGTGTTTTCCGACTTTTTCGAGTCGTTTTCCGTTGTCTCGTTTGTCCGTGTTTCGGTTGATCTGAGACTCTGATTTGATGATCTGATTTGGCAGTAAGTTGGATTCCTGATTTGGCAGTAAATCCGCTTCTGAGTTCGAGTCCGAAATTGATCTTGATTCGATCGTGATTCGTCCGAGTCCGCTCTCGGTTGGATGACTCGTTGATTCCTCAACTCATTAGCTTGATTCTGCACGCGGGTGGATGCATTCCGTCGCTTCTGTGCGATTCGTCGATCTCGTCGCCTCGTTGGTTCGTCGGTTTGTGCCGAGCTATGCTAGGGGACCTATAAGCAATTTTATATGCCTACAATGTCTTTCAATGAGTACTTCTCGTAATCCTGGGGAAAACTCAAGATCAGAGGACTCGAAAGAATTGGTTTGGGTTTTATCTTTGCCTTTACCAACCATATTGATCATTACTTCGATGTGGCAATTTTTGGATGCTTGCTTCTTAGGACGAAAGCGTCTTCTTCTAGATTAGGGAATCGCCGACGACTCAGTCAACCGCTTAAAGACTAAAGACTTATGTGCTGACTCCCCGCATGGACATTAGGAGAGTACTGTAGAAATGAGCTTCTCACAGTAGCAATGCTATTGCATTTGATTCATACTACGCTTGCGCGTGAGATAATCCCGAAGGTCACCAGTAGGACAACCCCCAGCTGACTCTGTCATCTTGGCTTTACCCGAGCGAAACCCTCTGAATGATAGAGGTTGACGATCTTGGGTAGCTTGATAAACTCCACCATCCATATGACTAGGTTTGTTGATAGGACGAGTTTGGTGAGTTCGTCTTCTCGGTCGGTTCTTAACTTGAGGTTCGTTTTCATGATGAACCTCGGTATGAACCACTTATTGAGCTTGTTGAACCTCTTTTTGAGGATGAGGTTCGTGTTCCGAGCTTACTCGGGTATGAGGATGAGGTCCGTTATTTTAACGTTCCTCAGTCACTTGACCCTCGTCAGACTTGTTAACCTTGGGCTGGTCAACTCTCGGTCGATAGTGAAAACCATCTAGCGAGACCAAAGCTCGAGCCCTACGGCGAGCTTACTTCTGGCGCTGATGTTGTTGAGCATGTCTCGATAGTGGATCAACTGGAACTTTTGCCTCAGCCAAAGCTGGGTGAGGTTTATTATCAAAAGCCATAGTTTGGCTAGTAGAAGCTGAAGTTCGGCTAGGTTTCTTGACAACCCATTTCTTAACCTGACAACTACTTATTGGATCCCCCTCTTTGAGGGGCATGAACTTCTCCTTGAGGTTAACTCAAGTTGAATCATCAGAAGCCACTTGGACTGAAGTCTCATACGAGACTCGACGATATTTACATGACTTCGTGGGACCGGATGCTCCAGAGGAGATATACTCCTCGTACTTGGTCTGGTCAAATTCGATGACCAAAATCTCGATGTCTGTTCCCACAATGATCTTGTCTGATTGCGCCACCACCATCTTGTCAGAAAGAATGACTGCTCCTACTGTGGCCACCATCGTCTGTAGGGTCGAAAAATTGACTGAGATTGATTTCTTGTTTTAAGAAAATTAGGTTCGATCACTTGGTACGAAACCCTTACAATCACTCACGCTCTCTCTTGATTACAGATGAAGAGAAGATTAATTCAGCTCCTCCTTATTTAACGTGGGTTCTTGATAGCGAAAGGATGCTTTTCCTGATGCTTGAGTCGAGATTGCCTCCCGTTGATAATCAGAACAAGATTGCTGGAGCTTCTGACGTTCGTTAGCCGACTAGAGTCGAAGTTCGAACTCCGGATCTATACAGAGAAACTCTAATCTCCGATGCTTCTTGAAATCCAAGTCGAAAATCTCCAACCCTTTTCTCTGTAGCCATCCATGGCTATTTATAGGGTTTTAGCACGTAACCGACGTGCTAAGATCACGGGTAGAGGGGCGTAACTGCCTCCTCCAATTCAGCGCACACCATAACGTGCTCCTGAAGATTAGCCCACATGGTTGACTAAGTCTTCGGAGCCGTTACAGCTAAATCTTACGTGGACAACTAACCTCATCTTTAATTAAAACGGGGTTCGTCATGTAAGACGAGACTCGATATGCAGCGAGGTTCGTCTTACAAAGTATACTTTGTAGTAAATAAGCTTCTTCTGACGAATTTTGTTTTCACTGACTTCGTCTGACGAATTTCATCTTCACCAACGAACTTCATCTTCGATAGCTGGGTCCAACTGCGTAGTAAACCTGGTGACTTTCCCTTAAATGAACCTCATCTTCACTGACGAGTTTCAAGTCCGACGATGAGCTTTATCTTCACTGACGAACCTTATCTTTTGAAAATGAATGTCGAACCTCGTTTCCAATGATGAGTTTCACTGTTTGTTGTTGAGTTTTACTGCTCGACAACCTGCGTTCTCGAGGTTGGTCTTCACTAAATGATGAGCCTTGTCTCTGATTGAGACGAGGTTCGTTTTCCTGACCATCCTTCTCATATTTTGAAATTTGGCATTTTTGAATGCCTACAGTCCTATTGACGATGTTCGTCTGATTTGCTGAGACGCAACCCTCGCGTTGCGAAGTAACACGTCCATTGATTGCCTCGCCTTCAGGCATTACTGCATGCAGCAGTTATAACAATATTTAAATCAGTTGATGTTACAATCATAATTGTTATTTTGATTTGTAACAGTCACCGTTGGGTGTAAAATTTGATTTCTCGAAATGAGGATTTCATTTGTATTGATAAGAATAGCTAATTATAAATTAATGAATCAAAGTTATAACAGAAGTGGAGAGAATGTCCTCCTTGTTTAATGTGGGGTCTTTGGTAGCGATAAGATGCCTCCCTCAGTGCTGAAACCGAGTTTGCTTCCCTTGGACGATCCGAGTGAAGTTGCAAGCGAGCTTCAGTGCACAGTAGAAGCTCGTTTGAATGAATTTGATGGCTAAGCAATTGCTTGATTGCTCAGAGCCTAAGTACGTCGAGATCTCAAAGTTCATTCTGCTTCAGCTGAGGATTCGAATGAGATCACGAATAAGCTGATTGCCAAGGAGTTTGCAAATAGCCAGGCTCGGTTATCTTAGATCTTAAGAGAACTGAGTGCCAAGGAGTCAAATAGGTTCGGTCTTGATTAAGAGTTCAAGCCCCCTCTTTTGATAGCCATCATTGGCTATTTATAGTGGAGGAGAAGCATGGCCACTCCTTCAAAGTGTGGGATTGTGGTTGAGGGGGACCATAACTCCATCCCTTAAATCTTGGGATGTGACCATTAGAGGTGAGGAGAACCATACTCCATCCCTTAGATCATGGGGAGTGGGTGTACTCAAATCCGCCTGTCCTTGCGGCGCCAATCTCAGGAAGGCCATTCCTCATATACATACGGGCTATGGAACATTCTCTGGGTGCCCTCTTAGCTCAGAACGATGATGCAGGCCACGAGCAGGGCATCTACTACCTGAGCAGAACCTTGCAGGGCGCCGAGCAACGGTACCCAATGGTCGAGAAGGAATGCCTAGCCTTGGTGTTCGCTATCCAAAAGATGCGGCACTACTTGGTTGGCCAAACCATCCATGTCATCTCCCGGATGAATCCCATTCGGGTCTTCATGACACAACCCGCAGCGCTAAACTGGCGCCTGGCCAGATGGGCGCTTCTGCTCTCTCAATACGACATCCACTTCATGCCGCAAAAATCAGTTAAGGGACAGGCTATTTGCGATCTCATGGCTAGTCACCCGCTGGGAGTGAAGACCGATCTATTCGAAGATCTGCCAGATGAACCTCCCGAAGCCAATATGACTTCGTCGCCAGAGGTGTGGCAGATGTTCTTCGACGGCGCGTCTCGCGCAGGGGCGAGCGGCTCTATTTCTGTAGGAGTGGGGGGGGTCCTCACCTCTCCGCATGGTCACGTGTTACCCCTTCCTTGACGGAACCATGTACCAACAACGTAGCCGAGTACAACGCGTTGCTCATAGGGCTCGAGTTAGCCAAAGAGCTCGGGATAAAGCATCTGGAGGCTTATGGCGATTCGCAACTCATTGTTAAACAAATGACTGGCGAATATGAAGTCAGGAATGAGGATCTTATCCCACTCCACAAAGCGGCCGTCAGACTAGTGGAGTTATTCGAGCGTGAGAGCTTCCGCATTGAGCACGTGCTCTGTTCAAGGAACACCCATGCGGATGCTCTCGCATCTTTGGCAGCTAACTTAGCCCAGCCTCCTGGAACGACCCAACGGGTCGCTGTCGCCAGCCGAAAGCTCTTTCGACCCAGAGACGTCCCAGAGGCAAACGCCACTCATCAAGTCTCGGATCAGCCAAACCAGGAAGACTGGCGTCATCCGATCATCGATTATGTCCTATACGGCATGTTGCCTGAGGATTCGAAGGAACGAGAGTCTATCCGACGACGTGCCTCGCGGTTCTACTACGATTCAACCACTAAAACGTTGTATCGGAGGTCATACGACGGCTTGCTGCTTCGCTGTCTTTCAAAAGCGGAGGCGTAAGAAGCCGTACGCGAAGCACATGACGGCGTGTGCGGAGCTCATCAGCCCGGACCCAAACTTTGGGATCGCCTACGGAGGATGGGCTACTTCTGGCCTGGGATGGTTACTGGCGCAGTCCCTTATGCAAAGCGATGTTACGAATACCAAATCCACGCCAACTACATACACCAGCCTCCTGAGGATCTGCATCCGACGAGGGCGTCTTGGCCCTTCGAGGCATGGGGGATGGACATAGTTGGGCCAATTTCTCCACCATCGGCGAAAGGCCATCGCTTCATCTTCGCGATCACCGATTATTTCTCTAAATGGGCAGAAGCCATCCCCTTAAGAGAAGTCAAGACTAGCGACGTGATCAAGTTCATCAAGCACCATGTCATATACCGATACGGTGTACCCCGGCATATCATTCATGACAACAGCACGCAATTCATTAGCCATGCATTTACCAGGTTCTGTGACAAATTTTGAATACAGAACCTCTCTTCCACGGCCTACAACCCTTCAGCGAACGGGTTGGCCGAAGCTTTCAACAAAACGATCATCAAGATCTTGACCAAGCTGACTTCCACTAGCAAGCGCGACTGGAACGAAAAGCTAGGTGAGAGCCTGTGGGCGTATCGCACGACGGTTCGCACGTCGACTGGCACCACGCCCTACTCGTTGGTATACGGCTGTGAAGCTGTATTGCCATTAGAGATTCAGTTTCCATCCCTCCACGTCGCTTTAGCAATAGGAATGACGTCTGAGGAAAATCACCAACTACGACTCGCAGAGCTCGAGACGCTGGATGACAAACGACTAGAAGCACAGCAGCGCATTGAGTTCTATCAAGCTCGGATGGCCAAGAACTTTGATAAGAAAGTTAAGCGCCGAGCCTTCAAAGAGGGAGAGCTCGTGCTCTCCGTCCGTCGACCAATGATCCTCACTTCCAAGAAGAATGGGAAATTCCAGTCCAAATGGGAAGGACCATTCGTGGTAGAGACAGTCTACTCGAGCGCCGCCTATCGCCTCGTCAAACCGAACGGCGATAAGATCATGATGCCCATCAACGGCAAGTATCTAAAGAAGTACTACCCCTAGTTCTCCTTCACGAACTCCCACGAGTGCACGAGTCTAAACTGGCCCTCACACCCTCCAACTGGCACACGAGGCTAAACTGTTCCTACTTTACCCGCTCTGGCGAAAGCCTCAATCTGCTGATCTTCTCCAATGAGATGGCGGATCCACTAAAGTCGTTCATATCACGACAAACACATTCAATTCGCCTATCTTCTCCAATGAGATGGCGGATCCACTAAAGTCGTTCATATCACGACAAACGCATTCAATTCACCTATCTTCTCCAATGAGATGGCGGATCCACTAAAGTCGTTCATATCACGACAAACACATTCAATTCGCCTATCTTCTCCAATGAGATGGCGGATCCACTAAAGTCGTTCCAATCACGACATTCCCTGTCACGTTAACATTAAACCTCTGACACAATCTACTTACCAATCCTCTTCTAAAGGATGGTGTGTCCTCAAAGTAGTTCCAATCACAACATTCCCTGTCACGTTAACATTAAACCTCTGACACGATCTACTTACCAATCCTCTTCCGAAGAATGGTAGGTCCCCATAGTCGCTCCAATCGCGACAAAACCTCATCAAGTTAGTGATCACCTCTGATGAGTGGCGCCGTTATTCTTACGAATAGCACGGCCTAAGTAGTGGCCAACCATGCGATGTGCTATTACTTCTGTCAATAGTCACACTCCTACGTCCCTGAACTATTTGACCTATTCCAGACGTCCTAACATTGCTTTAGGATAACTGATGGGTAGAGTCTACCAGCCAATGACTCCTACAACAATCAATTATCACATTCCCAAATGACGACAATTGTCCGAGACGGTTCGACAGACAACCTGTCTGTCGGTTCCCCAGACAACAACTCGCCGAAAGGCGAGTCGAAGTCGAGTTCTTCAGTTGGCCGCAAAGACAGACGTTTGTTCTTTGCTGCAAACCAAGGGTTACTCTCTCAATCCCATTGGAGCTACAACGCGAAGATCAGAGTAAATCCGATCCCACGCTGTGAGCGACAGAAGACAAAACAAGAGCCTAAAGTGACTAAGTCCTAAACGGGACAGTCAGAAGCTCATCAAGTTCAATACAGAAGCCAAAAGCATCCACTGCAAAAAGAAAGAAATAGTGCATGCAAGGCGGAAAATGATCAAAACATGAAGCCACTACGGGCCAAAGTTGCGCATACAGTGTTCAAGGTTGCCGTGCAACCGAAATCAAATTCCAAAAAAAAAGAGGGGGGTTCAAGAGGGCAGGAGGAAAGACTTGGACAAAGCATTACAAAAACTTCAGCAGGCTGAACGAGCCGATCTTAGCTTTGATCTTCGCGCGCTCCGCCGCACGTTGGATCCTTGCCTCCTCCCTCCCCCTCTGTTGCCGCTTGACCAAATCCGCCTTACTCGCCTCTTCCTCTTGGCGAAGGAGTTGGAGCTATTGGTCCACCGTCGCGGCAACCCCGCTGAGCCTCTTCGCCTCGAGCTCACGCTCCCGCAACTTCGCCTCGCCGCGAAGGGAGCCAGCATCCTCAAAGAAGGCCCTGTCCAGATAGGCGTCCATCCGGTCCAGCACCGTTCGTTGTTGCTTCAGCAGACGTTTAAGCTCAGCCTCCTTCGCCTGGATCCGCTTCGCTCGCTCTTCGTGCTCGAGTAGATAACGCAGGGAAGGGGGCGGGGGCATGTCGGAGGAGTCCTCGTAGGCCAGTTCCTCGAGGCAGTACATCCACCCCTCCACGCGCTCAAGCTCCCGCTCACATCGCCGTGTGAGCGAGGCATCACCAGCGCGGCGAACCGCCTCCAAGCCCGCTTCCACGGCAGGAAGCGCGTCGTAGTATCGCTCGTCGCCAACGCTGACCGAGATGGCGATCCCGTGCACCAAACCCACCAACTCCTGGAGGGGCACGAAAGCGGGGTGAGCCACGGGGTCCGGAATCGCAGGGACGGCAGCCGGAGCGCCAACGTCGACGACGGTGGCGGAAGAGCCGACACCCTCCGAGTCACTGTGCGGATTGGGCACGAGAGGCGAAGCGACCGGTCACTTCACCATAAATAAACATTAATGCGCCTGCAGAGTCTTGGCTGGCAAGCACTTGGGCCCACAGACCGACACGTGGCACGAGTTTCGCCCACAAGTGGATCTCCGACTGTTGGACAAACTCGCGGACTGCTCAAGTTTCGCCTACAGTTCAAACTCGCCGGACAAATTGAGTCGGGTTTCCAACACAAGCCCATTATCATACGGGTTTCGCCCGCAGCATAAACTCGCCAGCCATTGAGTTTCGTTGCCAAGCGATACTCGCCAGCAAATGAGCTTTGCCATCTACTTGAAATCACCAACAAGTTGAGATTAGCTTTCAAACGAACCCCGCCGCGACCAAGTCTCACCTGGAAACAAACTCGTCAATCAATTGAGTTTCACCAGCAATTCGAATTCGTCAGGAAATGAGTTTCACCACCTTGGCGAACTCGCCGTCGTCCTGATTTCGCCGGTAGCATAAACTCATCGGAGCAGAGTTTGGCTTCGAAAAGTGGACTCGTCGTTGCACAAAGGACTTCGTCCGCGATACGAGAGCGTCTGCGATAACAGAGAAAAATACTGGAAAGCGACGTATCCAAAGGGTATACGCACAATGAGCGGGCACAAACCTCATTGAGACTTTAAGACAGTACATTTGAACAAAGTTATGTTTTTTGCAAATTGCGAAAGTCATAATGTTACGTTCAAAGAAACAAAACATGCACCCAATGTTTTAAGACAATACATTTAAACAAAGTTATGACTTCATAAACAAACAAGTCATAAGCAAAATGTCTTAACACAAATCATAAAACAAAAGTCTCAGTCGAATACGCTAAAAGTGGAGATCTGTTCTTTGACTGCCTCCACCCGGCTCGCGTGGTCTTCTCGAGCTTTACCTTCAGCAGTCTTCCGAATTCGGTCTTCACGGCTCGACCTGGTGGCAGCATCCGTCTGGCGCAAGGCTTGCAGGCGTCGAGTTTCCGCCTCAGCATTCTTACTGACCTTTATAACGTCAGACTGGAGCCCCTTCCACTTCGCCTCCGCCTATCCTAATTCGGCCCTCAGGCGAGCCATGGTGTGGTTGAGGTCAATAATTTGCTCCTCTAGCAAATGTTGTTGACCGATCCAGAAGTTGGTAACAGACTCCAAATCCGCTATTTCCTTAGAGCGGGTCTCCTACTCCAGAGCGTCCTGACGCCTGGCATGAGCCAGGCAAGACTCCATATTGGCTTCTGGACCTTCCCGTAGCAAGGTCTCTAGCTCTACCATGTGTGGCTCCAAGAGACGGAGTTCACGCACGCAACGGGTGGCAAGCCGATTTTCACCCGATCGCCGTAAATCAGCCACGCGATCATAGAAGGACTGCCTGAAACTGTCGAAACTGCCCATGCCGAGTTCGACAAGGGAAATCACCTGTCTCACAGCACCATCGAACTCTTCGATACGAGCCTGCCAGGACAGGGACGCGGAGGGAGCAGGCTCTTGGCCTGGAGCGAGCACCGTGATTGGTGGGATCTCGAGGCAGGGCTCAGCTCCCAGTTGGGGAGCAGGGTCTGGAGCGGCAGAGTTCTCAGAACCTTCGAATTCGTCATCCGAAATCAAGATGGACTCAGCCTCATGCTTCTCTGCAGCCGGCGTTTCCCCTCGGTCTGTAAAACACAACAACGACATAGAGAGAAGTCAAGGGAGGAATACCTACTAAGCTCACGCGAAAGTCGAAACAGGAAGATACCTTCAGCCGCGGCGGCCTCAGCAGCGCCTGAAGAAGACGGCTCCTTCCTTTTCTTAGAAACGACCCTCTTCACCTTCGGTGCCATCGGGAGAAGGAGGAAAGGGAAAATTCGGGTTTATGGGGGAAGATGATGAAGAGGCTGTAGATCCTCTTAATAGAGAGTAGGGGCGTTAAATACCCTACGAGTCCTAGACGGTTACTCAATATTCGATTAGACCGTTCGGGGCTAAAGCAGTTGAAGGGTAAGGACGAACAAGATCTGACGGTTCACGACCACGATCTGCAACAACGGCCCGAATCGGGCGCGAGGGACAAAGAGGCCCACTACCTCGCATTTAATGCGAAATGGCTAGCCCACGTCTCCTTAACCGGCGTACACGTGGATTAACACGTGGCCCACCGAAAGCGGAGCCCGGTCAGAGCCAGGTTCGCCGTTAACTCCTGCAAATCCGCCTGCGAACAAATTCACCTGCAGATGAAGTAAACTTGCAGCAAAAACTCGCCGACAAGAATTCCTCCACAGTTGAGGTTCTCTTGCGGTCAAATTCTGACCAGTGCGTGATTGCAAAAATGGAGCACACACACAAGTGACAATAGGCCAAGAACAAAAAGGATAATTTCATTCATGAAAAAGAAGTCCTATTACAAGCGGAAAATTAAAGACGGATTACAGGGATTTCAATCTCAGTTCCGCCTCACGAATTTCTTCAGCATGACGGAGCTCAAGCCTCCTTAGGACCTCTCGACGAATATCTTCCTCCGTGCACGAGAGCAAGTCCTGAATGGTCTCCCTGACATCCTTGAGAGCTCGATCCTTCTCCTCAACAGAGTCAGTGGTCAATCGCCGGCGAGACTTAACGCTCTCCAACTCTTTTGCCACGTGATCACGAGCCTTCTCTTGAACGGCCAGGGCAGCCTGTGCTTCGGCTACAACCTGTTTCAGCCTCTCTACTTCGAAGGAGAGTCGGGAGAACTGGCTATCGACCGTTTCCTCCTCGCGGGCCACCCGTGCATCCTCGGCTTTGACCTGCTCCGACTCTGCTGACAACTTCAACTCTAGCGTCATGTTCTCGTTCAGGCGGCGATCACGATCTGCCATAGCTACTCGAACTTCGCGGGAGGCGAGATCAACAAGAGTGGAACTCTCTGCACGAAGAGCGAGCAGCTGCCGAACAGCCCCCTCCACTTCGTTCAGACGCTGAAAATAGGGCCTCGCCACGGTAGCACCGAGCCTCTTACGCAAGAAGGACGCATCGTGTTCTAGAACTTCCTTAAATTCCTCGAAGGGGCAATTCTCCTCCAAGACTAGCCGAGTGCAGTGGGCCAAAGTATCTTCGAAATTCGCAAGAGCTCGCTCCACCTGCGTTTTTCGCCAACGTTCCAAGGGAGAGAGGGCAGCCTCCTCCGCCGTGGATGAAATCACG
>NC_033803.1:15136831-15139220 GCF_001876935.1 Asparagus officinalis
CCCGTCGGTGGCCTCATGCCAGACTGCGGAGAAGCGCCCTTCGAAGTCGCCGGGACTGCACCCGATGCAGCAGAAGAGGCGGGCAGTGCAGCTCCAGACCCAGACATCGCCGCTCCGGGGATGCTTACCGGAGGAACGTTTTCCTGACCCTCCGCCGCTCGGACGGTCTCCGCCATCTCATCACGACGGGCCTTCTTGGCCGCCTCCGCTCGGGAACTCTCGGTCGCTGCCTCCCGCTGACGCTTCGAGAGAAGAGAGCTACTCGGAGACAGAAGCGGCGCCCCCATTTGTCCAAGGGTCGGACTCGGGGACGGTCTTGGGCGCCCGGATTCTCCTGGTTCACCAGGGGCATCCAGCGAAGGACCGGGGGAAGGAACTCGAACCTCAGGAACCTCGGATTCGTCTAAGCCAGCGTCGAAACCCTCGGTGTCCTCAACTGGATCCTCCGAGAGCAACTCCCTAGCAGTTTGATGGCCCCTTCACCTCGAAGAACGGAGAGAACCCCTGACAGGACGATCGCGTTCCACCAGACATGAGTTCTGGAACCAGAAATTGGCGGGATTAGCACTAGCGCCCCGATACCAGCGGCAGTATAAGAGCGTGTGGTGTAAATCGCGGTCCTTCGCGGGCAACTCAAAGCGAGCCTGGATACCTCCAGCATGGGTCCAGAACCATCCCCGAGCTCCGTCAACCAGTCCTCCTTCGAAGTTTAGGCGGGGGTTGGCGTTGCCCACATACAATTGATCATACCCAAACTGGCGAGCGAACCTGCAGGGGATGTATGGCTCGAGATAGCATGAAGGGCCCATTCTCAGAATGTGATACCCCGGTCGGATATTCACCAACTAGCGAAAGGCACCACGAGTAAGGACCGTGTAGTGATCCGCCGTCGGCGCATCCCTGAGAGATTCTCCATATCCGCCCCCGCTGAAATAAGGGAAGGAGCGGCGAAAATTATAATGCCTGAAGTGGGAGAGCGTCTTCCTTGCATCAGGGATGTCCTTGCATTTCCAAGAGAACCTCTCCAAGCGCTGGACGAAGGGGACGAACTTATCGCCCTGAAGCATCGCCGGGGCGCTCATCAAACATTCGCAGTGGTATACGAACCACGCCATCAAGTAGGTGTACGGTAGCCCCACCCTAGGATTGGGAGTTTTGATAACTACTCCTTCCCCCTCATCAAGGACCGACACACGGCAGAATTGGGCCGTCAGAGTGCGGAGCCCCCGGTGAATGCACGCTATCGTCGCCGATACCAGAGAATAAGACTTCCCGTGAGCTAGGCAAACCGCCGGATACACGACCTCCACAGGAAGAGCCTCAAAGGAGTGAGTGGGGATTACGCACCTCTTCAGCCATAACATGAGGTACCCCGCGAGCAGCGCCTTCCCCGAGATGAGAAACTTTACCTGATGATGGAATGAGTGAAGGACAGTACCAGACTTAAACCCGCCCTCGTCGCGGTCAAGAGTCAGAGTGCTTCCTTCTTTAGCTGCCCTCGCCTCCACTTCAGACTGGTCGCGCACGCCTAATGGGAGAGCGGGAATCCCCTTGACATCGTTCCCCGGGAACAGGTAATCAGCCCAATTCTTGTGGCTGATCCCCGGGGTCTTCTTCTTCTTCCCCTTGTGATCCGAGGCCCCTAGGGTACTGAGGCATATGTGGTAGTGGCAGAGTAACTCCCACAGAGTTTCAACCGCCAAAGGGGAATGGCTCGACAGCTGATCAATCTCATCTTGATCGGGGACGTACTCCTCGTAAGGAAAGTCTCCCAGAGGCAGCCCCGACACGTCGTACATCTCGTGAGGGGTGATACCAAGCTCACCATTGGGGGTGAAAAACGTGCCGCTTTCCGCGCAATACAGTTCCAAGATACTATGGAACTGAGAAGCGTTGATCCGCAGGCCGTGTCGAGTGGCTTCGATGGCCACATACAGCTCTGTGCCCTTGAGATCAGCATTTTCGGCCAGAACATAGTCGGTGATCTTGGACCACCACGTGTCACTGCCAGGTGCAGAGTAAACCCACCCCGGGGCTCTAAAGTCCTTCGGGGGAAAGCTCCCACCAGCTCGAAAGAAGCGGTGACGGAAGGTCTCCGCCACCGCTGTCGACTCCCCCACGGGCGGTTTAGCGGACATTAAACCAGGGCGCAGGCCCGTCACACGCTTGCACGAACTCTCCACTCCATACCCGGCCGTAGAGCCCGTAAAGACGCCACAAGTGACCCCGTCCTGAGAAGGGGTCAAATCCCAGTGCATCGTCCGAGGAATGGCGAGAGACCGCAGCTCGACGATCGAAAACCCTCTCGACATGCTGGGGAGGTAATAATGAACCCCCTCTACCGTGCGGAACCACCGGCTCTCTTTGAGCAACAGGGCGGAAGGGTCGG
>NC_033803.1:15139236-15155053 GCF_001876935.1 Asparagus officinalis
CACACCCTCGGAAAAGCCTCATCGGGAAAAGGTCGCTGCAACAAGAAATGAAAAGTCAATCGAGACAAAATCCGCTGTAGGGGCAAAATCGCCCGTCAAACAGAGGAGGGCGAAATCGCCTATCGAAAGGGGGAACCCATTTCGAACGAGGTCTATCCGTACAGACTATACTCCCCTCTAATAGGAAAGGGCCGGACTCGCCTTACGAAAAGGGAGTTCGCCTCCTTCCCACTAAAGGATTCGCCCGCAGAGATAGTAATCATCCTCTAAGGGCAAATAGGGCAAACTTTGCCCCAAATCAGGGAAGCTACCAAGCGTAATGAGCAACGCTCATCTCCCTAAAATCCGACGCCTAAGACCTACAATAGATCGTCCAACGAACCCATCGACATACCTGGGCGCGACTCCAGAGCACCGGCAGGCATACCGGCGGAGAGACGGTCGGAGTAACGTCCGGGGCCTGCACCCCTCACTTTGCACCTCTTAGATTTCGGAGCCATTATAGGATGAAGCGGGAATTCTTTCCTTAGAGGTTCCTTTCGAGATTTGAGAGCACGGTAGCTCCGAATGGAGAAAAATGGCTGATTTAGTAGGGCGGAGTTATCCACGTGGCCACGATTGCCCTCGAAAGGTGAAAACCCTAACGGGCAGGAGACGTGGCCACGATCAGATTCGACGGCCCGGATCACCTTCGGTATATCGAAGGAACCGAGGTTGGCGGTTGCATCCGACGGTTGAGTTCGAAAACCACGGCCACGATGCGTCGCGGGGCGAAACGCACGAAAATCGTGTTGTCAAGTCACGATCGCCACGACCTGATGAGACCGCGCCGCCTTAGTTGCTATCAGCAGACACGTGGCTCATCCCCCGTCAGATCTGGGCCCGCCTCAAAAAGGAAGGGTTTCGCCTGCAAATACTTGGCATGACCCCGCGAGTTGCACGAAACTTGGCTCCCCAAAGACTAATTCCGCCTGGACGATTCACTCGCCACTAAAGGTAAAATTACAAACGAAGCCAATAGAATGACCTTGCTTAAACGGTTAAAACCCACGCCTCATACGGCTAAGGGTTAGAGCGGAAATCTTAGCGTCAAGCCTAAGAGAAACTGTTCAACAACTCATCATACTGAGGGGAATAGTATGACTAGCCCGATTCAAACGGTGATCGGTAAAGGCACATCAAACCCGTTGATAGCTGAGGATTTGCTAAAAATCCTAAAAGAAATCAAGTGCGCTTACTTCACCAAAAATTTCTTCATTCAAAGTATTCCAGACCACACGCGAGCCGGTTTAGGTCTGAAAACTTTGAAGGGGGTCTTGTAGACGGTAAAAAATACCTCTATGGGCTTACAGGAAATTCGCCTACGAGAAGAGCTCGCACGCTCAACTCTCTGGCACGGGCCTAAGTCGCGTAGACGTCAGATATGCTCGATTCTAGGTTCGCCTAACGGTCGGCTCACCAGCACGAGTGGAGATCGATCAGGATGGCGGAAGTTCGCCTTTCACCCAACTCGCCTACCCGAGTTCAGGGTCGAATCCGCCAGCAAGCCCCAAGACCGTCAGTACAGCTGGGTATCCACTACCCCACGTGCCGAGATGGACCTTCCCATCCCTCTCGACCCGAAGGGAGCGAGCTCAGTACCCCAAGACCGTCAAACGGCCGCTCGCAGTACGCGCAGCACGAAAGCCTGGACAGGTGTCGAGTCAACCTGAGCATTCATAAATGCGACTCACCTCGGCTGTCTGAGTCAAGAGCTGGATCCGCCGGCACTCGGCAAGTTGGCTAGACCCACTCGAGTACTGTACACCTACTTCACCGCCTCTCCTGATCGGAAAGGAGAAAGCACCGTGCTCAAAGCACGCCGGGCAGTCACGCACAGTATGAGTGATCGGACAGACACTTCATCGATCCGCGAACTCATAAATGCGATTCATTAATGCTGGTCAGGTCCACTCGGATAGCAGAGGGCCGTTGCCTCATATACAAGAATGGGCCTTCCCATCGTAGGTGACAGGACATAAAGCACAATCCCTGGAATGACCATTCATGGTATCGAGGAGCAGCTAGACGTCTCTAAAGAAGATGTGGTCACATCCCACAATTCAAGGAGGAGTCAAGCTGTCCCTCTTTCATTTAAAAGCCCCCTCCAGCACACTGGAGGAGGGGTCGCAAACTTAGAGAAAAGAGTTGAGACCAAGCTCTCTGCATAATCTTTGCATTGCAGCATCACTGTTTAGTTCCGAGCTCCGATCGCCGGCGAACTAGGCAAACCCGAACTCCCTCGAGTTGAGCTTCTACTGCGAACTGAAGCTCTCCAGCAACCTCGATCGAACGGTCCAAGGGAAGCAGACTCGACACGAGCATCGAGCGAAGCATCCTGTAGCCACCTAAAGTCCCCACACAAAAACAAAGAGGGCATTCCCTCTGTTTCTGTTGTAATCATTTGATTATTAGTTTGTAATAAGCTTTCTTATAAATACAAACGAAACTCCCTTTTTCGGGAAATCAAATATTCACCCTACAGTCCACCTATCAAAACAATCTGGATCCATGGTGACAATCTTAGTTTGTGGATCATAACCAGCCCCACTCATGTCCATGACAGTGCACATATCAAAATATTTACCCTTCAAGGACTTGACATGGTTCATGACATTCTCCGTTGTGAACTCAGTGCCACACTTCTTGTTGACCTCCTCTGCAGCTCTTCGATATGCAAGCACCTTAAAGTTTTTATCAACTTTGAGACCATCCTTTTCCATCTGAGCAAGGAAGGGGATTAACACATCATCATTCTCTGCAGTCCATTTAGCATTAGGCACCCCCATTGTATTCTCTTTTTTGTTCAGCACCTTTGGTGGCATTTTTCTTTTAGTAACTACCCCATTTTTCTTTTAGTAACTACCCGCTTCTTGCTTTTGCTTGGTGAGGCAGCATCATCCTCAAGGTCAATTGCCATTGGCCTCTTCAAAGAATGAGTCTCACTTGAATGGGTACTAGGGGAAGTGTGGATAAGTGGGTGGCCACTGTTAAGCATATTCATAAACGACATGGGTTGCTTAGTCATAAATGAGTAGTTCATATCATAAGGATTGTAAGATGGATAAGTCAGTGGAGCAATGTATTGGGGCGGAGGGAATGGTTGTGTAGTGGGTGGTGGGGGAGCCGGGAAGTATGGATAAGTGGGTGTTGTTAGTGTTCTAGGTGAAGTATTCCTGAACTTATCACTTTCATTAGAATCTGCCATGACTGATTGCTACAAATTAAAACAGACAAATAACAAATTTCAAACCTCATGTTAGTACAATAATAGAGTACGAACATCAAAAAGTAGCATTCATAAAGCCCGATCTTCATAGCAAAATCCAGAAAACTCAAATAAACCACAAGCTTGAAAAACCAGTATGCAAACAAGCCTCGCAGCTCATATAATCAAGGTTGCAAACAAGCACAAAATTAAACAGAACCGCAAGTTGGATATATACAAAAATAGCATGCGGAAATGATAATATACTCATTTATCCATGAGTATTGTTGTAACATGAACGAATACATAGAGGTAGTAGACAATATATCAGCGAGTACAATAACACATGGAGAATATAACTTGGATTACATCCCGATCTCGGTTGTGTCTCCACCGCGCCATTTAGCACAATAATCTTCCCACATTCCAATTGCAATTTGATCCCTTTTTGCTCTCCATTCATTTCTTGAATCTCTTTCCTCTCTTTGTGTCATAGTTTGAGTAAAGTCAACAACACCCTCTTCACCTTCATTTGCTATTTCATCTCCATCCTCTTCAATATGGTTGTCCTCATGCAACAAATCATCGCCCGGGTCTTCTATGGCGATATAGTTATGAAGTATAGTACATGCAATAACTATATCAACTTGAGTTGGAAAAGGGTAATGTGGCTTCGCGGATAGGATTTTAAAACGATTTTTTAATACCCTAAATGTTGATTCAATTTTAGACCTTAGGGATGAGTGTCTTAAATTGAACAACTCTTGTCTATTATTGATTGGCCTACCCTTGTGCTCATTTAGATGATACCGCACTCCTCGATATGGGGAGATAAAGCCATGCATAGTAGTGTAGCCCGCATCACACAAATAATATTTTCCTACATTTATCAAAAAGAAATTTAGTATATTTTTTAATTATAATTAAGTAGACATACTTTATTTGATTGATTTATTACCGTCGTAAGCTCTCAATCCGCGAGGTTGTGGTCTAGATAACGCGTCTTGCAAAACTCTATAATCATTTGCGGATCCCTCGTTGTGGTCTAGATAACGCGTCTTGCAAAACTCTATAATCATTTGCGGATCCCTCCCATCCAGCTAGAACATACGAAAATAACTTGTTGGGAGTGCATGCAGCTAGAACATTTTGAGTTACACCTTTACGACCTCTAAAACGTGCAATAAGGCTAGCGGGAAGCATGGCGTCGATATGAGTTCCATCTATCATGCCAATACAATCCTATATGATACATTAAACAGTTATTAATAATAGAAAGGTAAAATTAATTGTTAGATTATGAGTAGTTATATTATAATAATGATTACCTTGAAATAAGGATAATATAACGGGTTAGTGGCAATCTCTGGTGATACTTCATTTGGTGCTTGCTTCATGTACCGCCCCCTTAAACAACCAACGGCTTCCAAGCACTTGTTAAAGTATTTTGAAATGGTTTCCCCCGATCTTATGAAATATGACCTAACAATTCTATTTTTTGTTTTATGACCTAATATATTAAGGAACATGAGCAATTGTTCTTCTATTTTAACAACCCGTCCATCTTTTAGTAGGCCGGTATATCTCATTATGCTAACACGATTATGAAATGCACGCGGCCTCATTCTAACATAAGCCCTACAACTCTCATTATAGCCACTAAACACACGACTTATGTGCCTAGCTCTCATATCTATCTTCTCTTTATTATTCACCTTACGTTGATAAGTGATTGATTTCCGTCTACTACGTATCCTCATCAAACATGTAAACACACAAATCACCGCGGATATAGTAGCATTAGAAGACATCCTCGTTAATATCTCTTCATCAATGTCGTCCATCTACATTGTTTTAAAAAAACTCACAAAGTCACAAAATTGAAAAAAGCACAAAACAATCTATATAGTATTGATCATTCATTGTTGATAATATTTGTTGGGAGCTTGAACTTTTGGTGGAAAATAAAAACTGAAAAATTTTGCATCCTTATTGTTTTACTTTGTTGTACTTCTCTATGCATACAGATGATATGGTTCTCATGACAAGCTTGTTAAACAATTCTAAGTGATCAATACTACTATCATCCTTGTTGTAAATTGTGACTTAAGCATTGTCATGACTGATACATCTCGAGCACATAATTGCTGTATACTACTATCATCCTTGTTGTAAATTGTCTTCTTTCAATTACCTTCACTTCCTGGAACTAAGTCTGAAACCTTTTTCATGTATGTGAATCTCTCTACTAGTTTCTCCAAATTTCTTTTTATAGCAGTACAAATACATAGATAGAGTAAATTAGATCTGAAAATTTTAGTCTAATAATTGTGCCAAATAAACTTGATCAAACTAAATCAATTGCATATGCCTTACCACATATTAATTTCAGCTAGAACACCCCAATAACAAAACCAAATCCATCAATTTTACAAAGAAACCCTAATTTATGGAGAAATGGAACAAGTTTTACCTGCCGAGGAGGAGACAAAGTTGGTCGGAGAACTGTTCGGGCAGAGAGAAGTTCGGTTGAAATAATAGAATCCCCAAATCAAGTTACCCCCAAAACCTCATGGAAAGTGGAGAGGAGGCAAGGCGGCTTGCCTGGGAGTTGGGGACGCTGAGGAGGAGGAGGAGCCCGCTAAAGTTGGGGTGGAGAGGAGGGAGGGGGTGGCGTCATAGTCGGGGTTCGGCGGGAACGAGAGCTAGGGTTTCGCGCGGAATTTGAGACGACGGGTAAAAGAGGACCCAGACGAAAGCGGTGACTTTATGGTTCGCTATGGGATCGGTCTTCAGGTAAGAGCGGAGTTATGCTGAGCTGGACTTGAAATGTCAGAGATCCAGCCCACATCCCCTATAAAAAGTGGGATTTTACAAATGCTAAAAAATATTAGTATTTTATAGTTTGGGGATTTGATATCCCAAATTTTTTTTTTGAAACAAACTTGATTTATGGATTTCTAAAACCTCAAAAAACCACTTTTTACATCCCAAAAACTAAAACCAAAAAAAAAAAAAAACAAAACAAACACCCCCTTAAGGCATAAGCACTCCACCGTGTCATACCCTCTACGGTCCCCCTCAGTTAGGATAACAAAATTGACCCAAAACCATTTACCCACCCATGTCCACCTGTCAAATGAACCATCCAAACCCACCAATTTAGTTAAATGATCATAAATGGATGAGTATAGTTTCTACTAAAGATAAAATTGGTCATAAATGAGCGGGCTATTGCCCACCCATTTGCCCATTTAGATGGGTATTCTTTCAAAAATTGCCTCAACATTTTAACAATTACAGAACATATTTTTAGAAGTTCAAAATTATAGAAAACACTTAAAATTACCAACAGCCCCTTAAAAATTTTAGATTTTCAAAAAACACCATCAAAGTTTAAAATATTATAAAAATACCCTCAAGAGTTAAAAATTATAAAAAACTCTCAAAACTTTCTAACCTCACAAATGACACATGAAATTTTAAAATTACCAGCATCCCCCTAAAAATTTATAATTTACATAAAACACCCTTAAAAGTTTTAGAAAATGAGAAAAACACCATCAAGAGTTCAAAATTACCAAGCAATCTCATAATTTTCTAAACTTGCAAATGACATATGATATCTGAAAATTTTCAACAGTCCTCTATAAATTTAAAATTTGCAAATAACACCCTTAAAGTTTTAAAAGTATAAAAAAAATACCATCAAAGGTTTAAAATTATAAAAACCACTTTGAATTTTACAACCTACAAATGACACATGAAATCTAAAAATTACTAACATGCCCCTATAAATTTATAATTTACAAAATAACACCCTTAAATTTTAAAATTGTAAAAAGCACCCTCAAGAATTTAAAATTATGTAAAACTCTCAGAATTTTCTAAATCTACAAATGACACATGAAATTTAGAAATCTCTGACGTCCCTTGTAAATTAAAATTTACAAAAATACACCCAAAGTTTTAAAATTTGTAAAAAAACACACCTAAAATTTCAAACCTTCATAAAACACCAAAAAAGTTCCAAGACATAGATAAACACAACATAGACCTAGAAATTACAAGCATCTTCTATGGTTATGTTACCGGAAATTTCAAACTTAGGGGTATTTTTCATAATTTTCAAACTTTCAGCGTGTTTTTTGAAAATTTTAAATTTACAAGCCACTGGTCACAATTTCCAAATTTTATGTGTCATTTGTAGGTTTTAAAATCCCAAGGTGATTTTACCAATTTTTAAACACTTGAGGTTATTTTTGTATTTTCTAAAACATTAAGGGTGTCTTTGCAAATTATAAATTTATGGGAGGATGCTGTAAATTTTTAGATTTTATCTGTCATTTGTAAGTTTATAAAATTATGAGAGTTTTATACAATTTTGAATCTTGAGAGAGTTTTTTGTAATTTTTTAAATTTTAAGGGTGTTTTTTATAAATTATAAATTTATAGGGGCCTGCTAGTAATTTTTAGATTTCATGTGTCATTTGTAGGTTTCAAAATTTTAGGGTGATATTTGTAATTCTAAATCCTTTGTAGGTGTGTTTTTAAAATTTTTAAAATTTGAGGGTGTTATTTGCAAATTCTATATTTATAGAGGACTACTAAATTTTTTTAGATTTCACGTGTCATTTGCAAGTTTAGAAAATTCTAAGATTGTTTTGTAGGTTTGAACGCTTGAGGGTGTCTTTTTATAAATTTTAAACTTTGAGGGTGGTTTTTGCAAATTTCAAATTTTCAGAGGGCTACTGATTAATTTTGAATTTCATGCGTTATTTGTAGGTTTTAAAATTTTAGGATGATTTTTGTAATTCTTAAACATTGAGGGTGTTTTTTTATAAGTTTTAAAACTTTAAGGGTTCTATTTGCAAATTTTAAATTTATAGGGGACTGTTGAAATTTTTTAGATTTTATATGTCATTTGTAAGTTTAGAAAATTCTGAGATTGTTTTGTAATTTTAAACTCTTGAGAGTGTTTTTATAATTTTTTAAACTTTTAAGGGCGTTTATTGCAAATTATAAATTTTCATGGGGCTGCTGGTAATTTTTGAATTTCATGTGTCATTTGTAGGTTTTGAAATTTCAGCGTGGTTGTTGTAATTCTAAATCATTGAGGGTGTTTTTCATAAATTCAAAAAATTTAAGGGTGTCGTTCGCAAATTTTAAATTTATAGGGGACTGTTGAAAATTTGCAAGAAGTTTGGAAAATAGACCCCTAAAACTTTTTTATATATAAAAGTCTAAATAGCTAAATGAGTTATTGGGTCATCCATGAACCATCCATTTAATAAATAGGTGGGTGAAAAGTGACCCATTTAGCAAATGTTAAGAAAATTTCCTTAAGAACAAAAAATATGGGACCAATAGAGGGGACAAGTGAGGTGTCCCCCTCCTATTGGATAATAAGTTGGCTATCATTAATGATGGCCAACTTATTATCCAATAAGAGAGGGACACCTCACTTGTCCTTCCTATTGGTCCCATATTTTGGGTCCCTGTAGCAAAACACAAATGTTAAATAGGTGATAAATGGGCAAATTGGCACAAATGTGTCCACCCATTTATGACCCACCCAAAACCCAACCAAAACCACCCATCCTCTCAGGTTTGGAAATATAAGACCGGTTTAAGTCATAAATGCTTAATTGCAATTACGATCATATCAAAATTGCAACAAAGCCAAGCAGAAATAGTTGCATTGATCAAGATTGGAATTTACAAGGATGTACAATCGACGTCAGAAAAGCACAACTACTAGCAACAATAAAAATTGGACAGAGAGCAATAGGGCAACTACTCCAATCACTCATCAATCGTCATCTTCTTCCCTAGAAGAGGCGTCCTCAAAGCTGCCACACAAGTGCACCAAACACCACTTGAACCGCCTGAGAGAGCTGAATATTTTACCTAGGTCTCTCTTAGGCTTCCAAATCTCAAGCTCCTTCTCATGAGGACGCAAAGGAGACTAGCGTTGGTTACCATCGTAGTTTTGACCTCAACCTAAGAATGCTCGACTATGAAATGAAGATGCGCGGCTTCAATCTCGAGCTGTTGCACCAAGTTGGTGACCAATCCGGGTGCAAATTCTGCTCTCACCACTGGCATTGTCATCGGCAGAGAGCAAACCGTTTTGGATTGGTCGACTTTAGGAGTCAACATCACCAAGATCAGAGAAGAAAAAGAGAGATTGGAATCGACCAATATATACAGAGTCTCAGTTTCCTATCATCCTCTACTTATAAAGAAGTGGGCGAATTGAAATCGACCAAATGGTGAGACCATAGTTTTTAAAACATGATTGTAACTGCACTCCACACAAAGCACGAAAACAAATGAGGTAGGGATGCCAGGAGACATTCCTACTCATTTAAGCATGACCTGCATGTGCAAAGTTTAGTGTAGCTCATGGTGCTTTGCACTTAATTCTTGGATAGACACACAGAATCAGGTCAAACACAGAGATTCACGAATGCAAATAGAAAAATTTTCAATTCATTACCATAATCTTTGCTACATCAGTGCACCATTGACACAAAAGAAAAAAAAGAAAGACAAAACAACTATGCTAGACAAGGTGACAAAAAAAGACCAACGTAACAAAAAAACTAAAAGAACAACAGGGGCCGCCACTGTTTGGGTCAAAAGTTGATATTTTCATTAGTGACGAACCCATTACAATTTCAGCCATTACAATAAGTTCAAAAAGAAAGAAAGTCGATCTTTTTATAAGATCTCCTTTACACAATGAAAATAAAGATTACAACTCTTGTCAAACAGCGCAACGGACGTTTATCACCCGCTGCTTGCATGGGAACTTCGCCTGCGCCGGGGACGTTAATATCCGTAGACCGTCGCGGATCAGATCCGGTTGACAGATTGGTGATCAAAGCTCTTACTTCACGAAGAAAGTAATCGCTGCAGCGGTGATCTCGACCAAGCGAGATCACGGCTCTTCTCGAGATTTAAGACCAAGCTTAAATCCGGAGGAATAGGGGACATGTCTCAGATCTCTCGAACTCTACTATTCATGCACAGGAGATCACCGAGATCTAGCTAACCCTCTCTGAAATTCGTGGCTATGCACTCGAGAAACCGGCAGCACCTCGCCCTCTTGATCTTCTCGCCACTCAAAAATGAACACTCGAGCTCTTATTTATAGGCTTGGTTGATGGTTTTTTTCAGATCAAAACGAGGGATCCCCTCTATCTTCAGTTAACAACTGCATAACCACTGTATTAGATCAGTTGGAACGCCTAAATCCCGAAAGAATCCATAAAAGAACCGAAAAACCGATTTTGGCCAATTCACCGAAGTGGCTCGACCTTGGCCAAGCCACCAAATGGTGGCTCGGCCTGGCCAAACCACCAAATGGTGGCTCGGCCTCTGCCAAACCACCAAATGGTGGCTCGGCCTCGCCAAACCACTGGTCTGACCGGATCATTTCGACGCGTCCCGGTCGCCAGAGGCTTTCGTGGTTTTCTAGAGTTCGCTCGTTCGTCGTGTACTCGTATTTCGGTCGTTTATTATCCTGTACCGCTGTTTAGGTGGCCGATGAAGCGTGCGCACTTGGTTTTGTCGTTTGGGCTGGTGAGTACACGGGCCACTTGGAGGTGGCTGGTGAATGCATAGGCTATTCGGTTCGCCGTTTCGCTTCATGTGTTCACCGGTAGCGGATAATCCTCTTAGACTTAGATAATGGCGTTCATCACCTTCTCTCTGTCTCGAGCTATGTGTGGATACCTATAGGCATTTTTAGACGCCTACAGATACCCCCTACAAAGTATTTCAGACTCATTCTTTTATGGAGGAGTCTGGAATGCTTTGGATATGATAGTCCTCCGCCTTTAGTCAGTGTCAAAGGACCTGTGAACTATTTCAATTCTTGACTTCCTCAGCCTTCAGTCTATCCAATATTTTGTCGAATAGATGAAGTTCTTCCGGCGTTGCGTTTATCGTCTAACCGTTGTCGAAGTCTCAAATCAGAATTGGTGAGTTAGTTTTAGCTCGTGTCTGTTCGCGGGGAAAATCGTTTTCTTCATTGATGTCATTGTGGTCTCAAAGTAACAACTTTTTGTGGTTACAAAAGATCCGGTCTTTTTTAGATCCGGTTACAACGAAATCAAAAAAGAAAATAAAGAAAAATTACAACTTTCTCCTTGTGAACAAATCGCGAGCTCCTGTTTTGCGGTCGCTCGCTTTCGTGGGTTCTTTGCCAACGCCGGGTTAATCCGTGGACCACCGCGCGATCTAGATCCGGTCGGATCTACACGTTTTGACGGGTATTATTCCACGAAGGGAATAATAGCCGGGAGGGATTAGTTCACTAAGGAAATAATCGCTCGGATCTCGGGATCTAAGACCAAGCTTAGATTCGGAGTATGATCTCGTGTAGATCTCAGATCTGTTCTTCCCCTCTCTCGAACTCCTGCCTTTTGTGACGTGGATGCTCGCCGAGGATCAGATCTGGATGTCCAAGTCTTCAAGTCTTCAAAACTCTAAGTTCGATCTTCAATCCGGCAGAGTTTCGGCTCTCCAAAGTCCAACCCTTGAAAATGAACAAAAGGGGGTCTATTTATAGACTACCCTCACTGTGCCTTGGGCACAGTGCAGCCGGCCACCTTGAGGTGGCTCGGCTCTGGGCCGGCCACCTCAAGGTGGCTCGGCCACCGAGCCACCTCAGGGTGGCTCGGCAATGGCCGAGCCACCTCAGGGTGGTTCGGCCGAGCCCCTCTAGGTGGTGGTTTTTTGGTGTTTTCCGCCTTTGGGTTCTGTCCGTGATTCGGTTGATCCAGACTCTGATTCGTTGATCTGATTTGGCAGTAAATCGATTCCCGATTTGGCAGTAAATCCGCTTCTAAGTTCGAGTCTGAAACTGATCTTGATTCGATTGTGATTCGTCCGAGTTTTCCTTGGTTGGATCACTCGTTGACTCTTTAACACTTGGCTTGATTCTGAACGCGAATGGATGTACTCCGTAGCTTGCGTGCGATTCGTCGATCTCGTCGCCTCGTTGGTTTGTCGGTTTGTGCCGAGCTGTGCTAAGGGACCTATAAGCAATTTTATATGCCTACACACCGCGCGATCTAGATCCGGTTGGATCTACACGATTTGACGGGTATTATTTCGCGAGACTTTGGAATGACTTCCGTTCTTGATTCCTTCAATCTTCCAGGCTATTCGGTGCTTTGTCGAATGTCCGTAAGAGTTCCGGTACTGCATTTATTGTCTGACCGTTGTCGGAATTTTAAACTTGAAGTCGGTTCCTGGTTTTCTAATCTTTAGCTGACCATCGATTGTTGGCGTCGAATCTTTGTCTGCAACGCGTTGTCCGGCGTCGTGTTGTTGAGTTATCCTTAAGAATGTTTATAAAAACATTCTCCAGGAACTTCTCAACAAAAATTAGGGAACAGTTTATACTCATATACCTTATTGGAGTATTTAAGAAGCAGTTTATACTCGTATACTTTTCGGAGTATTTAAGAAGCAGTTTATACTCGTATACTTTTCGGAGTCTGATTCTTTCGTTGCAACGCATTGACCGGCGTTGACCCAGGGTTACACGTTGTCCGGCGTTGACCCTAGGGTTTCGAACGTCGTTGGATGCTCAAGTCACGAGACCAACTAATGAAGTTGGTGCGTCAGTGACCCTTGCATTTATAGGATTTTTGGCAAACCCCCAGCCATCAACGGGTTTGATAAGCCTTTACCGACTACCATTTGAGTCGGGCTAGCATGCGGATTGTCTTAATCCGTTCCGCATGTGACGTTGTGCTAAGAGAGTTAACGCTCTTAGTGCTACAATATTGAATACGTAGACTTCGTCTTTCTTACGGGAATAGACTACCCGGCGACGCGTGTTAGGCGTTGACTTTAGGATTTTTTGCTAACCCCCAGCCTTCAACGGATTTGATTAGCCTTTACCGACTACCATTTGAGTCGGGCTAGCATGCGGATTGTCTAAATCCGTTCCGCATGTGAACCCCCAGCCTTCAACGGGTTTGATTAGCCTTTACCGACTACCGTTTGAGTCGGGCTAGCATGCGGATTATCGGAATCCGTTCCGCATGTAACGTTGTGCTAAGGGAATGAACTCCCTTAGACTTCGTGCTATGATGTCGAATACATAGACTTCGCCATTGTTACGGGAATAGGCTACCCGGCAACACGTGTTAGGTGTTGACTTTATCCCTACTTAGGTTTCGGGATAAAATACCCCAGACTGGTATTCTGGTGTCTTTTTCTACGGCGAAAGACTAAACCGGCGACGCGTGTTAGGCGTCGGCATATCCTTTCTTAGGATTCAGGATGAAATTCCCCATGCGTGTAAGGCATGGATTTTGGTGTTATTAATAACAACCTGCCACAATGTTGAATATGTGGACGGATGTTCTTTTCAACGGTTAAGAACTAACCGGCAGCGCGGGTTAAGCGCCGACTTATCCTTGCTTAGGTTTCAGGATAGAATACCCCAGAATCGAACTCTGGTGTCTTTTTGTACGGAAAAAGACTAAACCGGCAGCGCGTGTTAGGCGCAGACTTATCCCTGCTTAGGATTCGGGATAAACTTCCTAGGATGAATCCTAAGTTTGACAAATTTTGGAAAAAATCAGTACGGGAAAGGAAGAATTTTATATTCTGTTTCCCGGTCTTTTTTTAGGGTGAAGGCGAACCCGAAAACAAGGAAGGAAGAATTTTATATTCTATTCCTTGATTCTGGAAAGGAAGAATTTTATATTCTATTTCCAGCGCAAAAGAAACTAGAAGTGGGATCTCCACTCCGAGAATCTGAAAGATCTAGATAAACTTACCTTTTATAGGCTTGGTTATCTAAACTGAAAATGGGTTCTTCGTTTATCGAAGTGAAGTTTCAACTTCGGTTATAGCCATGAGAGGGCTTGACCAAAGAGAAGAAGAATGGAGTTCTTTCGTTTATCGAAAGGGGACTCCGACATGAAAGTGGACCTCTTGTCTATGGAAAGAGTCAAGAGAGTCAGATGGACATTTTTGGTGGACTCACTATCAATTGAAATTGATCAGTGAGGGATTTTGGTGGAGAAAATAATTTTTGGGTTATCCTCTAGGATATTAAGTGTAATATTCTTCAAGGAACTTCCCGATAAATGGGTTATCCTGAAGGTACTTGTTCGCGTGGAAAACCGTTGCTTTCTTCATTAATGATTCCATTGTACACTCTTGTAACAGTTTATCGATTACAAAGATCGTCTTTTTATAAAGACCGGTTCAACGAAATCAAATAAAAAGAAATAAAAATTAAACTCTGGGACTTTGCAAACGATCACATGCTCGTGTGGTCGCGCTCTGTGTTCTGCCTGCCCGCCGGGTTTGGCGCTGACCACCGCGCGACTAAGACGGCGGATCTACGCATATGGTATCCACGAAAAAATAGCCGGAGACTATTCACCCAAGGAAACAATCGCTCAAGTCTCGGGATCTAAACCAAGCTTAATCCAGAGTTTACGGTAGATTCTGAGATTGTCCTCTCGAATACCTGCCTTATTTGGCGTGACGTCCGGCACCAGATCTGGATGACAAGTCTTAAGTCCAAAGTCTTGAATCTTGTGGATCTGGAGTTCAATCGCAGCGGCTTCGCCTCTCCAAAATCTTTCCAACCCTGAAATTGAAAAACCCTCTCGCTATTTAGTAGCCAAGCTCACTGTGACCCGTGTGCACGTGGCCGACCCTAGTTGCGCGCCACCTCAAGGTGGCTCGGCTCATGCGAGCACCTGAGGTGGCTCGCCACTCCCAAGGGTGGCTCGGCTGGAGCACCCAGGGGCTCGGCATTGGCCGAGCCACTTTGCGGTGGCCGGTTTCTGCGAGCGCCTCCGGGTGTTGTTCGTTCCGTCATTTTTTCGTTGTCGGTTCTCGCCTTGTTGTTATCTGGACTTGATTCTTGCGTTGTCTGTTGTTGTGGTTGATTGACCTGGAAACGACTCTCGTGACTTGATTCCCAGATTTGGAGTAAGTCCGGTCCTGATTACAGTAAATGCACTCTGAGGTGTTGATAAACTGATCTTGATTCGATCGTAATTCCGGTCGAGTCGCTTTCGCTTGGATCTCGTGATTTCCTCACTATTGCTTGATTTACTGCACGCGTGAATTATTTCCATCGCTTCGTGCGATTGTCGATCTCTGTGCCTCGTTGGTTTGCGGTTCGTGCCGAGCTGAGCTAAGGGACATTAAGCAATTTTATATGCTACAAATACCCCCTCCAAAGTATTCAGACCTCGTTCTTTTATAGAAGATCTGGAATACTTTGGATATTGATTGTCCCCACCTTACAGTCGGTGTAACGGACCAGTCGAATGGTCTTTCTTGATCCTCTAATTCCTTCAGGCTATTCGGTGTTTGGTCGAATGTCTGTAAGGTTCGGTGACTGCATTTATTGTCTATACCGTTTTGGATTCTAACTTATGAAGTCGATTCCTGATTTTTTTGATCTTTCTCACCAGTTCGATTGTTGGCGCGATCTTATACAACGCTTGTCCGGCGTTGTGTTTTGAGTTATCCTTAAGGAATATTTATAAAAACATTCTCCAGGAATTTCAA
>NC_033803.1:15156053-15214326 GCF_001876935.1 Asparagus officinalis
GTGGGTAGGGAGCTGTATCCCACTCAGCAGGGTAAGGCCGCACTACTCCCTCTTCGCGAAGTTCGCTTCCGTTGGCGATTGCGTTGAGGCGAGCCTCCAGTTCATCTACCTTGGTGGATTAAGGGTGCAGCTCTTTTTCCATCTCCCTCTCACCTTCGGAAGAGGATCCCAGATTGTGAGTCTCACGATCTGAATGTTCGTGTACTTTTTGTTTTCCCTTTGAAGTTGTTCTCCGGGAAGACTCAGGTTTGTGGCCTTTTTCAGCAAGAAGCTGAGCCAACATATCCTTCAATTGGAGAAGTGTCTCCTGTTGCGCCTGGAGCATGACATGATGTTCGTCCACTCTTTTGGCGATGTCTTCGTGATTCCCTGACATGTAAGCGGAGACCTCGCGTGCTCCAACAGAGCTTGAAGATTGAGATTCGGCTATTGCCGAATGCTCCTCACTTGTTGTAATGCCTTTGGCTAACTTTTGATAGTCAACCGGGCGAATAGCTCCTGTCCGAGTCCGAGTATTCTGATATACTCCTTCGAACTGGTCACAAATTTCCCGGACAGTTGGCGGATGACTCTCTTGTGACTCGTCGGAATCAGTATGCGAGGCCTTCCCTCGGCCGATCATGTTGATAGTGACCTGAGGGTATTCCGCTTCAACTGTCTTCTTTCTGTTGCGGCGTTGTCGTTTGGCAGGTCTAACGACATTCGTCAACCTGTCGAATACAGACTGCCGAGGTGTTGTTGCACAACAAGGGCATTCTGACAAGACTGCCGAGATAAGCCTCTCACATTGACATGAGTGAACTGCTTGTGCTGCTGATTTTCCTCTCGACAACAGTTCCCGCAGATCAGGAACTTGGGAGGAAACTTTCCCCGGGCTTGGAGGTGGAGTTGGAACCCCCTGCCCTTGGGTAGGTGAGATTGGTTCTTGTCGAACGTGAATTTTAAAGCCACGCTGACTTTTCTGAACCTGACGGACCTCTTGAAGATCGCGTTCCTGAGAAATAACGCGAGGGTCGCGTTGAGAGTTGTAAACACCAGGCCGAGGCCTGCGTTTAAATGATGAACCTGACCTCTGAGGGTCAAGTTTTGGTTGAACGCGCCCCTGAGGGTCGCGTTTGGTTGGTGAAACAGACTCCTGAGAGTCATGCTTCGTTTGAACGCGCACCTGAGGGTCGCGTTTAATTCGTGAAACAGACTTCTGAGAGTCATGTCCAATTGGAACGCGCCCCTGAGGGTCGCGTTTGGTTTGTGAAACTGACTTCTGAAAGTCATTTTCAATTGGAACGCGACCTTGAGGGTCGCGTTTGGTTTTGACAGCTCCCTTCTGAGGGCTGCGTTTTGAATGAACAACGCGCCACTCAGGGTCGCGTTTGAGCTGTATCAGCCTAGGCTCATAGTTGGGCTCATTGCCACGCAGTGAGCGCTCTTCTTTGGGAACGCCAGGTTCGGTTGGATCTTTAGAAACGCGATCTTCGCGTTGGGCCAACAATCGGCTTTCTCGTAAGTGTGCTCGTCGGATGGATCTTCTCCGTCGGCGAGCGGCGTTCTTCTTGGCTTGTTTCAAAGCCTTTGCAGCAACGTCATTGACGTTTACAGGACTCGTCTCCTCCAGAGGCCGTTTGTGGCCTGAAGCACGTCTTGCTGACGCGGAGGTGGGATCTTCCGCCATCAGAGCCAGTTTGAGTTCCTGGCCGAAGGAGAGGGCTTTCTTCGGCTCTTCAACAACAGAATTGATCTCCTTGGAGATCTTGCGGACACCATGCTTAGCCTTGGGGCTAAGCGATCCAGAGGATAGGGCTTCCTCGTATTTCGCCTGATCAAACTCTACGACGAGAGTTTCTACAGTCGTTCCCAAGAGGTGGACGTCGGACTGAGCCACCACTTCATCGTCGGAAAAGCTAGTCCCCAGCGGAGTCGCCATCTTTTGTTTGTTGGAAAAATTGTAAAGAAGAGAATAAAGAAAATGTGACTTTGATTCCTTTGATCTCGGTTACAACTTGATTACAAAAGAGAGGAAAACGAATTTGGTTTTCCCCTTTGTTTAAAACTGGGTTCTTCTTGACAGCGATGGAGTGCTTCCTTCGATTGATTGCGTCGAACTTGCTCTCCGTTGACGATCCGACCGTCTTTATCTCGTGGGAACGATGAACTTTCGTGGAAAGTTTTATGAATAACTCTGAATGAGTTTAAGAACTCTGAACGAGTTTGAACTCTGTGAATAGAGTTGTTGGAACCGAAAATTCGGTTAATAATCAAGCTGTTTTTCTGTTGTTGAAGGATTCTCTCAGATTTGATTTTCTGAGGTTGGTTCAAAAATCCTATCTCCAAGGATTTCGTTGCTGTTGTTGCCGAATCTCCAAACCTGAGTGGTTTTGATGATGAAGAATCCAACCCTTGATCTGATTATCAAAAATCCGATCCTTTAACTCTGTCGAGTTTGTTTGAGAACTGAAAATCTCCAACCTGTATGGTTTAGATCTTTTGAATCCAACCTGTGTGGTTCAGATGCCAAAAATCCAACCCGTAACTCAGTTGAGTTCGTTGAGCTTTTATAGGGGGATAAGAGGTTGTAACTGACCCCTATATCTGCTCCTACGTGGGTGAAAATCCCCTCAGAACGTGGGATAAACGGTTTTGGAACCGTTCGACTTATGTTTGAGTGAGTCAAACGCCCAATCTGGCGTTCAGAACCTCAACTTCGTGTTCTTTGAATTGAGACGCGAAGTTGGGTGTTAGCTGAACACCATTGAACGCGAGGGTCGCTCACGTTTGGCTTGTGCATTGTCGACGCGAGGGTCGCTGTTGGTTGAACACCATTGAACGCGAGGGTCGCTCACGTTTGGCTTGTGCATTGTCGACGCGAGGGTCGCTGTTGGTTGACGACGCGAGGGTCGCTATGGCTTGACGACGCGAGGGTCGCCGTGGCTTGACGACGCGAGGGTCGCTTTGGCTTGACGACGCGAGGGTCGCCGTGGCTTGACGACGCGAGGGTCGCCGTGGCTTGACGACGCGAGGGTCGCCTTCATTTCCAACTTGGTGACGCGGGGATGACATCCGCGTTTCAGAAGGAGCCATTTGACTTGTAACTTCTTCTGTAGAGCGTTGCAAGGACCGTTGTTCAGTAATCCTGGCTTTAGCTGTTGTGGGGTGTGAAAGCCGTCAGATTGTAACTTTCACTGTAGATTGTGAAGACTGCTGCATAGAGTTTTCATCAATCGTCAGAAGTGTCGTTGAATTGTAACTCTTCTCGATCTATGTGAAAAGCCCTCCATTCGCAACATTCGTTCACCGACCCGATAACTATTTGATTGTAGCTTTCGTTGTAGGAGCTAGACGGGAATCAACATCCATAGTGTCTTAAAGATGAATATTCGCCCATAGCTCTCTATCAAGCAACTCACCAACTGAGTCCAACTTTTTATTTCTGAAATCGTCCCACTGCTCATCAGCATCTCTAATAGTTGCTACGATATTAGCCATGCTGTTGTCACAGCCATCAAGATCAATCATCTCAGAGGTGAGGTCGCGTTTGTGGCAATTGTGGAGTTGCGGATGCAGTGATTGGGAAGTCGTCTGATTGTGACCTCCGTTGTCGGAGCTTGTTTGAATAAGCTATCTATTGTGATTTTTAGACAGCCTACAGAACCCCCTCCAAAGTTTTCGAAAGTTCGCGGTTGACTGGGACGAATTTTCGGAATACTTTGGATCCCAGAATTTGGTGGATTGATTGCTCTTCCCGCCTGATCGAGTCAGATGATTTCGCCGTTGTTGACTGTACTCTATCTGTACTCCTCCAACAGACTCCCCAGTGGAGTCGTTTGTTTCTTCCTGGCTTTGATCGCTTTGGTAACCAAGAAATTGCTGTTCATGGTGGTCTCAACACAGAGATGCCTTCTGCATTTGAGAATTGGAACGCGTGGGTGAGCCCAGCGTTGGGAAATTTGAACGCGCAGGTGAGCATCGCGTTTGGAAGCTGAATCAACTCGAACGCGAGGGTCGAGCTTGGGCGGGCTGATGGCCTCGAATCCCGTCCGTTAGGATTTGACAGCTCATAGCTGTCTATAAATAGACCGCGAACCTGACGGACCTCTTGAAGATCGCGTTCCTGAGAAATAACGCGAGGGTCGCGTTGAGAGTTGTAAACACCAGGCCGAGGCCTGCGTTTAAATGATGAACCTGACCTCTGAGGGTCAAGTTTTGGTTGAACGCGCCCCTGAGGGTCGCGTTTGGTTGGTGAAACAGACTCCTGAGAGTCATGCTTCGTTTGAACGCGCACCTGAGGGTCGCGTTTAATTTGTGAAACAGACTCCTGAGAGTCATGTTCAATTGGAACGCGCCTATGAGGGTCGCGTTTGGTTTTGGCAGCTCCGTTCTGAGGGCTGCGTTTTGAATGAACAACGCGCCACTCAGGGTCGCGTTTGAGCTGTATCAGCCTAGGCTCATAGTTGGGCTCATTGCCACGCAGTGAGCGCTCTTCTTTGGGGACGCCAGGTTCGGTTGGATCTTTAGAAACGCGATCTTCGCGTTGGGCCAACAATCGGCTTTCTCGTAAGTGTGCTCGTCGGATGGATCTTCTCCGTCGGCGAGCGGCGTTCTTTTTGGCTTGTTTCAAAGCCTTTGCAGCAACGTCATTGACGTTTACAGGACTCGTCTCCTCCAGAGGCCGTTTGTGGCCTGAAGCACGTCTTGCTAATACGGAGGTGGGATCTTCCGCCATTAGAGCCAGTTTGAGTTTCTGGCCGAAGGAGAGGGCTTTCTTCGGCTCTTCAACAACAGAATTGATCTCCTTGGAGATCTTGCGGACACCATGCTTAGCCTTGGGGCTAAGCGATCCAGAGGATAGGGCTTCCTCGTATTTCGCCTGATCAAACTCTACGACGAGAGTTTCTACAGTCGTTCCCAAGAGGTGGACGTCGGACTGAGCCACCACTTCATCGTCGGAAAAGCTAGTCCCCAGCGGAGTCGCCATCTTTTGTTTGTTGGAAAAATTGTAAAGAAGAGAATAAAGAAAATGTGACTTTGATTCCTTTGATCTCGGTTACAACTTGATTACAAAAGAGAGGAAAACGAATTTGATTTTCCCCTTTGTTTAAAACTGGGTTCTTCTTGGCAGCGATGGAGTGCTTCCTTCGATTGATTGCGTCGAACTTGCTCTCCGTTGACGATCCGACCGTCTTTATCTCGTGGGAACGATGAACTTTCGTGGAAAGTTTTATGAATAACTCTGAATGAGTTTAAGAACTCTGAACGAGTTTGAACTCTGTGAATAGAGTTGTTGGAACCGAAAATTCGGTTAAGGATCAAGCTGTTTTTCTGTTGTCGAAGAATCCTCTCAGATTTGATCTTCTGAGGTTGATTCAAAAATCCTATCTCCAAGGATTTCGTTGCTGTCGTTGCCGAATCTCCAAACCTGAGTGGTTTCGATGATAAAGAATCCAACCTCTGATCTGATTATCAAAAATCCGATCCTTTCACTCTGTCGAGTTTGTTGATATTTTATAGGGGGATAAGGGGTTGTAACTGACCCCTATATCCGCTCCTACGTGGGCGAAAATCCCTCAGAACGTGGGATAAACGGTTCTGAAACCGTTCGACTAGCATTCAGAACCTCAACTTCGTGTTCTTTGAATTAAGACGCGAAGTTGGGTGTTAGCTGAACACCATTGAACGCGAGGGTCGCTCACGTTTGGCTTGTGCATTGTCGACGCGAGGGTCGCTGTTGGTTGACGACGCGAGGGTCGCTATGGCTTGACGACGCGAGGGTCGCGCTCACGTTTGGCTTGTGCATTGTCGACGCGAGGGTCGCTGTTGGTTGAACACCATTGAACGCGAGGGTCGCTCACGTTTGGCTTGTGCATTGTCGATGCGAGGGTCGCTGTTGTTTTCAAATTGGTGAACGCGAGGGTCGCTCACGTTTGGCTTGTGCATTGTCGACGCGAGGGTCGCTGTTGGTTGAACACCATTGAACGCGAGGGTCGCTCACGTTTGGCTTGTGCATTGTCGACGCGAGGGTCGCTGTTGGTTGAACACCATTGAACGCGAGGGTCGCTCACGTTTGGCTTGTGCATTGTCGACGCGAGGGTCGCTGTTGGTTGAACACCATTGAACGCGAGGGTCGCTCACGTTTGGCTTGTGCATTGTCGACGCGAGGGTCGCTGTTGGTTGAACACCATTGAACGCGAGGGTCGCTCACGTTTGGCTTGTGCATTGACGACGCGAGGGTCGCCTTCATTTCCAACTTGGTGACGCGGGGATGACATCCGCGTTTCAGAAGGAGTTAGTTGATTTGTAACTTCTTCTGTAGTGCGTTGCAAGGACCGTCGTTCAGTAATCCTAGCTTTAGCTGTTGTGGAGTGTGAAAGCCGTCAGATTGTAACTTTCACTGCAGATTGTGAAGACTGCTGAATAGAGTTTTCATCAGTTGTCGGAAGTGTCGTTGAATTGTAACCCTTCTAGATCTATGTGAAAAGTCCTGGCTCCTGACCATCTCCGAACAATCTCCGATCACCTATCCTCCACTGCCGCCGACTTCCATTGGGCTGAAGTTTGTCCCAGTTTGCCGGGTTCATCTCTCTTAGGCTCTTGACCATCTCTGAAACCCCCTAGAGTCCCAACAATCTCCGATCACCTATCCTCCACTGTCGCCGACTTCCATTGGGCTGAAGTTTGTCCCAGTTTGCCGGATCTCAAATTTAGGGCTTGACCAAATTTTTGGCAAAATCTTTAAATTTTTTTGTTTTTTTTCCTAATTTGTTTTTACATATTCTCACTATTTCATCATAATAGCATGCTTTAGTTTATATTTTTGACTTACGTTTGAATTTTTCTAAAAGATTATGAAGAAAAATAAAGAAATTTGATGGGGAATTAGAAAATATTGTGAAAAAGTAGTGAATTGGATTTTTAAAAGTGAATATTGTTAAAATTATTTATATTAAGGAATTGTAAAAATTAGGGAAATGAAAATTTTAGGGTTTGACCTATGGTAAAAATTAAGTGTAAAATTTTAAAATTAGGAATTGAATTATAAATATTATTTTAGTGTTCTTCGTCTAATACTAGTTGATATTAAAATTTTTTACTCGTCAGATGTAACGATGAATGATAAATTCTTAATTCTTTATTATATGATGGGAAGATTAATTATCTCAAGAATAATATGCATGTACATGAAGGAGGTGTAATGAAACCATTGTTTATGTCCAAATTGTGTACTTTCGATGGATTGGTTATTGACCTATACACTTACATTAATCAATTCACGTGAGTATCATCTCAATGAGATCTGCAATTATCTCGTAATGGGGAACAAAACAAGTGGCATTTAAATCTCAAGTTACTATGGTATGGGTCTCATCTTCATACTGAATGACGAGAAGCATTTGGTGGAATTATTTATTGAAAAACATAATGAATATTTGGGCAAAGTAGTTAATCATGAAGAAATTTACTCTTGCATGTTGGAGGACCTTGAAGTTGACTCGACCAGTTTTTTTGTCTCCGCAATGAGATATGGATTAGACACAATCACAGAACTTGAACGAACTTGAACATGTAGGGACTTCAAGTCCCTTCAATGATAACGCTCTCCATCAAGATATAAGACTTCCACAATAGTGACAATAGAAGAGAAGAATGCAACGGTCGAATTTGAGGATGATGAAGAAGAAGTTGGCTTACAAATTAATTAATTGATGTTATTCTAACAATAAATATGTCATATTAGAGGATTTGCCACCTGATGAATTTCATGGAGATGGATGGATTGATGACTCGATAATGAAAAATATTCATATTGGCCCAAATTTAAATGACAAAACACAAGGCAACGACATCATATTAAAAAAGGCAATCTATTTGGAAGCAAAGTGAAGTTGGTTCATGCCATTCCTTTATGGTCCATAAAAATGGCAAGGTAAAATAGACGAAAAGCAATGGAACAAGCTATAATGTAGTTTGTTTCTACAACAAAGATGGTGACCAAGGAGATGTCGGTGCTCACCATGATGGAAATGCAAAGTGTCCTTGGAAGCTTAATTCATGCTTGGGGGTAAGAGTAGGCAGGAAATTTAAAATAACACCCTACAACGAAGTTCACACATGTAGCAATCCTCGATTAGAGATGAATCATAAATATGCATCCGCCTCTTTCATATATCGATTGATTATGCCTAAACTAAGAGAGGATCTCGATCTAAAGCCAAAGGATATTCGTATCTTAGTGCATGAAGTGACCAACTTGGATGTATTATACATTAAGCGTTGGAATGCTCAGAGGAAGGCGATGATAATTTTTTTAGAGATTAGGAAAAATCTTATAAGATTTTACCACATTATCTTGAATCATTTAAAAAAGAAAATCTGGGGACAGCGTATGAAGTTTTATTGGAACCTATTGACGGTGGAGATAGATGATTCACGAGGGTATTTTGGGCATTTGGTTCTTGCATCGAGCGATTCAATTATTGCCGTCCTATTAAAATTAATGGTATTCACTTGTATGGTAAATATAAATGTGTATTGCTCGTTGTAGCCAAAGTAGATGTAGATGGTGGTTTATTTCCTTTGGTATTTTCAGTGGTTGATATTGAAAACACCGAAAATTGGTCATGGTTTTTTGCATGTATTAGTTATCATATTCCTAGTGTGTGAATGAAGACGTTACATTCAAATCTGATAGGATGGGTGGAATTCCAACATCACTCCAAAGCTATTTTCCATCACCGCATCAACATCGCTATTACCTATGACATATTAGGGATAACTTCAAGAGGAAGCATAGACAAATACATCTCCAAAATCTCCTTTGGCAAGCTAGATGTGCAATGAAGAAATTAGCTTATGAGCAACTATATGAGAAAATTAAGTCCTGTTATGGCGTTCTCAATCTCCAAAGTGCAACTCTTTGCCAACAACGGACATGTGTACTTATGCATACAATGCTCCAATTGAATTAGTGGCCAAGACTAACAAGGGCTCCAACCTAGCCGACTAGTTGAATCGACATTTCTTTATGTCGACTCGAAAGGCGGTACTAGTCGACCCTCTTGTCGAAGACGACTCGCAACTGTTTGCCTCAGGAATAATTTTCTTTGCAGCTTCCATTAAGTCATTTAAACGAATCAAAAGAATAAGCTTTATACATGTAACTCTCTTCTTTACAAAGAAAATAAAATTATGCTCCCTAGTAACACGTGAAAAAACTCCTACGTAGTAGCCTCTACTTGCATGAGATTCTTTGCCTGTACCGGGGATGCGTTATCCGTGGACCACTGAGCAATATTTCTATGTCAAATACGAAGCAGACTTAAGGTTAATGTTTCTGTAGAGAAACAAGAACTGAAGTAAGTGTCTTAGCAAGGTAAGACAAGTACTCTTCTCAAGATCAAGTCTAAGCTCGAACTCAAGGAAACACCAAAAGACTCTTGAGAATGCTCGGGAGTGGATGAAGAACTCTCTCTTGCTCTCAAAGTTTGCCAAATGCCAGCTTCTTATCCTGCACAAGTGTGTAGGGGAGTATATATAGGGGTACAAAACCATAACCAACGAAAAAAAAATGCAAAAAGCCCCTTGGCCACTGTCTCATGCTTGGGAGACAGTGTCTACTGTCTCGGCCAAAGGGGACAATGGCAGGGGTTTTGTAACTGCTTCCCCACTATCTTAAAGTGTATTAAATGGTGCATTTTTTGAGGGTAGTAGGCGTGTTTCCAGGATGTAACTGCCCATACACGTAAGTGGACTTCCTCACGTGATTACGGAGTCAGGTAGGTCCCACAAAACCCACTAAAGCACCAATCAGACCTGGGAAAACTGTCTCATGCTTGTGAGACAGTAAAAACTGTCTCACATATGCGAGATAGTATACGCTGACTCGCATATGCGAGACAGTGGAAACTATCTCGCAAGCAATGAGACAGTTCCAATTCTCATTCATCGTAGCATTTTGTACTTTCCTTTAGATTGGATGATCTTCTTTGACTTAGATAATAACATTCTTTGTCTTCTTGCTGATTTAATCTGAGTGTGGGACCCATAGGTAATTGTTGATACCTATAGATACCCCCTCCAAAGTTTTCAGCCTCCTTAGTATTTTATCGAGGAGTCTGAAATGCTTTGGACAAGATAGGCCATGCTTTTGCCTAACGTTGGACTCTGTAGAAGGACCAATGAGTGGCTTCAATTTCTTAACTTCTGGTAATGCGACGTCGCTGACTATTTGTTGAAATCGGGAACTAGAACTAATTTGTTACTATTTGAAAGGTTGAGTTCGCTTGTGTCATTGAGTTGATGTTGAACTGATCATCTTTGTTAGGAGCTCGTAGCTGGATTCCAATTGAACTCCCAGAGGTAATTTTGAAAGAAAACTACAACAACGTGTGCAGGACTCCCAAGGGCAATTTTGGAAGATCATCACCCTGGGTGCACCGTGTATATGTTGAAGGAATGTCGTAAATGCACCGGAGATGAACTGCGAACGCACTGGAAGTATGCTGGAAGAGACCCTTTATGCGAGATAATGTCCACAGTCTCGCGTATGCGAGACAATATCAACTGTCTTGCTCAAAGGGAAAGCTGTCGGGTCGGGGGTTTTTATGTTTGAGGACTTCAATCTTTTGAGGCTTCATTTAACCACCTCATTGAGTTCGAATTGTTGTCAAAACCCTTTAAATAGATATTAAACCCATTTCTCCTACTTCTTCTTCATCTTTGATCGAAAAGATAAGATTTCCCTTTAGGGTTTCAAAGGTTCTTCGATGATTTGACTTTTCTTTCCTTGTTTTTCTTCACCGAGCATTAGTGTTCTTCGATCCTTGATCAAAACCGAACTAGGGTTCTTGATCTTGGGTTATCTCGGGCCTTTGTTTGAGTTTAGCCACAAAACCCTAGCTTTCCACTAAGATTTCAACCAAAAAAAATCCTCTTTTGATCATGTCTCCAAAGAGATCGAGGGTTCCCTAGGGCAAATTAGTTGCCCAATCATCTGATAGAGAGCAGACCGCCGCTTCGTCTTTCGGGGGTGAGATTTTAGCCTTTAATAAATTTAAAAAATTAGGGTTTTGCCTCGTTTGCTCTCCTTCGCGAGGTATTCGGGAAGAGCCAACATCCTCTTTTGTGAGGATTGACGCTTAATCGGAGTGTTTTGCTTGGCCAAAACACATCCTAAGGCAAAAAGGATGTTTCATACTATCTCACAACTTGCAAGATAGGGTACACTGTCCTACAATTTACGGGATAGTGTACAACTGTAGGACAATGTACACTATCTCATATATGCGAGATAGTTGTGGCTGTCTCGCAAACTACAAGACAGTGACTCTGCCTCGCAAGTTTGCAAGATCAGTTTACCTCCCTATTTTACCTTAAAAATTTTCTTTAACTGCTTCTGATATATTCCCTTTTGTTTTTTGCAGTTAATTTCCCATCCATAGACTTTTCTAATAGAGAAGTGTCCTATCAAAGTGGCATCATGTATGCTTCTTCTGACGAGGCACCTTTACTCAGGGAGGCTCTTCAATTTGATGCGAATGGCCCAGAAGACGTCCCTAAACTTGTGTAGTGAGGGAGTCATCGTACTTTGCATCAGTTGATTACAGACGCCCCACTCACTAAGGATCAGGAATCGACTCGGCCGCTGAAGAAACCAAACTATTTGTTTGGTGATTCCGTTGAAGATCCCGAGGGTCTTTCCTATGGCTCAGAGCATTGGCTAAATGAATATGATGGAGCCTACAGATTCCTTCCTTCAATTCCTCGTCATTACTCCCTTATACAACTCAGGAATTTGGCGGTGACAAGGGAGATGTCCTGGTGTCTGACTAAAGACCATGAACGTATACATTGTGGGTTCATTAGCAGAGACAACAAGACTCTAGGTTCAAGTGATCGAACTTCCATTCGTGGACTTCATCCTGGAGTATTGGGAAAAGATAGTATGTCGCATAATGAACTGATGATAAAGGCCAACACTATGAAGAATTGTCTCGCTCGATTAGGTAGGGAGCTACCTATCAAGATCAATAGATGCTTTGGCTGGGTCCATTCGTCCGCTGATAAATGGTGGACAAGAATGACCAATTACGTGCTCAGACGTTGGGGTAAGGAATTGGCTGATAAAGGATTGTACACCCCGATCTGAGCCAGCATGTATGGTCTCCCAATAAGTGTAGATTATTTCTTTGCCTTGTTTGAAATCTATAATCCAGACACAAACACCTTTCTCACTAAGCATGGAGAGTTAGGTCTTCCTCTTCATGAAATAATGAAGGTATCTGGATTACCGATGGGGGATATACCCTATCAAGAATATTTTCCCACCACCTATCACCTAAACCGAAAGAAAGAGATGGCCTCCATCACTCATGACATTCTCTGGGAGTTGACCTGTCACTATCAAACTACTATGGCGGGGATTGATGTGAAACCGAAGAAGTTTCCACAAGTTTGCTTGAAGCAATTCACCGATTACCTCTTCGAGAACCTTGAGGATCCTTCTAGCAATGAGGTCTGTGAGTCACCTCCTTTGACCCCATCTAACATCAATAAGCTAATAGCAAAGATTAATGATCACTCCTACACTACTCGCTCAACCGAAGGCAAAATTCCAAGTGGTACAAAGTTCGAGACCTTCTTGTGGCATGCTCAGAGGAAGATTAAGCCGACGACTCTTCTAGTTGGGTACTTAGCTATATGGCTAAAGAAGTGCATTGTACCTCATCAAGTTTCAAAAGAACTACCTATTGAAGTTCTGTACCAAACCATCCAATTAGTGATTGGACGCAAGCTTGCTTTGCTCCCGGTCATGATCGTCGATATCCACAGCGGGCTTTGTTACTTGGCCACCACATTCACACAAGAAGGGAATAAGCCTTTGAGCGAGATTCCCACTTCTAAAATAGAGCTGTCGTACACCTATTTGATGGCGTGACTCGTCCTTCATCAGCCTGACCTAATGACGACGCTTGAGATTGTCGATCCAGACCTTCCTCTACTGCAAATCTTAGAAGAGTGTAAGTGGGTGACAAGGCAATGGAATGAGGTGATGAAGTAGCACAAAATTCATAAGTGCTGGGAGTATTTCAAGTGTTTCCCTTAGTTCTCAGGTACTTATAATGAGATTCTTATTGACGAAGAGGAACCGAGGAAGAACAGGACTATTTTGGGTGTAGGATGCTTTCGCTGGTTGATGAACATCCGTCCCAACTATTTGGTTTTTCGAGTGAAGAACATCTACAATATTGTACCTTACTTCCCTTGTCGGTTCGCTCATCAGTTTGGTTACGACCAACTGTACAGTAGGAACCCAAATAGGAAGTTTTTTTTTTCGTTTAAGTAACTTTTAAGCTTATAGATATCAGCATGTTTAGTAACATCTTATATTATATAAGTTAAAGCTTTTAAACCACATTTAAAAAAGTGGTGGCTTCTCAATTTTTTTAAACTAGCTTATAAGCTCATCTAAATAGCTAGGTTGACTTTTCAACCATTACAAGTTTTATAGAATTTTTATCATAAAAGTCAAGAGGTGTTTAAAGTTAGCCTAGCTTATATGCTTCAAAATATAAGTCCTTTCAAACAACCTCTTAAAAATTCAATTCGTGCGCCAGTCAATCTAAGAAAATTCAAATATTGCACCAGTCAATCTAAGGAGGAGGATTTCTGCGTTAGATACTAGATAACAATGTGAAAGTCACGGAAAAGCATGTCCATTTGATTTGAATCATAAAGGGCAATTTTACTTTTTTTTAACCTGTAACTTATCTTAGATGGGCATCAACACAGTTCTTGTCTTGCCTTGAGTGTTCCTTTTAAGGATCCAAACAATCAAATGTCCCTCTAGCATATGTTTTAGCTTTGATTGAGAATGAAAGGGCTTAAACATGGTTCTTGTTATCTTTTTATCAGAGAGAGGTTCAAAATTCTTCAAACCTCTTTATTCCGTAAACACATTCAAGTAAAAGTTTTTGTGGTACATACAAACAATGTCCAACTGTAACAAACTTTTATAATAACTACACTATTCCAGCTCTAATGAACTTGGATTAATCTTTCCGATGAACTTGAATATAGCTTTTCAGTGGAACGGATGTTTAAGTATATATGAACACGAATACAACTCAACCACGCAAGCTCAACAGAGTCAGTACAAGTACAAACTACCATCAGAAACACTATGCAATGTCAAATTACATGGTTAGATTAACTCCATAAAGGGCATGGTCCAGATTCCGTAATCCCATTTGAAAATTGCATAAAAAATGTTCCTCGTCTTTCGACACAAATAGCCGCCATGCATGAATACATATTAACTGAGAAGTTGTAAACGTGAAGAGCTGAATGGCAAGAAGATCAGGAGAGCCTGGGGCAGAAGTATAATGAGCTTGACTGAATCATAAGGGCATAAGAAATTAGCCAGAAGAAAATCCCATTTTTGCTGCTCAAATTTTGGACTGAATCCGCAGAAAAACGTCGAAGCATCTGATGCCTAATGATACTTGCATCAGTACATCTCTATGGAATCCAGAACTCTCCGAGCTTGGATTTGGAGTGCTGTTTGTCTTTGCTCTGGGTCCAAAGTTGTGCCAAATTGGCTTGCTGCCCATACCAGAGATGCAGATTCCTCACCTAAAAGTTGCCTTATGTCATCATGTATGGTTGCCAATGGAGCTAGATTCCTTCTTCCATTTACATGGCCAACAAGTATTAGCAAGAACTCCCCACACTTCAATCTGCAAAATGGAAATAAACATTTACACAGTGAATCAGAGTAATTTTTTAAAAACCCTAAAATCGTAGAATGCGTTTTACCTTTTTTACTGCTTGTTCTATTTGTTCTCAACATTAACACAATAAAGTTCGATCTACTACCCATACTATTCTACGTTTTCGACTTTGGCTTCTCTCCATTCTTAGTCCATTAGTTCTTTTAAGTATATCCCTGAATGAAATAAATGCTAGGGCAGTGGCAAACAGAAAATGAGGAGCACCAAAATTGTGCCAAAGTTAAACTTGTCTAGTTGCACAAACTACGATACACAACAGATTCCTTATTTACTTGGCAAAGAGGGTACAAAGACCAGGAGACGTTGGATAAGGGATGTTTGATTAGAAGCATATTTTAGATATCCTCACAGATCTGGTACAAAATGACAGGCCCCGCAATAATTTTGTCAGGGATCAAATAACTATCCGCAAAAATTTCTGCTTGGTGCTCCGATTTTAACCGGAGATTTTTGAACGAGTTGACAGCTAAAAGGTAGTTTTCTTGGCTGTCAGAAATCAGAGTAAAAGAGAAGGAATTGGGATGATTTTGTACTAAGTGGGGTCCACAATATGTAAAAAAAATTTAAAAATTAAAACTTTATTTTTAATATTTTAGCCTTTTTTTTACTTATTTATTTGAGAATGCATAATCAGTAAAAGAATTTAAAAATACTTTTGTAAAAATAAAATTAATCATTAGTGAGATCCATGCATTCACTTTTCAACTTTATTAATTTCTTTGTAAACAGACAAGACTTCTTAGACTCTTTTTTTAACAGTGTTATCAATGCGTGATGCGCAATGTGAGATGCAAAGTCCGTTTATGCGTACATGCGCAAGTCACACTGTGGGCACGCGCCCGTGTGAAGTGAGGCGTCACCACACATAATTTTTCAAGATAGATATTCAAGCATGAAATAACATGTTTTTGAATTTCCACATAAAAAACCTATGTCAAGATAAATAATATCCACTACCAAATAACAATATAAGGTCTTCACTCATAATGCTAACTCAAAAACATAGTTAGTAAAGTTCATAATTTTCCAAATTAAAAGTCAAATCAAGACTAATATCGAAGCAAAATCAAATAGTAAAAAGGAACGAGTTAGGATCCTCAATTGGGCTATTAAAATAGCCTAATGAGTTTTGTTTTACTTTTTGGGATATGGATTATCAGGTGTAAAGACCCAATTGAAATATTAAAAAAAATACGAGTCTATGTCTTGCATGTGCCCTGTGCGATGTACGAAGACCACTTGTAGGGCTCTTGCGAGGCGGCGCAAAAAGGCAATGCCACATTAGAAGCAGGGAACTTCACCACTGCCCCACATCACAGGGACATGAGGCACAATGAGATGCACGCCTTTGATAAGGCTGTTTTTTAAAACTAACTTTCAACTCCACAATCCAACAAATCAAACACAAAATTAAAGTTTCAGATTATTCAAGATTACCTGAATTTTTTATATTGTCATAATCCAAAATACATATCCAATCGCCAAAACGCCCCCAAGTGTTAGTTGCATTATTTGTCTGATGTAATTCTTTTTCTTGTTATGAATACGGTTACAAGCAAAACACATAGATAATGCATGTGCAGAGGTAGAGTAGTATATATCATAATAACCACTTCCACTATGCACTTTTTACAATCAGTGTATAAATGGAGCCGAAGTTAAAAATCAAAAAATATCTAACAAAATCCTCTTCCTTCCTAATCAATTGACAATAGAAAGTTAATTCTATCAATTATCTTTCATAGTCCATTATTCGGAAAGAAAGATGAGTATAATACTTCTAGATCTATAACATTTTCAATCTAAAAATCTGAAAATGCAATTTTATGGAGTTTGAAGTTCATGTGCTCCATAGTTTCTCTTTTTATGAGTTTGCCCAATTTTTTCAATATGTTAGGATCTTCCATATGTTTCTTGCTAAGATTCCACAAAGAGCAGCTTCTTTCTTTTCCAAATAAAGTCTCTTCATGATAAATTTCCAAATTAGAGGTTACCAAACATAAATAACATATTTATAATAATTTAAATTTTAATTATACAGGACTTGAAGTTTTCAACACAATCATGAACCTCTCACTAAAATCCTGCCTCCACCACTGAGTCAGTCTACCTTCTGGACCTATCTTTGTCCTAGTTTTTAAATTGTAAATGAAACACAACGTCATAACTTTTATTCTTGATTAGTACATCACCAGAGATTTGGTTGGGTGAGCTGTTTCATTTAGAAAGGGGCAATGGCTAGTTTTGATGAGTGACACAATGGAGCCTAACCGGACAGACGGTAAACCACCTTTTTCATGTTCCAGATCCTACAGGAAAGACAAATAAGGAATAGCTTTTGTAATTTTGCATGAAACATTTTCTTGATTTGAAATTGGAGATGACTAGTACCAAAACTACCAAGTGTCAACTGCAAATGACATTGCACTAAATTAATTCGGAGGCATGCTAAACACCAATGATGTACGTAATTATAAAATATTACTTTAATCTTTACACATAGGTTAACTTTAGAAACAAAAAGAATGTATTGGCTTAGTAAATAATCAATTAAAATAAGCATGTAGGGGATAGATATAAGAGCAAATTAACAAACCTTATGCTTTCATCCCCTTGCTCATTCTTTATAAAGTCTGCAATTTTCTCAATGCCATTGCTTTTCTGAAAATCCTGCAGCAGGAAGAAACAAAATTTGATTTGATTGACCAGAAAGTGGAGGTTTTACAAAATTCCACATGCACAACAGTCTAAAAGAATGGTTTTTCTTTTCTCTTTTCCTACTCGACAATCAATGAATCATGAACCCTCATTTGCAAATAAATCAAGAGCAATTATTGACATGCGAAGGAAAAAAAGAAAATTAGATTAGCATACAAACACAGACATGTAATTCTTTAGCAAAAAGGCTTCACGAATTCATTAGACTAACAATTTGACTTGCATGCAAAAGAGTTAAAAATGAAGAAAGAAGAATATGACTTTCAGCAACCATTAGATAACCATCAGACATATGGTACCTAAAATATATTCTCAGTTCTTCCTAGTTTAATGGTTTTGGATCCATTTGTATGCAGTAAATGCTTTTGATGACGATCAATTCTTAATTAAGTCATTCTTCTCCAAAATACTCAGTATGCTGCAGTTTTTCTCCCTTTCCTTTCTTACTATATTACTTATTGGGAAATGGGAATTAGTGTGCACTACTTTGTCCACAGAAGACAACTGTTGTAAAATACTACTAAAGCTCCACTTTACCGGAACCAGGCAAGCAAGGGCTTTGCTTCAACCAACAACTGTCATAAAAGCCCCTCCATCACTTCACAGATTTGAAGCCCTGCTCACCCTCTTCAGGACTTGAACCCTACTTGAGCACACTTCAAGGCAAGGTTTTAAATATCGGTTATCAGGGATTTATCGGACGGTCAAAATCCTTATCAGATAGCGAAAATCGGAGATATATCGGGGATAAGTAGTATTTATCGAAGTGATATATGGAGAGGCGAGCGACGTCAGCGGACGTGAGCTTCGAGGTCGGGGAGGCGAGCGACGAGATCAATGGGTTAGAGGGGAACAGAGATCTTGAGCTCGATGGAGTTTGAAGAGACTCGGAGAACAGCCGCACAGAGATGGAGAGAGATTCATGAAGAATTAGAGCTGAACTTGAAGTTAGAAACTTTATTTTATTGTCAAAAGCGACTCGGGTAGGGTTTAAGAACTCACTAAGTAACAACCCATTACCCAACAATTCAACTCAAAACTCACGCCCATAAAGCTGATATTTTCAGCCTCCCTTATTGGCCGATAAGTGCCTTTATCGCCGATAACTCGCAGATAAACCCATAAAAACGATAACCGATTAAAAATCCTACTTATCCTAACGGAAAGCTCCCAAATCCAAGAAATCGGCGATAATATCGGATTATCGGTCGATTTTTAAAACCATGCTTCAAGGACATGAAGACCTGCTTTAATGAGCGGATGAAAGGTGCAGCATGGATTCAGTACTTTCTTACTCTATTCTAGTTTTTAAGCATACTTTTAAGAGTACAACTCACTAATCCTTCTTTTTATTATTACAATATCTACATTTTCTATCCCCTATTTTATTGTATGCTCTCCTATTTTTCTCCTATTTAGTTATCATTAAATTTCCTCCACCTTTCTTTAATTTTCTCCTCGTTTACTAAATTCTTTGATCTTCACTCAACACATTTAATATTATCTAGGTCCTAATATTTTTCTTTCTCTCATCCACCATAGAGTTCAACTTCTTACTTAAATTCTCATAATGCTCATATTTAGACTCAGTAGCTGCTCTTCTTGCTTCCTCTTTTGCTAGTGTATATTTCTCAGAATATTTCTCACTCCGATACTTATGCCAATCTTTTATACAATATTCTCTTCGCTCTAATCAGTGTTATCACACAATGTATCTTACAGTAAATAAGAGCTTTTCAAGTGTGCAATTGAAGCATAAGAAAGTATACTTCAACAAAAAAAAGAGCAACTTCAAGTAATTTCTGAGGTAAACATTGATCAAGTCAGCATATTTGATGCAACTCTTCACGTGTAGGTTTTAAAGTAAAAGACATGAATATATCAAGAACTCTGTTTCATGAACCTCATATTGCAGATGAACTAATGTGTTGTTTTCTATGTAATACTTCTTTTTTACTTTGTCTAGAACAGAGTAACTTGTGTAAAACATTTGTGAAAAATCAGGAACCAATACTTGCTCATCACAAGTATGGCCTCAAGAACGAGTCAAAATATTTGAGTTGCTTATGTTTTACATTTAACATTCAAGAGTAGAGAATTCTTGGAGAAATCTATCTAGTTAAAAATATACATATAAGGGAGATCATACCATCTGGTTGGGTGAAGAATCCAACATTAAAGATATTAGAGCATCTAAGCATGCCCCCTGCAAAAGCACTCCTCCAGTTGATAATAAGTTTAAAAGAACCTGCAGTTCAAACAATTGTCAGTGGTTGATCATCATTGTTATGACACCATCGTAGCGTTGAAGATAGAACCAAAGATTATTGAAGATAAAACATAAAATGAATATATTGAAAGCATACAACAATATAATGAGGATATAAATAAATCATGAAATTGATGGCTTCAAAGTACCCAGAAATGACCCCTTCGCTACTTGAACAGTACTCATCATGACAGTTAGATTTTATATTCTTCATCAAAAAAACTGGGATGTTTAACATAGATATGTGATCTTGTGTTCATAGAACATCCCTGAGATTTGGAGGTAAAGTTCTAAGACCTAATATGACTAGCATTGTTTATGATTTTGGAATTAAGACACATGTGCAGAAAATGAGCGAGAGCAACTAAACTTGATGAGAGCAAGGCAATGTCAGATAAGATAAGAAATAAATCTCTCTCTAATAAGTGAAGGTATCTCCGAATAAGAATAAAGTAAAAGAGAACCATGAATTTGTGCAGTTGGAAGATCCAGGGGGGATCAATAAGGTGCATAGCATAGGAGAATAGTTAGTAGAGCAACAAGTTGAGTGGGCAGGCCTAAAGGAACATCCACTGAGGTAATGAAATGAAATGATAGTGGTTAATCAAACAAAAGTGATGATTCTCAACAGAGATTGGAGAAAAAGAATTCATGTAGTGTAATTATTTGAGATAAAAGTTTTCTAGATGTTGTTGTAGATCCTGATCCAAATAAAGAGATGTTTGAAATTAAGGCTCATACAAAATGTCAATAGTAGAAATGGAAACAAGCATGTAATAGATAAGTTCTATATCAGAAAAGGCTAGTCAGCTAAGTGGCTGAACCAGAAAAGGTAAATGGGATAAAAAATAAAAAGTTAAGATATATGAAACTGAAACAGAAAGGGTAGAAGAGTTGGTGAGGAATGTTTTACGCGGAAAGGTTCATTATGAAATATGTGATCGGGATCTTTTGGGACATGCTTCTCTGATTCTCTCTCAGATGTGCACGTGTGCAAGTATGAAATAGTGGTACTGTGGCAGAGTGCAGTTCCACTCTTCCCATCTTTTTCCTTTTTTCATCCATTGTTTGGGTGTGTTTTTTAGATGTTGGGGGTTTGGTGGAAGTGTTTTGAGGAGAAATAACATGCAAAATATTTGTCAATTTTCATCAAAGCCTGCATTGTATGTCGATCAAACCTAAATTCATTTCTATAACCCCTAAAAAATGAAATAACTGAGATAAATAAATGAAAGATGCCAAGCAATTATGATACTTAATTTTCTTTTGGATTTGTATCATCAGCCAAAGTGCATGACAGGTAACCCATAATAATGGTAACATCATTGATAGCAATAATACAAACAACACATGAATAAACAATAACATGCAGTGGTACCACAGATAAAGAGGTATAATAGCTATGTGACACATCTTGAAAAGGGAAATTGACTAATATAGATGATATTGAGGGTGAAAATAAAATAAGAGAAAAGATCACTAAGTAATCAAAGAAAAAAGGTCACAAGTAAACACATTCAGCCATTCATATGGCACACACAATAAAATTATACCTTATGATAAATATATTGTTTAAACACTAATCTTCATGTGACACACCTAGTGTTATTGAGGCGCGCTCCAGGCGCCAAGCGCTGCGGCCTGCAGCAAATGTGCCCCGCACCAGAGGACAGCGCTAAAGCCACCAGGCGCCCGCGCCTGGCCTATGCGCTACTCGTGTGTCTGCGCCTGCGTTAGCCACGAACTCACTAACACGCCACCGATTGCGCACTGATTGGGTTATCGGAACAGCACCGGGTTTCGTGTCCGTAGCCGTCAATTTCATATAACCTATGTTTAGGGTTTCAAGCTATCTTCCTCTCTCTCTCCATCCTCACAGTGACTGTCTCTCAAACTCTCTCTCACTGTTCTCCAACATCCATACCCACAATGCCGGCCGACTGACGCCGCCGCCGCTGCCACCGCGAAATTAGGTTAGTTTTTTCAGTTTTTCTCTTTTTTTGATTTCTTCTTTTTCTTTTTGAAAATAATTTATATGATTACATATTTACATATTTACATATTTACATCATGTAATAGACTGTTTCTTATTTCATATTAGACTTCTTTTGAGAACTTTTGTTATGCAAAGCCTTCACTTAATTGCTAATTACACACTAGACTCTTTCTTTTCATGTTTGTTAATCACTTAATTGCATATATATTTATTTTTTGTCATTTAATATATTTCTTTTTTGTTATTTAAAAATTCAGTTAGCAAAATTTGATAATTTTGAGGATCTTCAAGTGGTATTGCTTCGTCATCTAGGAGGAGCGAGCCGGTCTCGGAGGATGAAGAAGAGTTCACTGAAGAAGAGGAAATTGAGGATGAGAAAATTCCACTTCAGTTGGATGACGTTGATGATGAGGATGACTAGACACTGTTATTTTGCTACTTGCTTCTTTTGTTTCATGGACTTTTGCTCATGTTGGATATTATCTTACATTGTGATTTGTGAAAACTTATAAACTTCTCTATGTTATACGTGCTAATTAAAACTCTTCGTGATTTAGTAGGTAAAATTATATTTCTTAGTCTTTTGTAAATTTATAAACATGTTGCTTATATGCTTCTTTGTCTTATGTTGGAAAATATTAGTTTGAGTTGTGTGTCTCAATTCAGTGAGGCGCGCGCATCATTGTGCGCCTTGCGCATGGTGCGCGTAAGGGACCTTTGCGCCTCACATTGCGCCTTGCACCTCAATAACACTGGACATACCGCATAATGATGACTATGAAATAATAGAAAGTAAAGACAAATTAACTTCTAAAATGCATAGAGGTGAAAAGCGACAGGCGATGCCTAACTCGTAAGAGTATTAACAGTTAGTAAGTGACAAAATTCAACACATAGCAAATGTATGATATGATGGTCTAGACCTTGAAATTAGCTAATTATGGTACCAACACAATGACCTTATAATGTATGATGATTGATGAGCAGTCATTTCCTTCACGAGACATCAAAAGTAAAATAACCAAGAATTTAACAAAATATCAAAATAGACATAAATCCAACTGAAATGGGCTGGAAGTAAGTATAAAGTTTGATACATACCTTTATTGCCTTATACTTGTGAGCCAGATCTATGCTCTCACGATGGAGAAGACAACATCCTTCCAAAACCCTAAGAGCAAGAGCGACTTCAGAGTCAGTAGCAGGACTGTTTATCTTCATAGGCTCCACTCCGAAGATGCGATCTAGCTTTACAATAGGATCATCTTTTAATTGTCGCAGACTGTTCTCAAAAAGAACTGGAACCACTGTTACAAATGGAATGCCTAATTTAGAAATTGATCTTTTATATCGAGTATACTAGTAGCCAAACATTTTGGGTAATTTTTTTGTTAACATTATTATTCAAAGGATCCCCATGAACGATTACCATAATCGTAAAACAAAATAGAAATATCAAGAAAATGAAGGCAAATGCGGTTGGTATAGCTATGTGCTTTTCAATGCAATAGTGGTTCCCAATGTAACTGGAAATCTTACGTGGTGGCATCATCTCATGCATTGAAATTGAAATGGACGTTAAGGATTAGGGTAATCGGACCCTCTCCAATCACCACCTAGTTGGAGAGGATTGAAATCCATTAATATCATTAAATGGGAAACAAAGAAAGCAGTTAGAACAGTGCATTACTAAAAATACTGCAACCTTATCAGGCCACAAGTGACTTTCAAACTGTTCACAAAGTTATAAGACACCAACACAAGTCAAATTTAATTTCATTAATGAATAAGTTATGGTTGATCACTTAGTTACACATAAATTAAATTAGTACACGGCCACAATGCAAGTCTGGGTCATAGTCATCAAGTATTATCTATTGGATCTTATAACTCAATTTGTGCCAAATAGCAAGAAAACCTTAAAATGCCAACGAATAATGCGAATACCAGACGAATAATACCTTGGAGTTCAGTAATTGTCTGCGATTGGCGAAAGAGACCAATAGCAGCATCAGAATTAGCGATTGATTTGAGAGATTTGAGTAGATTCCGAAGTCCTTTTAGCCTCAAGAAGGAGAAATCAGCCGATGAATCGCGGATCCCCGATCGAAGAGCCAGCATCACCTCGCGATGAAGCCTCCGGTGATTCAGGGAGGCGACGAGATCGTTCACCACCGATTCCATCGCCGCCGTCGCGGGCGGCGCAAGTGGCCGCTAGGTCTTTGTTTGGGTACATCAGTGCTCTCGACTCCTACAAATCGCGGGTGCTTTTCTTTGGGATTTTCATTTGTTTGTTTACCCAGTAGCTGGGCTTTTACGAGGCCCGTGACTCTACACCCAATTACAATTTCATTACATTGGGTCTTGTTAGTAAGTTAGTTGTTGTTTGTTTAACTCCTACAAATCGCGGGTGCTTTTCTTTGGGGTTTTCATTTGTTTTGGCAATCGTTGGGCTTTTACGAGGCCCATGAGTCTATACCCAATTACACTTTTATTATATTGGTCTCGTTACTTGTTGCGCTATTTTAACGGGGCAATAAAACTTCAATTTTTCGTATTCTTTGCATATATGACTACCACCTCTTTGGTATTTTCCTGAAATCACATTTCAAATCTCAAGTATCTATCAATTTAGTATTCCCCTAGGCTGTGTTTGGAAACTTGGATTTGGGCTCTGGATTTAAAATCTAGGGTATTTCAAATTCAAATCTCTAGTTTGGATTTTAAGTTGGACCGAGATTTCAAATTGTAGAAGATATGACGGTAGAAGTCAGCAGCAGGAAAAACAGGAGGAACAGGGAACACGTTGTGTGGTCGAACGCCACGGCAAGTGCGCAAGTGCGGTCGACCGCGGAAGGTTCTCGTGCAGGCGAAGAAAAACTCATTCTGTGCGGTCGACCGTGGACATCAGTGCAGTCGACCGTAAACGTGCACGAACTCAGAGCACAGTCGTCGTTTTGTGCGGTCGACCGCGGCCTCAAGCGCGGTCGACCACGGCCTCAAGCACGGTCGACCACGAGTCGAGCAAAAGCCCAGTTTGTTTTCTTGGCTCGTTTTGGGATTGTTGTTTGATATATATTAGAATCCTATGTTTCTAGGGTTATGCAATACGAATTCTTGAGAGTTTAGAGAGAACTTGAGAGAGAGAGACAGAAAGAGAGTTTGCTTGGAGCGATTGTACAATAAAGAGGTTGTTCTTTCTTGGGTAAAAATCGAAGCTTTATCTCTTTGGGACGAGCTTGTGAGTTGTACAAGTTGTCAGGTGTTTTCTCCTCATAGTGGAATCTCTTTGCACCCCTCCGTGGATGTAGACAATTTGCCGAACCACGTAAATTCTGCATCTCGTGTATTTACTTATTGTTTTGTTATTACGCTATTGCTTGATTTGGTTGGTTTGAGTTTTGTGTGAACTTAAGCTAGGGTTTCTCTCGAGTTTACTCGCTTCCGCAGCATGAGGGTGGTTGAATCCATCCCCAACACAAATTAAATTATTTTAGAGAGGAGAATTTAAAAGCCCAAATACACATATTTCAAATCCCACCCTGCCCCTTGTTATTTACCAAATCTCGACCGGACTCCTTCTCTCTCTCGTTTCTCAGTCCCGATCTCGACTCTCAAGTTCTCTCTAACCTCTATCTCTCCTCTCTCCCCTTCTCCTCTCTCGTCGTCGCATTCACTCACCACCGTCTGATGCCTCCTCAAGGTCTCTTCACCGCCATCGCCCCCGCTCTCCCCTTCGTCGTCGATCTCAGCTTCGGTGAGGGTTTCGACGTCGTCTCCGCCGCTTTCAGCCAGGTGACACGTCAGCACACTAGATCTGATCAAAAAGTGTTCTCTTTTGTGTAATTTTGAGTTCAATAGCTGACTGATAGAGTTGTAGCAGTAAATGCTCTTGTCTCTTCCATCGAAACCTTAAATCTAACCTAGGGTTTAGGTCGTGATCATCGCGGCTAAAACCCTAGATCAGAGGTAATACTCTGGATGTGACCTCCATTCATGGTGGTTTATGTTATCCGAACAATATTTTTAACCGATTATTTCTAATTTTTTGTTTATGTTATCCGAACAATATTTTTAACCGATTATTTCTAATTTTTTGATGATTTCATTATGAATGTATTAGGGTTTGGTCCGAACAATATTTTTAACCGATTATTTCTAATTTTTTGATGATTTCATTATGAATGTATTAGGGTTTGGTGATTTTGATGGATTCTTAATAGCTAATTCGAGTAAGGATTGATTCTCTCATCTCAAAGGTTAGTTTCAAGATATGTTGTTTTCTCTTGCAACTAGTGAAATAGTTATGAAACTTTTCAAACTTCAAGTTAACAAGGAAAGCATCTTTCAAATAATAAGAAATTCCAGCCTTGGTAGTGAATTCTATGTTGTCTTTTGTTTTTGTAGGTACAGGACAAATTACTTCATTGTGATTATATTGATTATATTCGTTCTAAGAACTGAATTTCTTTAAAACCGTTTGCCACACTTCTGAGTATCACATTCTTAAATGATAGGTAAACATTTTAGTAACTTGTATCTTTTCTTCTTGCAAGAATTTATGTTTAATCTTTTTATTCTTTAAGTATGAGAAGTGAGTGTCCTGTTGTTTTGGCATTTTACTCAATTTAAATGTGTTTCTGATGAGTGTTTTTGTATTATTAGAACATGGAGATGAATGTCTTCGTTTAAGCTCTGAATGTTATGAGAATCATAATGCATTTGCTTCTATTTTTTATGGTTGAATATACTATTTAGATTATCTTATAGTTTTTATTCTCGTATTAAATATCCATATAATGAGGTATATGTTGGGAGGAACTCGAGTATTTTGATATGAATAAATACAACAATCAGTTGATTCACTTGCAGTGATGGAAGCTTCTGTGAGTGAGTATTTTAACGAGAGAAAGAAGGAAGTAGTAAGAAAACCACCAATCAGAGAGGAGATTCATCAAGTGGTCTCAAAAATACCAACCTTAAGTCGCATTCAAGTGTTCAATGCATTTGAGAAGATAATGGATAGCAACCGGGAAAAGTTTTATTTGTTGAAATCACTTCCTGATGATGAAAAAAGAGATTTTATTCTCTTTATTCTTAACGGGCTCCTGGTTTTTAACACGTACCCCAAGCGGGTGGTTACGGGAATCAACTTGTTGGGAGGGTGTTTACAATCACCAATCTGGATAGTCGCTCAGGAACCATTCAGCGGACCCAAGCGTTCCTTAACAAGAGATTTGCCTCGATCTTCGGGTAGAGGACCAAGGCGATCCTTTAGTGGAATTCTGAATTTGGAGAGATCCACGCTACCGTAGGACTTCACCGGAGGTGCGGGAGAAAGAGGAGTGGGATCGGATGTTGACGGAGGCTGGGAAGAAGCCTTGGATCTGGAATTAGGTGAGATACACTGTTCGTGTCTCTCCCTAGGTGGGGGCGTCTTGGCTATCTTCAGTGCCGTTTTCAGCGCTGTTTTGGCCTTTGGCACCCAGAATAGTTTGGATTTTGGTGATTGTTTGACCACTTCTTCTTTTTGTAACTCTTGTGACTTTTGCACAAGGATCCGTGCGTGCACAAGAAGTGCACGGCCTCAAGAGTAGAATATGTTCGTTTGACACGAACCTATTTGTTAGTCGGCGGTTGGGAGGAGGATCACATTGCTTGTTGCGGTGAAGGCTTAGCCATTTGGCGCCTTTTGAATTCTATATCCGCCGATAGTGGAGTTCGTCCACCTACTACAGAGCTTTGGTGAATTGGCAAGCAAGATGTTGGCGTCGTCTCTATTGAGCCCTCTTTGTCAGAACTGGCGCGCCTTCAACGGGCGACTCCTTGACTTTTGAGGAGTTTCAGGGAGCATTAGATCCGGTTTCCTCAAATGGCGAAGAGGAGGTTTAAACAACACTTGGGTGAAGATTGTCACCCTGAGTCTTCAGATCTGAAGGCTAATGAACCTTCTTCACAGAAGTAGTCTTCCTGCGCTTGCCAGGAAGGAAGATCTGGAGGAGGAGGAGGAGGAGGTGTACTCCTCAAACTTTTGCTGGTTGAACTCGTATTTAACCTCTTCATCCACAGAGATCTTGATCAGTGGCTGCGGCACGACAGACTTGACAGCAAGGCTGTTGGCTCCCACTATGGTCACCAGCGTGTTTTGATGGAAAGTCGGTTCTTTCATTAGCGGACTCATCACAACTTCAGTCGTTACAATGAATTCAACAAAAATGAAAACAGAAGATTACAACTTTCTAAAAACACACACAACGGACGTTTAACACCCGCTGTTTGCGTGAGATCTTTACCTATGCCGGGGTTTATCCGTGGATCACCGAGAGATCGGATCAAAATATAGATTTCGTTGACTTACAAAGGAGTCAAGAAATTGAAGTGAATATCTCAGCAAGGTGAGATACACACTCTTCTCGAGAATCATAGCTAGGTATGATCTTAAGGGAAAATGGATGAATCGGGCTGCAGATCTATCGAACTCTCCTTCTTTATGCCGAAAAACTCACTAAGATCTCTTCCTCCTCTCTGAAATTTGTGGCTCCTCACTCTTCAATTTAGCAGGGCTTCACCAAGTGATACGGGTGTATCTTCTCTTCAGGAGCTTAGCGATCCTCATGGGAGCTTGAGGATAGGAGATTCTCATATCTTGGGAATAGGAGCATGGATGGAGCCAAAGAAGACGGCGAAAGAAGTCAACAGGAGCGAAACACAAAAGAATAGGGTAAACTGGCAGATCTCTGGCCAGTCGACCGCAGCACACAAGCCGGTCGACCGGAAAACCTGCACGATGCAGGGTTTGAGAAAACTCTCTGGCCGGTCGACCGGACCAAGTCTGGCGGTCGACCGGATCGTGATTTCTGGGTTTCCTGTTTCGTTTTGGATTCTGTTTTGACAGGGATTCCTGATTCTTTTGGGCTTGTTTATTTACAAGATTGCCATCCACGTTTGCACATCTATAAATAGGATTGTTTTAGGGTTCTAAACAATCAGATCTCAGAGAGAAGTGATCAAGAAAGATTCTAATCAAGAGAGATTAGGGTTTAGAGAGGATTAAGAGGTTGTTCTCGATTCTAGTGAGATTGTGAGGGAGAGATTGTAATCTTTTGTTCTTCATAATCTAGAGAAGGTATTTTCCTTCGTCTTATACTGAGTTGTTCTTGTGTTTTGGTCATCCTCTTCTCAACCCACCTTTTGGTAATTCCGCGACCAAAGGGTGCTCGCACGGCGACTCATATCAAGTTGGTATCAGAGCATCAGATCCGGTGAAGGGGCATCCTGTGTATGGTCCTAACTCGTCTCTCAACAAGAGCTTGCGAGATAACTTATTTCATTGGAGAGAAGGTTCAGGATTTAAGAGGAAGGAGAAGATGGCTGGGAGATAACTTCAGCAGAGATGATGCATTAGAGAAGCAGATCGAGTACGAAGGGTGACGCTCAAAACTCGTGGTCTCATCCAAGGAGGGACCGAAAAGGGGAATTTCTTTCTAGTCTATAGAGAGAAACCTATAGAGTCGCTGTGGAGGAGAGCGAGTTCAGGGCTCCGACGAAGGAGGACGAACGCAAGGCTGCCCGTGCATCAAGGGGTAAGAAAATTCTTACACAGAATCGAAGATTGAGTTTGTAGAGTGGCAGATTCTATTTATGATGGGAGTGTTGACGGTGAGAGGCTTGATGATTGGATCGAGGCGATGGAGACGTATTTCTCTTTATGACTTATTGTCAAAAGAGAAGAGTGATTCGCGCGTGGCGACTGTTGAGATTCAGGAATGCGTTGAGTGTGGTGGAAATCCTATTGCATAGCAGGAGACGAAGGCGGTGTGTGGAACAAGTTTCAAAGCGAGCTACTACTTAGGAAACAGTTCTATCCGTGGGATTCCTGTGAGGAGGCGTTGGTAAAGTGTGATGGCTTGCGCCAAAGTCATCAAACCGTTCAAGAATACACTACGGAGTTCCAGCAGCAGGCGATGGTCCTTAACATTGCGACAGAGGAATATTCCGTGTTTATGAAGTATATGGTGGGATTGAGCGATTACATCCGAAAGGAGATGAGGTTATTCACAGTCGAGACTATTGCAGATGCGAGCGTGAAGGCCATTGCCATTGAGGGCAAGCAAAAGAAGAGCAACGAAGCAAAGGGGGATGCAAAGTAAGTTGAAGGCGAGTCTAGTGGTTCTCAGTTTAAGGAGGAGAAGAATCCTCATCTCAAACCAAGAGGGTTGAAGAAGAAGGAGGAGAAAAAGGCATACATGATAGCTTAAGGTCCGAAAGAAGTCCCGGGGATGACAGAACCCAATAGCAGTCTTAATCTTATGACGGGGAAACAGGCCACGAAAGAGGACGACGACCCGAGAGAGCAGCTCTTTGTTCTTAAGTTGCAAGTGAAGACCAGTTTGGTTGATGCCATAGTTGATCCGGGCAGCGAGAAGAATTTGATATCCGAAGCCTTAGTTCAGAAGCTGGGTCTGAAGAAGGTCAAGCATCCGAAGCCCTATCCATTGGGGTGGATTCAGAAGAAGGAGAAACTGAGTGTAGTTGATCAATACACTGTAAGATTTGCACTCCATGAGTCGTATATTGACGAGGTCACATGCGACGTAGTTCCATTAGATGCTTGTCAGATTATACTGGGCAATCCGTACTTATGGGATAGATATGCGATCTACGAGAGGCGGGCTCAGAAGTATACATTCACCAAGGTGGTGAAAAGTTTATATTTCGTTCGGCATCTCTTCCGAGGGAGACAAGCTTGGGAACGGTGACGCGAGCGAAGAGGTTAGTGAATGCAAGCAAGAAGTTTGTCTCGCTGTGCATTAGACTTCTAGAAAAGCCATCGATTAAGGATTGCAACTTGGAGCGAGAAGTGACTACGACGAGACGCGGGATGAATGAGTTATTTCCGATCGGACGCCGAGATCAGATTCCTAGCAAGGCCAGGTGGTTCAGAGAAGGAGGAGGGGCTCACGAGTTCCCTCAGTTTCAGTTCTAACTTGAACGGGACTTCAAGTTTCTGAAGGGGGGACCCATGATACGGGTGTATCTTCTCTTCAGGAGCTTAGCGATCCTCATGGGAGCTTGAGGATAGGAGATTCTCGTATCTTGGGAATAGGAGCATGGATGGAGCCAAAGAAGACGGCGAAAGAAGTCAACAAGAGCGAAACGCAAAAGAACAGGGTAAACTGGCAGATCTTTGGCCGGTCGATTGCAGCACACAAGCCGGTCGACCGGAAAACCTGCACGATGCAGGGTTTGAGAAAACTCTCTGGCCGGTCGACCGGACCAAGCCTGGCGGTCGACCGGATCGCGATTTCTAGGTTTCCTGTTTCGTTTTGGATTCTGTTTTGACAGGGATTCCTGATTCTTTTGGGCTTGTTTATTTACAAGATTGTCATCCACGTTTGCACATCTATAAATAGGATTGTTTTAGGGTTCTAAATAATCAGATCTCAGAGAGAAGTGATCAAGAGAGATTCTAAACAAGAGAGATTAGGGGTTAGAGAGGATTGAGAGGTTGTTCTCGATTCTAGTGAGATTGTGAGGGAGAGATTGTAATCTTTTGTTCTTTATAATCTAGAGAAGGTATTTTCCTTTACCTTATACTGAGTTGTTCTTGTGTTTTGGTCATCCTCTTCTCAACCCACCTTTTGGTAATTCCACGACCAAAGGGTGCTCGCACAGCGACTCGTATCACCAAGGCTCGAGAATTCCGGATCCGTGTGAATGAAGGCCCTAGGGCTGTATTTATAGGCTTTAGAGGCTTTATTTTCGGATAAGAACGGCCGATTTGATCTTATCCTTAGTTGTATCCATTTAACCACATTCTAAGATAGCTTCAAATCAGTTGGAGAGGCTCTGGATCACGATCTACCAGAATCAGAGCAGTTAACAGCGAAGAAACGGGGAAAAACAGCATTTTCGAGCTTGAAACAGTCTTCGTGTCTCGGTCTTGGCTGAGACTATAGACATTAAAAAATGCCAAAATTCGAAAGATGAAAAGAGAGGTCAGGTAAACGAACCCTTTTTCAATCAGAAATGAGGTTCGTCGTTTAGAAAAGAATCAACCTCGAAAACAAGAGTCGCCATGCAGCGGAACTCAACGTTGAAAGATAAAGTTCATTATTGAATGAAACGGAGCCACGAAAGTCAGAACTCGTCATTGGATACAAGGTTCGAGGTTCACTAGCGGATACAGGGTTCGAAGCTCGCCGTTGGACACGAGTTGAACTCTAGCTGCCAAGGATGAAGCTCGTCATTGGATATGAGGTTCGAAGCTCGTCATTAGATACGAGGGTTCGGAGTTCATCACAGGAGGTGAAGTTCGTCAATAAAACCAAAGCTTGTCATCAGATTTAAAGCTCGACGTGAAGACGAAGCTCATTATTAAAGAAGCTCACGAGACTCGCCACGCAGCGAGGCTCGACATCAAAGACGAGGCTCGCCACGTAACGAGGCGCTCGACATCAAAGACGAGGCTCACCACGCAGTGAGGCTCGACATCAAGGATGAGGTTCGCCAACGCAGTGAAGTTCGTCACCCATATTAAATCTGGCTGTAACGGTCACGAAGATCCAGTCAGCCATGTAGGCTAGATTCCAGGAGTCAGTTACGACACGACTCCACAAGTTCAGCACATCAGTTATGCCCACGACTCCACGATTATAGCACGTCGGTTACGTGCTCGAACTCCTATAAATAGCCATTGATGGCTACAGAGAAAGGGGTTGATTATTCTTGATTGGAGATTTTCAAGCTTGGACTTAGAGAAGCATCAGAGCTTAAAGTTTCTGCACGTCAATCCGGAGTCCGAACCTCGATTCCAGCCGGTTAACCTACGTCAGAAGTTCTTACGATCTTGGTCTGATTGTCAACGGGAGGCAAGCTCGACTCAAGTATCGGGGGAAGCATCCTTTCGCCACCTAGAACCCACCTTAAAAATAAAAGAGAAGCTGAATTAATCTTCTCTTCCTCTGTAATCGAGAGAGAGTGAGTGATTGTAAGGGTTCGTACTAAGCGATCGAACCCAGTTTTTTTAAAACAAGAGAATCAATCAATCTTAAATTTTTCGACCCTACAGACGATGGTGACCACAGTGGGAGCAGCTATTCTCTCCGACGAGATGGTGGTGGCGCAATCAGACAAGATTACAGTGGGAACGGACGTTGAAACTCTGGTCATCGAATTTGACCAGTCCAAATACGAGGGGTACCTCTCCTCTGGTAAGTCTAGTCCCATGAAGGCACGAAAGTGTCGTCGAGTCTCGTATGAGACTTCAACCCAAGTGGCTTCTGATGATTCAACTCGAGTTAGCCTCGAGGAAAACTCATCCTCGTACCCGAGTAGCCCCAGATAACAAACATCATCCTCAAAAAGAGGTTCAACAGTTTCAACAAGCAGTTCATACCGATGTTCGTAAAGAAAACGAACCTCATGATAAGAGCCAACTGAGAAGGCACAAGCGTCGAGCTCGTTCTACCAACGAATGTCGTCACATGAATGATGGAGTTCATCAGTCTACCCAAGTTCGTCAACCTCTATCATTTAGAGGGTCTCACTTGGGTAAAGCTATGACGACAAAATTGACTGGGGGTCGTCCAGATGGTGACCTTCAGGATTATCTCACGCGCAAACGAAGCGTGAATCAGATGCAATCACATTGCTGCTGTGAGAAGCTCATATCTACGGTGCTTTCCCAATGTCCATATGGGGATTCGACGCATAAATCTTCAGTCTTCGAACGATTGACTGAATTCTCAATAGTTGCATCATCGAGAAGAAGACGCTTTCGCCCAAAGAGACAAGCGCCCAAGAATCGCCACATTGAAGTGACGATCAACATGGCCAGCAAGGGTAAAAGCAAAATCTCAACTGATGATTCAGAGTCTTCTGATTTTGAAAGATCTCCTGGATTACGAGAGGCACTTATTGAAGGCCAGGGCGTTTATCAACATACCCGTTCTCGTACTGGAGCGATGATCCTATTAGACTACCGCAAACTGGCGGGTTTATCTGGTGGTGCTGAACCTAAAAATTCAGCTATTGCTACTTCTCAGCCCTCCAACACCGATCAAAGGAACAAGTAAGTGCTCACATGGCCGAAAGTGAGGATGACCTAGCGAGTTAGTTGGAAGAGTAAAAATCAACCATCCTGAAGCTGCAGGAATCCATCAGACGCTTGGAAGCGATGGTGGAGAGACTCCATAAGGAGAAGGAAAAGAAGAAGAAGAAGACTCATTCCCAAGCCTCAGGGTCTAGGCGTAGAATTCCTTCACCTGTTGATGAAGATCACTACGATGAAGACGATGAAGAGAAGGTTGTGAAAATTCATTCTGAATCGTCTGAAGCTGAATCTAATCCTCGTACGAAAGAACGAGATCAGAAGTGGGAGGATTTTCAGAAGCAACTTGACGCATTGAAGCTTCAAGGGAATTTCAAAGAGTTGGGGGTGTCAAGACCCTATCCAAGTGAATGGGATGCGATACCGTATCCTCTGAAATTCAAGCCACTCAACTTGGTGCAATTTGATGGCAAGGGTTCTCCGACCCAACACATCTATTATTTCTAGGCACAGACTGGACACATAGTGAGAAATGATCCCATTATGACTCGACTATTCATTAGTACCCTTAAGGGGGTGGCTTTTGAATGGTTTCGTAGACTCGAACCTGGGTCAATCCAGAGTTGGAGAGATTTAGAGAGGCTTTTCTTAGCCCGATTCTTTGACGATGACACTGAAGTGTCTATGTCAACATTACTGTCTGAGAAGCAGAAGAAAACGGAGTCGGTCAGTGACTTCGTCAAGAAGTTTAGAAATCGATCGTTGCATTCACGCGATCAAGTTTCGGAGGCTACTCTCATGGAAATGTATCGTAATAATCTTTCCATCAATATTTTATCCAAGATGGGCACTGTTGAAGCCCGTTCATGGAAGGATTTGGTTTGGCAGGGAGAGCAAGTAGAAAACATGCTCAAGAGGATAAGTGCTGAAGAACCTCAAGAATCACAGACTAAGAAGGGAGGTGGTAAAGGCAACTATAATTCCCAAAAACAATCGAAAGGGAAAGACACCTTAGCTGTTAAGATAGCTCCATCTCCGAAATCCTCTACTAAACAGAAAGGGAATACATCCGATAATCGTTTTCAGAAGAAATACGATTTCAAGGATGAACATGTGGTCTCTATTCTTACATCTTTAATCAAGATGAATAAGATCAAGCTGCAAGAGGTAAAGCGGAACGCAGAAGTTTCAAGGACTGACGATCCTAACTTTTGCATGTACCATAGGATGGTGCATCATCTAACTAAAGCTTGTTACATCTTGAAGGACAAGATTCAAGCTTTATTAGACGTAGGAGTGATGACCCTTCAAGCTGAGCAAAAGAAGGTGTCTGTAAATATGGTGTCACTTCAATTTGGGGATTTCACTGAAGTACAAATACAAGATGGCGTACAACCAATTCCTCAAGCGGAGGCGAGGGTGGTGAACTTCGACCTGTATCAGAAGAAAGAAAAGGGGATGGTCCCTTACACTACTCCTAAAGGTGAAGTGATGTGGTTTCATCCTGACTTGTTAATGGATGAGCAGTGGACATCGGCAAATTTGAAGAAGCATAGAGCCATGCGAAGATCTTGCAACGCTGTTTCAGCCTTTCCAGATGAGGGGGTTGAAACTACGTCACTTAGCAGTTCTGAGGATGAACAACCAGCTTTCGCTGCACAGCCTGCACAGGTATCAGGAACCCGTGGAGAAAAAGAGTATTTGAAAAAATATTCTGAAACAGCAGCTGCACCACCCAGACCAGGGAAAGAAGTAGCGGAGCAACCTCAACCTAAGGAACTTCGTTACAACAAAGCACTCAGAAAAGATGCACCAGAAAGTTCGAAAGATCCTTTTCGGTTTGATGTGTTGGCTCAATTAGCCAACATCCCAGCAAGGATTACCTTGTTTGAGCTCTTACGTTTATCCCGATCAACGATTGAAGCTCTCCAGGAAGTATTGGCGGATAATGAGGCTTTCCTTATTCATTTTCCACCAAATCCAGCCGGAGCAACGCTGGAAGAAGCTTGCCCTCAATGTTGTCAAGTTTTTCGAAGAAGAGTACCATGCATCACTTTTTCTCAAGAAGACATGCATGTGAGGAACTCGAAACATGATAGACCATTGTACTTCACAGGGTACATCGGCTCTATTCGGGTGGACAGAATTCAGGTTGATCCTGGTTCTGATTTGAGCATCATTCCTTTACGGCTCATTCATTACCTTGGAATCCCTCTGCATCGTTTATCAACGACGAGAACCACCATATATGGCTTCAATGCCTCTAATACTCGTCCCCTTGGTAAAATCAAACTTAAATGCCAGATGGGTGACTTGAGGATGGACGTTACCTACTACGTCATCGACGCAGAGACATCTTACAACTTGTTACTGGGTCGACCATGGATTCATAACAATTTGATTGTTCCATCCACTCTACACCAATGCATGAAATATGTAAGTGAGAGTGGTGAAGTGAAAACAGTGGTCGCAGAGAAGCAACCATTCAAGGGGGTGGAGAATTATTTTACTGATTCTATCCATTATCTTTATGATGAGCCCTTTGAAGTACCACTGATTGAAGAACCAGATAGCGGTAATGAAGCTGATAAAGAGTCTGAACACGAACAGGATCTTGTTTTTAGTGACATAGAACCCGTCGTAATCGGTCTTGAAAATCTGGATGTAAATGATCCTGTCTATGAGGACAGTGAAGTTATCTTTAATAATAATGATTTAGCTTATTTTTCGCGTGTGAAATTGAATACTAACATGCCAGGTACAAACACTGATGTGATAGTGGATCTGCTATCCAAGCTATATGCAGAATCAAACTTATACATGCCGATTCAATCATCTTTTGTAACGAATCGACGACAAACCGAATCTTTGCAAGCAATCTTCATAGTACCGGCTAAGGTTAACGGTCAAAAAGACATCATCTTTGGAAAGAGTGACGGCCAAGAATCCGAGAAAGAGGAAAGAGATCCACAATTCTCATACTTTGATCCAACAACCCGAAGGCTTATGAAGAATATGGGTTATGATTTCATTCATAAACAGGGTTTAAATTTTAGCAGAGGGATCCGGACACCAATACGATCTGCATATGTCCCGGAAGGAAAGCCAAAAGATTATTATCACAAAACTCGTAGTGGATTGGGTTATGAATCTCCATCGTTTATGCTGCGTTTCGGGACTAAAAGAGAGCCAGATGATGATTCTTTCACCTCGTCTTCCGAATCCAATTGTTGGGAGTCTGATACTAGTACAAGAGCTGTATTCAAAGTACTCATGGCTAACATGACCTCAGCATCTTTGATAGAGAATCAGGAAGATGATCAATTACTTTTGTTTGACGATCCATTGAGTCGACAGCTCGGTATACAGTGGGAACACCGTTTTGAACAACGCGAACCCTCTACTGATGACAAGGTGATTCAGGTGAACATGGGAGATGAGATTAATCCAAAACCCATATTCATAAGTGATAGTTTATCGCCAGAGGAGAAAGAAGACCTCATTACCCTAATTCGAGAATATATTGATATCTTCGCTTGGAATTACGAGGATATGCCTGGGCTTGATCCCCAAGTGGCTATGCATCGACTAAATATCAAACCAGACGTCAAGCCTATTAAACAACAGCAAAGGCGATTTTCCGCCCCAAATCATGGAAGCAATTAAAGTTGAAGTCAAAAAGCTCATCGAATCAGGATTTATCCACGAAGAGCAACATCCTGATTGGGTGGCCAACATTGTCCCTGTTCTAAAAAAGAACAGGAAGATTCGAGTGTGCATCGACTTCCGTGACTTGAATTCGACTTATCCTAAAGATGATTTTCCGTTACCTATCACTGACGTCATTATTGAAAATACGTGTGGGTTTGAGAAGATGTCCTTTATGGATGGATTCTCAGGGTATAACCAAATCAAAATGTATCCTGATGACGAAAAGCATACATCCTTTCGAACGCCTTCATGGATATACTATTATACAGTAATGCCCTTTGGGTTGAAAAATGCGGGTGCTACCTATCAACGCGCTATGACCTCTATTTTCCAAAAGCATCTACAAAATACTGTAGAATGTTACGTTGATGATTTGGTCGTCAAAAGTCGTGACAAGGGAAACCATTTACACGACTTGAAAACAATGTTCGATCTTATGCGGACGCACCAGCTCAAGATGAATCCAACTAAGTCATTCTTAGGAATGGCTAGTGGTAAATTTCTCGGGTTTGTGGTCACGGCTAACGGAATTCGTTTGGACCCAGATAAAGTCAAGGCCATCCAAGAGCTATCACCTCCCAGGAATCTTAAGGAGCTTCGAGGTTTATAAGGACGATTGGCGTATATCCGCAGGTTTAGCTCTAACATGTCCTGGAAATGCCAACTCTTCTCAAAATTAATGAAGAAAGGAGTATCCTTTATGTGGGACGAGGCTTGCCAGAAAGCGTTTGAGGAGATTAAGTAATATCTCTCCAATCCGCTGATATTGGTCGCACCAAAGTCAGGTAAACCTTTCTTGATATACATTCAGGCTACAGATCATGCGTTAGTAGGACTCTTGGCACAAGATGATGAAAATGGTCATGAACAAGCCATCTACTATCTGAGTAGGACACTATCGGGTGCTGAACCTCGTTATCCTCTCATTGAGAAGGAACGTTTGGCGCTAGTTTTCACAGTTCAGAAAATGCGACATTACTTGGTTGGGCAAACCATACATGTCATTTCTCAGGTTAATCCTATTCGGGTATTCATGACACAGCCCAGTGCATTGAACTGGCGACTCGCCAGGTGGGCTTTGTTGCTTTCCCAATACGACATCCACTTCAAACCTCAATAAGTAGTGAAAGGTCAGGCTATTTGTGACCTTATGGCTAATCATCCACTAAAAGAAAAGGCCGAGTTGTACCAGGACATACCTGATGAGACATATGAAGCAAACGTCGTCTCTAGAGAACAAGTATGACAATTGTACTTCGATGGTGCAGCAAGGACAAGTTCTACTGGTCGGGTTATAGCTGGAGTGGGGGTTGTCTTTATCTCTCCCCAAAACCACATACTCCCACGCGCCGTTTCTTTAACAGAACCATGTTCTAACAATGTGGTGGAATATAATGCTCTGTTAGTTAGCTTAGATATAGCCAAACAATTAGGAGTGAAACACTTAGAAGCATATGGTGATTCTTAACTCATTGTTAATCAAATGAAGGGAGAGTATGAGGTTAGGAACGAAGACCTCGTTCCTTACCATACCGCAGCAATCACATTGGCCGATTCTTTTGAAGGCTTCTACATCGACCATATACCCTGTCTCAGGAATACCTATGATGATGCATTGGCGTCACTTGCGGCTACCCTAGCTCTACCTGAAGGAACTACCCAGCAGGTCGCAGTGACAAGCAGATAATTATTCAAATCAAAGTATGCACTGCAGATTAATGCATTTGAAGCGGAGCCTTCAACACTCGAACCTAAAGATTGGCGATTTCCGATCATTGATTATGTCTTATACGGCTTATTGCCTGAAGACATCAAAGAAAGAGAATCTATTCGTAGACGAGCACCTAGGTTCTACTATGATTCTCAATCTCAGACTTTGTATCAGAAGTCGTACGATGGACTTTTGCTTCGCTATTTATCAAATAGAGAAGCAAAAGAAGCCCTTAAAGAGGCTCATGGTGGTATTTGTGGAGCTCATCAAACCGGTCCTAAGTTATGGGACCGATTACGCAGATTGAGTTATTGCCTAGCATGGTACAAGATGCTATCGCTTATGCCAAACGATGCCACGCCTGTCAAATACATGCTAATTACATGCATCGACCACCTGAATATCTTCATCCTTCAACCACTTCATGGCCCTTCGAAACATGGGGAATGGACATTGTTGGCCCAGTGACACCACCCTCTTCCAAAGGACATCGCTTCATTTTGGCGATAACCGATTACTTTTCAAAATAGGCAAAAGCAATCCCGTTGAGAGAGGTCAAAACGAGTGATGTTGTTAAAATTTTAAAACATCACGTCGTATATAGGTACGGTGTTCCGAGACGTATCATTCATGACAATGGGCTCCAATTCGTTAGTCAAGCCTTCACCTGATTTTGTGACAAATTCAGGATCAAGAATTTGGCTTCAACGGCTTATAATCCTACTACTAAAGGGCAAGCAGAAGCATTTAACAAGACCATCGTCAGAATTCTCACTAAAGTGGTTTTGACGAACAAAAGAGATTGGAATGAGAAATTAGGTCAGAGTCTGTGGGCTTATCGCACAACAGTTCGAACGCCGACAGGAGCGACACCATATTCCTTGATATACGGATGTGAAGCCGTATTACCATTAGAGATCCAAATTCCTTCTTTGCGGATAGCACTCGCAATTGGTATGACGACGGAAGAGAGTCATCGCCGACGTCTTGAAGAATTGGAAGCGCTTGATGAAAAGCGATTATTGGCTGAACAACATATTGAGTTTTATCAAGCTCGGATTTCCAGAGCATTTGATAAGAAGGTTAAATACCGCACGTTTAAGGAAGGTGACTTAGTTCTTGCAGCTCGGCGCCCGATGATTTTGAATTCCAAGAAGAAAGGAAAGTTTGAGCCAAAGTGGGAAGGACCATTTGTAGTAGAAACTGTCTACTCGAATGGAGCCTATCGTCTTATCACCAAAGATGGCGACAAACTTATGATGCCTGTCAATGGTAAATTTCTGAAGAAATATTACTTGTAGACTTCATCTTCAAATGTACTTTGCTGCAGGAGAAGAAGCAAATAAAGGTAATGATTTCTTTATTTCATCTCCTCCAAATTTCCCTCACTAATCCTCTTCAATAGGATAGTGGGACTATTATTGTGTTAATTCTACCCCTGATTGCCGGTAATTTTCCTAACGTCGTCATTTTCCCAAATGACGTTCGTTTTCCTAACTTAGGCCTACCAAGTGATGTGCCTTCGTTTCCAACATCGTCATACTTCTAAAGTCACTGAACGATGTAATTTTCCTAACGTCGTCATTTTCCCAAATGACGTTCGTTTTCCTAACTTAGGCCTACCAAGTGATGTGCCTTCGTTTCCAACATCGTCATACTTCTAAAGTCACTGAACGATGTAATTTTCCTAACGTCGTCATTTTCCCAAATGACGTTCGTTTTCCTAACTTAGGCCTACCAAGTGATGTGCCTTCGTTTCCAACATTGTCATACTTCTAAAGTCACTGAACGATGTAATTTTTCTAACGTCGTTATTTTCCCAAATAACGTTCGTTTTCCTAACTTAGGCCTACCAAGTGATGTGCCTTCATTTCCAACATCGTCATACTTCTAAAGTCACTAAACGATGTAATTTTCCTAACGTCGTCATTTTCCCAAATAAAGTTTGTTTTCCTAACTTAAGCCTACCAAGTGATGTGTCTTCATTTCTTGCATCATCGTCATACTTCTAAAGTCACTGAACGATGTAATTTTCCTAACGTCGTTATTTTCCCAAATGACGTTCGTTTTCCCGACGAGTCTGCCATGTGTTGAACTTCGTCCTTAATACTTAGTTATATTTTGAACCTCGATATCATACACTTGATTTGGGGTCTAAAAGAGACTAAGGATAGAAGAGAAATCTTAGCATTGAAGTCTAAGAGAAACTCTTTGACAACTCATCATACTGAGGGGAAAAGTATGGCTAGTCCAACTCAAACGGCAGTTGGTAAAGACCACTCAAGTCCGTTGACAGTTGAGGGTTTGCTAAAAATCCTAAGTTAGAATGCCTCAGTTATGCAAGAGAACAATATGTGTATAAAATATAAATTTTATTCACATATAATTGAAGATACAGAAACTCAAAGTACATAGATTGAACTTAGAAGACTCGAACTACAATACGAGATTTAGTTACAAGTTCTTTCAGCTACAATACGAGGCTCAGTTACAAGTTCTTTCAGCTACACTACGAAGTTCAATTACAAGCTCCATGACCTTCGAGATTGCACTACAAACCTCGTCCGCAGCAAACGCGCTGTCTTGTTGTTGAAGTTCCATCTTCCGTTCCTGGGCATGAAGTCTTCCCCATACCCAACTTTTAGCTTTGGTGCTTGTAGCACACGTTTACCTACTTGGGTAAACTGACTACTAATAGAAACACCACAAGCTCTGAGCATAGGATCAGCACTTCTCCCATCTCCGCAGAACGTGAAGACGACACTAACATTGTTGCTGACTCCTAAAAGAAGCACTTCACTGTCTCCCATCTCCGCAGAACGTGAAGACGACACTAACATTGTTGCTGACTCCTAAAAGAAGCACTTCACTGAGCCTGTGAAGTTGCCACATAGACCGAAGTCTAGCAAATGGACTGCATGCTTGGGGGTTCATGGCAGGCTAAAACAGCAAGCATATTTGAATTTAAGATATCGCTTCAAGATTACATTCAAAAGTCCAACAAGTTGTCGAAACATGCCTTGATTTTAACTCTAGAACACTGAGAAACCCTCAAATGAGCAAGCTACTGCAAAGACCAAGAGATCAGAGATCGGGTCAGAAGAGTTACCTGGAGTGACAAAGTCATCAACTTTGCCTACCTCACCGGCGACGATCATCGGAGTTTGGAGTCTAATAAGAAGCAAAGGTGGAAGTCTTAAAGTGGTTCGTTTTCTCTGAATCATCTTGGAAACAAGGCACAGAAGAGGAAGATGAATCCTCTCGAAAAGTGACTGCCTATTTATAGACGAAGTAGCCAACTAAGTGGCTGGGGTGTATTACACGAATCTCTAAGCACCGAATCGCCAAGAGGTGCTGAGAACGAAGCGGCGCAATCAATTGCGTTCGTAATTAACGCCAACAAAGACGTGGCTCGAAGCGACGCATTAAGTGCTCAAAACTTAATGTTGACGAGATGAAACGACGGATTCTTGTGGATTAAGAGTCTTGGAACTGTTGAAAGTTACCACGTCGTTCAACGAGATTTATTCTCATTCCTAAAAAAATATAATAATGAAGGTCGCTGTTTCAAACTGAACTTAGATATTGGAACTCGATTGAGAGTGGGTTCGAACCTCGTCTTCAACGAAGGTCATCCCTCTATTCGAACTCAAGTGTTGAGAAAAGGATCCGAACCTCGTCTTCGACGAAGGTCATTCCTTTAATTATACTCAAGTGTTGAAACTTGATCAAATTTGGAATCCGAACCTCATCCTCGACAAAGATTGTTCCTTTAATTATACTCGAGTATTGAGATTTAATCAAAATTGGATCCGAACCTCGTCTTCGACGAAGGTCGCTCTTTGAATTTTACTCAAATGTGGAGTACATCAAAATTGGATCCGAACCTCGTCTTCGACGAAGGTCGCTCTTTGAATTTTACTCAAATGTGGAGTACTCGATTGAAATCAGATTTGAACCTCGTCTCCCACGAAGGTCATTCCGATAATTGAGTTCAAACGCAAAGGATTAATTAAACGAGATTAGGACCTCGTTACGTCAAATGTGAATTAGAATTCGAATCCAATCTCATAGCAAAATAGCAAGGTCCGTACTTCAAATCGTAAATCGCAAAATAACAAAGTTCGTAAACTTTGGTATTAGATTACGAATGGAGAAGCAAAGTAGAGTTAGTAAACCAAGACATCCAAAATTCTACTTATAAAAAAATATATATGAAGAAGAGTGTTACAAAAGTCCGATAAAGAAAATGGAGCTAAATGGATCCAGCAATCCGACGAATTTCCTCAGTGAGCTTAGCCATGGATTCCTGGTTTTCTACCTCAACATCAGCCAAAGCATGTCTACGAAGCTCCTCATCGGAATAAGCGTTCATTTCATTTACAGGTTTTTCTAGCTGCTCCATTCGATCAATTTCAGCTTGAAGCAAGGGTTGTTGCTGCATTTGTTTTGAAGCCAATGTCTGCTTCATATCCGTCATGCCTGCCAATTCAGCTTCAGCCTCTGCCAATTGGACCTGAAGAGCCTTGATTTGAGCTTGAAGATGGTCGACCTTACGTTTCTTCTGAAGTTTAGCGTTTGCAACCTTCCTACCCTCTTGGGATAAATTCTCTTCGATCTCCTCAAACTCTTTAATCCGTTGCTTAGTCTCAAGCAATTGATGGTTAAGTTCAAATAAGGAGTCATCCCTTTGTCGCATAGCTTGCATAGCTCGCTCCTCAGCCAAAGGGTAAAGAGATCGAGACTGACGATTTTCCCATTGGTTGAAAAGATCTTCAACCCTAGTCAGGTGCAACCAATACGGTAATACGGCAAGGTCCGAGGTTAAACTCTTCACCAAGTCCAAGAAAGGCACTAGCACCTCTTTAACATCTGTAAAATTTCCTCCATGATCCAAAATTTGAATGGAAGATTCTCTCAGGATGCTGAGAAAGTTCTCCGATATTTTTGATACAGCGAAAGTTCTTACCAAAGACGGAGGAGAAGCATGTGTGCTACTAGAGGACACCGTTGCATGAGTAGCGGCCGAAGAAACTCTAGCTGCTGTGAAGACTGGCGGCGCATGACACATTGCAGTAGTGGTAGGAGCAGCAGTGACTACAGTACTTGGTACGATGTAAGTCTTGGTCGTCGCAATAGAACTGGTAGACACGATACTTGTATCCATGGTAGCTTCAGCTTCAATTATGGTGGTTGGAGCAGATTCATTCATCTCAGCTTCCTCAGGGGCAACAACCGGATTATCAGCTGTGCCTGATTCTACAACTGAACTTGGAGGTACCCTACTTTTGGTAGGGTCATCAGAAGCTAGTTCCACATTAATACCTGCATCAGTACAGGCGGTAGAATCTGTGGAAATAGCTAAGAATGGCAAAACAAAATCATTAGTATCTTAGAAATCCAAAAAGGTAAGTGACTATGCACTTATCTTACCGGGATTAATAGGAGCATTTTCACCGCGGGTACTCGACGTCGAACGCAGTCCAGAGCGGAGTCGAGCTAAAGGAATATCATCCTCAAGTTCCGAATCCATCTCAACACCGAGTGACTCTATCACAGGGGTCATGGGCGGAGAAATATTGCGCCTTGGTTTTTTGGCGACGCATTTAGATTTGCGCATCCGCCCAATTTCCTTGGAATTTCCCCCCACTTTTCTCAGAGCCTCTTCCTCTGCAGTTTGTTCTGAATAAAGAGTATCAGAGGAAAATAAGTCAAAGTTAACACAAGTCAAAGTTGACATACCAGTGATCCCTTTGTCGGGATATGGTTCCTCAAGAACTGGGGATTGTCGACGAGAGCCTTCAGCAGTAGATCCATGTAGAGCAGGCTCACAAGGCTCATCCATGGAGGAAGAATACTCAAATCCACCATAATTTGCTCCATCCCTAAGAGCGTCTCCAATATCGGAAGCAGCAGGCATGTGGCTCCCGTACTCGTTAACATGAGGGGATCTACGAGATGCACTCTCATTTAGAGCCGCGTATACCTCTTCTTCGAATAGTCTAATACCAGCAAGAAACGAGCATCTGTGCCACCAGCAATAGTCTAATACCAAGCTCTAGCCCCAATGATTAAACTACAACCCTCAGATATCAGTTGAGTATTGGGATTACCAACGTATAACTGAGTGTAGCCGAATTGTCGAGCGAAGCGACAAGGCAGGTAGGGTTCTAACACACATACTGGGCCAAAGAGATAAATATGATACCCAGGACGAATGGTCATAAGCCACCTGAAGCAGCCAAGTGATAGAGAAGAATAACCCCGACCATTGGATGTGTCCACGATGGCCTGTCCGTAGCTGGTTCTGGGGAAATGAGGGAAACAACGATTGAATTCCCATCTCTTATGGCCGCGAAGAATACGCCGTACTAAGGCCAAATAATGGTACTCCCAGTCTAAATTCTCCAACCTCTGAATGAAGGGAATAACTTCACCTTCTCTACGAGTAGAGGGCGTACCCATAAGGGTTGGACAATGCAGAACAACCCATGCCATGAAATAAGTGTAGGGCAACCCTATCTTTGGATTCTCGTTACCCCGACAAAATTGGTAAAAAAAAAAAAAAAAGCCATAGTGAATACGAGCGATCATGGCAGGAAGAAGGGCATAAGAACGCCCGTGCGCTAAACATATGGCAGGGAACACCACTTCCATTGGCAGCAAGTCGAAACTTCCAGAAACAACGACGACTTGATGAAGCTATAACATGAGATACCCTGCCAGCAAAGCCTTGGAATAAATAGGCTCCCCACTTTGAAAGAAATAACTCTCAAAAGTGGTACCAACAGGGTAACCTTGTTCATCTGATTCTGACACCCGATGCATGGGAGGATAAGTAAGGACTCGTCATGATAATTCACTCGCGCACAAGGACCTAAGGGAACCACAGAGTCATTTTTATGCTCCAAGTTCTTGAAGAGATATCGAGCCCAGATGCTATGGTTGAGGAGTCTCTCACCCTTCTTATTGAGCCGCCCTTCTACTTTCATACAAATATAGTAGTGACACATTAATTCCCAGAAGGTCTCTACTACCTGGGGTTGCTCCCTCTCTAGAGCAACTAACTCCCGTTGACCTGGGATATACTCCTCATACAGATAATTCCCGTTTGGCAGCCTGGAGACTTCTTCCATCTCGTGAAGAGCAATCCCCATCTCTCCATCAGGAGTAAAGAAAGTATGGGTTGTAGGGTTATACAACTTCAGAATACCAAAAAGCTGGTGGGAGTTATTGATCAATCCGAATTGTGTCGCTCTAATGAGCACATAAAGACCAAACTTTTGTAGGTCTTCTTGGTTCTCCTACAAAATGTATTCAGTAACACGAGGCCACCACTGTGTAGGACTCCAATGAGACCAGCCTGGGGTTCTAAAGTCTTTAGCAGGGAATTGATCGTTTCTCCTAAAGAACGCACGACCAAAGATGTTAGCCTCTTCAGCGGTCTCACCAATCGAGAGTTCTTTTTGAAAAAGCCCAGGGTGTAATCCGGTGATGTAATGACCGCCACTATCTATCTTGGCGCCGCTACGAGAAAAGTGGCCACATATGACCCCGTCCTGTACTGGGGTTAAATCTCAATCCATTCTCCTGGGAGCCGAGACAATCCTCAAAGCAGTAAGAGAGATGTCATGCTCCATCTGAGGCAAGAATAAATTTCGCCCGTTTACAGTTCTAAGCCATTCGTAAGTCCCGATATCCAACAAATCAGGATCCTCTGAAGAATCTCCGAATAAGAGAACATGCTTCACAATAGGTTCACGATTGATAGACTCTAACAGAGCAACAATGATCATACGCCTAAATGTGGAAACTGAAGAGTCAGAAAGAAGATCCACTTCTTCTATCCCCCGTTCTCCGAACAACGGAATACTCTCAAGAATAGAGTAATGAGGATGAATGACAATCGTCTGAGTACCATCCGTTCCAAGATCGCCACATTGAGGAAGTGAAGTAGAAGGATATATGACTGCACAAAAAGACAAACAAGATTAGTCTCGAACAGCAGTCACGGCCAAGTAACACGAAGGTCATTCTGGCAACGAACGTCGAAATTCGTTCGAATAATGAACCTCGACAGGGATAACAAGGTTCATCTGTTCAGCGAGGTTCGTTGAAGAACACGAAGTTCATCTGAAGACAAAATTCGCCAATCTAACGAACGTGGTCGATGAAAAGGCGAAGCTCATCATATAAACAAATTTCGTTTAACAATTCTAGAGGATGACTCTCGTCAAAATAGCCAACGATGTTAGACATGTGAAGTGCAACTTGCGAATAAGGCTCATCGAAAGACGAAACAAGTCATAGAGACGAGAATCATCGATGACGAGCCTCATCCAACCAAAAAGACGTCATCTTTATGATGAGTCTAGAAGAAACTGTTCATCTTCCCCAAGAAACCCAAGTCTAAAATAGACAGGGTTGACATCCTTCAGAACATGAATCATGCATTTAAGATCTATTACCAGAAAAGGTGGGTAGGACGCCAGGTTCGTGCGAAGAGTCAATGATCTTCTTGCCCTTACTCTTGCTTCGGTCTACAGCGGTCTTAGGGGCCATTGATTTCGCTTGAAGGGCTTGTGAAGAAAGAAAGATCAAAATTTTGAGAAGGAGTTCAGATATCCAAACGACGAAGAGAGAAGAAAGGACTTCTCATATCATGATACCCTATTTATAGGGGCGGGAAAAGAGTCGAATCAAGGGTCGCGATCTTCAGTTAAGGTCGTTTGATGAGATCTCTCCCCAACAAGATCTACGGACGGGATTCACGGGGATTTTCAATCACCAGCTGGCAACCATTCGCTAGGTCTGGGAAAAATACACAGCCGTGGTGCTGACAAAACTACATGGGGTCATTTGTCAGATGTTGGTTATGCTGACAAGGCTTGTATAAAGGGACAAACTCCAGAACGAACCTCAAGGTAACTTTCGCGAACACGAGGTTCATGACAAAATTAGGTTCATGAAATAAACTCCTCATGTTCGAGATACCTATTCAAAGTATTTCAGACTACATGCAACCCGATTCAAGTCTGAAAACTTTGAAGGGGGTTTTTGTAGACATTAAAAAATGCCAAAATTCGAAAGATGAAAAGAGAGGTCAGGGAAACGAACCCTTTTTCAATCAGAAACGAGGTTCGTCGTTTAGAAAAGAATCAACCTTGAAAACGAGAGTCGCCATGCAGCAGAACTCAATGTTGAAAGATAAAGTTCATTATTGAATGAAACGGAGCCACGAAAGTCGGAACTCGTCATTGGATACGAGGTTCGAGGTTCACTAGTGGATACAGGGTTCAAAGCTCGTCGTTGGACACGAGTTGAACTCTAGCTGCCAAGGATGAAGCTCGTTATTGGATACGAGGTTTGAAGCTCGTCATTAGATACGAGGTTCGGAGTTCATCACAGGAGGTGAAGTTCGTCAATAAAACCAAAGCTTGTCATCAGATTTAAAGCTCGATAGTGAAGACGAAGCTCATTATTAAAGAAGCTCACGAGGCTCGCCATGCAGCGAGGCTCGACATCAAAGACGAGGCTCGCTACGCAGCGAGGCTCGACATCAAAGACGCGCCATGCAGCGAGGCTCGACATCAAAGACGAGGCTCGCTACGCAGCGAGGCTCGACATCAAAGACGAGGCTCGCCACGCAGCGAGGCTCGACATCAAAGACGAGGTTCGCCAATGCAGTGAAGTTCGTCACCCATATTAAATCAGGCTGTAACGGTCACGAAGACCTAGTCAGCCACGTGGGCTTGATTCTAGGAGTTAGTTACGCCACGACTCCACAAGTTCAGCACATCAGTTACGTCCACGACTCCACGATTATAGCACGTCGGTTACGTGCTAGAACTCCTATAAATAGCCATTGATGGCTACAGAGAAAGGGGTTGATTATTCTTGATTGGAGATTTTCAAGCTTGGACTTAGAGAAACATCAGAGCTTAAAGTTTCTACACGTCAATCTAGAGTTCGAACCTCGATTCTAACCGGTTAACCTACGTCAGAAGTTCTTGTGATCTTGGTCTGATCGTCAACGGGAGGCAAGCTCGACTCAAGCATCGGGGAAAGCATCCTTTCGCCACCTAGAACCCACCTTAAACAAAAGAGAAGCTGAATTAATCTTCTCTTCCTCTGTAATCGAGAGAGAGTGAGTGATTGTAAGGGTTCGTACTAAGCGATCGAACCCAGTTTTCTTAAAACAAGAAAATCAATCAATCTTAAATTTTTTGACCCTATAGAGACACAGATAGTGTCTCGGCTAGCTGAGACACTCTTTGTGTCTCGGTTTTTGACCGAGGTGCCGTTTTGCGAACCTTAACTGTTTTTGCTATAGTTTTCTCGTCCGATCTCGGAATAATGCGATTCAAAGTGCATCGAAAAACTAGAGAAGAGATCTACAACCTCTCATAGGTGAATCATATGTGGAGCATACAAGACATGAGTGGCACTTTGCCTTTCGTGAATGAAACGTAATTCCTGATCGGATCGTTTCTTCGTTATTTTGTCGTCCCGTTGACTCGTGCGTTTCGTCGACTCACTTCATTCACTTGTCGATGTTAGATAATCCTCCTTGACTCGAATAATGACATTTATCATCTTCTCTCTATCTCGAGCTATGTGCGGGAACTCGTAGGTAATTTTTGACGCCTACAGATACCCTCTCCAAAGTGTTTCAGTCTCGTTTCTTTTATAGAAGAGCCTGGAATACTTTGGATATGATAGATCCAACATTCAGTCGGTGTAAAAGGACCTATAATTGGCTTCAGTTCTTGACTTCTCCAATCTTTAGTCTACTCGGTATTTTGTCGAATAGCTAAAATTATTTCGCCACTGCATTTATCGTGTGACCGTTGTCGAAGCCTCGAATTGAAACTGGTGTGTTGATTTCTGATTTTAGCTCATATTTTTGAGTTGACGTTGAACTAATTTGCTTCGTTGGAGATTCATATCTAAACAGCGGTTGAAATCTTTGGGATTATCCTTTGCTTAGAGTTGATCGGAGCCTTGTTTTGGTAAAAATTATCGACGCATTGATTTTTATCACAACACGTTGACCGGCATTGACTTTCATCACAATGCGTTGACCAATGTTGACTTTCATCGTAATGCGTTGACTGGCGTTGACCCAAGGCTACGCGTTGATCGGCATTGACTGGCGTTGACTTTCATCGTAACGCATTGGTCGCCGTTGACTTAAGGCTATGCGTTGACCGGCGTAGACACATTTTATACTCATACGTTAATTGGAGTGTACATAGTTTAGGCTCTTAAGGCATTGGAATGAGGAGGACCAATTTATACTCATATACTCCTGGGAGTTTCGGGAATCAGTTTAACCTCGTGTACCCGTCGGAGGTTCAAGGAGGTGCATTTTATACTCATATACTCATCGGAGTGTATACGAGTATTAATTTCATTAAAACGGATGATAATGGACAAATACGAGCGAAGAACTGCATTATCGAACACCCGGGACCCATTTTGGACCCGAGACACAATTTGTGTCTCGACCTTGGCCGAGACACATCATGTGTCTTGGCCTTGGACGAGACACACATTGTGTTCTCGGCTAGGAGAGAGAGAGAGAGAGAGAATATGGGAGAGAGAGGAGAGAGAAAATAGAGGAGAGAGATGGCTGGCCTTAGGGTATGGGTGTAGGGTTTTGTCCATAGGTTTTAGGAGGTCTTTCAAGAGTTCAAAACCAAAGGAATTCCCCCTCTTCTTCTCCTCAAACTCCTCCCTCTTTCTCAAACTCTTCATAACCCATAACTCTTCTTTTTAAGGATTCTAAAACTTCTTAAACCCTTCACTTTAAAAAAACCCTCAACCCCTCTAAAATTTCAGAAATTATCCCCTTTATTTGGCCGAAATTCTTCTCCTCTAAAAAGCTAGGGTTTGTCAGATCTTTGAGTTTAATATTTTGGGCTTTTTGAGTTGGGTTCTCAAGCTCTTGATTTGGGTAAGCTCTTCTCCATAACCTCTTGTTGTATGCTTGATTTTGATTCATAAATTTGTATGCCAAGATTAGGGCTTTTTGATCTCATGAATTGAGTTTTGTGGGAAAGATTGATATTTGAAAGTGGGTATGAACTTATGACCAAAATTTTAGCATGAGAATGATGGGTTTTGATCATACCCGAATTTTGAGGGGTTATATTGCATATATGCCCGAATTTTTGAGGGTATTTTATGCAAAAAGGAGCTGAAATTTTGGGGGCTTGGGTTGTATACCCATGGCTAAAATTTCTAAATAGTGGATGTGGGTTTATGCTCGAAATTTTGGAGGGGGTGTTTGGGTAGAAAGTTGAGTTCTTCATTGCCGTATTCATTACAACTTTAATCGTTACAATGAAAACAAAAAAAAAGATAAGTCTTTTTATAAGAACCTTACACAATAAGAATAAACAATAAGGACAACTCTCGTTCAAACAGCGTAACGGACGTTTATGCTCCGCTACTTGAGTGGGATCTTGGCCTGTGTCGGGGACGTTAGTATCCGTGGACCACCAGATGATCAAATCAGATCCGAAGCTTTGTTGATTCGCAAAGGAATCAAGAAACCGAGGTAATTATCTCGGCAACAGTGAAATAATCACTCTTCTCAAGATCACCGCAATGAGGCAATCTTAAGGAAATGAATCAGGAAGTGTGGATCTGACGAGCTCCTCTTCTTTATACCGACAAACTCAATCCGATCTCCTCCTCTCTTCTGAAATTTGTGCTCCTTCAGTCTTCAGTTCGGCAGGGCTTCGTCAACGCTCGAGAATTTCAGATCTAGAAAAATAAAGGCCCTGGGGCTATATTTATAGGCTTCGGGACCTTGGTTTTTGGATAAGAGCGACTGATTCACTCTTATCTTTAGTTATAATCACTTAACCATGTTCTTGGATGATATTTTATCAGTTGAAATAAATCCAGATGGTTAACGATCAAAAATAGCTCAAAACTGCTAAAATCAGATTTTCGGGTTTGCGGACACCCGTGGGTGTCTCGGCCAAGCTTGGGCCGCTCGGCCAAGGCTTGGCCGAGACACTCAGGGGTGTCTCGGCCAAGCCTTGGCCGAGACACCACTTGGTGTCTCGGCCAAGGTTTGGCAGAAACAGCACTTGGTGTCTTGGCCAAGGTTTGACCGAGACACCATTTGGTGTCTTGGCTAACTTTGGCCTGGACTTCGATTCGCGCGTTTTGTCCGTTTTTGCCGTATCTTGATCGTCCGAACTTGGAATTACGTTGTTCAAGATGCGTTGGAAAGCTAACGAGGAGATCTACAAGCTCCTATGATTGAATCATATGTGAAATAAATAGTACACGAGGGGTGCTACACCTTTCGTAAGTGACGCGGGGCTCCCGATCAGTTCGTGTTTCCGTTATTCCGAAGTTCCGTTACTTCGTATGGTCCGTTGACTCACTTCGTGCATTTGTCATTGTCAAATGAGCTTCTGTGACTCGAATTACAACATTCATCATCTTCTCTGTGTCTCGAGCCGCATGCGGGGACCTATAGGTAATTTTTGACGCATACAGATACCCCCTCCAAAGTGTTTCAGTCTCGTTTCTTTTATAGATGAGCCTAAAATACTTTGGATATGATCGGTCCAACCTTTAGTCGGTGTAAAAGGACATGTAGTTAGCTTTGACTCTTAACTCCTTCGATTTTTAGTCTATTCAATATTTTAATGAATAACCAAAGTTGTTTCGGCGTTGCGTTTATCGTCTGGCCGTCGTCGAAGTCTCGAATCGAAACTGGTAAGTTGATTTTGGCTTGTATCGTCGAGTTGACTTCAAACTAACTATCTCCATCACAATGCGTTGACCTAGGTCGACCTAGGGTTATGCGTTGACTGGCGTTGACCTAGGATTACGTGTTGACCGGTGTTGACTTTTTATCGTAACGCGTTGACCGGTGTTGAGTTAGGGTTTCGCGTTGATCGGCTTGACCTTAGGGTTTCGGATCGTCCCACATTGACTTTTCATCACAACATGTTGACCGATATTGACCTAGGATTACGCGTTGACCGGTGTTGACCTAGGGTTACGCGTTGACCGGCGTTAACCTTAGGGTTTCGGATCACCTCACGTTGACTTTTCATTGTAACGCCTTGACCAGCGTTGACCTAAGGTTACGCGTTGATCGGCGTTGACCTTAGGGTTTTGGATTGCCTCGTGTTGACTTTTTATCGCAACGCGTTGGCTAGTGTTGACCTAGAGTTACGTGTTGACCGGCGTTGACCTTAGGGTTTCGGCTTGCCCTGCGTTGACTTTTCATCACAACACATTGATCGGTGTTGACCTAGGGTTACGCGTTGACCGACGTTGATCTTAGGGTTTCGAATCGCCCCGTGTTGACTTTTCTTCATAACGCGTTGACCGATGCTGACCTAGGGTTACGCGGTGACTGGCATTGACCTTAGGTTTTCGGATCGCCCTGTGTTGACTTCTCGTCGTAACCCGTTGACTAGCGTTGACCTAGGGCTACACGTTGATCGGCGTTGACCTAGGGTTACGCGTTGCCTCACGTTGACTTTTCATCGCAACACGTTGACCAACATTGACCTAGAGTTATGCGTTGACTGGCATTGACCTAGAGTTACGCGTTGACCGGCATTGACTTTAGGGTTTCGGATCGCCTTGCATTGACTTCTCGTCGTAACGCGTTGACTGGCGTTGACTTAGGGCTACGCGTTGACCGTTATTGACCTTAGGATTTCGGATCGCCTTGTGTTTGTTGGCCTTCTTGTTTTGATGATGTTTAACAAACAATTTACTACTAATGTTGTTTGTCTAGTGTTTGTGCATTCCTATATTTTGTAGACAAACAACGTTGTTGGAGGATGGATGGATTGCGTCATAATGATCATATCCAATGGAGGTTGGAGGAATTGTGGAGTGAAGCAACGTACAATTCAAGTTAAAGATCAAGTTCAAGCTTCATCCGCATGTGTACCAAGTTGAGCTACAATGAAGATCAAGATCAAGCTTGGGTAATCTAGTTTACATTTTATATTATGTGTGTTAAGTACCTTAAGCTCAATATCATATACACACACGTATTTGGTTTCTATGTATATATATAGTTATATATATACATGCATGGTTTTGAGTTTCATGCTTTGGACACACTTGCAAAATACATGAGTTTTCACAAATAGAAATTCAATTTGAGAAATTCTTTTTCTAACATGTTTGTTTTCATGTTTACAAACATTTCGCAAAGTTTCATCAAGTTTAGAATTGATTTGTTATGTTTAATGGAATTTACAAAATCATGTTTTTGTTCGTGCACATGTTCGTGCATGTTTTACAAAACAGATGAGTTTTCATAAATGAGAAGTGGTATTCAAGAAATTCTTTCTTTGACATGTTTATCTACATGTTTAGAAAGTTCTCTCAAAATTTTACTATTTTTGGAGTTGATTTACTATGCCCAATTGATTTTACAAAATCGTGTATGTCAGCATATTTTTAGAAACTGTATATCTATGTTCAAACATTTATTTCTCTCAAATTATAAATTATTTTTCATAAATTATTTCTCTAACATGTTCTTCTACATGTCTATAATCTTCCCTCAAAATTTCATAATTGTTGGAGTTGATTTACTATTTTTAATTGATTTTATAAAGCCAGATATGTAAATTTCCAGAATTCTGAATTTAGGGGTATTTTGGTCTTTTCAGCCTATAACGGCTAGTAACGGCTAGTTTTTGATATTTTCGATTTTTGGGAGTTTGTGGCTAGTTTAAGAGGCTATAAAAAGCCTTCAACTTTCATTGTTTCTCATGGATGTTTAAGATAGTTTTAAAAAGAGTTTTACAAGTTTGTTTAAGGGTTTTTAAGTTTGTTTCAAGAGTTTGTTTGTGAAGAAAATTCCACAAGAGCTTAAGGAGATCATCTATTGGAGTTTGAGCAATCAACTATTCTTCCTCCATCTCTTGTCATCTATTGAGAAGTTTTCTAAACTCTTTTCTAGCTTTATATTTATTTGTTTGATTATCATCTTATTAAAGCTAGTTTCATATTGAGTTTAGATTTGATTAATCTCATTGTTACACACACCCACTTGAGCTTATTGTATTTGCATACATAGTATATTAGGGTTGTGAGAGATTGTAACATTGAGTTGTGCTTAATTGTGTTCTCATCTATTGTAGAGAACAAATTTATATTTGTTACATTGTGAGTGGTGTAAGGTTTTCGGTGAGCTAGAAAACCGAGTGTGTTGTGAAGTTTTCGGTGAACTAGAAAACCGAATGTGAGGAGTGAACGTTGATCGGTGGGAGTGGGGAGCGGAGACGTAGGACGGAAGGTCCGAACTCCGTGATCATATTGCTTGTTTGAGTGTGCTTTGGCGTTCATTCATATTTATGTTCATATCTTATATCGCCATTGTCATTAGCTCATTATCTATATCATCCACTATCTTGTTTAGATTATTTACTCTTGTATTAGTTTATATATCCCTGCATATATATATTTCATCATATAGGATATATCTCTTGTTTACATTGCTTATCCTAGCTTATATATTTTGTTATATTTTATACTTGCTAGGATAACTTGTTAATTAATTTTAATTGGTATTTAAATCGGATTAGATTAGCATAAGACCCTAATCACCCCCCCTCTAGGGTCTAACAGTGTTGACTTTTCATCACAACATGTTGACCGGCGTTGACCTAGGGTTTCGCATTGACCGGCGTTGACCTTAGGGTTTCGGATCGCCTCATGTTGACTTTTCATCGCAACGTGTTGACCAGCGTTGACCTAGGGTTACGCGTTGATCCTAGGATTTCGGATCGCCCCGCGTTGACTTTTCATCGCAACGCATTGACCGGCGTTGACCTAAGGTTACGCGTTAACTGACGTTGACCCTATGGTTTCGGATCGTCCCACGTTGACTTTTCATCATAACACGTTGATCGACGTTGACCTAGGGTTACGCGTTGACCGACATTGATCTTAGGGTTTCGGATCGCCCCACGTTGACTTTTCATTGCAACGTGTTGACCGGCGTTAACCTAGGGTTACGCGTCGCCCGGTGTTGTTTTGTGTTGATTTTCATCAGAATAACCAATCACCGGCGAAATTAGGCGAAATAGGATCATGAAAAATACCTGGGGGCTCGACTTGGGCCAAGACACCCTTGGGTGTCTCGGCTTTGGCCGAGACACCTAGGTGTCTCGACCAAGGCCGAGACACCCCCCCTTTTCTCTTTTTTTTGTTTTGTCCTTTGGTAGTACTTTCATTCCAAAATTTCAAAAGAGCTTTTCCCCCCTAAACTCCTTCTTCCTCCTCTTATCCAAACTCTTGTCCCAAATTCAACAACAAGAACTCTTAACCCATTGAAATTCTTACTTTTAAAATCTTCAACCCCTCAAAGAAACAAATTCAACAACAAGAACTCTTAACCCATTGAAATTCTTACTTTTAAAATCTTCAACCCCTCAAAGAAATTCAGATTTTCATCTCTTTATTGGCTGAAATTCCCCTTCTCTCAAGGTTAGGGTTCATCTCATCTTCAAGCTCAAGACTTGATTTTTTGGAATTGGGTTTTCAAGCTTCTTGATTTGGGTAAGCTTCTATTCAAGAACTCTCTTCTTTTCTTGCATTCTTAATTAAGAATCCATAAGTTTTTACAAGAAAGATTGAGATTTTATTCTTGTAATGATTATATGCTATGAATTTGTATGCAAAGGTCATAGATTTTTGCCCTTATGAGGTGGGTTTTGTGAAAAAGATTAAATCTTTGCATATGGGTTTTGAAGATAGCCGAAATTTAGGGTGTTTTTGTGCAAAACTAGGGCTGAAATTTTGAGGGGCTTTTGTGCAAAAGTGGACTAAAATTTTGAGGGGCTTTTGTACAAAAGTGGACTAAAATTTTGAGGGGCTTTTGTACAAAAGTGGACTAAAATTTTGAGGGGCTTTTGTGCAAAAGTGGACTGAAATTTCATGTCCATTTGGCCGAAATTTTGATGGGTGCTTTATGCAAAAAAGAACAACATTGTTGAGGGGTTTATTTGCAAAAAGGCAACCGAACATTGTAGAGGGGCTTATTTGCTAAAGGGATAAAATTTTAGGGCTGAGATTTGTAGAATTTTGACTACATATCCATGACCAAAAGTTTGAGAGATGTATGTGCAAATTGGGCCGAAATTTGTAGAAGGGTTTATTTGCAAAATTAGCCGAAACTTGTAGAAGGGTTTATTTGCAAAATTGGCCGAAACTTGTAGAGGGGTTTATTTGCAAAATTGGCTAAAATTGTGAGATATTGAGGACAATGGTTTTTTTTCCTCGATCATGGCCAAACTCGAATGTGTTCGTGGCTAAAATTTAACCTTGAACACGAGGGGTATTTTGGGTATTTCACCCAAAAGTTGATCGTGAAGGTTTCGAATGCAATTTGAACTCGTTGTTTACATGCATAAAACCCATAGGTTTAATTAGACTTTAACTGTAAAATCCTATTTTGTTTATAAGACTTTAGTCAAAGTTCATAATTTCCCTTTTTATTTTCGGGTTCTTGGATTTATGATTATACCTGATCCGTTGATTTTCCTTGTAGGTTAACCATGTCTCCACACCGACCATGATTTCATAGGAGTCGCTCATCTTCTCAGCATAATGAGAGGGAGGCTCCCATAGCGTCCTCTTACGGGGGTGAGCTTTTATACTTTTTGTATCCTCGTTTGACCCCTTCGCGGGTTATTCGGGAAGAACTGACGTCCTTCTTCGCGAGGATTAAGGTTTCAGGATGATTTGTGGTTCTATCATGCCCTCATTAGGCCCCTTTGTGGGTCACTCGGGAAGAACCAACGTCCTCCTTTGTGGGGATTGATGTTTTAGGATGATTTGTGGTTCTATCATGCCCTCGTTCGGCCCCTTCGCGGGTCATTCGGGAAGAACCAACGTCCTCCTTCATGGGGATTGAGGTTTCAAAAGACGTGTTTTACTTGGCCAATTCACGTCTTCCGGCATATTAGGGCGATTTCGTGTTGTCTTACACTGCGTGGGTCGGGGTACATTACCACGTACGTGA
>NC_033803.1:15214336-15267375 GCF_001876935.1 Asparagus officinalis
CTCTTCCTGTGTAGGACACTCGAAATCATCTCACCAATCACTCCATGAATGACTCTATCTCGCTAGCTTGTGAGATGAATTCAATCCTTGTATAATTTATGAATAATCTTATGATTCCATGTTTGTTTCACTGCAGTTGAATTCGCCGCAGACAGCCTTCCTCCTCATGCTACTGGTGGTTGTAGTAGAGAGATTTTTACTTCTAGTGTCATTAAGCAGGCTATCAGTCCGACCCCTCAGTTTGATGAGAATCGTTTCGAGGAGTTCCGTCGTTTGATACGAGATGTGGGCCTCCGTACACTGCGCCAACTGATTATTGATGCCACCTTCACCGAAGACTCTATTTCTACTCAGGCTTTAGAGAAGCCTGATTATTTATTTGGAGACCATGTTGAGGATCCGGCTAAGCTGATTCTTGATGATGAGCACTAGTCGAATAATGATGGAGGGCTCCTTTTATACATTCCTTCTATTCCCCGTCAGCATTCTCTCGTTCATTTGGAGACTCAGGCAGTGCATCGACAGATGTCCTGGAATCTTACCGATGATCATGTCACGCCCTGTGCCCGTGGGTCCGTTGGTGCGTGCAAGCCGTGAGACCCACCTAGTATAACGCGCTGTTTGGCTCAAACCACTATCAAAATCGACTAGCCGATGTTACACTTGAGTCTTTAGCTTCACTATATAAAGCCTTAATTTTTCCCTTCACTCACCGATGTGGGACTAATCCTCTCTCTTGGAAAGGTCACTGTCAAACTCACATAGGAATGTCACATTCACCCCCACCTTACAAAGGTGACGTCCTCGTCGTGACATGCAATTAGCACATCCCAGACTACCAGGCGTTGTGGACTGTAGAGGTAGCTCCTATGGGCTTTAGAGGTGGCTCGCACCACAAGGTGTAGCACGTAGCCCCGCATAGCACTTAGCTCCATACTTTCGGCTGGCAACTGCTCTAATACCATTTGTCAGGACCTGCGCCTGCGGGCCCGTTGGTGCGTGCAAGTCGTGGGACCCACCTAGTGTACGCGCTATTTGCTCAAACCACTATCAAAATCGACTAGCCGATGTTACACTTGAGTCTTTAGCTTCACTATATAAAGCCTTAATTTTTCCCTTCACCCACCGATGTGGGACTAAACCTCTCTCTTGGAAAGGTCACTGTCAAACTCACATAGGAATGTCACAGATCATGACCGAGTTCATTATGGATTTATTTCCCATCATAAGTCCCCAGGTTCTGATGGATATAATTATATTCGCGGCCTTCGATCGGGGATCCTGGGCCTTGATACCGCGCCTCTGGACGAGGTGTCAGCAGCCGCCCCCACTGTGAGGAACCGTCTGGCCAAGCTTGGGAGGAAGTTACCTCTAACAGAGTTCAGATGTTTTGGTTGGGCCTATTCGCCACCCAAGAAGTGGTGGACTCGTATGACCAGTTATGTTTTGGGACGTTGGAGAGTGATATGAGATACAGTGGGTTGTATGCGCCCATACGAGCCACCATGTATAGATTCCCGGTCAGCAGTCGTCATTTCCTAGCGCTCTTAGAGACATACATCCCTGATAGTAACACTTTCTTTACTTGCAGTGGAGAGTTGGGGTTAGCTCTGCATGAGATGCACAAAGTTTCTGGTCTTCCAATGGGAGATTATCCATATCAGAAGTACTTTCCCTCGAACCTACAGTTAGGGTGGCTAAAGAAAGATTCTCCTGATATGTATGACACACTTTGGGACCTTACGTGTCATTATCATATATCCCTAATCAAGGTGAGTCCTCAGGCGAAGAGGAAGAAGCAGATCAGTTTGAAGCAGTTCGTGGATTATTTATTCCAGCATTTGAAGAGCAGTACGGGCAAGGCCATTTGTGAGTTGGTCCATTTGACACCTTCTGCTATTAATGAGTTAATTGAGAGGGCCGAAACTTGTTCCTTTACTACCGCTAGCGCTGAGGGAGCTTTCCCTGCAGGGATTAAGTTTCGGACGTTCCTTTGTCATGCTCAGAAATCCATTCGACCTAGGACTCTACTTGCGGGCTATCTCGCCCTCTGGTTGAAGAAGTGTGTCATTCCATATCAGTTTTCTGACGCCTTGCCTATTAGGATCCTTTTCCCCGTCGTTCAGTTAGCTCACGGGAAGGATCTTTTTCTGCTTCCAGTGATGGTTGCCGGCATTTATTGTGGGCTTAGGTATTTGGTCGATGGTCTTACACATATGGGCTCTGAGCCGTCGACCGAGCTTCTTTCCGTAAAAGTCGAGCTTCTGTATACATACTTGATGGCGTGGCTTGTTCTTCACTACTCCAATTTGATGTCGGCACCTAGTACTGTTGATGCCTCCGTTCCTTTTGTGCAGTTGTTAGAAAGGAGCAAGTGGTTTGGGAAGACATTCACTGATGTACAGCGAGAGCTTCAAGTTCGTAAGAGAGACATTCACTGATGTACAGCGAGAGCTTCAAGTTCGTAAGAGCTGGGAGTTCTTCAAGTGTTTTCCTCACTTCTCGTGTACAGCGAGAGCTTCAAGTTCGTAAGAGCTGGGAGTTCTTCAAGTGTTTTCCTCACTTCTCGGGCCGCTATGATGACATGTTGATTGATGAGGAGAAACCAGGGGCCGGTCGGACTTCCCTTGACACTGGTTGCTTTCGTTGGTTGGTGAACATCTGTGTTGGATATCTCGTCCTTCGAGTAAAGGGTTGTTTCCATATAGAGCCTTATCTTCTGTGGCATTTTGCTCGCCAGTTTGGTTATGACCAACTATATGTTGGGAACCTGAGCCGGGGTCTGAGGATTGAGGGGGGTTTTATTAACGGTGTCCGAGCATAGCTTTGGACTATGACGGGCTGTACTGGAGCCTATTTCGCTCTTCCTTCATCCAAGCGCAAACTATTGCTTACTTTCCTCAGCTGCAAGTGGCGTCTTTCTGCCAATGAGCTTCTAGATGTGAAGAGCCTCTCAGAGTTGGAGGCTGAGCACTTGGTTTAGACTACCATCAAAGCTGCTCGTAAGGCCGAGCTTTCGAAGAAGCGGGGGAAGAAATCCGTCAAAACCTCCCGTTCGAGCAAAGATCAGATGGAGGATGATGAGGAGCTGCTTCTTATTGATGATGAGGATGAGACTTCTGAAGAAGAGTTTAGGGACGCCGACGTTGGAGTTGACAAGGAAGAATCTGAGACAGGTCTGTTGGACTCTTTCTTTTCGGAGTTGATAGATCTGGCGTTTCTTCGTTGGTCTCAACGCTATAGATCTCAACCGGCTCTTCCAAAGCTAGAATGAATGGTTTTATTTACTTATCCTAACAAGATGACTCTTGTCACTCCAGGTAGGATAGCTGATGAGCATGAGCCTCTTATTTTCCATTACACAAGATCACGATCTGGCGCTGAGGCTTCTGCACAGGTTGGGATGTGTACTAAATTTACGCATGAGCGACCCATTGGTCCTGTAGAGGGTTGTCCTCCGAAGCGGAAGAAGACCACTCATAAGTCACATCTTGGTCAGCGCGCCTACGAAGTAGAGTCACGAGGTACCGTAATTACTCGAGCTTTATGCAGCAAATGTGCGATGCCATTCGTGATGAGCCCACGGATGTTGAAGCAAACAGAGATTCTAAGCAGGCTGATAGCGTTGAGCCGAGGATTCTACGCCCAGGTATATCTAACATTGGTAATACACTAGTCGAGCAGCAGTTAAAGGAGTTAGGCAACTTGAAATTTGTTCCCCCTTTAATCACTTCTGTGCTTCATTCTCTTTTAGACAAATTGAAAAACGCGAGCACGAATATCAGGGTAGAAGAACCTCCTGCCACTACTACAGGTGAATCTGAACTTCCCTATTATGCACTTTAAGTTCTTCCTTCTTTTCTTTTAACACTTGAACTCTTGTGTAGATGCCGCGCCGGAGAGACCGATTGAGGATGAGGCCTTTTCTGGTATGGGTCTTAGGGGATTTAGTGAACACATGTTTGTCTCAGTGCCTAGTTTCTCGGGATCCGACATCAGGTTACTTACTGAGATGTTAGCAGAGTAGGCTACCAGAGAGGCTGCAGGACCATCCGTTGAGGGTAGTTCATCTGCAGGTATACATCTACTCTACTCTATGACATTGTAACTCTCTAGTTGGCTGATAGGGAATTCTAATTATAGGACCAGACACTATAGGGAATTCTAATTATAGGACCAGACACTAGGACTGATGCGGCTACGATTTCTGACGTTCCTAGTTTACCTGAGGGTGGTGGATCTGCAGGTATGCATATAATCCCCCACATTGTCATTTGTCGAAATCTCTAGTAGACTAACAAAGAATTGTAATCATAGGACCAACCTCGGGGACTGATACGGCTATGATTTCTGGCATCCTTAGTTTGCCAGATGGTGGTGGATCTGCAAGTATGCATATAATTCCCTCCATCGTCATTCTTTTCTTTTGTCCAAATCTCTATTTGACTGATAAAGAATTGTAATCATAGGACCAGCTATCATGACTGATGCGACTACGATTCCTAGCATCCCTAGTTTGCCAGACGATGGTATCTCTTCTCCGAACACAACGAACATTACGGAATTACCTAGAGGAGTTGACGTACCTTCGACAATCACACCTGCTACCTTTCCTGAGTCTGCTGAGATTGGATTGATGGAGCCTAGTACAGGACATCAAACTGAAGGGACCTCTGTCGGCGCTGGTAAGCTTATAATTCGTTCTGAATTTCCCATTATATTCTAGAGTCTCTTACCCTTCTGCGCAATTACTTGTAGGGTCTCCACTGTCTCCATATGAGTGCGTCCTAGCTCTTCTAGCCGATCCTGATCCCAGCAGAGATATTTTCTGAGTGGATCTTAGTTATTTCGTCAACTTTTTTGACGGAATGATCGAGAAGCTTCTTCATCAGGGATATTGCTTCGATCAGTTTGGGTGTTCTCTTGCCCGATACATGTCGATGCTTAGAGAGGAGGGATATCCTGAGCTAGCTGATTCTCTCACTGCCGACTTTGCTGTTCTGGAGTGTGAATTCCGAGAGTTAGAGGAGCTGAAATGATACGAGTGTATCTTCTCTTCGGGAGCTTAGCGATCCTCATGGGAGCTTGAGGATGGATGATTCTCATGGTATCTTGAGAATAGAGTAGAGGAGTCGTGGACAAAGTCGTTGGAGGCGGCAAAGTCAAAGAATTCAGAAAAGAACAGGGAAAACAGTATCTATTGCTGGCCGGTCGACTGCGCATGGCTCTGCGGTCGACCGCGAACATGCACAGGCTCAGCTTTGGCCTCTGGATCTTTCACAGTCTACCGCGATGGGTTCGGCGGTTGACCGCCAAAACCCTGTAATGTATTTTCAGCCTCGAGTGTTCGGTCCGGTCGACCGCACATGGTTCGGTGGTCGACCACGTGTTGGGTTTGGGCCTGGGCTTGTTTCCTGCACTGTTTAGGATTTCTATTTGATATAAATAGAAATACGACTTTTCTAGGGGGTTTACTGAGATTGTAATCAGAGAAGAGATCAGGGAGGTTGTTCATTGATCTAGAGAGATTGTGAGAGAGAGATTTGTAACCCAATTGATTCTCATAATCTAGAGAAGGTATTTTCCTTCGCCCAAATTATAATCTTGTGTTCTTCTGTCATTTTCTTCACACCACTCTTGATAATTCTGTGATCAAGAGTGCTCGCACGACAACTCGTATCAAGTTGGTATCAGAGCATCAGACCCTATGAAGGGGGAACCTGTGTATGGTCCTTACTCGATCGCAATACAAGAAGCTTAGTGAGATCCTTATTTCATTGGAAGAAGTCCAGGTTTTAAGGAAGAAGAAGATGGCTGAAGGAGACAATTCAGCGAGGATTGATGCATTAGAGAAGCAGATCGCGACGATAGGTTCGACTCTTACACAACTCATTAGTCTTATCCATGGAGGTGACAAACAAGGTGAATCTTCTTCGAAGAAAATTGTTGAGTCCGATGTGGAGAGAGTAGATTCAGATTCCGACGAGGAGGAGGAGACCGTTAAGACTGTGTTGCATCAAGGGGGTAAAAATTCTTACCAAAACCTGAAGATTGACTTCAAGGTTGTGATTCCTATTTATGATGGGAGTGTTAACGTCGAGAGGCTTGATGACTAGATCGAGCGGATGGAGATGTATTTTACACTTTATGGCTACTCGTCAAAAGAGAAGATTGTGTTCGTGACTTTGAAGCTTTCAGGCACGCGTTGACGTGGTGGAAATCCTACTGCAAGCAAGAGATGAAGGCGGTGTCGTGGAATAAGTTCAAGGAGTTACTAAGGAAGCAGTTCTATCCGGTAGGGTTCCTTGAGGAGCGTTGGTACATGTGGTATGGCTTGCGTCAAAAGGTCAATCAAACCGTTCAAGAATACACTACGGAGTTCTAGCAGCAGGCGATGGTCATCAACATTACGACAGAGGAATATTCTGTGTTCATGAAGTATATGGCGGGATTGAGCGATTACATCCAGAAGGAGATGAAGTTATTCACGGTGGAATCTATTGCAGAGGCGAGTGTGAAGGCTATTGCCATCGAAGGCAAGCAAAAAAAGAGCAACAAAGCAAAGGGAGATGCAAAGCAAGTTGGAGGCAAGTCTAGTGGTTCTCAATCTAAGGAGGATAGGAAGAAGGGTGATCCAGGGAAAACAGGGCTGATTTGTGGTCATTGCGAGAAGACAGGGCACGTAGCTGATCGATGCTGGGAGAAGTATCCTCATCTCAAGCTAAGAGGATTGAAGAAGAAGGAGGAGAAAAAGGCATACGTGATAGCTTAATGTCCGAAAAAAGTCCCGGGGATGACAGAGCCAAACAGCAGTCTTAACCTTATGGCGGGGAAATAGACCACGAAGGAGGAGGGTGACCCGAGAGAGCAACTCTTTGTGCTTAAGTTACAAGTGAAGATCAATTTGGTTTATGCCATAGTTGATCTGGGTAGCGAGAAGAATTTGATATCCGAGGCCTTGGTTTAGAAACTGGGTCTGAAGATGGTCAAGCATCTGAAGCCCTATCCATTGGGGTGGATTCATAAGGAGGAGAAACTGAGTGTAGTTGATCAATGTACTGTCAGATTTACGCTCCATGAGTCGTATATTAATGAGGTCACGTGCGACGTAGTTCCATTGGATGTTTGTCAGATTATACTGGGCAATCCGTACTTATGGGATAGATATGCGATCTAAAAGTGGTGGGCTCAGAAGTATACATTCACCAAAGGCGGTGAAAAGTTCATATTTTGTTCGGCGTCTCTTCCGAGGGAGACAAGCTTGGGGACGGTGACGCGAGCGAAGGGGCTAGTGAATATAAGCAAGAAGTTTGTCTCGCTGTGTATTAGACTTCCAGAAAAGTCCATCGATAAAGGATTGCAACTTGGAGCGAAAGGTGACTACGACGAGACGCGGGATGGATGAGTTGTTTTTGATCGAACGTCGAGACCGGATTCCTTGCAAGGCCAGGTGGTGTAGAAAAGAAGTAGGGACTTGCTGTTCGCGGGAAAAATTGTTGCTTTCTTCATTAATGATTCCATTGTACACTCTTGTAATAGTCTATCGATTACAAAGATCCGGTCTTTTTATAAGATCCGGTTACAACGAAAATCAAATTAAAAAGAAATGAAAATTACAACTTTGTTTCCTTGTTTGTCGAACGAATCACGAGCTCCTGTTTTGCGGTCGCTCGCTTTGTGGGTTCTTTGCCTGCGCCGGGGTTGTTTGCCGTGGACCACCGCGGGATCTAGATCCGGTCGGATCTACGCTGTACAACGGGTATTATTTCACGAGGGAAATAATAGCCGGGGAGGATTGTTTCACCAAGGAAACAATCGTCCAAATCTCGGGATCAAAGACCAAGCTTTGATCCGGAGTATGCCTGCGTAGATCTGAGATCTGATCCTCTCGAACACCTGCCTTATTTGACGTTGATGATCGCCGAGCACCAGATCTGGATGAGCAAGTCCTTGATGTCCCAAAGTTGAGATCTTTTTTAGGTTCTGAGTCTCCAATCCTGCAGGGCTTCGCCTCCTCCAAAATCCAACCTTCTCAAATGAACAAGGGGGTGGCCTATTTATAGGCTACCCTCACTGTGCCTTGGGCACAGGGTGGCCGGCCACAAGTGGCTCGGCGGCCACCGAGCCACCTATAGGTGGCTCGGCCACCCACCGAGCCACCTTGGTGGCTCGGTGAGCCGCCTCGGTGACTTGGTTTCCGAGCCCCTCCGGGTGTTTGGTTTTCTGCTGTTTTCCACCTTTGGGTTCTGTCCGTGATTCGGTTGATCCAGACTCTGATTTGATTCCTGATTTGGCAGTAAGTCGGATTCCTGATTTGGCAGTAAATCCACTTCTGAGTTCGAGTCCGAAACCGATCTTGATTCGATCGTGATTCGTCCGAGTATGCCCTTGGTTGGATGACTCGTTGACTCTTCGAACACTTGGCTTGATCCCGCACGCGAATGGACGTATTCCGTTGCTTGCGTGCGATTAGTCAATCTCGTTGCCTCGTTGGTTTGTCGGTTTGTGCCGAGCTGAGCTAAGGGACCTATAAGCAATTTTATATGCCTACAGATACCCCCTCCAAAGTATTTCAGTCTCGTTCTTTTATAGAAGAGTCTGGAATACTTTGGATATGCTTGTCCCTACCTTCAGTCGGTGTAATGGGACCTTGGAATGACTTCCGTTCTTGATTCCTTTAATTCTCTAGGCTATCCGGTGCTTTGTCGAATGCTTGAGAGAGTTTCGGTGCTGCATTTATTGTCTGACCGTTGTCGGAATTTTGAACTTTGAAGTCGGTTCCTGATTTAGCTGACCATCGATTGTTAGCGTTGAGTCTTTATCTGCAACGCGTTGTCCGGCATCGTATTGTTGAGTTATCCTTAAGAAAAACATTCTCCAGGAACTTCTCAAAAAATTAGGGAACAGTTTATACTCATATACCTTATTGGAGTATTTAAGAAGCAGTTTAACCTCATGCACTGTTGGAGGATTGAGGAGCAGTTTATACTCATATACTCTTCGGAGTGTTAGTTCTTTCATTGCAACACATTGATAGGCGTTGACCTAGGGTCACGCGTTGTCCGGCATTGACCTTAGGGTTTTGAACGTCGTACGTTGAATTTTTGTTCGCAACGCGTTGACTAGCGTTGACCTAGGATCACACGTTGACCGGCATTGACCCTAGGGTTTCGAACGTTGTTGGATGCTCAAGTCACGAGACCAACTAATGGAGCTGATGCGTCAGTGACTCTCGTATTTATAGGATTTTTGGCAAACCCTCAGCCATTAACGGGTTTGATGAGCCTTTACCGACTACCGTTTGAGTCGGGCTAGCATGCGAATTGTTCAAGTCCGTTCCGCATGTGACGTTAAGCTAAAAGAGTTAACCCTTTTAGTGCTACGATATTGAATACGTAGACTTCGTCTTTCTCCTGTGAAACTTTACCGACTACCGTTTGAGTCGGGCTAGCATGCGGATTGTCTAAATCCGTTCAGCATGTAACGTTGTGCTAAGAGAGTGAATTCTCTGAGACTTTGTGCTATGATGTTGAATACATAGGCTTCGCCATTGTTACGGGAATAGGCTACCCGGCAACGTGTATTAGACGTTGACTTATCCCTACTTAGGCTTCGGGATGAGATACCCCAGAATCGAACTCTGGTGTCTTTTTCAATCGGTAAAAGACTAAACCGGCGACACGTGTTAGGTGTCGACATATCCTTTCTTAGTGTCGTTTTCAATCGGTAAAAGACTAAACCGGCGACGCGTGTTAGGCGTCGGCATATCCTTTCTTAGGATTCAGGATGAAATTCCCCATGCGTGTAAGGCATGGATTTTGGTGTTATTAATAACAACCTGCCACAATGTTGAATATGCGGACGAGTATTCTTTTTAACGGTTAAGAACTAACCGGCAGCGCGGGTTAAGCGCAGACTTATCCTTGCTTAGGTTTCAGGATAGAATACCCCAGAATCGAACCCTGGTGTCTTTTTGTACGGAAAAAGACTAAACCGGCAGCGCGTGTTAGGCGCAGACTTATCCCTGCTTAGGATTCGGGATAAACTTCCTAGGATGAATCCTGAATTCTTCGAAAAGGATTGGTATGGGGAAGGAAGAATTTTATATTCTATTCCCCGAACAAAGAAGGAAAGGAGACTCGAGGTGGGATCTCCACCCCCAGAATCCGGAAAGGTGAAACTAAGAGTGGGATCTCCACTCCGAGAATCAAAAAGATTCGGATAACCCTAACTGTCGGAAGGTTTGATTATCGAACTAAAGATGAATTTCTCGTTTATCGAGAATGAATCGTGGTTTTGGTCCTAACTGTAGGAAGGTTTGACCAAGCAGGAGTTTGAGATGACCCTAACTGTAGGAAGGTTTGATCACTCGATTTGAAAGTGGACCTCTCGTTCATTGGAGGAATCGAGAGGGGTTTTTGGTTTTGGTCCTAACTGTAGAAAGGTTTGACCGAATGGAAGGTTTAAGACGATCCTAACTGTAGGAAGGTTTGATCGCTTGATTTGTGGACCTCTCGTTCATTGGGAGAATCGAGAGGGGATTTTGACTGTGGTCCTAACTGTAAGAAGGTTTGACCAAGTGGGTGTTTTGAGACAATCCTAACTGTAGGAAGGTTTGATCGCTCAATTTGTGGACCTCTCGTTCATTGGGGGAATCGAGAGGGGATTTTGACTGTGGTCCTAACTGTAAGAAGGTTTGACCAAGTGGGTGTTTTGAGACAATCCTAACTGTAGGAAGGTTTGATCGCTCAATTTGTGGACCTCTCGTTCATTGGGGGAATCGAGAGGGGATTTTGACTGTGGTCCTAACTGTAAGAAGGTTTGACCAAGTGGGTACTTTACGTCCAGACTCTAACAGAGAGAGTGTTGAGTGCATAGACATGGTGAGAATGGGAGTTCTTACTGTGGTTTTGGGAACTTCCCGTTACATAAATCGTCCACCCCCAGTTTCCTCTGCGGAACTGGTTTGGACATTATTATCAGTTACCTAACCGGGTTATCCTTAAGAATATTAGCTTAATATTCTTCAGGAACTTCCCGTCAAAAATGGGGAAACAGTTTAGACTCATATACCTATTGGAGTATCAGGGAGTAGTTTAACCTCTTATACCGGTCGGAGGATTGAGAAACAGTTTATACTCGTATACTCTTTGGAGTTTTGAGAAGCAGTTTATACTCTTATACTTATCGGAGTCTGAGTGGGGGAACCCTTCCCATCGAACGGCGTGAAGTTGATTAGATTGAACTTCGCCGGATATGGGATCGATTCCCACTCTCTTGGGTATGGACAGGGAATGCCTGTTTTCTTCGTCTCTTGAGCGGAGATCAATGTATTGATTTTGCTCTCGAGATTTTTGATCTTCAAGTCTTCACTTGTATCTTCGTTGGCATCCTCGTTACCACCCCCTGCATTGACGGGAGGGTTATTGGCATTGTGAGCTCCATCCCTATCCGTGTGCTCCTCTTCCTGAACAACCTGGTTACGGCGGCTTGGCTGCAGGTGCTTTGCCCTTATTACGAGAGGCGAAGTTTGAGTTCAGCGGATTATCCGTCGGTTGGTTCCTCTCGGCCTTTTTCCTTCTAAGGAATCGCTCAGCCTGCTCCCCTCGAACCTTCAGATCCTTCTAAGTGTCAGATGGTGCTGACCCCATTGCTTCCAATACGTCTAAAGGCAGATTATTATGGCAGGTCTGGAGAATGAATTCCTCGGTGATCGGGTCCCGGCAATTCATCGCTTTGTTCCGGAACCTTTTGACGAAGGTGTCGACTAACTCCCCGTCCTTCTGCTTCTCATCGAGCAATGATCCGATAGATATCTCGGTGTCGTCGTCGAAGAAGTTAGCGAGGAATTTTGTCTCCATGTCGTCCCAGCTATTTACGCTTCCTGGCTTGAGGCGGCGATACCAATCAAAGGCGGCTCCGCGAAGAGTGCCGACGAATGACCGCACCATCAGAGGCTCATTGCCGGAAATAATACCCAGGTGCGATTTGAAATAAATCAAATGCTGAGTGGGGGAACCCTTCCCATCGAACGGCGTGAAGTTGATTAGATTGAACTTCGCCGGATATGGGATCGATTCCCACTCTCTTGGGTATGGACAGGGAATGCCTGTTTTCTTCGTCTCTTGAGCGGAGATCAATGTGTTGATTTTGCTCTCGAGATCTTTGATCTTCAAGTCTTCACTTGTATCTTCGTTGGCATCCTCGTTACCACCCCCTGCATTGACGGGAGGGTTATTGGCATTGTGAGCTTCATCCCTATCCGTGTGCTCCTCTTCCTGAACAACCTGGTTACGGCGGCTTGGTTCACCTCGCTGGTTCGTCAGTGCCTGAATTTGTTGCTCATGCATCTCTCTCATAGTCTGCATGGCCATCTACATCTCGAACCTAAAGCTTTCCTGTTGTTTGGCTATGGCATCTTCGAGCATCTTGGCCACTTGTTCCGCGCTTATCATCAGTGACTCGCGGGGTTCCCCCTCACTGGACACTGTATTATCTGATGCGACTGCGGAGCAGGTATCCGACTCTTCACCTTCTGAAGGTACTCTTGTCCGAACCCTACCATAAGTTCCTCGTGCGATTGCTCCAGACTGCAGACGGGTTAGACGCCGGGATGCTTTCAGAATCGACTCGAGATTATCCCGTGATGAGGTCTCTTTGCTTGTCATATTAGCGGTGACCCTCGGGAATTCTTCATCTTCAAACATCCTTCTTCTTCGTTGGGAACGTCTAGGCCTTGGTTTTGGCGTCTCTGCACTAATTCTTTCAAAAACTAAAACTCTTTCGGGGACTGCCTTAATGCAGTTGCATTCAGATAATACCGCCCGAATGAGTTTGAAACAGGGGCATTGCGTTTCCTGTTTTCGTGGACTCCTCTTCCTAGTTCTATTCGTACCCCCAGCACGATAGTACAACTCGTCATTTTGACAGTCGGAGTAACCTATCGTGTGCGGGCACGACTTCTCAGGTATAACACTATCACTATCAGATGATAATGTTTCCATCTGAGGTTGGATTGCCTTCTTTGGGCTTTCAAAAGTTACACGCCTCGAAACGTGCCTTTGTGGGCGCGAGTCTTCAGCGTGCTCTTGGACTTCGATGCGCAAGTTAGTGCGCGCAGCTGCCTTGAGCTCTTTGTTATGTTGGCGGTGATGGCGACCCCCAGCATTTTGAGTCGTTCTGGGCTTCTTCATCGGGCCCAAACGCTCGTGAACTGGAGCTTTGCCTCTCTCGTCGGCAACTGGACCGAGGCTCTCCAAAACTGGCTTCTTCTTTCGGGATGATTCTGCATGATCTCCCCCTCCAAACTTTGCGAGTTGGTGGCAGCTTCTTAGCTACCTCTTTCTGCAGCTTTCTATGGGCTTCTTCAGCTTGAGCCCGTGCCTGTGCTGATAGTGCGCGGCGCTTACGAATGCGCTCCTCCAGCGTCGATCGGTTCCGTTTGACACGGACCCATTCCATTGTTGGCGGCTTGGAGGAACCACCATTCGTTGATTGTTGAGGCTGCTTGCCTCTTTTGTTCTTCAGATCCACGTTGTAGCGGATCCCGTCAACTGACTCCATGGCCTTTGCGAATCGTTTCGCAAGGCGTTGACGTTGCCTTTGGCGGGCTCTCTTCGAGAGAGTCACCACGCCCTCTGTGGCAGAAGAGTTGGCCAGAGCAGATCTGACCTGGTTGGAAACTGGAGGAATCTCACCCGATGCGACTTTGGCATCAAACGGGGCGAGATCTTCGTTGGTGGCTTCGACTTCTTCATACCAACGAACCTTTCTCCTGGAGGAGAACTTCTGGGATTTCTTGGACTTGCGGGGGGAGGTTGATCCGGACGAGGACGACAAGTATTCCTCGAACTTCTGCTGGTCGAACTCGTATTCGACCTCCTCCACGACCGGGATTGAGATCCGCGGCTGCGACGCTCCGATCTCGACAGCGAGATCGGTGGCTCCCACTGTGGTCGCCAGAATGTTCGCGGGAAAAATCGTTATTTTCTTCATCATTGATTTCATTGCAAATTCTTGTAATAGTTTATCGATTACAAAGATCCGGTCTTTTTTTAGATCCGGTTACAACGAAAATCAAATAACACAAGAAATAAAGAAAATTACATACTTTGTCTTGTTTGCTCGATACGAATCACGCTCCTGTTCTTCGTCGCTCGCTTGTGGCGTTCTTGCCTCTTCTTTTTTTATTTTTCCGTCGGATCTACGCCAGTACAACACGGTATTATTCACGAGGAAATAATAGGCCGGTGTGGTGTTAAGTTTTACCAAGGAAACAATCGCTCCAAATCTCCGGATCAAAGACCAAGCTTTGATCCGGAGTGTAGCAACGTAACTGAGATCCGATCCTCTCGAAACACCTTCCTATTGACGTTGATGATCGCCGAGCACCGATTGTTTATGAGCAAGTCCTTGATTCCAAAGTGAGATCATTTTTAATATCTGGAGTGCTTCAATCCTGCAGGCTTCGCCGTCCTCCAAGAATGCCAACTTTTAAAATGGAACAATATCCTCTCTCTTCTTTCTATTATTATTTTCCCTTACGCTTAGCTGTCGGTGTGTGTGTGCCTGCGCGCCGACGGTTAAGGGTTTGTGGCCACCTCAAGGTGGGCCGGACCACCTCAAGGCTGGCTCGGCTCAATGGCGAGCCACAAGAGGTGGCGGTCCGGGGCGGCCACAGCTTGGTGCGTCGCGCCGAGCCGGGGCCCCTTGGTGGCTAGCGGGTGGCGGTGGCCAGCCACCCTGGTGCCGCGAGGCCCACAAGGAGGGCTGATCGGCCTCCGAGCCACCAGATTGGGTGGCCCGGAGTGGCCGAGGGCCACCTAAAGAGTGGCTCGCCTCTGAGCCGACCATTGGTGGCCTCGGAGGTGCCGGAGCCACCCAAGGTGGCTCCGGCCACCGAAGCCTTAGGGTGGGCTCGGCGAGGCCACACTTGGGCTGGCTCGCGCACCGAGCCACCTTGAGGTGGCTCGGTTTGAGCCGAGCCCCTCCGGGTGTGTTGTTCCGTCGTTTTCCGCTCTTGGTTCTATCTGTGATTCGGTTCTGTGGTTGATTTATTCAGACTTGATTCGTTGACCTGATTTGGTAGTAAATCCGGATCCCGATTAGGCAGTAAATCCACTTCTGAATTTGAGTCTGAAACCGATCTTGATTCGATCGTGATTCGTCCGAGTATGCCCTTGGTTGGATGACTCGTTGACTCTTCGAACACTTGGCTTGATCCCGCACGCGAATGGACGTATTCCGTTGCTTGCGTGCGATTAGTCAATCTCGTTGCCTCGTTGGTCTGTCGGTTTGTGCCGAGCTGAGCAAAGGGACCTATAAGCAATTTTATATGCCTACACTTGCGAGTTCCCTCAGCTGAAGTTCTAACTTAAACGGGACTTTAAGTTCCTAAAGGGGGGACCCATGATACGGGTGTATCTTCTCTTCGGGAGCTTAGCGATCCTCATAGAAGCTTGAGGATGGATGATTCTTATGGTATCTTGAGAATAGAGTAGAGGAGTCGTGGACAAAGTCGTTGGAGGCGACGAAGTCGAAGAATTCAGAAAAGAACAGGAAAAACAGTTTTTATTGCTGGCCGGTCGACCGCGCATGGCTCTGCGGTCGACCGCGAACATGCACAGCTCAGGGGATCTGGTTGAACTGTTTCACGGTCGACCGCGATGGGTTCGATGGTCGACCGCCAAAACCCTATAGGCGAAACTGCTCCCAATCGACCGCACATGGTTTGGCGGTCGACCGCGTGTCGGGTTTGGGCCTGGGCTTGTTTCCTACACTGTTTAGGATTTCTATTTGATATAAGTAGAAACACGACTTTTCTAGGGGAATTACTGAGATTGTAATCAGAGAAGAGATCTGGGAGGTTGTTCTTTGATCTAGAGAGATTGTGAGAGAGAGATTTGTAATCCAATTGATTCTCATAATCTAGAGAAGGTATTTTCCTTTGCCCAAATTATAATATTGTGTTCTTCTGTCGTTTTCTTCACACCACTCTTGATAATTCCGCGATCAAGAGTGATAGCACGGCAACTCGTATCATAAAGGCTAGTGGGGCTTCTTCCTTCGTATCTTCTCAGTTGGAGCATAGACTAACACAATGGCACGACCTCAGATTTTCTATTGGTAGCGAGCTTCAGTCGCATGAGAGTTCTATCATGCAGATGATGGCTAGTCTTGCGAGGAAGGACACGGATAGAGCCGAGTTACTCAGTTATTTAGACTCCAACCGTGAAGAGATAGCTAGGCTAAAGAAGGCCCTGAAGTACGTTGAGGAGTCCGGTGCTGTCATTGCAGATGAGCTGGCTGGCTTAGAGAGCTCTCGTGGATAGATTCTTGAGAAACTAGGATATACACAGGAGAGATTGATAAAGCTAAAAGCTGAGCTTGAGCAGGGTTATGCAGATAAGCTCCCTAGGTTAGAACTTCACATTCTCGGTCGCCGATTGCGTTCGGGCCGATGAGCTTTATCATTGAATGCTTTAACTTGATTTATCAGTAAAGACCCAGTATTTGATTTAGTGTACTCATCTTTTATCATGATTTTTTCCTTTGTTGATTGTGAACCAAGTGGGCACAATGCTTTTAGGATTTTTAGCAAATCCTACGCCATCAACGGATTTGATGTGCCTTTATCGATTACCGTTTGAATCGGGCTAGCATGTGGATTGTATAAGTCCGTATTGCATGTAACATTATGCTAAAAGAATTAATTCTTTTAGTGCTATGATGTGGAATACGTAGACTTTATCTTTATTACGGGAATAGACTACCCGGCAACACGTATTAGGCGTTGACTTATTTCTTCTTAGGATTCGGGATAAAAGTCCCCAGACTTGTATTCTGGTGTCTTTTCATTCGGTGAAAGACTAAACCGACAACATGTGTTAGATACAGACTTAGGATTTTTGGCAAATCCTTAGCCTTCAATGGATTTGACGTGCCTTTACCGACTACCGTTCGAATCGGGCTAGCATGTGAGTTATTAAAACCCGTCTCACATGTGATGTTGTGCTAAGAGAGTTGATTCTCTTAGACTTTTTCTATGATTTTGAATATATAGTCTTTATCTTTGTCACGGGAATAGACTACCCGACAACGTGTGTTAGACGCTGACGTTGAGATGGCAGAATCATTCGAAGGATTCTTCATCGAATACATTCCACGTTTATAAAATGCATACGCAGATGCACCGGCAGCATTAGCCGTCTCCCTGGCACAGCCTCCCGAAACGGAACAGTTCATTACGGTGAGGACTCACCAGCTCTTCATACTAATATACGATGTAGACGATAGAGAAGAGGATACTCAAGAAGTGTATTCAACTCAAGTTTAGTTCGGACCCCGAGACTGGCGTTTCCCTATCATAGACTACGTCCTGCACGGGATTTTACCAATAGATGCCAAGGAAAGAGACTTGATCCGACGGAGTGTGCTAAGGTTCTACTATAACACGGAGAGTCGAAAGCTATATCGTAAGGGGTACGATGGTTTACTACTACGTTGCTTATCGACTAAAGAAGCGGAAGAAGTCCTTAGAGAGACGCATGAAGGAGTTTGTGGCGCACACCAACCTGGTCCCAAACTTTATGACCGTAACAGAAGAATGGGATATTTCTGACCCACCATGATAAATGACGTAGTCGCGTATGCCTGGAAGTGTTACGCGTATCAAATACACGCGAATTATATGCACCAACCCCCGGAGCACCTGCACCCTTCGGCTACATCATGACCTTTCGAAACTTGGGGAATGGACATTGTTGGTCCTATTTTCCCCCCGTCCATCAAAGGCGACCGGTTCATCCTAGCAATTACAGATTACTTCTCCAAATGGGCTAAAGCGATTCCGCTCAAGGAAGTAAAGACGAGCAACGTGATTACGTTCATAAAGCATCATGTTATCTACCGATATGGTATCCCAAAACGAATCATACATGACAATGGTCCTCAGTTTGTCAGTAATGCCTTCATCAAGTTTTGCGAGAAGTTTAAAATTCAAGACGTCTCGTCGATAGCTTACAATCCCACAACGAACGGGTTGGCAGAGGCATTTAACATGACTATCATAAAGCTTTTATCAAAACTCATAAAAACTAATAAACGAGATTGGGATGATAAGCTTGGCACGGCTCTGTAGGCCTATCGTACCATGGTCCGCACGTCGACGGGAGCGACCCCATATTTTCTGGTATATGGGTGTGAAGCCGTTCTTCCGTTGGAAATCCAAATTCCATCTCTTCGGATCGCTCTTGCAACAGAGTTGATAACAAAAAGCGTTTAGAAGGTCAACAACACATTGAGTTCTACCAAACCAGAATTTCCTGAGCTTTTGAAAAAAAAGTTCGACAACGGAGTTTTAAAGAAGAATACTTGGTCTTAGCCGTCCGGCGGCCAATGATCCTCAATTCTAAGAAGAAAGTCAAATTTGAACCTAAATGGGAGGGACCGTTTGTAGTAGAGATAGTCTATTCAAATGGTGCATATCGTCTTATTACCAAGGAAGGTGCCTGACTCATGATGCCGATAAATGCAAAGTTCCTGAAAAAATACTACCCTTAGTACATTTGGGATAACCCATGTAACGGGAAGTTCCCGGAAGAATACCACGTGGGGCATTCTTAGGGGTAACCCGGTAACTACAAAAGGGATAAGCAAGAAATTCTCATATGGACTCTGAATGTCCTCAACGATGGAATGTATCTCATTAATGAGATTAAATTTACCAACTTTCGTGAGCAGTTTTGTTGAGACGAGATTCGATTACTTTTATGAATCAATCTTCCCTCACAAAACCCCCACTGGTGTTTGACAATTCATAATCTTTAACCACAAAGTCCCTCACTGATCAAATCAATTGACGATGGGTCTACCAAAATTCCTATCGGTTAAATCCGTTCAAACTCTCACCGTGTTTGTCCACTTCACACTCGCGTTGTTAAAACACTAACATGACACCCTATCCGCCAATCTTCGGCAATTTCAAACTTTACGTGTTAAGTACTGATCACTTGACATCGAAATCCTCCATCGAGTGGTTAGTACAAGTCGGCATTTTCACTGCTATCTGTATTCCACTCTCACTGTTTTCTTAGTCAAACCTATAAAAGTTAGGGCCAAAGCTAGAATCCCTTCTCTATTCCTTCCATGAACGAGAAGTCCACTTTTCGAGCAACCAAACCTATAAAAGTTAGGATTACCTCTAACCCACTCGGCCAAACCTATAAAAGTTAGGGCCGAAGTCTGAATCTCACTTCGATAAACGAAGAGCTCTTGTCAGTTTAAGCAATGAATCCTATAAAAGTTAGGGTTACTTGAATCTTCCTGATTCTCAGAGTGGAGACCCCATTCTTAGTTTCACCTTTTCGGATTCTTAAGGTAGAGATCCCACCTTGAGTTTCCTCTGCAACTAGAGACAGAATATAAAATTCTTTCTCTTTAGTTTCGGAAGACAGAATATAAAATTCTTCTCTTCCACTGGGGGTCCGTCTTTACCCTAAAAGAAGACCAGAAGACAGAATATGAAATTCTTCCTCTTCAGTTTTAGGAGATAGAATATAAAATTCTTCCTTTCCCGCTCTGGGCTTGTCTTTACCCCTAGAAAAGACACATTTCTCAACTTTAAATCCGCACACTTCATGCGCGGGGGATTTTATCTCGAACCTTAAAATAGAGATAAGTCTGCATCTAACATATGTAGCCGGTTTAGTCTTTCACCGAATGAAAAGACACCGGAATACAAGTCTGGGGATTTTTATCCTGAATATTTAGATAATGATTTAATGATTCGAAACGGAGATCTTATCTCCAATAGAATAGATAGATATAGAAAAAAGAAATGGTTTGATCCTCTTATTTCTCGAACCAAGAGATCCATGAATCGGGATCCTAAGTAAGGATGAGTCAGCGCCTAACACACGTTGCTGGGTAGTCTATTCTCGTGACAAAGACAAAGACTATGTATTCAAAATCATAGCACCAAGTCTAAGAGAATCAACTCTCTTAACACAACGTCACATGTGAGACGGGTTTTAATAACTCACATGCTAGCCCAATTTGAATGGTAGTCGGTAAAGGCACGTCAAATCCATTGAAGGCTGAGGATTTTCCAAAAATCCTAAGTCTGCATCTAACACATGTTACCGGCTTAGTCTTTCACCGAATAAAAAGACACCAGAATACAAGTCTGGGGACTTTTATCCTGAATCCTAAGTAAACGGCCACCTTATGGTATGGTATCAAATCCTGATTTTTGACCTCATACTCCCCTTGAACTTGTTTGACTACTAGTTGAGAATCATCGAAGGCTTCGAGATACTCGACCCCCAGCTCTTTAGCAAAACTGAGTCCAATAAGCAACGTGTTATACTCGGTTATGTTGTTTGAGCATGGCTTGGTCAGCAAGTAGGCTCGAGGCATCATATGTTTTCCCGGGGAAACTAAGATAACTCCGACTCCGGAGGAAATCTTGGAACATCCAGGAGCACTTGCTATGTTAGTTTCTCGAGAAGCACCGTTGAAGTACAAACACCACACCTATTGATGGAAAATTATGTTGGCTTTGTGGGTTTCATCTGGCAGATCGTCATATACCTCGGCGCTATCCATTGTTGGGTTAGCTGCCAGGAGATCACAAATAGCTTATCCTTTGACCGACTTCAGTTGTTTAAAGTGTAGGTCGTATTGGGACAGAAGCAGGGCCTATTTTGCTAACCGCCAATTCATGAAAGCTGGCTGTGTCATGAACACTTGGACTGGGTTAATATTAGAGATGACATAAATAGTCTGTCCAACCAAGTAATGCCGCATCTTTTGAATTTTGAATACCAAAGTGAGACACTCCCTCTCAATCATTGGATATCGGGATTCGGCGCCCACGAGGGTCCGGCTCAAGTAATATACTACCTGTTCGTGACCGTTGTCGTCGTCTTGTGAAAGTAATGCACTTAACGAGTGGCTCGTCGCCTTGACATATATCAAGAATGGTTTGCCCGATTTTGGTGCAACGAGCACAGGGGGTTTCGAGAGATATTCTTTAATATTCTCGAATGCTTTTTGACAAGTGTCATCTCATACGAATGATACACCCTTCTTTGTGAGCCTGGAGAATGGTTGACATTTTCCCGAAAGGTTCGAGATGAACCGATGGATATAAGCCAACCGTCCTTGTAATCCCCTGAGTTCCTTAAGGTTTCTCGGGGGTTGCAACTCGTTAATTTCCTTCACTTTATCAGGGTTGATGTGAATACCTTTGGTGGTGAGGACGAATCCAATGAATTTGCCACTGGACATTCCGAGGAAAGATTTGGTAGGATTTATCTTCAGTTGTTGAGTCCGCATCAGCTCGAACATCGTCTTTAAGTCTTTGATGTGATCATTCTTGTCATGACTTTTGACGACCAGATCATCCACGTAGCATTCGACAGTCTTCCGGAGATTCTCCTGGAAAATCTTTGACATAGCTCTCTGATACGTGGCACCTGTATTCTTTAAGCTGAAGGGCATAACCGTGTAGCAGAAAACACAGAGGGGTGTTCTAAACATGGTATATTTTTCATCATCTGGGTGCATCTTTATCTGGTTATAACCAGAAAATCCATCCATGAAGGACATTCTCTCGAATCTGCACGTGTTGTCAATGATAGCGTCCATGATGGGAAGAGGTAAATCGTCTTTCGGGCAGGCGGTGTTAAGATCTCTGAAATTGATACAAATTCTAATTTTCCCATTCTTCTTAAGGACCAGGACAATATTGGTGAGCCATTCACGATGTTGCTCCTCCCTAATGAAACCCGAATCGATAAGCTTTTTGACTTCGGATTCGATCACCTCCATGATCTGCGGATGAAACCGTCTTTGCTGTTGCTTGATAGGTTTAACATCTAGCTTAATGTTGAGGCGGTGTATTGCTATATTTGGATCGAGTCCCGGCATATCCTCATAGTTCTAGGCGAAGACATCGATATACTCTCTAATGAGGGCAATTAACTCTTCTTTCTTATTTGACGGGAGACTGTCGGTAATGAATATCGGTTTTGGATTATCTTCGTCACCCATATTTACCTGGATTATTTGGTCTTCGGTAGGCGGTTCCCTTTGTTCAAACCTATCACCGTACTGCATGTTCAGGTGATGAACCCAAGGGTCTTTCCAGGTTGGCATTTGATCGTCTTCCTCAATTGTGACGGGGTCGATCGCAGTCATATTTGACATTAGTCCCTTGAACATTTCTCCGAGACTAGTATCGGAATCCCAGGCTGAAGAATCGGAGGAATATCCATCATTCCCTTTATTAGCTATCTGATCTATGACTTGCCAGCAGCACTCGTCATCGGACGAAGAGACATATCCTAAACCTCTTCTGTAGATATAATAATGATCGGGCTTTCCTCTTGGTACATAGGCCATGCGAGGCGGGACTCGCGGACCTCTACTAAAACAAAGACCCTCTCCGAGTGCGAAATCATATCTGTATCTCTCCGTGAGATTACGCGCTTTTGTGTCATATCTAAATAAATAGGGAGTAGGCTTGTCATAATTGTCATCTTCCCTCAAGAAGTGGTATGGTATCGAAACCTCTTTCCCTTTCCCTTTACCATAGATGACTTCCTTTTCACCCCCTGCCTTTGCAGGAATGACAAGTGTCATCCCAAATAAGTCCTGGACATGTCTCTTCGTCATGCAAGATGATTGAAGGGGCATATACAAGTCAGGGTTATCATATAACCCCTTCATGATATTAGCAAGTTGCCAATTACAACTACTATCCGATGACTCTCCATCATCATGATTGATTACAATGGGTACAATGTCATTCAGTACAAAACCACCATCGTAATCCAGCCCAGCTTTGGTATCAGCTTCTTCTCCGCTATCCGTACCTTGGGCTGATGGTTCAGTATTAGATTTAGTACCGTAGAGAAGGGAGTCAGTAAAATAATTCTCTACCCCCTTAAGCGGTTTCTTATCCGCAACCATCGCCTTGACCTTATTGTTAGTGTCTACATATTTAAGACACTGATGGAGGGTAGAAGGGACTATAACATTACCGTGGATCCATGGTCGACCCAACAGTAAGTTATAAGAAGTCTCTGCGTCGATCATATAACATGTGACTTCTGACTTCAAATCTCTAATCTGACACTTCACCCAGATTTTACCTAGTGGTTTGGACCCACTGGTGTTGAATCTGTAGATCGTAGTGCCTATAGAGGCCAGCTTACTGGCTAGTATTTCGAGATTGTACATCAATCAGAGTGGCATGATGCTAACAGCAGAACCCGAATCGACTTGGATCTGGTTGACAACGTTGGAGCCAATGTGCCCAATGAAATACAAGGGCCGGTCATGTTTTGAATTCTTTGCCTGCATGTCCTCCTTGGTGAAAGAAATACAGGGAAAGTGGTGCGCCATGAGGTTGCAGTGCTGCACTGAAGGCTCTGGCTCTTCGGGGGACGGTTTGATCTGGGTCAGGAAAACATCAGAGTTTTCCAAGGCTTCTTACAATGCTTCCCTTGTGTCATTCGAAAGACGTAGCAGCTCATATAGAGTTATTCTAGCCGGTATATTGGCTAACTGCATCATAATATCGAAACGTTGTGGAGTATTCAAGCTCCCCGGTTTGTCTCTTCCAATCAGTTGATTGAATCGAGATTGCTTCGGGTTCTGAATCTCTTGGTATAAGGGCTCTTTCCCCTTTTGTTGAGTCTTCTCCGTAACTACGGGTGCTGGGGGAGTTGCGACCACTCCCATTTCCGCTAATGTCTTGGAGGGAATGGTTTTGGTTACCCCCTGCTTAGCTAACTGCTCGGAGGCATTCGGATATTTAAAATGATATTCATTCCCACCCCGGGTTGCAAAGACCTCTTGCTCATCTTCGAAGAGTAGGAAGATAGGGATATTTTCATCATTTCCTTCCGGAATGGCTGAGGCTCCATAACAGGAATTTCCTTTCCCTTTTGATTTCTTCTTAGATGACGATCCGGCCCATTGTTCATCTTCGATCAGATCAGGATGGACCCAAAGAATCTCGCCATTTGGGGCTGTGTGTGGCACAAGTCCTTTCTGGCGTTGTTTGTGAGGATCATCATCGACGGTCTTCACATCTACATTTATCACTGGCTCAGGCTGGAACCAGTTCAAAGGAACAGATCCGAAGCTAATTGACATGACATTCGCACCCACTTTCTTCTCCTTGGAAGATTTCACCGTAAGGACTCCCACACCGACCAACACTTGGATTTTATCCTTGAGGGCATAACATGCTTTGGTAGGGTGATGCACCGCTCTGTGGAATGCGTAGTATTTCGGGTCGTTAACCTTCTTAGCATCTTCTTGATCTTGGATTGGAGGTAACTTGATCTTATTATTCTCCACGAGGTGTTTGAAGAGACCAGGAACTTCGTCCTCCCTAAAAGAATAGACTTTTGGGAATTTTGGTTCGGTGGTCTTTGGCTTTTGTGACCTTTGTTGCCATTGCGATTGTTGAGGCCCCTTTTGCGGTTGCTGTTGCGATGGCAATTCAAAAGTCTGGTTCGCATCCACCGCATTCACTTATGCTTTCCCTTTACCTCGAGGAACAAAATTCTGTTTCGAAGCATTAGTCGTTGTTTGTCCTCTTTCGGCCTTCTTCCTTTTGAGGAAACGTTCAGCTCATTCTCCTTGCACTTTCAAGTCCTTCCAAGTCATGGACGATGCCATTCCCATAGCTTCGAGGAAATCTAGCGAAAGGTTGTTGTGGCAAGTCTTGAGGATAAAATCTTCGCTGACCGGATCTCGACAATTCATTTCTTTGTTCCGGAATCGTTTGACGAAGTTTTCCACCAACTCTTCGTCCTTTTGTTTTTCATCGAATAATGTTCCGATTGAAACTTCGGTATCATCATCGAAGAAATTCATAAGGAACATGTCTTTCATGTTGTCCTAACCATTGATACTCCCCGGCTTGAGGCGACGATACCAATCGAAGGCCACTCCACGAAGAGTGCCAACGAATGACCGTACCATTAGAGGTTCATTGCCGGAGATTATTCCTAAATAGAACTTGAAGTATATTAAGTGCTGAGTAGGGAACCCTTTCTGTCAAACGGCGTGAAGTTGATCAAATTAAACTTTGCCGAATACGGGATTGATTCCCACTCTCTCGGGTATGGACACGGTATTCCGGACTTCTTTACTGCTTGAGCACTCATCAATGCATTGATTTTGCTCTCCAAATCCCTCATCTTCTTAACCTCGCTCATATCTTTCTTTGAGCGATCTTGGGGAGAAGCGACGTAGTCCTCCTTCGTATTGTTGTCATCTGAGGGACTACCCTAGCATTGTTGTCAACGGGATGGGTATCCATGTTGATATTCTCGTCTGCTTCACGATCACTATCAACCTAGTTGAGATTATTACGACGGCTGGACTCTCCCTGTTGATTCGTCAGTGCCGCAATTTGTTGGCTATGCATATCCCTCATCTCCTGCATAGCCATTTCCATCTCGAATTTAAAATTCTCTTTCTGCTTGGTTAAAGCGTCCTTGAGAATTTTAGCCATCTGCTCGGCATTAATCATGAGTGATTCATAAGATTGCCCTACACTGGATGTTGTATTGTCAGAAGCCAACACAGAGCAAGCATCTGATGTTTCGTCATCCGAGGACCATGACCTCTTGGGTCTAGGTCTGAGTGTTCCCGATCATAACCAAGTCATGCGCTGAGATATTTCTGCAAAAGGTTCAGGACTGAAGCGTTGCACGGATTTTCCTCTGTTGACCATGTTGATAGTAATTTGCGAGAGCTCGTTACTTGTGCTGGTTGACCTTCTTCTGCGGAAACGCCTCGGCTTAGACTAGGACATTCCGGTGGAGATTCTTTCAAATACCGAAACCCTTTGTGGTGCCTTAGGGCAGTAGCATTCTGACGACACCGTCTTGATTATCTTGGCACATGGACAGTGAGAGTCCGTGTCTCGGGTGTTTCTTTTTTGAAACTTATTCGTACCCTCAGCCCGATAGTACAACTCGTCGGTCTGATGACCGAGGCAGCCCATCGTGTGTTGGCACAACTTTCCAGGTATAACGTCGTCATCGGACGACCACGTTTCCCTCTGGGGATACGATGCTTTATTGGCGTCTCCAAGAGTCACTCGTTCAGACTTACGCCTTCGTGAGCGTAAAACCCTAACGGGCTCTTGAACTTCGACTCGCAATTCGATGCGGTCGGTGATAAGGGCCTTCCCTTTATTATTGGTGAGGGGATTAGTATAACCCCCAGCCTAAATTGTTGTTTGGAAACCTTTTAATGGTCCTAATCACTCCTTCACAGGTGCTTTACCTCGATCTTCGGGGAGAGGACCAAGGTGGTCTTTCAGAGAAACTCTGAATTTAGTGAGATCCACGCTACCACGTGGCTCCGTCGGAGGTACGGGGACAGGGGAAGCAGGATCTGGAGTTGACGAAGGCCGAATGATAACTTCGTCTACTTTTGCCTTAGGCACTGATTTCCCCTTCGGCACCCACACCCGTTTGTGCTCGAGCGATTTTTTAACCGCCTCTTCCTTCTGCATTTCTTATGCTTTTTGCAAAAGAACTCGGGCGTACGCAAGAAATGTGCGGCGCTTCTGGATTCGCTCCTCAAGGGTAGAGTGGGTCCTTTTGATGTGGACCCACTCATTCTTCTTTGCTTTGGAGGAGGGGTTGTTCAATCGCCGTTGTTGTGTTAGACCCTAAGGCCGCTAAGAAAGAACCCTAGAGGGAGGGGGGGGGGGGGGGGTGAATAGGGTTTATGCTAATCTAATCCGATTTTATTCCAATTAAAACTAATTAACAAATATATCCTAGCAAGTATGATATGCTACAAGATATGTGCAAGGATATATAATATAAACAAGGGTAAACAAAATTAACATGCAACAATGGCGATATAACAATATACAAGAATAAATACGGCAATGCCAAACTCAAACACAAGGAAATGATCACGGAGTTCGAACCTTCCGTCCTACGTCTCCGCTCCCCACTCCCGGGGAGAATCCGCTACACAACCTGGTTTGGAAGCCGGAACTTCTCTACACACTCGGTTTTCTAGCTAACCGAAAACTCTACACACTCGGTTATCAAGTCAACCGACAACTCTCACAAATCCTCACAATGTACATACACAAGCTACAACCTCAAGTGTTGGTCCTCACGTATCGACTCCCTCAAGTGATCGGAATTATCACCTCTCACTAGGCCACCGACACCACTCCTCTCGGTATCGACTCCGTCCTCACCACACACTCCTCTCGGTGTACAAGTGTATTACAAAGTGAACTTCACCAATTAAGCACCTCTAAACAAGGTGATAACTCAATTAGGAACAACTCTAAGTCATAAACCCCACAACCCAAAATATACTATGAATGTAAATACTATAAGCTCAATAGGTTGTGTGTGAACAAAGAGATTCAATAAAAACAATTTAACTAAACTCAATATAAATCTAGCTTATGGAAATTAGAAACAAAACAATAAATAGCTAGAATGAGTTTAGGAAATTCTCAATAGATGACAAGAGATAGAGGGAGAATAGTTGATTGCTCAAACTCCAATAGATGATCTCCTCAAGCTCTTGTGGAATTGAATTCACAAACTCAAACCCTCAATTGCTTAAAAGCTTTTAAATACACTTAAACAAAACTTAAACACCCTTAAACAAACTTATTTTTAAACTTTTCTTAGGGAGTTTGAACTGAGGATATGTAGGGGTATTTATAGGAACCCCAAAGCCAAGAGAAAACTAGGCAAAAAGACCAAAAATCCAAAAATAAAACAGTCCGGATATATAGCTGTTACAGTGTTATGAGTCGACTCGTACTTTTCATGAGTCGACTCATAAGTAGCCGTTACAGGCTAAAAACCAACTTATGGGTTGACTCATAAAATTCATGAGTCGACTCATCATGCATGGGTCGACTCATGAATTCATGGGTCGACTCAGCAGAAACAAAACTAGTTTTCCAGCACACTTCATGAGTCGACTTATGACAGGCATGAGTCGACTCAACCTGATGGGTCGACTCATGATATTATGAGTCGACTCGTCAAAACCAAAATGTAAACTACACAACAGTTTATGAGTCGACTCAACACTGTTCATGAGTCGACTCAAGACATGCACACAGCCTGTTTTAAACAGTACATGTCAACATAAAACAGGGTTTAAAAATATCAAATAAATTTAGAAAAATGTAAAACTTTGGGAAATGATTGTAGACATGATAATAAACATGCTATAGAAATTGGTTTTCAAAAAGGACTTCCCAAATGTAAAATATCATTATTTTGTAAGGAGGTCCAAAACATAGAAATGCTTCCCAAATGTAAAATATCATTATTTTGTAAGGAGGTCCAAAACATAGAAATGTAAACATATGAATTTCGACATTTTGCCTAAACCATATTTTAAACATATGAATTTCGACATTTTGCCTAAACCATATTTTGAAACTTTACAAAATGATTTTATAGACTTAAAAAAAGATGTAAACTATTGTTATAAAGTCTATAAATAATGAATATAGTATTTTATCAAAATACACATATAATGCACTAAAACACGATTTCATAAAACTAAATAAAATTGATATTGATGAAATCATATATATGCATATAAGTATGAAACAAAAATATATTTTCTAATTATATTAAATTGTTTCATATTAAAACTTGAAAACTATCAAACCAAAACATATATGTATATATATAACTATATATACAAAACCAAAACGTGTATGTGTGTATATGATTGAGGTTAAAGTACTAACACACATAATATAAACTCCTAAACTAAATTACCTAAGCTTGATGAAGGTCTTCAATGAGCTCAACTTGGTACACTTGCGGATGAAGCTTGAACTTAGATCTTCAACTTGAATTTGCATAGCTTCAACCACTATTCCACCAACCTCCATTTGATATGATCGTTATGGCGCAATCCATCCATCCTCTAACTTGTTGTTTGCCTAGAATAAATACAAAACACAAATACTAGACAAACAACATTAGTGGTAAATTGTTTGTTAAACATCATCAAAACAAAAAGGCCAACATGTTGTTCTTGATGCTGCCTAGATTTTAGATCCACATCATAGCGGATCCCATCTATTGGCTCCAAAGCCTTAGCCAGTTATCACGCAAGGCTTTAGCGTTGCCTTTGGCATGCTCTTTTTGATAGAGTTGGCGCACCTTCAGCACTTAAGCTTTTGATAGAGGGGAGGCCCAGATCTACAGTTTTGACCTCGTTGGATGCTAGAGGGGCATCGCGAGGTGTAAGTGCAGCAGCGGCGAGAGGATCTTGGACCTTCGATCCTGAAGTCCAGTGAGCTTTCCCAAAAGAGGAGGCCTTCCTGCATTTGGGAGGAGAGGCAGATCTAGAGGAGGAGGAAGAGAGATACTCTTCAAACTTCTGCTGGTCGAATTCATATTCGACCTCTTCGTTCACTGGGATCTTGATAGCCGGTTACATCACGACAGCCTCGACAGAGAGGCTGTTGGCTCCCACTTTGGTCACCAGCTTGTTTGGATAGAAAGTTGAGTTCTTCATTGCTATATTCATTACAACTTTAATCGTTACAATGAAAATAAAAAAAGATAGTCTTTTTATAAGACCCTTACACAATGAGAATAAAAATAAGGACAACTCTCGTTCCAACTGCACAACGAACGTTTATCCTCCGCTGCTTGCGTGGGATCTTAGTCTGTGACGGGGACGTTAGTATCCGTGGACTACCAGACGATCAGGTCAAATCCGAAGCTTTGTTGATTCGCGAAGGAATCAAGAAACTAATTATCTCGGCAACAGCGAGATAATCACTCTTCTCGAGATCACTCTTCTCAAGGAAATGAATCGGGAAGTGTGGATCTGACAAGATCCTCTTCTTTATGCCGACAAACTCGATCTGATCTCCTCCTCTCTTCTGAAATTTGTGCTCCTTCAGTCTTCAGTTTGGTGGGGCTTCGCTAACGCTTGAGAATTTTAGATCTGGAAAAATAAAGGCCCTGGGCTGTATTTATAGGCTTCGGGACCTTGGTTTTTAGATAAGAGCGACTGATTCACTCTTATCTTCAGTTATAACCACTTAACCATGTTCTTGGATGATATTCTATCAGTTGGAACAAATCCAGATGGTTAACGGTCAAAAAACAGCTCAAAACTGCCAAAATCAGATTTTTGGGTCTGCGGACACCCGTGGGTGTCTCGGCCAAGCTTTGGCCTGAACTTGGATTCACGCGTTCTGTCTGTTTTCGCCGTATCTTCATTGTCCAAACATAGAATTGTGTGGTTCAAGATGTGTTGGAAAGCTAACGAGGAGATCTACAAGATCCCAAGATTGAATCATATGTGGAATAAATTGGACACGAGGGGCGATCTGCCTTTTGTAAGCAACGCGGGGCTCCCGATCAGTTTGTGTTTTCGTTATTCCGAAGTTTCGTTGCTTCGTATGGTTCATCGACTCTCTTTGTCCGTTTATCGTCATCAAATGAGCTTCTGTGACTCGAATAGCGACATTCATCGTCTTCTCTCTGTCTCGAGTCGCGTGCGGGGACCTATAGATAATTTTTAACGCCTACAGGGGGTTATATGCAAAAGTGGCCAAAATCTTAATGTTGAGGGTGATAGGTTTTCCCCTTCAATCATGGCCAAAATTTGAATGTGCTCATGGCTAGCATTGAGCCTTGAGCATGAGGGGTATTTTGGGTATTTCGCTCAAAATTGACCATGAAGGTCTTGAATACAAATTGAACCCATTATTTTGCATGTATGGGCCCCGTAGGTTTAATTAGACTTCAACCGTAAAATCCTGTTTTTGGTTAAAGTTCATAATTTTCCTTTATAATTTCGGGTCCTTGAATTTGCTATTGTACCTGATCCGCTGACTTTCGTTGCAGGATAGCCATGTCTCCATGACGACTGCGTTTCCACAAGAGTCGTTCATCTTCTCAGCATAGCGAGAGGGAGACTCATGTAGCTTCGTCATACGGGGGTGAGCTTTTATAGCTTTTGCGAATTTTATATTATGTATTTTGCACCCTCGTTTGCCTCCTTGGTGAGTCATTCGAGAAGAGCCGATGTCCTCCTTCGCGGGAATTGAAACTTTAAAAGATGTGTTTTGCTTGACTAATTTACATCTTCAGGTATATGGGGCGACTTCATGCTGTATTACACTCCGTGGGCTGGGGTATATTGTCACGTTTTTTGTGTGACGATGTACGTTGTCCCTCTCGTGTAAAACAGTTAAAATTGTCTCACCAATTGACTAAGGGGTGACTCTATCTCACCGATCCATGAGATGAGTCCAACTCCTTGTCTTGTTTTAGAAACAATTTTCTAGTTGTCCTTTATCTGTTTCAATCGAGTTTTCTGCGGATGGATTCTCACTTTACGTCACAAGCGGTTGTAGCTGAGAAACTTTCACCACTAGTGCTAATAAACTGGATATTAGTTCAACTCCTCAGGGGAACTCTTGCGAGAGGAGGATAGTGAGACCCGAAATTATCATAATATCCAACGATGAGGAGAAAGAAGAGCCCACTGCTACAATTATGCCTGATCAGGAATCTGCTTCCCCGGTCTCCGGATCCATGCAGGGCCTCCTCCAAAAGTTAGAGAAAGCTATGCAACAAACAGCCTCCGCCATTAGTTTTGGATGGGGAAAATTTTATGATTTGCTCCCCTTCAAAATGGATAGTCTTAAGAATATTCAGTGTGTGGATGGTATCCGGCTGGCTAGGCAATGCAAGTTAAAGCTTACTTACTTGGAGGAACTTATGTATCGCTTGGAAGAGCTGGTATACTCCAACGCATGTGATGAAGCCACACCTCTCATGATCGATGCTCGGATTAAGAGGATGCATGAGCGTAAAGTTCGAGCGAAATGCATATCGGGGAAAGAAGCTATCATCGCAAATTGGTATGAGCGGCAACGTCACCTGCAGACTAAGATGGATGCTTATAACAACATTGCTGATTGTACGGGGGTCAGGACCACCCAAGGGGAGAGGACCCTAAGGGACTTCGAGCTCGAGATTATCAGAGTTCAAAGTGTTTATAGAGGAGAGTTGATAGCTCTCCATGCACTACGTCGAGGAGACGCGACTACTAACGTCGCCGCCACTCTTGCTGATGCTAAGCTCTAGAAGAAAGAGGAGAAGGTTCGAGCAGAACATGCAAAGGATTTGGCTTCTGTTAAGGCTAAAATTGCCTCCTTCAGTTTGTTAGATCTGATCTGAGACGTCTTCTTGTATTGTTATGACTTCGTTTGAATGCATTGTCTCGAAATCAACTTATGAATGAAAATAATGCTTTGTTGTCTGCTTATCGTTTTCAACTCTTTATGCGCATATTTCCTTCTCGTCGACCGTCACTTAGGATTTTTAGCAAATCCTCAGCTATTTACGGGTTTGATTTGCCTTTACCGATTACCGTTTGAATTGGGCTAACATGCAAATTGTTTAAGTCCGTTCTGCATGTAATGTTGTGCTAAAAGAATGAATTCTTTTAGACTTAGTGCTATGATCTCGAATACATAAACTTAATCATCCCTTGCGGGGTGCTCATAGGATTTTTGGCAAACCCTCAGCCATCAATGGATTTGACGCGCCTTTACCGATTACCGTTTGAATCGGGCTAGCATGTGAATTATTAAAACCCGTTTCACATGTAACGTTATGCTAAAAGAGTCAACTCTCTTAGACTTAGTGCTATGATTTCGAATATATAGACTTAATCATCCCTTGTGGGATTCTCATAGGATTTTTGGCAAACCCTCAGCCATCAACGAATTTGACGTATCTTTACCGATTACCATTCGAATCGGGCTAGCATGTGAATTATTTAAATCCATTTCACATGTGACGTAGTGCTAAGAGAATGAACCCTCTTAGACTTAATGCTATGATTTTGAATACATAGTCTTTGTTAATTTTACGAAAATAGACTAACCGGTAACGTGTGTTAGACGTAGACTTATCTCTATTTAGGGATCGAGATAAATTCCCCCATGCATAAAAGACATGGATTTTGGGTGCCTTTTTCACGGGAATGGACCACCCGACAACATGTGTTAGATGCAGACTTATCTCTATTTAAGGATCGAGATAAATTCCCCCAGGCATAAAAGGCATGGATTTTGGTGCTACGATGTCGAATACGTAGACTTGGTCGTTTTCACAGGAACAGACCACCCGATAGCATGTGTTAGATGTTTATCTCTATTTAGAGATCAAGATAAATTCCCCCATGCATAAAAGTCATGAATTTTGGTGCTACGATTTAAGGACCATGAATTTTAATATTAGTTAAAATAATTTTTTAGTTTTTTAAATATTTAATTATGATTTTTAAAAGAGTATTTATATTTTTTTTTGAATTTCTACAATTTTCTATGATTTAAAATCTAAGTTTATATTTATTTAAATATTTATAAATTTATTTAGTGTAGTAAAAATTTCTAGAATTAATTTGTTATGTTATCGGTACTATTATGTATTATTTTAAATAATATATTGTATTATAATATTATTACGTATTATTTCATATAACACATGGTATTATTAATTACGTGTTTTGGTATAATTTATTGTATTATTACTACTGTTATATATTATCTGTCGTATTAGTATAACTAGTACGTTTTAACTGTGTATATAATTATCCCATAATTATTTGATTATAAATATAAGTAAATATATTTTATTTATTAATTATTCTCGTTCAAATTGTACAATATGTGTATATTTCGATTATTTCGTATCAACTATTATATTAATACAACAGGTACGTTTTTATTTGTAGATAACTATTCTGTAATTAGTTTAATTTTTAAATACCTATAATTATTTATTTTGATTATTTTCGTTTAATACCGCTAACCTATTCCAATGTTTCATATATATATATATATATATATATATATATATATATAATTTTCTTTTTCTCTCTCTCTCTTCTTTCCATTCTCCACTAACTTCCGCCGCCATTGTTCTTCTCCCCGCGGCACCACGACGCCCAAAGCCGACAACAACCTAGAACGCCTCGTTTTAGCCATCCGCACACCAAGCTTCCAACCGCCAGACCCAAACCCCCAGCCGTCACACTCCGACGCGCGCTGAGCCGAGCCCCAGCCGGCTACCACAGATCTGACCGCCGGCTCCCCTCTTCCCCGACTGAACTCGACCTCGCTCCGCCTTCGTCGCCGACCAGGACACGGCCTGCGATGAGCTGGCGCCTCCACGTTCGCCACATCGACCCCGCCCTCTCATCACCGCCGACCGCCCGCTCCTCTACGCTCCGCCTCCCTCTCCTTGCTCCACTGACAACTAGATCCCATCGACGCAGAACGCCTTGTAGCCCCCATCCGAGTTCCTCCGACGAACTCGCGCTGTTGACGCCGTCAACAGCTCGCCAACACCTCCAGATCGAGCTCCGACGAACCACGCGTGCCCAAAGTCACGCCAAATCAACACGATCACCCCCTCTCCCTGACGCCATGCCGCGCTGCCCCTCGCGCTAGCGTCGACATCACGTCAATCCTCCTACTGACGATAGCCCCATGCCCCGTCGAAACTCCCCACGGATCAGCCCCTACGTTCTCATCGCCTACTCTCCCGACCTGCTGCCCCCGTCGTCGATGCTCAACCCCATCGCCTCTCAGATCTGAACCTCCATCCGCTCTATCGCCGAGATCCCCGCCGACGTCGCTGTAGAGATCTGTCGCCTTTCAGCGCCGAACATGCTTCATCGTCAACGTCGATTCATTCCACAAAACCCGAGGCAAGATCCCTCTTGCTCGTTGTCTCGTTAACTTATTTTTTTTATCTCTTATGAAATTATTACGTATATGCGTAGATTAGTTTGTGCTGATATGATATTAATTGTGTGGTTGTTGATAAAATTGTGGTGAATATATTCTGTGAAACGATGCTAAATAATGAATAAGTATGTCAAAAAAATAGTTTATTGTTAATTTCGTGTGTTAGAAAGGAAAAATATATTTATAGAGTATTTTTAGAATTATTTATAATGAGGAAAATATTTTAAAAGGAATTATTTTGAGAAAATAATTTATTTTGGATAAGGAGTATTTTGGAATAATTATTATGATTAAAAGAATTTTATTTTGAGAAAAAGAGTATTTTAGATTATTTTATAAAATATCATAGAAATCATTTATAAAATTAAAAAGTACTATTGTTCATAAATAATAATAAAATATATATTTTAAGAAGATTATTTTAGAATTTTTATAATGAGAGATAATTTTAAATGAAATTATTCTTAAAATTAATAACTAAGATTTCGATTTTTCGTGTGCAAAACATCTGTTAATGGTAGTTTCATCTTGCATTGTTAATAATAGCTTTACACTCGTATGTTTCTTGCATGTGATCACGACCCATGTTCACACTTCATAACATTGACACTTAGCATAATTACATTTATTATTCCATATTGAGAATCATGAGAAGTACATGACTATAGTGACCTGTATGACATAGTTAGGATCTAGAACCTCGTGTGTAGTTGACCTGGAATTACGAGAATTGGGGTGAGAAGTCTTGGTCCATGTGAGCAGTTGGGATTGTTGATGTATTTTCTAGGCTCGCGCCGGTGAAGTTTGTGTAGTCATCGGGGTGGGTTTGAGGAGTTGAGATATTTGTGATTGTGGTTGTAATCCGGGCTCACGCCGGTGAAGTTTGTGTAGTCACCGGGGTGTGTCTGAGAAGTTGAGATATTTGTGATTGTGGTTGTATTCCGGGCTCGTTCCAGTGAAGTTTGTGTAGTCACCGGGGTGGGTCTGAGGAGTTAAGATATTTGTGATTGTGGTTGTATTCCGGGCTCGCGCCGGTGAAGTTTGTGTAATTACCGGGGTGGGTCTGAGTGTTAGGACTCATGTATATGAACCTACTTTTGAATCTTGTTTTGATGATTTTGCAAACAATTTATAATATGTTTTTCAGTATTTGTTTTGTTCCAGGTTGAGTATCTCAAGAGCCACTATTATAACGAAGCTCATTCAATTCAAGTCAGATCCAAGATTTAGCTTATCATGCATATCTACTTGATACAACTAGAATAGTGCTTTATATTGTGTGAATATATCTCAAGCTCATATCCACATAACACACACTTTTGGTTTCAATGTGTTTTTGATAATATACTGAGATATTAGTGTATAGACTTAAAACTTACTTTATACAACTATTGTTTAGTCTATAAATTCATTTGAAAAGGTTTCACATCCTTGTTTATCTCAATTGTCCAAAACTAAGAATATTATACATTCAATTTTACATGCTTTTGCAAAACTAAGAGATTTTACAAACGGAGAATCACATTTAGAAAATTCCTTTTGGAACATGTTCATTTATATGTTTATAAACTATTTTCCAAATTTTACAATTTTTGGAATTTATTTGATATTTTTTAACAGAGTCTAAAATTTAGTTTTTCTGTGCAAATTCTGTCCTATGCACGTATAGTCGACTCATAAGTCGACTTATAAGTCGACTTACGAAGTATAGCAGAATAGCTATTTTTATCTGCTGAGTTGACTCATATAAGTCGACTCATTAGTCGACTCATGAGTCGACTCATAAGTCGACTTATCAAAGAGCCATTGCACAGTAACGGCTAGTTTTCTGTTTTGTGTGTTTTTAGCTTTTTAGTCTTTTTCCTTAGGCTTTAGCTGATGTATTGAGATGCTATATATACCCATATGCTTTGAATTCTTCAGATAACCAAGAAGATTCTTTAATCAAGTTTTAAAAGAGTTTAGTTTGTGTTTAAGAGGTGTTTAAGCCTTGTTTCAAGTTTGGTGTAAAGAAGAGTTTGTTTTACAAAGAGAAGCTTGCATCATTTGTTGAGGAGTTCATCCTCAATATCCAAATCATCCTCTCTTTGTAGAGAAGTTTTCCTAACTCAACTTTCTAGCATTTATTTCTTATTAATTTTATTGCTAGTTCCTATTGAGTTAGAATTTATTTAAACTCATTTATCACACACCTCATTGAGCTTGTTATATCTCATATAATATATTGTTAGGTAGTGGTGTGTGATCAAGTGAGAGTGAGCTTAATTGAGTTCTCGCAAAGTGTAGAGAAGAACCATTATTATATTGTGCTAATTGAGAGATCACTTGTAATACACTTGTACACTGAGAGGAGTGTGTGGTGAGGACGGAGTCGATACCGAGAGGAGTGGCGTCGGTGGCCTAGTGAGAGGTGATAATTCCGAACACTTGAGGGAGTCGATACGTGAGGACCAACACTTGAGGTTGTAGCTTGTGTATGTACATTGTGAGATTTTGTGAGAGTTGTCGGTTGACTTGATAACCGAGTGTGTAGAGAAGTTCCGGCTTCTAAACCGGGTGTGTCATGATAGTGGAGTTCTCCTCAAGGTGAGGAGCAGAGACGTAGGTCGTGGGGACTGAACTCCGTGATCATATCTTGTGTTTGAGTTTGCCTTGTGTACTTTTATCTTGTGCTTGTATTTTACATTCTAGCTTATATATATCTCTTGCAAGAATTAAATAATCAATAAAGTTTTTAATTTTGCATAAAATCGAATTAGATTAGCATAAGACCCTAATCACCCCCCCTCTAGGGCCTAACAATTGGTATTAGAGCTTGGTGCTCTTTGATTTAAGGACTAATCGCCTTGAGTTAAAGATCCAAGTCTTTATCTTGCTAATCTTGTTTTGATCTTATTTGCTTTCTTGCTTTATATATCATGGACATGTTTAATGCACCCAGTCTCGGTTATGCTACAAATATTGCTCCTAGATTAGTAGTTTTCCCTATGCACAATAGTGTATTAGATTTAAGCTATTTGCTAGATCAAATGATATTGATATTTGGGAAATTATCGATTGTGCTTATAGAGTTCCCACTACGGAGAAATCCAAGTGGAATAATGATGACAAAAGATTATTTGCGTTAAACAAGTCTTTGCTAGAATTCTTAATCAATGCCTTTGGCTTATCTTTTGCTAACATTCTTGATTCTTTTGATAGCGCTTACAAGCTTTGGAATTTAATAGAAACACATCAAGGTGATTTGGGGGCTATCCGACAAGAGTTGGAAAATCCCGCCTCAAAATCTAAAGGAGTTTCATCTTCATGTATGCTTCCACAAGGAGATGATCCTAGTGAGGTACGTGAGCTCGAAAACGATGATGATATTTCTTTTGATGAGCTTGCATATGAATTTGAAAAATTATTGCATGACAACAAGAAATTAAAACATAGTTTTAAGGAATTGAAAAGCAAGCATGTTCATTTGAAGTCCACTCATGAGTCCCTTGTATCTAAGTTTGATTTCATTGCAAATGAAAATGTTAATTTCAAAGAATGCAATGAAAGATTAAGAAGTGATGTTGCTAAGTTAACTCATGAGAAAAACAATGCCATTCTAGAAGTAAAGAACATTAGAAATGAGTTTAGTAATCATGTATGCTCCAATGTCAATGCCCATGTGACTAACAATGATGAGTTGAATGTTGTTAAAAATCGCATTTTATCTTTAGATTCAACTCTTAAAACATGCATTGTCAATAATATGAAACTTATGGACTTGTGTGCAAAATACAATGATAAGAATCCTATACACTATGCACGCATGTATGACAAAGTTCACAAATGTTCTATTTGTGGTCGTAAAGGCCACCTAGTTAAAACTTGTCAAAATGCTCAAAAATTAAACGAGCCTATACATGATTATGTACACCATCAAACTTCTCCACCTCATTTACATGTTCACACACAACATGATAATCATAAACATACCCATGTGTATAAATGTAATTTTTGTGGTCGTTTGGGTCATTTGACCAAGTTTTGTTTTGACTTAAAAAGAATTTCTCGTTTGAAAAGTAAATTTCAAGACAAACCTATTTTTGTCAATGAGACACGTGCACAACAATTTGGTCAACGTAAACCATTTCAAACTCTACATTGCACAAATTGCAATCGTATGGGCCATGTATACAATTTTTGCTTTGACCATATCAGTGCACAAAACACACCCAAACGGGTTCATAACCCTAGGGTCTTGGATTTAAAAGATGGGAGTCATGTACCAAATTCTTTCGGCACCAATAACAATTGGGTGCCTTTACAAAATTAATTTGAGTTTCTTTTATATATTTTTTTTGTTTTGTTTTGTTTTGTTTTATAATATGTATTTCAAACATTTCTCTTGTGGAAATACTACACACGTAAACATTTTTTAAGCAACTTAAAAATGGTTATTGAGATATGGTTGACATGTGGTTTTATAAGCATAATTAAGTATGAAAACTTTTTTGGCTTTAAAAATTCCACAAACAAATTACAGATTATGTTTAAAAACTGCATTTTAGGCTATTAGTCGACTTATTAGTCGACTCATGGGTCGACTTATGAGTCGACTTACGGCCACTGTTTTTCGGGTCTGGGTTGTTTTTTTTCTTATTGGATGCAGTTTGGCTTGGACCTGTTTGACCTAGATGCCTTTTGGAGACCTCATCTCAGCCGTCCATAGTTTTTTGACCAGATCTTAGCCCTCCAATTATCTTTAGAAGATCCGATCCCCTCTTCCTTCTCATTTCCTTCGGTCTTCTTCCCAAGTCGCCTTCTTCATCTGCTCAAATTCGTCAACTTCCATCTGTTGGCTCATCAGTGACCTCATCTCCTCTTGTTTCTCCATTGTCAAGGTATACCCCTCTCCGACACTCTTTGTTTTACCCTCTAGAACTTTCATCTAGGGTTTCTTTAGAGATTTCTAGGGTTTGTAGTTTTCTCTTAAATCTGAGTTTATCTTGTTTGCATTTGCGTCTATCATGTCTGACATTGTGTTGATGGATGTCATGTATGATAATCCTGCCGTTGAGGCCCTTTTAGTTCTTCCTGGTTAATGTCTTCCCTTGTTTGGTAAAAATGCCTCCAATCTAGCTAAACTTGTTGGTCGAATCGTGTGTTACAATATCATTCCTAAGACTGGGGCATACAGTCATTATTCTCATGATCTTACTCGTGCCATCTATGCTATTATAGGGAATGTTAATGTTCATTGGGGAAAAGTTATTTTTTTTGGTGCTCTTCTCACCAAAGTATTCCTCCACTTCGGGGTTGATTTGACTGATGAAATCCACCTTCTAGTTCGTCCTTTTTTTGATAGATCAGTCCTTCGTAGGATGGAGTTACCTGTCTCTTTTCATGAGCTTCATAATCCTTCAGCTCGTGCTCATTCTCCTGATCCCCTTGATTCTGATAGAGAGTTTCCTCCTCCCAGTCATAGCCCTAGAGCAGAGCATCTCCCATCTCATACCCCTAGTTATATTGAGGATCTCTTTACTCGTATGGAGTCTTATCATGCTGAAGCTGAGTTTTGGCATCATCAGGATCAAGTGAGATTTGATTTGATAGAGGAATCTCATAGAGATCTCTAGACTAGACTTGATATGATAGATGATTCTCATACGGATCTTAGGATGAGATTTTCTGAGATTGAATCCACTCAGTCAGAGATTAGGGAGTCTCAGGAGGCTATTAGGAGGGAGCTAGGTGGGATTAGAACCCATCAGCATACTGATTTGGAGATCATTACTGGCAAATTTGACGATCTTTTCAGGGTTGTTCAGCATCCTTATCCTCCAACGGATCCAGGGCCATCTGCTCCATGAGGATTGTTATCCTTTGGCTTGTAATATGTTCTTTTGGTTTATGTTTTGTTGGACGATGTTTTTTATTTTATGATGTAGTAAAACTCTATGTTTTGTTCGGATGTTGTGGTTTGACTTTTCTGGCTTACATATGTAGTGTGTTTCAGTGCTAAATGATGTCTTATATATATTGCAATATAGTATGTTTAGATGTTTACATTTGCTATCTTATACATCATGACATTTTTATCTAGTTGTTGCAAATGCATGCCTATATAGGATGATTATATTATCCTCATAATCTTATCTTTTATATATTCCTGTGGCTTTTAAATAGGGGGAGCAATCCCTACTTCCTTTTTCTCACTCGTGCTTATAGGTAGGGGGAGTTTTCACTCTCCTTTATCTCTTATCCCCTTTTCGATGGTGACAAAGGGGGAGAATATCGTGAGTATACAGTTTGCTTTGTATCTTCATTTAATATTGAACTGTATTTATATATCAAATTGGAAAATTGTTTGTCATCATCAAAAAGGGGGAGATTGTTAGGACTCATGTATATGAACCTACTTTTGAATCTTGTTTTGATGATTTTGCAAACAATTTATAATATGTTTTTCAGTATTTGTTTTGTTCCAGGTTGAGTATCTCAAGAGCCACTTTTATAACGAAGCTCATTCAATTCAAGTCAGATCCAATATTTAGCTTATCATGCATATCTACTTAATACAACTAGAATAGTACTTTATATTGTGTGAATATATCTCAAGCTCATATCCACATAACACACACTTTTGGTTTCAATGTGTTTTTGACAATATACTGAGATATTAGTGTATAGACTTAAAACTTACTTTATACAACTATTGTTTAGTCTATAAATTCATTTGAAAAGGTTTCATATCCTTGTTTATCTTAATTGTCCAAAACTAAGAATATTATACATTCATTTTTACATGCTTTTGCAAAACTAAGAGATTTTACAAACGGAGAATCACATTTAGAAAATTCCTTTTGGAACATGTTCATTTATATGTTTATAAACTATTCTCCAAATTTTATAATTTTTGGAATTTATTTGATATTTTTTTACAGAGTCTAAAATTTAGTTTTTCTGTGCAAATTCTGTTCTGTGCACGTATAGTCGACTCATAAGTCGACTCATAAGTCGACTTATAAGTCGACTTACGAAGTATAGCAGAATAGCTACTTTTATCTGCTGAGTCGACTCATATAAGTCGACTCATTAGTCGACTCATTAGTCGACTATGAGTCGACTCATAAGTCGACTTATCAAAGAGTCGTTGCACAGTAACGGCTAGTTTTCTGTTTTGTGTGTTTTTGGCTTTTTAGTCTTTTTCCTTAGGCTTTAGCTGATGTATTGAGATGCTATATATACCCATGTGCTCTGAATTCTTCAGATAACCAAGAAGATTCTTTAATCAAGTTTTAAAAGAGTTTAGTTTATGTTTAAGAGGTGTTTAAGCCTTGTTTCAAGTTTGGTGTAAAGAAGAGTTTGTTTTACAAAGAGAAGCTTGCATCATTTGTTGAGGAGTTCATCCTCAATATCCAAATCATCCTCTCTTTGTAGAGAAGTTTTCCTAACTCAACTTTCTAGCATTTATTTCTTATTAATTTTATTGCTAGTTCCTATTGAGTTAGAATTTATTTAAACTCATTTATCACACACCTCATTGAGCTTGTTATATCTCATATAATATATTGTTGGGTAGTGGTGTGTAATCAAGTGAGAGTGAGCTTAATTGAGTTCTCGCCAAGTGTAGAGAAGAACCATTTTTATATTGTGCTAATTGAGAGATCACTTATAATACACTTGTACACCGAGAGGAGTGTGTGGTGAGGACGGAGTCGATACCGAGAGGAGTGGCGTCGGTGGCCTAGTGAGAGGTGATAATTCCGAGCACTTGAGGGAGTCGATACGTGAGGACCAACACTTGAGGTTGTAGCTTGTGTATGTACATTGTGAGATTTTGTGAGAGTTGTCGGTTGACTTGATAACCGAGTGTGTAGAGAAGTTCCGGCTTCCAAACCGGGTGTGTCGTGATAGTGGAGTTCTCCTCAAGGTGAGGAGCTGAGACGTAGGTTATGGGGACCGAACTCCGTGATCATATCTTGTGTTTGAGTTTGCCTTGTGTACTTTTATCTTGTGCTTGTATTTTACATTCTAGCTTATATATATCTCTTGGAAGAATTAAATAATCAATAAATTTTTTAATTTGGCATAAAATCGAATTAGATTAGCATAAGACCCTAATCACCCCCCCCCTCTAGGGTCTAACACTAAGGAGTTGAGATATTTGTGATTTGTGATCAATCAGTTATCCAATAATATGAACATTGACTCTGTGTGAGATATCGATCAGTGACCTGTTATAGGATGGCTAGTTACATGACTTCGTTACATGAATGATTTATGGATTCTTGTGAGATGTTGGTCAGTTATATTCTTTTTATACATAGATTGGGATTAATATTTAATTATCTACAAGTTGAGACATATGGTATATACACGAGGGTTTCCTTGTTTGGATTATTTCGCTCGACGTACTACGTCTCGAGTTGTAGATTTTTAAGTATTAATTCCATCTAGTAGTATGACCTTGTGACTTGGATGATTATTCCGATCGCTAGCTGCATGATCTTGTAACTTGGTTGATTTTCTTGGATTCTTTGATTATTATATACTATTGGTGGATTTCATCTAGTTTTTAGTATCTAGCTGCATGCTTCTATTTATTATTACTATTTCGCCTTGGTCGTTCGACCGTTTTCTTTTCTCCCTTGTGGGATCTTGCCGTATGCCATACACGCTGATGTACACCTGTTTTCTCTGGTGTACGTCAGACTTAGAGGAAGAACATGTTCAGGAGTGCCTTGTAGACGGAGCAGAAGAAGGAGTCGAAGCCTATTCTTAGATGGGTCCAGTTTACTTTTACAATCCTACTTGATCGATGTATTTTATATTTCTTCAGTTTTTAGTTGTTCAATTTTGTATAAGGGCGTGTTGACCCGAGTATTTTTATGTCTTGGATGATATTCATTTGTGATATGGATTATTTTATTTTGTGTTGTTCATTATATTCTTTCTATCTGTGATCGGGGACCTGTGCCTTTGCATTGCATTTATTTCCAGACGCTTAGCGTATTAGGTTGAGGAGAAATTGTTATTTTATTTATTATCCTTAATCTAATACGTTGCGGGCTTGTTACGTTCCGGTTCCCGGGTATTTTAGGAAGCGGGGCGTGACATACGATGTTGAATACGTAGACTTGGTCATTTTCACGGGAACGAACACTCGGCAGCATATGTTAGATGTAAACTTATCTCTATTTAGGGATCGAGATAAATTCTCCCATGCATAAAAGGCATGGATTTTGGTTGCTACGATGTCGAATACGTAGACTTTGTCATTTTCGCGGGAACGGACCACCCGACAGCATGTGTTAGATGCAGACTTATCTTTATTTCGGGATCGAGATAAATTCCCCCATGCATAAAAGGCATGGATCTTGGTGCTACGATGTTGAATACGTAGACTTGGTCATTTTCACGGGAACGGACCACCCGACAGCGTGTTAGATGCATACTTATATCTATTTAGGGATCGAGATAAAAGCCCCCGGGTATGAATCCTGGTGTCTTTTTCACGACAAAAGATTAACCGGTAACGCGTGTTAGGTGTAGACTTGTCTCTATTTAGGGATTGAGATAAAGTCCCCCATACATAAAAGACATGGATTGTGGTTGTAGGAAGATTGGGTCTTCTCTTGAGGCAAAGACAAACCCGATGCTGGAGAGGAAGAGTTTTATATTCTATCTCCTGCAAAAGAAAGTTAGAGTGGAATTTCTGCTCTAAGGATCGAAATGACTTGGATAACCTTAACTTTTATAGGACTGGTTACCCGATCTGAAAACAAATTTCTCGTTTATCGAGATGATGCTGGAGAGAAAGAATTTTATATTCTATTTCCTACGAAGAGAGAAAGAATTTTATATTCTATTTCCTGCGAAAGAAAACTCAGAGTGGGATCTCCACCTCGAGACTCCTAAATAGTAAAACTAAAAGTGGGATCTCCACTCCGAGAATCAAAGAGATCTAAGTAACCCTAACTTTTATAGAATTGGTTAGGCTTTAGCTGATGTATTGAGATGCTATATATACCCATGTGCTCTGAATTCTTCAGATAACCAAGAAGATTCTTTAATCAAGTTTTAAAAGAGTTTAGTTTATGTTTAAGAGGTGTTTAAGCCTTGTTTCAAGTTTGGTGTAAAGAATTTGTGTTTAAGAGGTATTTAAGCCTTGTTTGGTTTGAAAAAGAGTTTGCATTACAAAAGAGGAGCTTGCATCATTTGTTGGGGAGTTCATCCTCGATATCCAATCATCCTCTCTTTGTAGAGAAGTTTTCCTAACTCAACTTTCTAGCATTTATTTCTTATTAATTTTATTGCTAGTTCCTATTGAGTTAGAATTTATTTAAACTCATTTATCACACACCTCATTGAGCTTGTTATATCTCATATAATATATTGTTGGGTAGTGGTGTGTAATCAAGTGAGAGTGAGCTTAATTGAGTTCTCGCCAAGAGTGAGAGGTGATAATTCCGAGCACTTGAGGGAGTCGATACGTGAGGACCAACACTTGAGGTTGTAGCTTGTGTATGTACATTGTGAGATTTTGTGAGATAGTAAAGCCTAGTGAGAGGTAGTAAAGCCGAGCACTTGAGGGAGTCGATACGTGAGGACCAACACTTGAGGTTGTAGCTTGTGTATGTACATTGTGAGATTTTGTGAGAGTTGTCGGTTGACTTGATAACCGAGTGTGTAGAGAAGTTCCGGCTTCCAAACCGGGTGTGTCGTGATAGTGGAGTTCTCCTCAAGGTGAGGAGCGGAGACGTAGGTTATGGGGACCGAACTCCGTGATCATATCTTGTGTTTGAGTTTGCCTTGTGTACTTTTATCTTGTGCTTGTATTTTACATTCTAGCTTATATATATCTCTTGGAAGAATTAAATAATCAATAAATTTTTTAATTTGGCATAAAATCGAATTAGATTAGCATAAGACCCTAATCACCCCCCCCCTCTAGGGTCTAACACTAAGGAGTTGAGATATTTGTGATTTGTGATCAATCAGTTATCCAATAATATGAACATTGACTCTGTGTGAGATATCGATCAGTGACCTGTTATAGGATGGCTAGTTACATGACTTCGTTACATGAATGATTTATGGATTCTTGTGAGATGTTGGTCAGTTATATTCTTTTTATACATAGATTGGGATTAATATTTAATTATCTACAAGTTGAGACATATGGTATATACACGAGGGTTTCCTTGTTTGGATTATTTCGCTCGACGTACTACGTCTCGAGGAGACATATGGTATATACACGAGGGTTTCCTTGTTTGGATTATTTCGCTCGACGTACTACGTCTCGAGTTGTAGATTTTTAAGTATTAATTTATTTCGCTCGACGTACTACGTCTCGAGTTGTAGATTTTTAAGTATTAATTCCATCTAGTAGTATGACCTTGTGACTTGGATGATTATTCCGATCGCTAGCTGCATGATCTTGTAACTTGGTTGATTTTCTTGGATTCTTTGATTATTATATACTATTGGTGGATTTCATCTAGTTTTTAGTATCTGATTTTCTTGGATTCTTTGATTATTATATACTATTGGTGGATTTCATCTAGTTTTTAGTATCTAGCTGCATGCTTCTATTTATTATTACTATTTCGCCTTGGTCGTTCGACCGTTTTCTTTTCTCCCTTGTGGGATCTTGCCGTATGCCATACACGCTGATGTACACCTGTTTTCTCTGGTGTACGTCAGACTTAGAGGAAGAAAGCAGGAGCCAGGGGATTCTCAACAGGAGTGCCTTGTAGACGGAGCAGAAGAAGGAGTCGAAGCCTATTCTTAGATGGGTCCAGTTTACTTTTACAATCCTACTTGATCGATGTATTTTATATTTCTTCAGTTTTTAGTTGTTCAATTTTGTATAAGGGCGTGTTGACCCGAGTATTTTTATGTCTTGGATGATATTCATTTGTGATATGGATTATTTTATTTTGTGTTGTTCATTATATTCTTTCTATCTGTGATCGGGGACCTGTGCCTTTGCATTGCATTTATTTCCAGACGCTTAGCGTATTAGGTTGAGGAGAAATTGTTATTTTATTTATTATCCTTAATCTAATACGTTGCGGGCTTGTTACGTTCCGGTTCCCGGGTATTTTAGGAAGCGGGGCGTGACATACGATGTTGAATACGTAGACTTGGTCATTTTCACGGGAACGAACACTCGGCAGCATATGTTAGATGTAAACTTATCTCTATTTAGGGATCGAGATAAATTCTCCCATGCATAAAAGGCATGGATTTTGGTTGCTACGATGTCGAATACGTAGACTTTGTCATTTTCGCGGGAACGGACCACCCGACAGCATGTGTTAGATGCAGACTTATCTTTATTTCGGGATCGAGATAAATTCCCCCATGCATAAAAGGCATGGATCTTGGTGCTACGATGTTGAATACGTAGACTTGGTCATTTTCACGGGAACGGACCACCCGACAGCGTGTTAGATGCATACTTATATCTATTTAGGGATCGAGATAAAAGCCCCCGGGTATGAATCCTGGTGTCTTTTTCACGACAAAAGATTAACCGGTAACGCGTGTTAGGTGTAGACTTGTCTCTATTTAGGGATTGAGATAAAGTCCCCCATACATAAAAGACATGGATTGTGGTTGTAGGAAGATTGGGTCTTCTCTTGAGGCAAAGACAAACCCGATGCTGGAGAGGAAGAGTTTTATATTCTATCTCCTGCAAAAGAAAGTTAGAGTGGAATTTCTGCTCTAAGGATCGAAATGACTTGGATAACCTTAACTTTTATAGGACTGGTTACCCGATCTGAAAACAAATTTCTCGTTTATCGAGATGATGCTGGAGAGAAAGAATTTTATATTCTATTTCCTACGAAGAGAGAAAGAATTTTATATTCTATTTCCTGCGAAAGAAAACTCAGAGTGGGATCTCCACCTCGAGACTCCTAAATAGTAAAACTAAAAGTGGGATCTCCACTCCGAGAATCAAAGAGATCTAAGTAACCCTAACTTTTATAGAATTGGTTACCCGAACAAATTTCTCGTTTATCGAGATGAAATTCCAACTTTGGTTGAAACCGAGGGAAGGTCTGACCAAGTGGAGGATTGAAACGACCCTAACTTTTGTAGGTTTGATCGTTCAAATTGGGTAGAGGCCTTTCGTTTATCGAAAGGAAAATCCAGATTTGAAAGTGGACCTCTCGTTCATTGAAAGAATCAAGAGGGGATTTTGGCTCTGGACCTATCCCTGAGAAGGTTTGACCAAGAAACAGTAGGAGTGAGGGTACAAATAACAGTGGGTATGTTGACTTGTACAGATCAATCCGTGGGGGCTTTTGGTGTCAAATAATGAGATATTGACACGAAGGGGATTTGATGATCGCAATTGACCATCAAATTGAAAAAAAATCCAATATTGTGTCAGGACTTTTCCCGCCCTCTCGACGTAGCACTTTGCGCCGCATAGCACTTAGCTCTCACAATTCCGGTTGGCTTTGCTTTGATATCATCTTGTACGCACCGCCCCGGAATTCCGGAGTCGGTACGCTATTAGATTTGATGGACTGGCCTCACAAACCACCACATGTCTTTTCAGCACGTTTTGTCCTCACTCACGCGCTCCCTGGAAAACTTCCCAGGGGGTCACCCATCCTAGAATTTCTCCATGCCAAGCATGCTTAACTTTGGAGTTTCTAAGAGTTGGGTTCCCGAAAAGAAGATGCATCTTGATGGTATGAGTATTCCAATCAAATCTATCAATACTAATCACATCACCCTCTCAAGGGTTGGGGTATTACAATCTCCCCCACTTAAACTCGCAACGTCCTCGTTGCGCCAAATCATATCATCCAAGACCGTACCATCCGTGTGAGATTCTAGAGGTGGCTCCTACTGCCTCAAGAGGTGGCTCCCGCCCTCTCGACGTAACACTTTGCGCCGCATAGCACTTAGCTCTCACAATTCCGGTTGGCTTTGCTTTGATACCATTTGTAAAGCACCGCCCCGGAATTCCGGAGTCGGTACGCTATTAGATTTGATGGACTGGCCTCACAAACCACCACATGTTTTTTCAGCACGTTTTGTCCTCACTCACGCGCTCCCTGGAAAACTTCCCAGGGGGTCACCCATCCTAGAATTTCTCCATGCCAAGCAAGCTTAACTTTGGAGTTTCTAAGAGTTGGGTTCCCGAAAAGAAGATGCATCTTGATGGTATGAGTATTCCAATCAAATCTATCAATACTAATCACATCACCCTCTCAAGGGTTGGGGTATTACACATCTCGACGAAGGAGGGTTCCAAAACATAATGGGAGTGAATGGAATTGATCCTAGTGATTGAAATCAACCAGGGATTATGGACGAAGAAAAAAAAGATTTTGTTATCTTTTCCTTCGCAAGAAACTCCTAGTTATAAGGAATATGTCGATGACCAAAAAAAGAATTTGGCATTTAGGCAGACGAACTGTGCTTTACCCTTGAAGGATTTCAGAGTCACTGTGGGAAGCTTTGTGAGGAAAGATTGACTTAATGAAGTCATTGAATATCGTCTCGACCAAAGTCCCTCTGAAAGTCACATTGGGAATGTTTTAATCATCTTGGAAATGACTAAATAGCCACAGTGGGAGGTTCTTAACCATCATTTTTTATTGTGATTAAGAATAAATTATTCAGATGATTGGTGTACATACTAAATAGTCAGCCGATCTGGGGTTATCCTTAAGAACACCATTGATAGCGTTCTCCAGGAACTTCCCGTCAAATAGGTTATCCCGAGCGTACTAAGGATAGTACTTCTTCAGAAACTTCCCATTTATTGGCATCATCAGTTTGTTGTCATTCTGAGTAACAAGGCAATATGCAGCGTTCGAGTAAACTATCTCTACCACAAACGGGCCTTCCCATTTGGGTTGGAATTTTCCCTTCTTCTTGGAATTGAGGATCATCGGTCGTTGAACGGCAAGGACCAAGTCTCCTTCCTTAAAGCTCCATTGTCAGTCTTTCTTATCAAAAGCCCTGGATATTCTGGCTTGGTAAAACTGAATTTGCTGCTGAGCTTCTAAATGTTTTTCATCTAATACCTCGAGTTCTTTAAGACGTTTTTGATGTTGCTCATCAGTTGTCATCCCCGTTGCGAGAGCAATCCGCAGGGATGGAAACTAAATTTCTAATGGGAGGACGGCCTCACATCCGTATATCAGGGAATACGGGGTTGAACTGGTAGGTGTACGGACTGTTATGCGATAAGCCTAGAGAGCTTCGCCAAGTTTGTCATCACAATCTTGTTTGTTAGTTCTCACGAGCTTTGACAAAATCTTTATGATTGTCTTGTTGAAATCCTCACCCAATCCGTTTGCAGTGGGATTATATGCCGTCGATGAAACGTTTTCAATCCTAAACTTCCCGCACAATTTGATGAAAGCATTACTAACAAACTAAGGGCCTTTGTCATGCACGATTCGCCTTGGCACACCATATCAGTAGATAATGTGGTGCTTGATGAACGCGATGATGTTGCTCGTCTTCATTTCTCTGAGCGGAATAGCTTCGGCCTACTTGGAGAAGTAATTCGTAATTGCCAGGATAAAACAGTCACCTTTAACCGATGGTGGGAAGATAGGACCAACAATTTCCATTCCCCATGTCTCAAATGGCCATGAGGTGGCCCAATAGTGCAAATGCTCTGGGGGTTGGTGCATGTAATTCGCATGTATTTGGCACGCGTGGCACCGTCGGACGTAATCAATTACGTTCTTGACCATGGTTGGCCAATAATATCCCATCCTCCAGAGACGATCATAGAGCTTGTGCCCAGGTTGATGTGCACTACAGATTCCGTCATACGTTTCTTTAAGAGCTTCCTCCGCCTCTTTGGTTGAAAGGCATCAAAGTAGCAAACCGTCGTATGCACGACGATACAACGTATGAGTCACCGTATTATAGTAAAACATTGGTGCTCTTCGCCAGACTGAGTCTCTTTCTTTTATTTCTTCAGGTAAAATACCGTGCAAGACATAGTCAATAATAGGGAAATGCCAGTCTTGGAGTTCGAGTTTGATTCTGGTCGCGTGCGCTTCTTTGGCATCCAATGCACACTCTAGTACAAAGAGTTGGTGAGTTCTTAGGGTAACCAATTGTTCTGTTTCGGGAGATTATGCTAGAGATACGGCTAATGTCGCCAATGCATCTGTAAATGCGTTTTGGAGACGTGAAACGTGCTTAATGTAGAATCCCTCTACCGAGTCTGCCATCTCGACGTCTGCCTTGAGGTACGGAATCAAGCTTTGGTTTTTGACCTCGTACTCTCCACGCATTTGGTTGACTATTAATTGGGAATCACCAAAAGCTTTGAGATATTCGACCCTCAGCTCTTTGACGAAACTGAGTCCAATGAGCAACGCGTTGTATTCGGCCATGTTGTTGGAATATTTCCCTATTAATGAGTAGGCTTGGGGTATCACATGCTTCTCCGGGGAAACTAGGACAACTCTGACTCCCGCAGAAATTCTAGAATTACTAGGAAAACTCATCGTATTGGTCGCTCGGGATGCCCCGTTGAAGTACAATTGCCACACTTGTTGATGCAAGGTAGTATTGACTTCATGGGTTTCATCGGGTAAATCTTCATATAATTCGGCTGTGTTCGTCGTAGGGTTATCCGCCAGAAGATCATAAATCGCCTATCCTTTAACCGACTTCTGTTGCTTGAAATGCAAGTCGTATTGGGATAGGAGGAGTTCCCATTTTGCTAACCGCCAATTCATGGATGTTGGTTGCGTCATGAATACCCGGACTGGATTCACGTTCGAGATGATGTAAATCGTCTGCCCAATGAGGTAGTGTCGCATCTTCTAGATGGCGAACACCAAAGCTAGACATTCCTTTTTGATCATTGGGTACCTAGATTCAGCACCTATCAAAGTCTGACTTAGGTAATATACTACCTGCTCGTGGCCGTTGTCATCGTCTTGTGCAAGCAAAGCACTTAACGAGTGGTTCATCGCCTTGATGTAAATAAAAAATGGTTTACCTGACTTCGGTGCTACAAGAACAGGAGGATTTGAGAGATATGTCTTGATATCTTCAAATACCTTCTGACAAGCATTGTCCTAGATAAAAGATACGCCCTTCTTTGTGAGCTTCGAGAATGGTTGACATTTCCTTGATAGGTTCGAGATGAACCTCCGGATGTAAGCCAGTCTTCCTTGTAATCCCCTGAGTTCTTTGAGGTTTCTTGGGGGTTACAGTTCATTTATCACCTTCACATTGTCGGGATCAATATGGATGCCCTTAGTGGTGAAGACGAATTTGAGGAATTTGCCACTGGACATTCCAAGGAAGGACTTGTTAAGGTTCATCTTCAACTGATGAGTCCGCATGAGATCAAACATCGTTCTCAATTCTTTAATGTGGTTGTTTTTTTTGTAGCTTTTAACCACCAAATCATCAATGTAGCATTCTATGGTTTTCAGGAGATGTTCCTGGAAAATCTTCATCATTGCTCGTTGGTATGTAGCACCTGTATTCTTCAAACCGAAGGGCATGATCGTGTAGTAGAAGATGCCTAGAGGTGTTCTGAAGGTAGTGTGTTTCTCGTCATTTGGATACATCTTGATTTAATTATATCCTAAGAATCCGTCCATGAATGATATTCTTTCGAATCCACACGTGTTGTTGATGATGACATCTGTGATAGGGAGAGGAAAGTCGTCTTTTGGATAGGTCGTGTTCAGATCTCTGAAATTGATACAGATCCTGATTTCCCATTCTTCTTCAGAATCAGAATGATTTTCGCAAGCCAGTCTGGATGTTGCTCTTCCCGAACGAAGCCTGAATCGATGAGCTTTTTAACTTCAGCCTCGATTGCCTCCATAATTTGCGGACGAAACCACCTTTGTTGTTGTTTAACGGTTTTGGCATCCTCTTTGATGTTGAGGCGGTGCATCACCACATTCGGATCAAGTCCTGACATGTCTTCATAATTCTAGGTGAAAACGTCGATATACTCTCTGATGAGAGCAACCAATTCTTCTTTTTCATCTGGTGGAAGGCTATCACTGACGAATATGTGCTTCGGATTGGCTTCGTCACCCATGTTTACTTAGACAACTTTATCTTTAGTGGGAGGTTCGCTTTGCTCGAACCAGTCACCATATTGTATATTTAAGTGATAGATGCAAGGATCTTCCCAGGTTGGTAGTTGGTCATCTTCCTCAATTGTGGCGGGATCGATCGT